>NC_089686.1:29592271-30324771 GCF_031753505.1 Anomalospiza imberbis | reverse complement strand
GTGGCAGTCACAAAATGCATTGCCTTTCTGATATACCTGCTACTACAAAACCAGAAACAAATAAGTTTTTTATGTATCTCCCCTTTCTCTTAGACTTAATTTTTATTTATTTCTGAACTACAGCTATCTTTGATCTGAATTGCAAAAATGCATTAGCGAAATATAAACAAAGATATGCTCACTGGAGTCAGAAATTATATGCATCATCTCTAAATCAATGCGAAAAATATACAAAGAAGCAGTAACAGATATATTACTCTGTGCTTGAAATATTTTTATGACAGTTCCCATATAATATGGGTGCAATATATCATCCATTGGGATGTTTACCTAAATTCTTAGTAAGATTGTACTTATTTATGTAAAGTACATTCTATTCTCAGTACTTCAAGACTTGTCTTTTCCAGAGATGGTAAGAAGCTACACATTACCACTAATATGAAATAAATTCTTGATTCTATGCTAACTGTATGATCAGGTCACACAGACACTTCACAGACCATTAAAACCTTCCAGTAATTGATAGGTAATCGCTCATTTGCTGTCTGCAGCAATGTACATGAGAGCAAAACCATTCTTTTTTACTAATGTAACATGTAGAATTTGCTGCTATTGCTACACTTAATGTTCACAGTGCCATATCATTTTTAATACAAACACTCATTTTCTGCTTCCTTCTTACATTTTCTATTAAAATGCAACACAAAACAGCACATATTTCATTCTATCCCTTTGAGGATTGCATAAGCAGTTCCAGGGAGTATCAGCTATTGTACTGTTACTATTACAGTAAATAAATATTTTAGAGTTTAAAAAACAGGTATTTCATCAATTAATTTTTTTTCTAGGAAACTACTTGCCCCTTGTTCAAACTTTTTACCTCTTCTTTAATGTAGTGCTAAGATAGCAGTTTTTAATACAAATAACACCTTGTATAACAAGGCAAATTCATATTCTAGTTAATAAACAGCATCAATAAATTTGTCAAGACTTTAACAGCATCCATACAGAACTTTTCATACACTGAGGAATTTATTCTCGTTAAGTGCTTTATCTTAAGCAGTTTCATTAGCCATGCTCTAATCCATATGAACAGAAATAAATGGAGTCAGGAAAATTATCTGTTTTAAGCCTTCCTATTACTAAGAAATAGTAATAACTTAGATGGGTTTTGTGATTAAAGGCAAGGAATCAAACTGATACAACTCAATTTACTCAATATAAGAATTTTTAGCAAGTTTATGCAATAAAGACCTGCAGTCTGTTGGAAATTTTCAGCAAAATACAAATTCAGGGTATTCTATACATTTGCCTGGAAGTTAAAAGACTAATTACATGAACTGATTTATTAATAAACGTGGCTTTTTGTCTAATTATTTTAAGTACTAACAGACTGGGGAACCATTTTAAATGTCTAATGTGCCTTGAAACCATTTTTTTTAGGCTAATTACATTTCTCACTAAAGTCACTATAGATATGCCCCTCAGGTTTTACACAGGAAGATTAAAGAAAAAAGAAAGATGATTACCTCATTGGCCAGGTCCAGTAATACTGGGGCAGCTGCATTTTTCATCACCCCATTCAGGTACCTAGACAAGACAAAGCCAGGTAATTTTGCAGTGGCAAGAAAAGACCAGTTTATACATGTCAGCATCCCTTGTGAATCTTTTTCATTTGGGGGAAAATACCCCATTACAGAGTATTTAATGGGAAATCTTTTAAAAAGTAAGTATTTTAAGCAATCATTAACTCTCCAGGGTTGTCTCCTATTCTATTCATCTGCAAAATATATCCATCTCAATGAAGACACTGGTAAAAACCCAATATATAAAGAAATTAAAAAAAAATGTGGCTTAATGACACACAAATAAATTATATCAGTACTACTTAAAGATGCATCACAGACCAATAAACCTCTATTGTTCATAATAAATATTTTTGGTTCCACATGACCTCCAACTATGAAGATGGACTGTATATCTTACCCAATTCACTGGTACACACAAAAACATAAATTCTCAAATTTATTCCAGATTTTATCAACTGGGCAGTAATTTAAATACTAAAGGCTTACTTTAGTGAAATCAGTCTAACAATTAATATTCTACAAAGAAAACAAGAAATATTTAGGATCCAATAAAGGTTGATAGAAAGTCATTATCCTATCAGTGGCAAAGGCTTAATGTTTCCAGTTGAGGGTATTACAGAATGATGTTTCTGACCATCAATTCACATAACGTCACTTTCCTCACTTCTGTTACCTTCACTGCTTGATATTTACATTTCGATAAAACCTGAAACCTGTGTTCTGAAGGTGATGGGAAGGAGCTATGATATTGGAAGCCACTTTGTGCTTTGCAGCCATGTGGAAAAGAACAATAGTTACCAACATTTGAACCTGCTCGTTTATCCTATCTGTATTCGCATAGCACATCATTACTGACATCATTAGAAGGCCACAGCCTTTCCAGCTCTATCATTATCTATCCATCAGAAGTCACTCTTCTGCTCATTAGTTACAGACATTAAAATTCTTTATCATTTTACCTTTCTGTGGAATGGGTGGCACACCTTTATAAAACCCCTTCAAATAAGATTAGATAGAGGGCTTTTTGCTTGAAAGTTATTCTAAAGCTTAATGAATTAAGGAAATGAAAAAAGCTTTTTGCTGTGAACTATTTCAGTTCCACATAAAAAAAAAAATCCAAAACATGTTTAAATATTGTAAATTTAAAACAGAAGAAAATGAGATATCATACACAACCAGGAAAATGTACTTGAGATTAAAGTTCTCAAACATGCATCTAGATGATCGAACAGCAATAGTAAGAATGAAGTAAATTTCTGTCATGTATTTCTAATGCTTCTGTCAACTCCATTATAGACTAACAGGTCTCACATGCTGATGGCAATACAGTTCTGAAGACTTGCTGATCCTTCTTGTACTTTGTGCTTGCCTAAGCTTCAGACCAGTAAGTCTCAGACAAGTAGAAGAAACTACTCTACTCAACTATTTTACTTGCTCCTAACAGGGACCACTGGAAATGTCTACCTTCAAAACCTGGTAATTTCTGACCTAAGAAAGCAATGACAGCACAATTATCTGCTTGAACGTTGGCAGAAATACTAAGGAGCATAGCACTCAGTCTGGGGTTTACAGCAGTAAAGTTGATGCTACAAAAGAGCAGAGGAGAAGACATGTTTGTCATATTTATGTCTGAAGTATTTCCAAGTGGCTTCTATCTCAAGTTGTCTGCTTCTGTAGCCTCCTACACTTACTGCACAGTAAATCTATTAAAACAGGACTGAAATGAGTTTTTTAGCTATTGACCAGAACATCTCTGATTTTAAAACATGTGCATTTTACTCAGCCATGTTAATACACTTGCAAAATGACATACTCAGAAATAGCATAAAGAATGATTTTCCCTACCACTACCACACAGCGTCATACATAATGCATTAGTTATGTACTGCTATCATACTTCAGACTACAGAAGAAGACAGGAGACCAAATCCTCCTACCTGATGTGAGACAAACTTAATAATACCTACAACCCTACTGACACCACTACAACTGCTGCTTTGCATAAAGCGAAATCTTGTCCTGTGTTTTAGGTTGAAGTTTCAGGCTGGAACTAGTGATTTACAGACACTCTAAGAAAAGGCTTACTTATGCAGCAGTTACAATTACCACAAGCCACTTCACTAAAACTGCGCAAGTGAAAAATAATTTAAAATAGTACTATATATGCATGTTATTAGCATAACAATATTTAAATCCAATATTCTTCCTAAACAAGAATCAACCCTAGGAAAAGCGTGATGCAATCCAGTACAAATTTTACAAAACAATACAACTACTAAAAAACCAAAATCAAACACCCAAACTAGTACACTTCACACTAGATATTCTAAACCAGTGTCTGATATAATCAGGCTGTGGTTAAGTTTTAAATACATGACTTTGGCAGAAGCACATTTAATTGTTTACAAATGAAGGCTCTTTGTTTATTTTCTTGATTCATACAGATTAGTATTAAGCACGAATATCACACATCACAAGTATGAATTCACTTGCCATGCATGCTCTTCAGATATGTCAGTCTACAAAGTAATATTTTAATTGCATATCTTTACCTGTTATCACTATGCCCCAATTATGTCACTGGAATATTTTTAGTAAAGCCTATGGAACTAACAGAAAAACTACAAGGTGTAGCAAGCGCAGTTTATTAGCTTAAGATGCAAACAATTGCAAAATGACATAAAGGTTTTCATCCTCCCTTAAAAACTATTTCTGACACTTCTGTTGATAAAACAGGAGTGATCTAAAAATTAGTGCTTTAACTGGCAATACATGAATATGTAACTTTTTGTAATGTAACACAAATGTTGTTTTAAACAAGCACAACAGAACAAGCTCTCTTGCTGTAAAGAAGTTATCAAAATCAGTCTTGACACAGAAATCCTAAAAATTACAAACTATAGGCAATACATAATAAATGCGATCACATACACTGGAAAAAATATTTGCTTATCCTGACTTAGAGCCAGGGAAGTAAACTCTTTCTTAATCAGAATGACCAAATCCTGAAAAATTTCTGTATTTCCAGTGAAAAACATTTTTACGTGAATCATTCTGTATTCCCAAATTCTTAATTTATTGTTATATAAAATTAGCTTCATAAGCAAATTTACTCACAACTGCTGTAAAAACCAGTAGCTATGATGAGAGTCTTAACTGGGGTGGGGAGGTCATACCTTTGGTAGTAAGTTTCGATAGCTTCAGCAGTGTGATGCTTGGCATGTGTTCTTTTGATTTGCTTCTAGAAAAATGAAAAAAAACAGGACTTTTACAAAGGTGTCATAGATCAAAACAGAAATCATGACTACACAAACACGCAACCCTTGGCTACACTTTGATAGATGTGAACCATGCTTTTAGATTCCATACAGAAATGACATTCAATCTACCTATTGAATTGAACATCTTCAGACTGTACTGCAATGTACCGTATGTAAAAGGCAGTAAGGTCACAATAATTGAATCTAAATAAGTTTACTGAAGGCTGCTGAGGGCAAAGAAAAACTTGTTCTCTCTTTCAACCTTTGTATTAATTTTCCCTCAATTCAATTCCATCTAAGTCTGGTACACTCTAGTTTTACAATTCAATTGGCATTTTTAACCAGGAAGAACATTGCTTAAAAACAACTTATTTGAAAAACTACAAAAAGTAATTCCACAGAGACTTGCCACTTGACTGACACCTGTCATCTCATGATAAATGACTCCATTTTCTGCCTCTCTTGCCTTCTGCCACTCCGGCAATGGTCATTTATCATCATCTCTGTCAGCAATGGAAAGCAGCACTGACAGTGCAAGTCAGCAAACATTTAGCACATGGAACCACGCAACACAGGGAAATTATTATTGTCAGAATAATAATGGTTTAGCATAATTTATTACAGGTCCACCAAATAAGCAAAGGCTAGATGTTATTAGACAGATGGATGGGTAGGCTTGGCAGTCATCCACTGAGACTCAGGCGGTGCTTGATGTGGAAAAAGGAACATCCTCCAAACCAATCAGAAAGCTGGCAGTTCAATTACAAAGAAATAAAGGGACATTCATCATTCAATTAGGCACCTGTCAACCCTCACAAAGGAGAAAACTTCTAACCTGGTACTCCTGGGAGAAGATGCTCAGCAGAGTGGACTGCGATTGACTGGAACAAATAAAAGAAGGACAAAGTTAATTACTGGAGTGCACTGCAAAGAAACAAAAGAGAAGGGAGCTTCAAAGGTAGGCCTGCTGCCCTGTAATCTAACAGAACATGAAAACAAGTGTGGAAAAGTTGTTCCAGATGAACACCTCAGACAAAGGCTTCCTGCTGCTAGGTCAAGGAGAGAGCGTATGAGGGAGGGGAGGAAAATATAGCAAGAATTTCAAATCAAACTAGCATATTGTTTGGGTGAGTCAACTTCAGAACCCAAAAGTCCTACCACGAGCAAGTAGTGGAGCTAAAAGGTAACAGGGAAAAAAAGGAAATTAAAGAAAAATTTCCATTAAAAATTGATGGGGTTAAATTCCATCAGCAGTTGGGAACATGCCGCTTGTTCTTTGGCAATGTATTGAAATTCATTTTGTTAGCAGCAAGGGAACTTCTTCAGTAGCTGTCTCATATTCAGGTTGAAAACTTCCCCCTCTGTCAGAAGTAGCATATGGGACCAGTGGAACATTCCCACTGAAACTGATGTGCTTTGAAAATGGAAACTTTCACAGCAGGAAGCCAAGATTCCCCGGAGTCGGTCATTTCCAAAAGCTGCCATAAGCTTCATTCATCTAAGGCTCCACTCAATGTCGAACACCTGGCAATGAAGCAACCTGGAAAGTATTCTTCCCAAGTGGGAATTTTTCTCTCTGAATTGTTAACATTTAGAAAAGAGACAAGATTTTTTTTCCTCTGAAAGGCAATCAATACCACACCGCTACTGTTTTCAATTGTCCTCTGCGGATATATCTACCTCATCACATCCTGAATACTACTAATTACTCCTGATATATTTTTCTACTACATGCAACTTGAACAAATTATAGTCTCAATAAATTGAGTTTTATGGTACAGCAAAGCATTATGAATAATTAACATTTTTTCCTTCCATTAACTTACTTGCTATGGCACAGCATAGGTAGTTCAAAGATTCCACAATCTCTAAAGTCTCACTTTTCTGTCAGATTTCTTGTATGTGAATTTAACACCGGTATCATATAATAATTACATTAAAAGTACATATTCTCTCAATACATAAATGACCCTTCTCCTTCCAACTGTAACACCTCAGAAGCACTAATTTAAAATAAGGAAGTCCTCCTCTCACTTTCAAAAGGGAACACTGAGGCACAAAACAACTAAATGGTTGGATCAGAGTAAACAGACAGTATGTATATGTAGCATGGTATAAAGTTACTTCTAAACAAAGTCACTGAAGAATCAGGAACAAAGTGACTAGATTAATGCAGTGCTGTATAAAGAACTTACAGGTATGCCTTATCCATAGCTGTGCTTCCAGGCTTTTTGCCATAATTCTGTATTTTGGGCTTGTCTGCCCAGCGCAACATCTGTGTGACAGCAGTAAGCTGAGCCTTGATCTTTGGTATTCTACACATGGGATTATTCACCCGGAGTACTCACTGAGACTGAATGTCAAAAATGTAGAAAAATGATAGCAACAGAAACTAATATATAGATTGATTAAATTAATGGATTACAGAAAATATAATCTAATACAGTAAAGAATTTAAATTTTTATAATAATATAATATAAATAATATAAATTTTTATAAAGTTTATATTAAATTAAAATAAATAGTATTTAAATAATAAATATTTATTTAATATTATTATACATATTATATATATGACACATATATATATATATGTATAATATTATTATACATATTATACATATGACACAGAGGCCAGGAGTTACATACCACAAAACCTCTCCAAAAGGTGCACAATCCAATTATGACAACCTGCAACCTACACATGTAATCACTAGAAGGTGAACAAAGGAAAGAAATTAAGATTATATACTTACACAGGCTATACACATACAGAAAGATATTTCAAGCTGATATAAAAAAAACCCAAACCTGCAGGCTATAAATAAGTTGGATACATATGGCTGTCTAATGGCTCACCAGATAACTATTATTACCTTGTAGATTTACATGGTCATAATGGTAGAACTGAATTTAGAGATAGATGTGGAAAAAGTCCCAGAACAGATCAGTATAGCATTTTACTTGATCTCTGGTTTGAGTTCTTCTCCATTGACATAGCAATTTTTGTAGTTTTAGGCTATTCCTGGTATGTCAACCGTATTTATACTACCATTATCCAATTATACACTGACAGTGACATATCAGAAGAAACTAAGACCATTATCCCTTCCTCCTTTTACACTCCTTCTTTAATAGCAGACTTGGAAATGCTAGGTTAATGACCTTGATGACCTTCAAGGTCTTCTCAAAACTAAATGTTTCTCTTATTCTTGTCCATTTTATTTGTCTCCTTGGTGCCCTTGGATTTTGACCTCCTTCAATTTAGTTCAACACTCCTCTGCTATGCTTCCAGCTGTTCAGATAATGTAGAATTTAGCTGGAATACTGAAAAAATTCATTCCAATAACAGTGTAAATTGGATATATACTGGATTGCAGGACAGAAACTTTATCACTGGGGCAAAGAGAATTATTCCAGTAACACCATTCAAATAATTACAAGACTTACTACTGGACGATCTTTCCCCTTCTCCAGGCAAAGCAGATTTGTATCTTCACATGTCTGTTTCCATGTTTCTTTCAGTTAACATAGTTCCAGTCTTAAACACTAAAACCATTCATCTGCCACTCAGTGTTTCCTTGCTACAATTTCATTGAGACAACTTCCTGGCAAAATGAAGTAGCTCCTCAAAACACAGATGGAGCATCTATTGAAAGATCCCATTGAGTGAAAACTGAAACATCATGGTTTCAGAAAGCACTGAAAAAGACCCTACTATGTACTTGGAGAGAGAAGAGGAGTCATGAACATGAATTGGAATAGCAAAACAGCACAATCACAACTGCTGATACTGCCAGCAAGAATACTACCATAGAAATTATCATTACTTCTAGAGGAACAGCTAAATTCCCAGGGCTCCATACATCCTCTGATACTTCTATACAAGATTTCAAAGCAACAAATGAGCAGATAAATGCCCTTATCACTGAGCTATCCAGTAAAACAAACGTAACACTGAAAGTGTTTTTTTTTTTTCAAAATAATATTTGAGTACTGTGTTATTGCCTTTCATGCATTACCTGAAGACTAGTAATATAGACGCTTGTGACAAGCAGACACTTTTGTTGAGAAACTGTAGAGCTAAGGTACATAATTACCAATTTTCTGAAACAAACGAACAAAAAAGCCAAAAGTCATAATTCTGAGTACTACCTCGTTTAAACATTTAATAATCTAACCTGTTATCCCTCTTGTAGAACTAAGGATATTGTCCAGGGAAATAAGCAAATTTTTCTCTTAAGTTCTGTAGTGACAACTTTCATGGAAACATTTTATTCTGCAATTCCAGACAGTAATGAATCTAACTCCCAGAGCTCTGTTCAAAGCATCCAGTCTCGCTCTTTAGATATCCTCTTTTACTTGTATACTGGCATCCACAATGACACCAATTTACCTTTTGTTACGCCATGCTGATGTCAGTGGCATACTTCCATCTGAATGCTTGATGCATTTCATGCTTTTGTCAATACGTAAGTGGATTTGAGCAGAAAACTGGAATCTAAAGTTGGCTGAAAATGCCCATTTTTTAAAGATAAAATTACTTCCATTTTATAAAATGAAACGTAAGTTCTAGGTTCCAAGTGATATAAAGATATAAAAATTTGCTTGCCATAAAAAAATAGTATTACAGTTATGAAAGTTATTTCTAACACACAAATCCAACATTTAGAATGGGATGCCCAAGACAGTGCAGAAAAAGGGATCAGAGAAATGATCTCTAAATACTTAGATATCAGTCTAGCTAGAAAGAAAACTGCAACTTTGGTGCTGGGAAAAGAATATGCCCTTTGGTCAATTACTACATAAGAATAAAATTTAGACCATTCTTTTCTAATCAATTTCTCAATTTGTAGACGAAGAATGCTATAATCCCTGGAGAGTGTTTCAGAAATGTTCTGGTTTGCAATGAGTACTCATATATAAAGTAGTAACAGATAAGTTACTACTTCATATAAGCGGTTTACTGCTTTGTAGCTAGAGTAGATACAAAACTTTGGCTAAGGAGCAGCTAGTAATGATGAAAGCAATTACCAGATCATCACCTCAACAAAACAGAATTGAAGATGCAATCAAGATTTGGAGTGCAGTCCAGCTTAATATTTGCTACTTACTCCAGCCTCACCAGGAGAAAATTCAAGCATAGCAAATGTTATGCAAATATTATATTATCAACCCTTGCAAATCATGAATTCTTTAGTTAAGATGAATCTTGCAGTTTTTACTTTATTTTCTGAGATTGCACCTACATGGAGTTGTAGCTGCAAACCAAAATTCCACTTGTTTCATGTTTCATGTTTTAGAATGAGTGTCTTTTCCCTCACTTTTAAATCCACAGTTGTTGCCTAAAGTAGAAAGAGTAAAAAATCAGTTTTACATTTAATGTATTTTATCATGGAACAAAGGAAGAGTATCTAAAGAGATTTCACACAGGTGGAGACAAGAAGGAGGAAAGCATAGTCCATAAGACAAATATGTTATATATAAACAGAATAGCTTCATTGTTTCCTTTTCACAAAATGGAATATTCCACCTTATTAAAAAGATGAATATATTGGTTAAAAATACAAGTGTAGGGGCAGGAGCTGTGTTTCCAAAATTCAAAAGATATTACCTGAGAAATCCCAAAGCTGCAGTGTCAAACCTTCTCTCTGAAGAATATACACTGCCACTTAGCTATAGCAGGAATTCAATAAGGGGAGAAGGGCGGGGGGGAAATTGTTTCTTCCACAGTCTCTAGTGAGTATGCAGTGCTACCCGTCTCTTTCATGTCATGAAAGTTCTAAAGTTCTAGAGTAGATAACAAGAATCTCTCATTTTTTTTAATCTGGAAAAGAACTTTCCCTTTACATGTATGATAAGTTTAAAAATACTTTTACTGGTACAATACTGAGCATTAAAATAAAAGTAATAGGGCTAGAACTGTGTGGTGCTGCTATGCCAGATTTAAAATCTAAGTGAGAAAAGAAAGATATAAATCCAAAAAATTTAAAAGTCTAGTGGTGAAAGGGGAATTCTCCTCACATCTATCCTGAAGATTCAGACCACGTGTCTAAAACATATTTTTCCTGTTATGTTATTAAAGACATGAAAGAAATCCAAGCAGCCAAATTCTCATCTTCCATACCACAAATCATTTGGAACAGGAACTCCTAAAGGAAGCAATGTTTATACTGCTTATCACATGCTAACCAGTCCACACCTTAATTTGTAAAAACTCTGGCAGTAATGGAATTCAAATAGATCTAGCAGCATCGTTTCAAATGCATAACATGCACAGAGGCATACAGCCTCAGTGGCTTCCCAGAACTGCAGGATGTGGGCAGCAAGCCCATGTAACCACAGTTACACCTGTAAATGACCCAATGCCTGTCTGATGGTCAAATTCCCACCTGAGAGGAGGTGACAACTAGTGGATTCTCAGAATTGTGTCAGGAATGTCCAGACAACAAAAAGGCTTCTTAGCAGTCTGAAAGATTCCACAAGAGAATCCAGGAAGGCACAGGAATACCAAAGACCTACCCAGAGCTTGTTAGGCTTGTATACCTGAAGAACATGGAACAAAGGAGGCACATTGACCTCTACAATAGTTACAGCTTTAATCTTTCTTCACTGTAGCCTCTAGTACAAAAATCTTTCTTATAGTTTAGTATTACTGTGGTCATTCTCTGAAGAAAATTCTCAAAATGCAAACTATTGTCTCTGTATACATTTGTACTTTCATCACTCACAAATCTACCAATGATTTATCAGAAGTCAGTGAATTACCAATTTAGGTTAAATCAATATACTTGTCAATATACATGAGTGTGAATATATATTTTTAAATCAATAGGTGAGTTTTAATTAGAGCTACTAAGTAACATAGAAGTATCTAAGTCTTTAGTTACAACATGCTAACTTCTATAAAGGGGCCATCTTCCAATTTTCCAGCTTTCCAGCTACACCAGTTCAAGTCTGGAATACAAAACCAGTTTTATTATTTCTGCATAAGAAGCCTTCTATACAATGAAGCATTAATGGTAGCTACTCCTTTGGAAACTCTCAAGTCAATACAGTTCTGTAGAGGAAATACTCCCATTACAAATATATTATTATTATTATTATTGTGTTGTTGTTGTTACTGTTGCTGTTATTGTTATGCTGTATGCGTGTAGATATACACATAGATATGAAAAGAAGTATGTGATGATATCCTCATTTCAGACTTACGATTACATTTCAAATCAAGATGAAATTCAAGCTCATCTGAAGAACAACAGAATTAATCAATTTTAAAATTCACTGATATCCAGTTCATTAAGCTGTACAACAGCTCAACTCAAAAGACTTAGATCCCTAAAAATTGCTTTTGTCTCAAAGTCAATTTCATACCTTTGGCAGGATCAAAAATAAAATACAAAGTAAAGATTTTGAGGAGAAAGATATCCTGCATTGCAGGCTTCAGTATTCAATGATAATAAAAAGGTTAAATTCAGGAATGTGCATACAACTTTGCTGCCTATAACCAGGGTTATGAGTATAACTGTATGAGAATGCTCAGCGAAGGCTACTTGAGAAGAGTCATCACTTCTATGACCTTGACATTGGTTGGTCCCACAACTTCTATACAATTTAGTGATGTGCGAGAACAGATGATGGTGCAATACATAGAAATGGCAGCATTTAAAATTCATAGTAGCGTAAGGCCATTACTTTTCCCACTGGACCACTTGAACTTTAATAATGTCTGACCTAGTTGGCCAATAAGTTCTAGCAGCAGACAGAGGAAAATTGCCAGTATTAGATACTGTTTGATTTTTCATTTAGGAAGACTTAGAAGTTCCTTTAAGAACAGAGCACCAATTCTTCCTGTAGACACCTAATTTTTTGGTGTCTCTTGTAACAACCAATATATTTTAAAACAACTGCAGACTATGAATGATCTGTATCAGATGTGAAAAAAAATAAATTGCAGAGGTAAGTACAAATAACCAATACAGGCAATGATCCCAAAATAACGCTAGCTCTTTGCAGAGATAAATTACACCTTCTTTCACCCACACTACAAAAATCTAATTTCCAATAGCAGTAATGTAAGTGTAACTAAAAGTACTCCATATTCAAATGATTGCAAAGTACTTATGATCAATCTCCCAACCTGAAAAGAGACAAACAAAAATGCTGGTTTTCCATTCACATATACATTGTTGAGAAGAACAGCATCATGCTTTAACAGTGGATAAATAAGTAACATGTTAAAAAAATCCAGCAATCACAGCAATGGTAGAGTAGCAGGTCCATATGAAAAGAAACTATTTTTTCAGTTTTATAATCTTTATAAGCAAGTAGTGAAAATGGACAGTAATTTGCCTAAGATATTGTTCTGATATAATTTCTTTCTGGAATTAAACAATGCTTGTTGCATGAATGTTTGGAACCTATTCCAATGCCAAACCCACAGAGAGACCTCTCTAAGTAAATAGTGTTTTACTAATGTTTCAAGTCTCTTACATTAAAGTATAAAACCATTTTTTATGGTCACATTTTCAAACTCAAAAATATTTTCAGATGTAATACAGAACAATATATATTCACAATAGGGCTTAAGAAATACATGGTCAGTACTAAAATGTGAAATTAAAACTCCCAAATATTCTGCCATCAGGCTTCAATGACTGTTGAACATCCTCACCTTACAGACAGCAGAACTCATCTTTAAGTGTCTAATCAGGGAATCCACTGACAAAAGAAACTGATAGGAGTCAAACAGGGTTTGTCTCCACATACACCTTGATAAGCTCAGTACTTGTCCAACACATCTCCATTTCCTGGTATTCTTAAGAATTCTGCTTTTAACTCTACCATTAATTTTTTGGAGAAAATTAAAAACAAAAACAAAAACAAAACAAAACAAAAAAACCATGCTTGAGAACCATGCTTGAGAATAGCAAAAGTACATGATTTGCTATGTCCTTCATTTCAACCACTTAGATAAAGCTTAGTAAGTTAGTTAACACGAAGAAAAGTCTCTTCATATCCAGGAAAGAATCAGTGAACGTCCCAAAGCAGAGCCATACAGCAGCATACCAGACTGAGGAAAAAGGCAAAACATCTGTGAACATTTGCACTCAAGTGTATATCATCCACACTTCAATTTACTTCAGTTAAGACTGTAACAAAAACATGTTTGCAAGTTTGACATCTTTATCTTAGTAGTACAATCTAAATATCGAACCATTAGACAAAAATACACTAAAGTAGTTCCTTATCTGATGTTGGTTGTGCAAAGAAGGACGTTCCTAGGGTGCAACAGCAATGGATCCCAACAAGCAGTTAAGGCAAAGAAGATACAATTTAAACCAGGGGTTTATCCTTCTCCTTTCTTATCTGCCCTACTGATTGGGCCAAGGTCGACACATTGAAAATATACTCTGTAGGCCATTACCAGAAAGCAATTTTTGAAATATTTATTTTGTGTTCATCCCCTCATTTTATTTGGATTATCCTATCGTGCTGCTTCCTCTTATGTCCAGGAAAAGAAATAGATCAGAAGTTAAGGTAAGTTTTTCAGACTTCAATCTCAAATTTACTTACTGTGGACGAACTGGAAAATAATTCTACTTTATAGATTTTTTTTTTCCAGCAAAACTATATTGTCCTGTACAAGTTAGGTGTTTAAGTTTAGAAAACTATTTTTTTTAATGAATGGTAATTCAGAGCTAATTAGCTTGTTCATTTTGTATTAAAAAATTAGCCTGCATGTAAAAAGCATACATGTGCTGAACTTAATAAATCCCTAGACACCCATAAACAATTTACTCCTAAAAATATATAATCAGATTTAGAAAACTATAAACTACATTTAAAATTTACTATTTAGAAGCAATTAATTACAAAGACAGCCAGGTGGCTTTCATTACATAAATTACTGTTAATGACACTTGCCTCATGCTGCTACTGTATTTAGCATTTGCATGCATCACATGTCAAGCACACACACTGTTGCATAGGTTTCTCCAGGGTAAAAAGTGAACATCTTAAGTCAAAAAAGCTTCCAGTTATCCAATCAAAACTGTTAATTCCTTAAACAAGTTAGGATCTTATTGATGTTTCCCATTCAGGATATAATCTAAAATATATTCAGGATAAAATTTCAAGAATCAAACACAGATGATATAGAAGTGATAGTTTGTAGTAAATTCCCATTTCGGTTATGATGCAGACTCAAGGCAAGAGATTAATCCATTTATAGCTAGTTCCCTTGAGATTTTAGAGCCCTAGACAGTGTTTATAATTAAAAAAAATAGAATTTTTAAAATATTTGTAATGATTGAACAAAAAAAAGGAAAAAAAAAGATAATAATTCTTGTCTTTTCCTGAACCAGCTGGGGGATGGGCCACTTGAATCTGCTTACTGGAGGGTCTTCTTTGAAAGTTTCCTCCCAAATTTGCCCTAAACCAGAACATCTACCTACCCAACAGTACAGTATTTTGTCTTGCATATCTAAGTTGTTGTACCATGCATGCAGATATTTACAGTCTACTTTCAGCCCCAGGGATAAATCTTATTATGCCATAAAGGGAATAACATAATTTAATGCCACTACTTACTTCCCCTTGGAAAGACTGCAGAAATACACAAGAAGGAAATCCAGCTATCTCTTTTTACTAATGTTCTTCCAGCATTCTCTTTTTAAAAAAGCCGTCTACCTAAAACTGGAAGGCAATATGAAGGGAACATCACAAGAGCTGATCACAACATTACATTAGTGTATCCTAAAACTTCTCTAACCCTTTCCACTCCTATCAACAGGCTTTTCCTTTTTTTTTCCCTTCCTCCCCTCTCTAGAGGAGTTTTCTGGTGTTGCTTATATTGCCCTGAAAATACATACAATGTCTATAAGCTTTGTTTCTCACAGTGCCACTGCAGGAAATGCTGGCTTTCCAGAACAGAATCTAATGGAACAGAGTCATATCTGATATAAATAATCAATAAGATTGACTATACAGCATCACCTTCACTAAGCATCAAAATTTCACTGATTTTGGTAGAATGAACCTAGAGGCTTTGGTAAATAAATGTGGAAGCCAAGGAAGAAGAAACATTAGCTCTCTGTTAAAATAAGTTGAAGATGACCTCAGCATGCATCAAGCAGTATGGCATGACTCACTGACACTTCTTAAATTTTTGTGACTAATCAGAAACAGAATAAAAATATACATTACCATCTTTATATTAAGTCCATAAGTACTACAGTTAAAAAAAAAAAAGTCAATGAGAAGGCAAAACATTCTCAACTGGAATGTTTACATGTCTGCACATTAGTGACTAACTAACAACTTACATATATATGTTATACATGATATATCTTATTAAGAGACAGTATATTCTTATAAAAGATATCTCTCCTTTTAACAAAAAGGTATCAGTAAGAAGATGTTGAGATCAAGTTTCTGGTTTTTAGAAACCAAAAGATTTAGAGTGAAGAAGGGAGCTAAGCCATAAATCAGTACTTTGTTTTCAAACTTATCTTTCTAAGAACAAGTAAAAGATTCCTCTATCAACTTTTATTTAGAAGTAATTTCTCCTTCATCAGGACAGTAATATTTTAAGGTCAAAAGTAGAAAAAACGGCATAAATGTGATTTTTATCACAGCAGGTATGAAAGTATTTTTGTGTCTCTTTACCCCCAAAGTATTTTGTTAATGCACCTCTCCACGAAACCAACTGCAAAGAAATACTGAACTTAAAGTTATGGCTGTTCATATGTAATCTGTTACCTGGATTAAAAAAAAAAAAAAAGGCAGAAGGCCTCTCTATCCACCTAATCACCATATCAATGACACATGCCACAACAGAGAAGCACTAGTTTATTTGATTGATCATGGTAGATAAACTCCAAATAACAGAGAAATTAACAAATGCTTGACATTTGCTCAACATCCATTATTCTGACACTGCTTTCAGGATTTCAAAGCCTGGGAGTATGCTTAATCAACATTCATATTCCCTAGTGAGCTACAGGCACCATATTGCGCCCCGCCTTAGTACTGATGAAAACTGCATATTGGCCATTTCCAAAATGTTCTGGGACTCCACGCAGGGCCTCTTCTCTCCCTTGTTCCTGTTCTGCAGTTTTCTTTTAAACACTTCCAAGACAAAAGCATCTGCCAGTTTTTCTCTCTAGGGATGTATGCAAAATGAACTTAACAGTTTTAAGGCAAGAGAAACCCTCACATCTAAATTCATTCATAGGACAGAAAAGGGCCTAAGAGGCCTCTCTAGGGACAAAACCCTGCTGAAATTTTCCCCGACAACACTGGGAGCTTTATAAAATCTAAGTCCAGACAATTTCCAATTCAAATGCCCAGCATAGCATGACCTTTGTCAGATCTATGAGCCCTAGATGCACCCACTATTTTTTTATTCTAACCAGCACAGACATTAGGCAGGGCACTACTGCTAAGCAGGAGGTTGACTATTTGCATGCTCTTCTATTGTGAAAATGTAACAGTGACAGCACTGTGTCGAATTCTTTTCCCCCTAGAACTTTAACTCCATAGGAGAGGCATAGCTGACAGATGACTCTCCCAACATCTGTGTTATGTACACTGCACAGATGAGGAACCTTGGATCACTGTCACGGCTTCTCAGAGATGACCTACACCTTTCTTATATCTACACATGGTAAAAAAAGTAAAATAAAAATTTGAAAATGCCTTTTCTTAAATGAAAAGTAAATATGGCAAGAAAGATTAACATAATTTAGTCATTAAGCTGTTCACATAGCAGCTCACCATATGTTGTATAAATGTCCTATACAAAATAATTTATCAGCCCTGACACGTCGCACATCATATTGTATTATTTAATATGCTTACTAAAATTGCATGGATCAAGCACCACTTCTGAAAGCATACAGAAAGCCCTAGAAAATATTTCTTCATCTTCCGTGATTTATTTTCATTGCCTTTTACAGCTACATGATAAAGTAGAACTTGCAAAATTATGAGGTTAGGGTTTACACAGCTATTGCTTCATATACTATAATATAAAAATTGGCTTCATGTCTATATAACATTTTACTTGCATTTAATATTCAGAGGCACATTAAATTAAGCACACTGCTTTCCACTGCATATTTTAATAATTTCAACTGGTTCTAACAGTAAACATCCTGATCCACTAATGCAAAGTTCCACTGAGAGAGAGATATCCTTGAAAAAGAAACTAAAGAGCTTAGAATTACAAAACAAACTAACACAAACAAGTAATATGTGATACATGCTGACCTCCCTAAATCTGTCTACATAAAAATATATTCACTTCTACACAGTAGCTGAAACATTTTAATATTATCTTTAAATTACTGTGATTTAAAATGTTAGAATGACAGGCATCTATTGCAGATAAATGGACAAAATTCTCTATCCAGAAACCTTGAAACCACAAAAAAAGAAAAAAACAATGTGTAAGAATGATCGTCTGTCACTGTCGAGGTCTGTGTCTAAATAGCAAATTAAAACAAAAAGTGTAAGCAGGAAGCTTGTGAATAATAGTTGTTGGGCAACCAATGGAATTTGTTTGGAAAAAAATCCTCAGCACTTAGATGACATATCAAGGAGACAGATATGGCTAGGAAAATATTTAGACTGAAACTATGCATTTATTCCATAAAGGACCATTTTCCTTTCTTTCTCAGACTTCTGATGTCAAAGGAACACAATAAAAATGAGATAAAAATGTAGCCCAACTTACTCTTCTTGGTCAACAATTATATTCTCCTGTTCCTAATAACAGGATAAAAGAAAACATATTCCTGTGTTATATCACTCACTGCAATAAGGTCATTGAACTCCATTTGGATGGAACTTGTTTGGCTTATTGGAGTACCTGCCAGTTGGTCAAAGCAGATCTTCCTTTTTAAGCTCTGTAAGAACATGAGATCTAGGTTTCAAGTTTTTTTCCTCTTTTTGTATGTCGTGCACCCCAAGAAAATGCACTTGTCTAGGAGGACATATTGCTCAGCTGTGTTGAAAACTGGAGGAGAACTGCATTTACAACATGGATTTTATATTAAAGCCATAAATGGCTAATGTTCAATAGCTATTTCATATATAGAAACATACACTCCCTCTGCCTACTGTACTACTCTCCACAAGATGTAGTCTCCAAATGAGCATCCATATTCCACAGAAGAGATGCAATAAAGGACTGGATGGTACAACAGGATCAACAGAAGACTGATAAGAAATTCTGTTATCTCCCAGCCAACCACAAATAGAAACAGAGATACGTGATGTATTTATTGTTGTCTGTGTCCTCAAGTAACAACAGGGAACTCCAAAAGACCCTTTATAGTAATTCAGTCACAGGAGCGAGTATTACCTCCATCCTGGTCACAGTTTCTACATTGCCTTTGAAACGGTTTCAAACAGGCCGCATTGCATAAGAGAATACTTCTGCTATCACATGGATCTTATTCAAAGGAATATTTGATAACGTTTTCCTTTCTGTGAAAGAAGAATGTGTGCTATCTTAGGACATTTTTATTCCGTGTTGACATTTGTGGAGGTATATGGGAAACTAGGCCATCAAATGCTTCCAAGACTTTGAAGGCCTAAATACAGATATGCAAATAGAGGACAATCACTCAAACAATAAAGTCCTCTTCAGCACTACATCCTGATCTGAAGCCTTTTTCCACGTTTGGATGTTTGGACAGACAGCAACACTTAACGTTCTATTCAGATGAAAAGGATAAAGCAAGATAGTGAAGTTCAGCAATTCTCTGACACAAAGCAATGAGACTGTCACTATCAATCAGGCTACTGGATATCCTGGTGTGTGCAATGGAAGGGATAGTATCTTCTACTCAAATCACTATCATTACTCAAGATGTTATGGACACAAGAATTTTAAAAAAAGATTGTAACAAAATAAAATACATTATTTGTAAAAAAAATGCTTTAGTTGCTTAAACAGAAGTTGTTCACAAATCATAATGTTTTTCCCATGATAGGCACAGGTTCCTGTTTGGCAAATTTAAGCCTTTTGACAAGAAGGTAATTTACTTTGAATTCTTCATTTGAAGTCCATGGACAAAAAGGACTTCATGAGATACAAGCTGAAAACTAATAACAGAGAATGGCTATTGAAGTTTGAAATCTACTTGTATGGTACCAATTAGTCAAACAAACAAGGTTATTAACCATCACCTGATCAGAAGAGTGCAGGGCATTATCTTTCCATTCCTCTGTCAATGTTGTTGGTTTTTCTTGGTAACAATATACTCTATCACTCTTGTCTTAGAAGACAATTTTATTAGGATCAGTTCCTGTATTCCATTTTCTTACAGAAATTAATCCTCAGCAGTATTTCACTCAGTTGAGAGAGTAATTCGAGCTTCTGAAACTTTCACACTAAAAATAGAGATGTTACTTTCACCAGAAACTTAAAGGAATGAACAATTTAAAAAGTACTCTCTTAGAAGCGTATATGCTGTTTTTTATAGTGATGCGATAAGCCATAAGGGCATATACCAGCACCAAAATGGTTGCAGTCATTAATTTAAGTAATAAATCATAGGTTCTGATAACAATGAGAGCAAACAGATGCTAACAAGAAAATGTATTATTTAATAAGTTGTGTGTTATAAAAATGTAAGCATTTAGGACACTTCTTAAATTTTTATAATAATATGCATTTAATACATGACTGTTTTGACACATACAAAAATCAAATTTATAGGCCTCATTCAGGACTTGCTTTCTCTTCTGTGAACAAAGAATGGATTCCTGAGAGAGAAAAAACTCAAGAAGTCAATGCTTCAAATAGATGTCTGCAACAAAATCAAGTCGTTTGTCTTGCTGTCTTGAAGTAACTATAATAAGCATTGAATCTCATTAGAAAATGAAAATCAACTTATTTGCTTTTAAGTAAACAGAAGTTTTCCCTGGAAGTTGTAAGGAAAATCAAATTAAGTTTGTCTGTATGCATGAACAGCAAAAGATCTTATAATTTGCCATGAAGTTAAAAAATAATTCTGTACAATCCTTACACACAGAATGTCAATATTGAATAACTCTCAATGAGTCTGCCAAGTTATAAAAACAGCAGTTTTATTTTCCATTGTGTCTTATTATTTGTTTCTTATATCAGTTTATATAACATCATGTAATGCTACAATTTTTTTCACCAAAAGCATCGCTTGCAAAAATGCCAAAACCAAAACAAAATCTATGCTAGCAATTAAAAACTTGATCTATTCCATCCCCTCCATTCACAGCCACTCTTCTCTCTGGACCCTAAAAGCCAGACAGAATGATGATCTGATTCTGGTACTGACATGAAAGCCTAAGAAATGCAATTTTGCCTTTTGGCAAGCTCTGCCACACTAAACAGAACCACTGTGTAAACACCTTTCCCAGCCCTGCATCTCTGCTGCTGTAGGTAGATCCAGCTGCATAAGGTCCCTCTGCAGGAGGGTCAGTTGTTTTTAAGATCATCACTGCTTTTTCCAAACATTTTTGTTTTGCTTTAAGGAAACTGTTTGGATAATAACACTCCTGTTTCATTCTGATTTTCAATGAACTCCTCTTGTTATCAGCACAGTTTCTTTCTTGGAAGTGCTTCGCTCAATGCTTTAAAACACTTGAGAAAGCAGTGATCAGAGTATGGAAACTAAATTTTCTTCATTAAATCTACTGAAGCAGATATTAAAAATGCATTTAATATACTGGGGATGGCTGGTGGGCATCACTGACTGTGACAGACCAGTTACTGATGAGCTGCTGTCAGACGGCCTTCTCAGCAGGGATCTGTGTCTAAGGCTGCTGAAGGACAGCAATATCTTCCCTTGTGTGTAAGCTCTATTCATCTCCCAAGTATTTACTAAATCACAGAGCTCTGCACACAAACCCAGTGTTTCAGCGCATGCTAACAAATGATGGATGGCCTAGTCAATTCGTTATGTCCTGAAAGCGTGATTTCCTGCCATTCCAATCATCAAACCTCTAGAGCCTTCAGAGCTGATCAGTCCTGGAGAATATATTTTGCAGGCTCTATTAAAGGAGTAGAGGTTCTTTCCATTAGTCTCAAACTTTTTTTTTCCCCTGGCTGATTTAAAGAGAACTCTCTCCTTCCAACAGCACTACTGCTACCACTCTTCAATGCGTAAAGTATTCAGCAAATGTACCTTTGGTACGTCAGTGAAATAGCGCTCCTAGATCACGAGCCAGTTAAAAAGATGGATTTTGTTTGTGACTACTATAAATGCGACAATATTTTATTTAAATTCATCTATATGTCTTTATTATGTAACCTAGACAACCCCCAAACCATTTTGTAACAGCTTTTTTGATCAAATACCTTTTACAGAAATGGAGTGCTCAAAAGGACCTGTTTTCTTTGTATTTGCCTAGTGAAACATATCAGAACTCTCGTAATTACATTCCTCTTAAAAGCATAAGACAATTAGGAATAAACTTCCGATGTTCAAAAGACAGGCAAGCTGTCAAAGAAACAAAGCTTCTAGATTTCACCCTTTTCATAGCAAGGCAATATCATGAACAGTCTTTCTTCTATGTGCTAGAGAAGAAATTTTATTTACCTATTCAGTGATCTATAGGAGCAAAACATACATACCTCATGCCTCTTATTCTGAAACACTGAGCTTCAAATGAAATAGTCCACAGCTGCTGAGGAGTTAGCTGTCTACAGTACCACAAGTTTTTAAATGTGGTATAACAGATATGAGTAAAGTTTAGGTAAAAAAGCATTTGGTTACTCTGAAGTGCAAAGACCTTGGATTTCTTTGCTTGCAAGGTGTGATCCAGACACAGCCAGTACAAACCAATCCACATTGCCCTACTGTTCACCTCAACCTTGACCTGGAGATTAAACTCACTTTTATTGCACACAAAGGTCATCTGTGTTAGGTCAAAATTCAAAGTCCCTTGTCAGCTAAGGTTGATATATTCCAACCTTTCCTACTCTAATGCATCAAATTTTTCATGGTGAGGTCATATTCAGCAGACAGTGTATTCAGCAATTTATCGTGCCATTGTAATATAGCCCAGAATATGACTGTCCAAAAAACAACGCATGAATAAAATATATTCCATTCTGATGTAGCAAATCGCCTACACTCATAAAACTCAAGCCTAGACTTGTTTTCAGGCTTCAGAAGAATGATACATTATGGAGCTGTTTCTAAAACACAATCAAGAGTTACCATTTCTATCACAATATTCCTTAAATGCAAGCAACATGAATATAATGGTATCCTAAAATCCACAAGTCAATTAAAAAGCACATATGGTCAGTGTTAAAACTTCCACTTCATCCTCCCTTAACAATCACCATAGTCTTGCCCCTAAATCTACAGATATCTGTTGGTCTGTCTGATGACACCAAGCTTACTTTAGAATGAAATACATAGAAAAAGACTGTGTCACAAAACTTATATTCCTATCCTACTGGTGATTATCACATCCATGGAATTTAAGAAGTGTCAGAAAGTACAACCAAATTAAACCTCACAAATCAACACAGTAGTATACATGATGACCAAGACAATTCTCCCAGCTTTGACATATGAAAGGATTTTCTTTTTTCTTTTCCTTTCCCTTTTTTAATCTTCTTCTGCTCTTTTTCTGTTTTCTTTTTCTCCATTTCCTCTTGCAATTTTTCTCTTTTCCCTCTTGTCTATATTTCTCTTCCTGTTGTTTTCTCCTTTCTCTGCATTTTTCTTGGTTCTTTTTTTGTCTCTCTCTTTTTATTTCTTTTCTTCTGAATTAAACAAGAGCACTTAGCACACAGCTCCAACAGATTCAGAATGCTTTTTCGAATTATAGGGAACTAATTTCTACATCTACTTTAAAGACCCCCTCCAATCATTGTATTTCATCATCAAATCTTCAAAGGATATAGGATTGGCTTCTAAGTGGTCTGTATAAATTCCTCAAGGCCAAAAAAGGTTCCCCTTTACTCAGCCAAAATGAATTTCACAAGTGTAATAAGTCCTGTTCTGTGTAATTTTTTTTTAATGAAAAGAACTGTACTCTCATATGGTAGCACTTTGCAAACTGGAAGGGGAAAGCATTAAGAGAGAAGGAAGAGATTTATCAGTACTCAAGAATTCAGAAAATAAAAATTTAATTATCCTTGTCTACAAGGATACAAAGGAAACAAAATTTCATTACTAATATTTAAAATAGGTTTTTATTTTGCTAGGATGACAACATATGTGGGAGTGCATGTAAGGAAGAAGATGGTTACACCTATTAAAAATGTGACAGAAAACTATGATGGACTTCCTTCAAAATTAACTTTCATGCTGACATACCCATATATTACACCTACTTTTATAATAATAGGTAACATGCAAACAACTCAAAAAAAAAAAAAACCCTCTATCTCTCCAAAGAAAAGAAAGTACCCATGTCCTGAAAATCTAGTATTTACATGTGGAAGTTTTCTGCCTAAATCCAGTCTGTTGGTATTGGGAAAGCCACAAATGTGACCAAAACTCTATTTTCCATTCTACTCTGAAACTGCCTGCTGATATCAATATCTAACTTTTAAGTCAGTATCTTCTGTTTAATATAATGACTAATAAAGGAGATAAAGTTTTTCTGAGTTATACACTGATATTGTTGATTTCTTTCACACAATATTTCATATTATAGGAGAGGACTGGTATCCTTCCTATTTTGGGTCATAACACTAGCAAACAGTTTGTTAGCAAGTCATACCAAATCCAACCAGTTACAAGTTCTTTAATGCTTGTTCACTGATATTTAAGTGAAAAGAGAACCACCCACTGGTTAAGACTATCAAAGCTGTGATACAGTAGATTTTCTACCAAGGGTTCAAATAACAAGAACATCTTTCCAAAGGGAATATTATCAGTTGTTCACATAATTATTTTGCACAGTTAATTTTTATTTCATTTTAGGGTTATTTAAAATATGCTACATTTTATTGTGGGTCACTTCTTGGAATCTGTACATTGCTAATTCTCTTTTCAATTAATGACACAAGACCTCTTTCTCATCTCTTATTATCTATTTGTTTACCTGTGAGGTTTTACTGCAGCTTCAAGTACACAACAAATTTTAAATTATATTAGGTTTGTTCTACATAGAGTAGACAAAAACAAACTCCATGTCAAACTTTTTATTCTCAAGTCTAATATAAAAGAAGAAAGTATAAAGCTTTGAAAATTCTAGTTTCATTGATACTCTCGTTAAATCCTCCAGGACATTTAAATATGGTACAGTGGTACAAAGCATTTGCCACTTGATGGGATTGTTTATATAAGCAGACCATCAATTTATGTCATTGTTAAGTATTGAGAATATAGAAAAAGGGAATTTAAAATGTGCCTTTAAACTTTTTTTTCCCAGTATAAGTTTCTATCATTAATAAGCACTAAGGTAACTTTCTAAATGAGATTTGCTAGATCAGTGTTTGCAGAGTAATGAAAAATAGCCTAGTTCTCCTGCTTTTCAAAATAATTAATCAACTATTCAGAAGAGCAGGGAGAGCAGAAGTTACAAGAATAATGTTGGGCTTGCTATGACAAAAACCTTTCTAGGCAGAAGAGAGTGCAAGTGAAGTGTCACACAGCAGCAGGATGCCTGCTCATAAATACAACCTGTCTAATAATCCTGTGCCTGAGTTCAGAGCCTCGAACTCTGCAAGCCATGGAGGCAGCTATCTGCCCTCTGCTCATGAGCCTCACTGCCAGTCTGCCTTCCCAGATAATAGCAGCTCTAAAGAGCACTAGAGCAAGGCATGAAGAATTCTCCTTCTACTTTGACTCAATCTGCAGGCTCCAGAAACCAGAATACAGAACTGGAAAGAAAAAGAAAAAAATTCCTCCTGTTTCTCACCACAACCATCATGGGCTCATCAGTACTGCTTGACAATCTAAGCAACTGCACAAAAGCAGAATAAAATTATTCACAAAGTAATATATTTCTCTGTAAACAAAATTGGCTTCGAGAGGAAAATGAGAGGCCTATCCACCCCCAACTCTAAAAATCAAAATCAGAGGCAACAACGACACAGGAAAAGAGGAAAAAAAAAAGCTTCCTCAGTTTTAAGCTGCTGGTAAAAGAAATAACATTCATGCCATACATTTAAACTTCCTTAGGGCCTTTGTTTCAATATGAATCACCACAGAGAAAGTGATAAAATTGAGCAAATAATAAACAGATTATTTTTTCCAACTTACATTGTAACACATTACTGTGCAGATACATTTTTTTTTAAATGAAAAACTTGCCGAGATGCTTTCCAGGCCTGGTGTCATTTAATAAAGCAATCAATAATTTGGAGAAAGAGCAACACAATTACTGAAAATGTGTGGAAAACTGTAGTGATACTAAATAACGAAGAGTAGAGGTCATCAATGCAGAGGAATGTGTATCCCTTGATATGCTGTGGGAACCACGTGTGTACATTCCAATAATCAAATATGAAGTTACACACATTAGTTACACACATTAAAACCAAACAGCCATACTCAAGTATATCAATATGAAGCTGTGCATCACATTTTCCTCTTGCTTACTGGAAAAAAAAAGGAAGAAAAAAGGAAGGAAAAATTTTAAAAGTAGTTCTCTCATATTTAAGCCAGGTTCCCTTACTTTTCTGCTGTGAAAAAAGATCCTCTTGATCACATGGAAGTAAGTTTTCACACAAGGGACACAAAGAAGACGGTACTTTTTTGAATAGATGCACAAAAGTGATGAACTGAACATAGCTGCTGATAGAAGCTAATACTTCGAAATACTAGTACTTTGAAAATCTATATAACACAGTTTGCACTTAAATAGTCTCAGAAACTAATGCTTCTTCTAAAGGAATACAAGTGAAGGTATCTAAAAGAAAGGCTAGAGGCACCAAGTTTGTTTAACAACTTGAAAAAAGGAAGAGATACAATACAGACTACACAAATTATGCTATGGAAAAATATAGCACTCCTCTACACATTTCACAACAGTTCACAACAGTGACTGTAACACATTTCACAACAGTTCAGTGCAAGGACTTGAAAAGCATGGAGCATGGGTTTTGGAATAACTAAAAGATGCTTAAGGCTAGAAAGTTTCTGGAATCCCCAATTCAAGCACAACCTGGTGTAAGAAACTGGTGTAAGTTGGACTTTTCAGAACAAGTTAAAATAGTCTTTGAAAAAAGATAGAATTTTAAAGGTCTAACTTACATCTTGTCACTATAAATAGGTAGTTCTAAGGTGATTTGTATCTAGAAGATTCTACTTGTAGGCAGCTCTTAACTACTATTTAAGAGAGAAACACACACTGAAAAAAAGATTTTAACTTTCTCAGAACATTTTCTGCAATGGCCTAAAACCAGTCCTAAAACGGCTCATTCAATTTAGACATTAGCTCTCATCGAGAAGAATAGTATCTCAGAAGAACATGAGTCCATAGCTGAAGGGAAAGCTGAAGAATACAATATAAAAATAACAAAGAAAATCACAAATTATTAACAAATAGAAAAATTCAGGTGAGAGACTAAGCAGAAAAGGTGGTACACTTCAACAGAAAAGCACAACACTGAATATACAGAATTATCAGTCCAGTGCTGTATGTGTGGAAAAGATCAAATGAACTACGGATCAGTGATCCAATATTGGCAGAGATTTATTGTGCTTAGTGCTCAAAATCACATTTTGATAATCCTCAGGTCATCCAAATACCCTGCTGTTAAATGGGAACATGTTAGGAGACAACTGCTAAGGATGTAACAAATACCTTAAGAATAAAGAAATGAATAATACATTGGTAATTGCCAGGCATGAAATACAAAGCACAGCATTAACAGAAAAAAAACCCAGCAATTGGATATTCAAATTTTTGCAAAATAACTGGATTTTAAGCAAAGTAGACTAAATCCATGTTGTATGGAAAGTTACAGGGTTGTAAAATATAAGAATTCCCAATGCTTGTATTAAAATACTTATAAACAGTATGAGAAGCAGTTTAATTTTGACTTTTTGACATTAATAAGTCACATGACAATACTCATTTGAAGTAATAATCTCACAGCCTGAAGCAGTTCAATAATAGTAAAGCACAAACTATCCTGTTAAAAAAATTTTTAGATTCACAGGTCAGGGTGGCAGCTACCACCCACTATACCTGGGTGTTACATTGTGTCAATTGTTTACAGAAATTACAATTTATTCTTAGGGAGAAACTGCAGAACAAGAGTAAGCCCTTTCACATAGCATAAAAGAGATTTTATACAAATTAGGAGCATAAAATGTGAGGCTTCAGGAAACAACAGCTGAGAGAAGAACCAAGAGATAAGACAGCATTAGAAAAAAACTGAGCAGATTAATGCAGAAATCCAAAGACCCACAAGATCTATGAGGCAGTAGGAACCAGAAATATTTGAAAACTGTCAATTTATGTATTACATTACCAGTGGAATACCAATCCTTCCCAGGGAAAGATTGAAAGTGCAAGGTGAAAGCAGCTATTATGGATGTTACTACTTTCCAGTTTGAATCAGCAACTATTACTATATAATAATGAGAAACTGGCTATGGACACCTTCATCACACTGCAGGTACCATGACAGATTCTGGAATATATTTTTAAAAAAGACTGAATTAAAAAGTTGAGGTGGGTGGGGGTCTTTAGTTGATTCTGGCTTTCATAAACAAAAATTTAAAAAATCCAACCAGAAAGTTCAGTCACACCCTTCTTGTCCTAGAAGAGAATGACAAAATTTCCAGATTATAAGAAAAACTTACTCCACAGTTATCAAACATATCACTGAAAAAGCCTCCCCCTTAAAATGGCATACAAGTGTACAAATCTCTGCAGCTTGCAACTGACCTCTTTTACAATGTAAGGGTTATACAGAATGTCTGTTTTCCAACTGCTAACATGTATCTATTTCAACACATCTTCCTTACTCCTAAGGAGAGCAGTGACCTTCGAATGTATTGTTTATCTTTTGCATCTGAGCTGCTATGAGAAATAAACAAAGAGACAACAAAGAAATATCACATTACTAGAAAGAAGATGTACAGAGATCCTCAAAATATACTTAAGACAGACATTTTTTTAAAAAGCTATCAATTCATTGCTCATATAGAAGGTTTTATCCTTCTTCTAGCATGGGCAAACAAAATTTAGGAGAGATCTACAAGCAATATTCAGAACAGGCCATTCTCATGTCATAATGTGAATAACAAGATAAGGGTATAGCCACTTAATTGTGGAAGCAACTACTACAGCTAACCTTTGCTTTTCAGTGTTCACTACACTTGAGCCAGGTCCTTTAGGAAAAAAACCCAGAATTCTTTTCCTAAATAACCCCATACTGTTGCACATAGATGTTCAGGAGTCATCAAGTTCTGAAACAGAGGATTCAATGGATCTTTTGCAGCACCAAGTGAGTGCACTGGGAAGTAAAACATATCAGAGAAGCCCAGTCTTTTTTTGACAAATTTGATTAACAAACACTCATGTGCCTATGGATCTGTCTTGGAAGCAGGTTCCTAAAAATAGTGACTGACCTGGAAAACCAACCCAAATTCTAACCTTCTTTCAAGACAACTTTATAAGGAGAGTAGAAAAAGAGAACATGTGCATGTCTATGTATGCATGCACACGCAAATACACACAAACACTCTCTCCTCATTTCATTAGCACTGAAGTGATAAAGTGTAAGCTCCTGAGACACACGTTGTTATGGTAAGTGCTTTTCCAAGTTGCAGAAGTACTGTGCAAGGTTAGCTGGGTTCCCAAAATGCAACTCAATGTACTCCCTGAACCAACCACAATGCTTTATTATTACTCCTTCTCTGTAACAGGGCAATTCTCTCACACTTTCCTGAAAAGGAAAGGATTTCACTGGACAGTTTAAAAGCCTAAGTTAATGCTGGATCTTCATCCACTTACTGTAAGTTACACACAGCGTCAGTTTCTCCGGCCACACTTGTGGTTAAGACTAGTAAGGTTCAGGAAGCAAGTGAATGATTTTCTGTTTTGTTAATTTCTCTTTCACCAAACCAGATACAGTATCTAACCCCCTACATTTTTTCTGTATTATTTCTTGTGATTTTAGAAACAGCACCACTCTTCTCCCCACAGAACCCAATCTGCTCTCCTGTCCAATTCAGCAATAGCAGTCCTTCCGCCAAATGTGAAAGTGAAAAACCTTGCAACATTCCTTAGAACTCTGTTGTAGTTGGCAGGAAGTAAACTTCAGCAATGAAGATTGGTGCATGGAGCACATCCTGTCATGAATACCTTTCCATCCTAGGCCATGGTCATTTGCAAATGTCTTTGAGAATTCTGAACACAGCTCAGACAAAGAAGCACATGAATGGCCATAGGTAAAAGATGACGCCTTTTCCAGTTTCAACTGGAATGCAACAGCAAGCAGAGAATTATGGATCCATAAAGTCCCTTCTCCCTAAGAAACGGGGGCAATGGTATTGCAGGATGTATTTCTTACTTGGCTTCAACCACAGAGGCTCGTCCTGCACCGTAAGGCTTTATTCACATCAGAAGACCTCCTTGGTGTGTAAGAGGCTCATGAAGGGCCCCAAGAGCTTTCACTTGGACACGTGTCGGGGGAAGTGTTCTTTATTTTGTGCCAACTTCTCAGGTCACGGAGGGTGGAGCAGTACCCTGCTCCCAGCGGCAGCTTCAGCGAGCTGTCGCTTACCGTCGACGACTGTGTGCGTGTGCTTGGTGGTGATTTTGTACCGTGTGGGGCCTGAACTGGGGCACCGGGTGCAGCTGGCGCAGCGGCCGCCGCGGCCCCACGCCCGGCCGCAGCGAGCCCGCAGGCCGCCGCCGGGGGCCGAGCGGCCGGGGCCCCGCGCCGGAAGGCGGGATGCACTTACCTAGGAAACTTCTCCTTCAGCTTCCTCAGACTCTGCCGGGTGGGCTGCACGTGGCCCAGGAACTGGGCTATCTCATCGTACTGGGCTTTGCTCAGCTTCATGCTTTGCACCGCCAGGGCTGCGCGGAGGCGGAAGGAGAGGCGTGGGTCACGCCGGGCGGCAAGACGCAGAAGGCCAGTGATGGTGGGGCGGAGAACCGCGGCAACCCCGGGGCACCCGCTGCTACCAGCCCAGCGCCCAGGTAGCCACGAGCTGCCGCGGCTGCCGCTTCCCGCAGCTCCGCCCCGCGTCCCGTCCGGGGCGGTGCGAGGGGGGCGGTGCGAGCGGCCATCCCGCGCCGCCCGGCTCTGCGCAGCCGCTCCAGCGGGCGGGAGTACGCGGCTCGCGGCCGGCCCGGCCGCCGTGAGCGCCGGGCATTTCTGGCGGAGCGGGGCGCCGGCAGCCTCACGCCAGGGCACGGGAGATGTGCCCTGTTTGCTGCCCCGCAACTCTTTTCTGCCGGCCGCCGTGGTGCCTGCGAGGGCGGCAGGAGCTGGCGGGGCGGCCCCGCCTCTGGCCGCGGCCCGCAGCGGGCAGAGCGGACCGACGTGCTGGCTCTCGCCCGTGAGCCGGAGCGCCTGCGCTGGGCGCGGGCTGCGCGCCCTGCTGTAGAACGCCTTAAAAGTGTCATTTGCAAGGCCGTTTTCGCAAGTCACGCTGAAATGTCTGTTTCTTGCTGCTCAAAGGGGAAACAAAAGCTATAGTAGTAGAGCTGCGGATGCGGACAGGGCATGCAGCCTTTTATATGTACAGGGTAGAGGCTCCTGCTGAATTTTAGGAGAAAGTCATCCTAGTTTGTGCTTGGATTTCCTTCAAAGTTTGTTAAGACTCAAACTTAGGCAAGCAATATTATTAGATACCATTTAAATATCAGTAAGTATACTGCAAGTCTTATTTTCTGTGCTGGGTGTTTTTAGTAACTATTATAAATTTCAAAGATAGGTATACTCTCCTAAAGACAACATAAAGAGACTTAGCAGTTATGAAGAGAATTGACCATACAGGTGACCAAGAAATATTAGTAACCCTCATGGATCTTGATTTAATTGCATTCACGAGCTACGTATTGGTTAGTGGCATCCTAGCATTTCAGTATCTTGGCTAGAAACTTTACAGTTTATTGCAAGAATTTAGAACTTCAATGAAGAGCAAATAGCATGAGTATGTCAGAAGGGTCAGTCATTAAGGTTTCTGATGGAGAATGCTTGAAGAATCCTCTATCTCTTGATCTTCCATGAATTTTGGTGAGTTTTGTTTGGAACCAGAAGCTCTCCTAGGAACAGCTATGGCCTAAATATAAGCACTTGAAACTCATTAATTACTCCACAGTAAAAGGAAATGCAGTGAACCTAAACCAAATTACAGATTCTATTCCTCATGCTGGGACAAAAAATAATACATGAAATTGAAAAAAAGAGCATTCTTTTAATGAGGAGCAGTATTGAATGTAAAGATACTTTATTTTCTTTAACTCTGTCAAAGAGCGTAGTCAGAGATACATATGTTTGGGAGGGAAGAAGATGTTCTTTCAATCTGATATCCCCTTTAAAGGCCCATAAGGATATAATTTTCTTGAAACACAGAAAAGGTAATTTCCCCCTATCTTTCCAAAGATGATAATTATGGCTTTTTCTTTAGAAATAGATTTAAAAGAAAATAATTAAATAGTCTTCCACTAGCATTACTACTACTTCTTTAGAAACAATCAATAGTACTTTTTTAAAAAGAAAAAACAATCAACATTTTTCTGTCTTTGCTGTGGCATAATTTCCAGTGAAGATGCTTTTAAATATCTTAATGCTGCTATCTATAACTTCTATCTCTGTTCATATTACTTATTCACTAGTATATGTTCTTGTTTTTTTTTTTTAATAAATCAAATGACACTTAAGTCTACAATGCACAGAACAACAGGTTAAAACTGCAATATGAAGTTATCAGTCTATGGACCAAACTACAAACATCTCCTATACGTATTATGTACACACTGGATATATTTTGTAGTCTCTCCTTCTGGATCAAGGTTTTGTAGATTCCAAAATCAATTAAAAAAAACAAAAAACAGATTACTTTCTAACATGAAGGTTCACTGAAGCCAAGAGGAGCTAATACCATGCTGTGATAGGGAGGTAACAGCCCTCAGATGTGAACTGGTGCAGGGAAGCATTTTGCATGGTGCAGTGCAAAACATAGATGAGAAGTTCTGTGTGCAAATATAAATCACTCTTTGCCTACATTAGTTAATACAGAACTTTTCAAATGAAACATTCAAAAATCCAGTGAGGAAAAAAAAAAAAAAAGGAGAGGTTCCTAGCAGAAAATCCATTAAATACTTTTTTCCATCAAACTGCCTTTCCAGTTTCACTGTATCAAATAAGCATCAGACCATCTGTAATTAAGTTGTGGACATCTATATTGTAAGATGATGTAGATGGTGGAAGTTTGCATAAATAAAATAAGCAGCTGGATGAAATATGTAAGAAAAATAAACGGTGGGAAAAACTTAAATTTACATTTGACTCAAGGAGACTGAGAGCTGCAAATGGTTGGATGCTGGAGGAATGTTCTCAGGAAGTAGTTATTGTGTGCTCGCTTTGTTCTTAGGTGTTTCCATGGTATCTGCATGAGGCAGCTGCTCCTGATTTTTGCCTTGAAGTTGGTTTCCAATCTGTCTATTATATAAACAAAATTTCCTTCCGAGAAGAAAATAAAGAGAAAATAACTATGGGAAAAAGAAACAGTTGGGAATGACAAGTCGGGGAAAAACGAAGCCTACGTGTAAACTTTTGGGGGAAAGTAAGGACAGGGAGACAGAGCAAAACACCTGGCAGAGGACTTCCAGTAATGACCATCCTTCCTTGTAGGTCGTCTTCGGCACAGTTGGTAGAGGACAGTAAGTAATGGACCTTTGTTCCATTGCTTTTGTGCTTTGTTTTACCTGGTAGTGTTAGATATTAGGATGTGTCTCCTATTACTTTAAGATGATTGCACAGTGTGATTTACAGCTAAGTTTGGAGTTAAAATACCATTCATTATTCTCCACAGAGCTTAAAATTACTATATTTTGAGAATAGATAATTAGAGTATGATATTAATATGGAGACAATTCATGCACAAAGTGCAAATTTTGATTTGTTTTTTATGGCCTTATGTGCAGCTGTCATTTTACTTTATCACCTCATTTCTTCATAGACAAAATCTCTGGTCCATGTTGCTTGCTGTAACAAAATTAATGAAAAGTCTGCTAGCATTCATATATATTTTCCAATCTATTGATTGTAGATGCTAATGTTGGGAGCTATGCTAAAACTAGAGTCTCATTGGCCACCGATTGGGGTGCTAGTTAGAATTGTCTAATGCTTATAATCCCACTTCATTCAGTTTGGTGCATGTACATCTAGAAGTGTTTTTCAGTTGTTTAACCTATTTCATGGGATATTTTTTTGTTGTGGAATTCAGCTCTTCTTATTTGACATTTTTTCATTGAAAGAAAAGCTTGATCATGCTTCCACTTAACTTGGTCTAATAAACACCTCCACAGGATACTGTTGTTACCTCATAAAAAGGGAGAACCCTCAATTTATGTTCCAGTTTATATCCATGGGTTTTAATGTACTTTCTGAAAGTGCTTGTATTGTGAAACAAACCATGGTATCTTCAGTATGTATTAAACAAACAAAAAAGGAGCAGTTGGTCCATGCATCACTGTTAAACATTAACTGTTTTGCCATTTCACAAGATGGTAAGTCACCCTAAGTTTTTTTTCTCTAAAAATGTACATGGGATTGTTTGATACCACAACAATGTGAAGTACATGGCATCAATAGAAGCAATAGAATTATTATACGTAGCAGTATACCAATTAAAAAGGGCAGACATTATTTTCCTTCTGTGTTTACAGATTTGTTCTCATAATTATAGAAGTCATTGAAGCAAATTAATCTAGTTTTCTGTACTATTATTATACTAGATATATGTTTCTATAAAATACTTATTTGCCTGTTGAAGTACTTAAAAAAAAAGAAAAGGAAAAGTGCACTACCACAGTATATTGAGAATGTTGCTTTATACTCATGGGGCCTGATCTATGGTCCATAGAAAGTCTATCAATTTTAATGGACTTGGGCCACTTCTGTGGTTCTTAGCTGCATGTTTATGTATTTTCTGTAACAAGATGTAAAAGATTGTTGAAAATGATGAGTTATTTAAAAATCAATTTCTGTAACTGAAATGGCAACATGCCCAAAGTGTTCTTACCCTACCACTTGACATTCCTGTAGTTTCACATGATGAAATTTCTGGAGCTTGGATTTGCCCTTTTAAGCTGTCTGTAGTCAGATACAGAAACATATATGAAAATATCTTTCTGTTTTCAAATGCAATTTTTAAAAGTTTTTATTAAAGTTAAAATTATTTAAATTGTTTGAAGTAATTTTCATTCTTTGTCTGTATTTGTTAAGACAGTGCATTAACTACTGTATACTGCTTTTCCCCCAAAGGATTTCAGCTTCATTCACTGTATGGAGAAAACCCCTGTAGTCATGTGATGAATTAGATTTTTTTCTGAAAGACTCTTGCCTTATTTGTTGCAGAATTTGGAATTCATACAGTTTGAATGAAGCAGAAACTGTAGAAAGAAAATTTAAGTGTAAAGATGATTGGACTGCTACTCAATGAATATGGATTCTGTCCTGGCCTGTGTGTACATTTTATGTAAGCTTAGAAATCATTTGATGGAATTTTTTTTTTCTTTCCTTGTGTTCTTTTTCTTTTTTTGAAGCACAGTATCCATGTTATTCTTTGCCAACAATCTAATTTAATTACATTGGTGCCATAAGCTGTTGTCTAAAGAGGTCATTCCGGCTGGCTCTGGCAAGTTTCAGAGTAATGTCTATGAACTTGTAGTACTGCTACTGCTGATTGTGTGCATACATGGTCAGACAGATCAGCTGAATCAGCTGAAAACTTAACATGCAAAAAAAAAAAAAAACACCTGAAGCTATTATTTTTCATCTAAATCAACTGTAAATTCAACTCACTGGACAGCCTTGAAAATATAAGTGCCAACATATGGGAGGAAATAAGGATGCAAGGCTACCTCTCTCTGTTGATGGTAGCAGAGCCTTGAGGGATTGACCTCACAATTTGGACCTCTAAATTAGATGCCAGTCATTAAGCAGTATGATTATCCTGCATATGTTCCGCTAAGAGGTTACATTTGAGATTGTTGTTGCACTAAATGTTCTTGCACTGTCAATGGAGCTGAATTGAATGACAGTCAAACCTTTAACATACTGGGCACAGTACTCTGAAAAATCAGGTCCTGCGTGTATTTTACTGGAGAACCGGAATCAGTGAACAGCTTTGTGCTAAATCTTTCAAGTTTGATTTCTCTCATACACATATATATGAATTAAAATATATATACACATGTGCAGAAGTATACAAGAATATACATGACAGAGGAGAATGTGTTTTGAAAATAAATTTACCAGTATATTTTTTTTGCTTGTGCTTATTCAATAAGATGCCTTTGTACTGCTTAATATGTCTGAAATGAACAGTTGGCAGTAAAGGATAAGTGAGGCTAAATGTTGAATTTAAGAGTTAAAATAAGTACAGAAAAGGTGCACTTTTTTTATGTAACTAAGGCAAAGGAGGGGAAAATTAGAAATCAGGAACTGTTTTGTAATATAGGTAAAGAGTAGGACTGAAATGAGGTTGTACATCAAAATGCATGGTATAATGTACAAGTTTCACAGGTTTTGACATAGTAACAGTGATGTTATGATGTATAAATAAATCAAAATTACAAAATTATTAATACAACTAGTGAAATAAAAAGTATACTTACTAATAGATTGCACTGTGTTTTTTTGCTAATTAGCACAATTTTATAATTTTGTAGTATATTTCTGAAGCATTGTTACGAGACAGCCGTGCTCTGCTGAATTGCCTGTTATTCTTATTAACTTCACAGAAACATGGTACCTCAGAGTAACTAGATAACTTGTCTATATCTCTTCTTACAGCCAGAACGATTTCAAATAGAAAAGTAAGTACAAGGCTAAAACTAGCTCCAGTATTGTGCTTTATTGCTTTCTATCAAAATCTCTGAAAGAGGAGAAAATTCTACCTAAGAATGAATTGTGAAAGAGAGAACAGATTCCCATAAACTCTCTGATTCATCCAGTACCTAAGATCTGGCAATATAAACTTAAATTTGTGGAATTGTGTGCTGTTGTGTTCATTTGGGTCTTTTTTCTGCCTCCCTCCTTTTACACACATACAAAGAAAATAAAACAGGAAAGAGGTAGCTTGCAGTGAGTGACTTAATGCTGTTTTGATTTCAGTAGGAGCCATGTACGATTAGCCAACCTGAAAATTAGGACCTTATTTTAATTAGTCTGGAACTTTTAGGCATATAACAGTTTTTAGGGAACTTTGAGTTATTTTAGATAACACAAGCTTTGAGGACACAGAAGTAGATTAAGGGTGATTTTTTTACTGTCCCCTGGTAGTGAAATTTGTATTGTCACCTTATACTTACGGAATTCTATTAAATAGTTGAGGTTTCTTTCACTGTTTTTCTTCTAAAATATGTAATGCTTTATTGTGTATTATTCAAAAATTCTTACCTCTCATTACATATCAAATATTTTCACTGTTAGAGGATTGGAATATTCTTTGAATGCATTATCGCAGAATCAGGAAAAAGTTGAATGCAGCTAACTTTGAGATCATGTAGTCAACCTGATCAAGTATGTGATAGTATCAAATGTAACTGTGCTGTATCATACCAAAATATTTCTAATTTTTTATTGTAGATTTCCCTAATTAGGTTTATATTGTCTCCATTAGTAAAATATTCCAGTATTTTATTCCACTTGAACTTGGAAAGCTTCTTTCTAGTATTTAATTCCAAGCCTATGCATTGCAAATGAAAGCACGTTTCTCTGTGTACTTTGAGGAAAATGGGAAAATGATAAATCACTGGCTTTTTTACTTGTTTCAGGATTATTGTAATGCTGATCCTTTTCTCCCATCTTTCTTTGGAAGTGTATGCAAGCCCAGTTCTTTCAGTCCTTTCTTGTAAGTCATTTTTTTGAAAGGGTTGTCATTTTTTTGCTCTCTATACTTTGCAACATCTTTCTTAAAATCCAGTGCAAACACTGCTTCAGCTGAGGCATTTCATTTTGCTGAGTAGAATAAAAATTCTCATATTTTCTAAGCAAGATTCCTATGTGCTGCTTCTCAAATTAACTACTAAAAAAATCACACTGTGAGTTTTTATTCTGCCTTTGCTCACTCTCCAGTCTATTATGCTAGCTTATAGAAGTAGCACCATAAAGGGAAAGCAAACTGTGTGTAGCACAATGAATATGCTGGTCTGTCTCTCATAGGAGGAGATTCAGTGTGCAAAATACAAGAAAATAAGATTCCAAAATACTAGTGGATGAACACTGTAATATAGATATTAGATATTTTTTTCATGGAACATTGTAATAGCATTACAGTCATTACAGTTTCTTGAGTGTTCCATTTCTTCTGTTACCCATTTATTCTTTCTAACACATGTAAAACATATTTGACGTTTATAATAATGGAATTATTAGGCATGTTACTGACATCAAGGTTTAAGGGACTGGGTGACACAGGGAATTTATGTTCCACTTTAATCCATTTATCAGCCTCCTCTGGGAACAGATTTTAAATCTAACTCAAGCCATACCAATTTGGGGGGAAAAATCTGCTTAATCCAACAGCCTGGAAAACATGTAAATGTATGAAATTGTTGTCTAGGTTCCCCCTCACCTCTCTCTTTTTATGAAGGAAAATATTAATCGTTTATGTGATGACTTTCTCTTTGAAATCACACAGCTACTTGTTCAGATCTGTCGTTTTTCAGTTCAAGAATTAAGAGAGAAGATGATACTGCTGCATGATGCAGATATATGAGACATTAAATAATTTTAATAGAAAAGTATATTATTCCATAGAGTAGTAAGTAGGTAGCCATTAATTACTTCTTTACACATCAAAGCAATTTTCTTTTCATAATCTTTTCATAATCAAATCTTATTTTTCTAGATTACTGGTGCTTTTTTGTTGTATTTTTTTCCTTTCTTTTTCCTTGGTTGTTGTTTTGTTTTAATTTTGTCAGGGAGGAAAGCTTTTGAGTTTATTTCTATTATGTAAATGTGTACAGCAGCACTAAAAACAGTTGCTTCAACGGTATGTGAAGAGGCAGTGTAGGTTCCCTAAACTTAGTCAGTCCTGACTGAGGTTGCCTGTTCCCCTGTAATAAAATTTGTTTGCTCTTTCTGATCTACAAACTTAATGAAGCTTCCACTTGGTTAGTAATGAGTTGTATAAAACCAGGCTCTGAAGTACTCTTGTGTGAATCCAGAGTCATTGAATGCTGATGTAAGCGGGATCAGAATCGGGCACATTATATGACTCATGCTGATGTAGTCAATTATCTTTATAATGTAAGGAATGGTAAGAGAAGAATTATTGCCAGTCCTTGATTTTTCACATTGGCATTTAGGCACATATCTGGAGAAATTCAACTTGAGAACCATGTATTGTACATGTTCGGTCAGAATAATTTGCTGCATACTGAGATGCCAATCTTAGGGTTTAAGATGAAAAATACACTCCTATTAGTCAAATATTTATGAGTAGAACCCAATGTGTTTAAACCTTGTTGACCTTTACATAGTTATGACATATATCTCATCTCTTGGTTGTCCTTACTGTTGCTTTGTTCTAGGAAAAGTAAAACAAGAGGTTAAGTAGTCCCTAAGGGTAAGTTAAAATGTAGACTACTGCCATGTTGCATGGCTGTCTTTCAAGGCAGGTTGATGAGACTGCTCAAAGCAATAAAAGAGCTTACTAGATGATGCCATTTAAGAAAAAAACGTATTTTTGAAAATGAGTTTATGATTTCCGTATTTTGTGTTCTAGTATTGTAAACAATATATTTGATAGTATTTGTGTTATATAGGTAAAGCCTAAATCATGTGTTTCTCTTTAAGCAATTTCATTCAAAATTAGTTTAAGATTTAATCTAATTTTCTAACATATTTAAATGCTCTTTCTGATTCAAGGCTGGAAGGAAAGTCACAATGCTCATTTAGTCTGATTTCTTGCTTAATATATATTTTAGTTAGTTCATTCATTAATTGCTACTTATAATTCAGCACCAGAATTAGCAGGCATTTTGAGACAAAATGGTACCCAAAAATATACTTAGAACTTAATTAAAAATCATCCGGAAATACAGACTCTTACTAAATTCTTTGTGGTTAATTACTTTTAGTGTAAATTGTAAGTAGCCTGATTTGAGCTTGTACAGCTATATTTTTATCACTTAGTTTTGCTGTGTCTTGTTTTCCTGATTTTTGTCAGTTAAATAGTAAATATATCAATATAAAGTGAGTGCTGCTGCTCAGATCACCTCTTAAACTTTTCTTTGAGAAGCTAAACAGATGAAGTTCATTAAGGTTCCAAACACTAAATGTGTTGCTGATGTTCTTCAAAGGCCTTCTTTAAGCATTTTCTTTTATAATCAGGCTAAATCCATGTACTGTCTTGAAAGCAGCTTTGCTGAGAAGAATGTTGGGGTCCTGGTGGACAGCAAGCTGACTGTAAGCCAGCAATGCACCCTCATGGCAAAAATGGCCAATAGTATCTTGGGCTGCATTCGGAGGAGCATTGTCTGCAGGTCGGTGACTTGTCTCTGCTCAGCAACACTGGTGAGGCTGACTCTGGAATACTGTTTGTAGTAGTTGGCAGTAATGTTGTAGTTAGTGATCTTAACATTTTCTCTGCACTGGAAACTTCTCCAGAGATGAAATGGTGATGTGGAAATCTTTCCTGTATCTTGTGGACACTTTGCACCAGTTGGAAGGATGACTTACTTTCTACCTTGAAACTGATTTTTATGTAAATACCGATGTACTTAAAGCAGTGATTTGCACACTGCCTTCAAAACATAAATAAATAATAATGGAGGAAAATAAAGCCTTCAGTGTTTGATAGATTGTCTCATAAAGTCTTCTTCAGCCTTTAAACAATTGAAGTTTTGATTTGAGTTGTGAGTAGTGATGTAGACAGTCATCGTTGCAACCGATGACTCCCAGAACTAGTATTTTTGTCCTTTTTTCCCCACTTATTAGAGATGTCAGAGAAAGGCTTCTATACTGTCAGTGGATAGAATGCTTGGCTTTCTTGCAAAAATATTGCATACTAATTATACATGACACGCCTTATCTTTAAACTGATTTTTCTTCTGGTCATGATGTTTGGTGTGCTACCTAGGCCTAATTTCTAAAGATGGAAACTGATTAAATTTTTATGTGCCTTTGATTTACCACATCTAAGTGAAATTCATAATTTGTATTACTAGGAATTTTTGAACTGATTAAGTAATTTTTAGGGGAAAAAAGGTAGAGTATTAGAAAAACTGTGTAATAAGGTGAATTGAACTTTCTTATCTATACAGAGTGATGCAAATGAATGTGAGCTGCTCTTTCTGTGCCTTAAACTGGTCAAGGTGAGTCCAGCTTGGGTCCAGAAAGTAGAATGCTGTGCCAGTGTGGTGGTACATAGAACCACCAAAATAGAACACAGTTATCAGTGATCTATTTTACTTAGCAGGGCTAATCCAGCAAGCTTCATTATGTGGCTTCCCCTGACTACCTCAGATGTGGATGTGTGATTTCTGTACCTATGTGCATTGCCATAAATGTGAGTTAGTTACTGAATGGGAATGGAGTTTATATAGCTTTGATAAAAAATAACTGAAGAACCACATCTCAAAGATTTTGCATGAAATTTGATTTTGTAAACTGAAACTGAAAATGTGAATAGATTAAGAATTTGATTATGCAATCCTCACAAGAAGAAAGTTTCCAGTGGAGGTAATAGTAAGTATTTGAGGCAAAAATTAAAATTTCTGGAACGATTTTGTTACCATTTGTAACATTCATGGTTCAAAGTTAAATGCTAGGGCTTCAACATTTTTATAAGCTATTTCAGACTGCTCATTTGGGGAACTGGAGAACTGTTATTTTCTAGCTACGATGCAGGCTCATAATTAATTGGAATATTTATTCTGTTACTTTACAGGTGTGCATAATGTGTCTTTTACATGCCACAAGGCTTTTCTAAGAATACCTTTGAAAAGTTAACCCTTCCCTGAATCATGACAGTAACCTCCATGCCAAAATATAGGTCAAGTTTTTAGACTTCCTTGGTTAAGGAAGTTTAAAATAGTAATTATAATCTTCCTGTGTATTTAAGTAAAAGAAAGAACAATGAAAAGGAAACTGCTTCAAATACATTCCCCTTACTATTTAAAACTATTTATAGAATCACTAATCAATGCATAATTCATAAAAACCTTGGGAGAATATAATACTGGTCCTTGTATGCACTTCTTTGCAAGTGTAAGTGTCCTTAGGCAGTATCCTCATGGTTAGCCCCAGGTCTTAGCTGTCAGTAATACCATATGTAGTAATCTTTACTGATAAACTTAGCCCCTAATCAATAATTTCACAGACTAGGAATGTAAAACATGATATAGTCCTTTGAATGAGAGTTATGTTAGTTGACGAGTTTGTAAAAACAATATGACACTTGTATTCTAAATAATACTGCAGAAGTCTCTTGTAAATCCTTTGGCAATTTTTTCTAATCCTTTACAAGTTGTAAAATCATAGCTGAAAGGCAGGCAGAAATGGAATGCACAAGTAAGACATCTGTTATTGTTATATCAATGATGATGTATAACCAGCTCTGCAGTAATAACATTTTAACAAGGACTAGAGTTTTATCCAAAATGAGATCTCATCCACTTCCACGTCTTCATTTGCTGCATTCATAAGAATTAAGTTTATAATTGGGAAATGTTACCAGTTAGTGCTTGTTGGACATCACAGGTATGCTACAGTCTGATTTGGATTAATGGCTTTGAAGCCAAGTCATATTTTAACAGATAGCAGTATCTGTAAACCAGCTTCAAAGTAATGTATTTGTGTGCTGCTTATAAAAAGTATTCACCATTACTAAATACACTAACACTGTATTTTACAAGTTCAGCACAGTGAAATGTATATAGTATTAATGTATATTCTAATCCATTAAAGACAAACAGCATATTATAATTCATTTAGAAGAGGATTTACAAATCAGAAGTGTGGAGGGCTATTTTGGGACAATTTTGGTGTGTAGATGCAGCTTTGCTTTAGAGACTGTGTTATTGTGTTGATTCAAAAACAAATTCTTATTAACTCCATTTTTAGTGTCATATAATATATAAAGAGTTAAATTTTCAACTTACTTGAAATTGGTACAAAGCTACAAAAGTGTTAAATAGAGACAGCTGGGGAATGGCAAGGAACTTTTCTGACTCTAGTGGGATATGGGGAGAAAATATATTATTTTTTATTGTTACACTTTTTGGCCATGCATCAGTAGAAACAAAAACAAGCCAAGGAAGAAATATTTGTGTACTTCTTTCTTTCCTTAAAAACTTTTGATTTAATCAATGGTAAATTGGGTGCATTCTAGTATATCTCAATACTGATTTATCCAGTAACAGCTAGTTAGCTCTTCATTTTTGTGACTTCATTGTGGAGTTAATATGAATTGAAAAAATGAGACCCATTCCATTGTTCTGTGTGATTAAGTGTGGAGGTTTTGACTTCATTCTAACAGCCCATGGGACTCAATCCAAGAATGTCTATGGGATTTGGTCCAAAAATCCAATGATCCAAAAGCTTCCTGGTAGGGTTTTTAAACTCAATACTACAGCTTTCAAGTTCTCGGGCTTTCTGTGTTCATTTTGTTACTGATATAGCAGTACAATATGCCTTATTTTGTTATTATTTATTACTTTAAAAATATCTTTGTAACTATAAATCTTTTGGGCCTTTTACCAAGATAGGATCTTAATGGAATTAGAAAAATTGATTGATTTGCTCTTGAAGAGTCTGCTCTGGTTTTCTTTGCAGGAAAACCAGGCAATTCGGTAGAGTATTGTGTGTGATTTTTTATCTTTTACAAAGTATCATGCATTAGTGCATACTAATACTGTGGCAGTATTTACCCCAAGATGCATTTGTTTTCCATCAAAGTTATTCTAGTTCAGAGGAATACATACTTTTTATCTTCTTAAGCCAGGAAGATGTACCTGTTTATGTTGTTTTTAAAAAGCATTGTATTACTACTATGCTGTTTTTAAAGAACAGAATATGCTTACCTTTGTCTTTTAGAATTGTAAATGCTGCTTCACTTATGGAAGAGCTTTTAAACAGATCCTACTGGAAGAACACTCAGGGGTCTAGTATATATTTAGATATATTAGATACATTCAGATTCCTGAAATAATATTAGAGAGAGAAACCCTACTAGGACATTTGCAACCATGGGAAATTAACTTCCCAGATACAGAATGGAGAACAAATGTTAATGTCAGTATCCAGTTACATATTTGTGATGGGTAACCTTTTTTCATTGTCCTTTCACTAAATTTATAGACTACAATGTTGATCTTAAACTTAATGTGTAGACTAATGAAGGCATTTATAAATTAAGATTAAAAAAAAGTGTAGTGGGAACACAGATGTTACTGAAAAAGAAAATATCATGCTGAAATAGCATTCTTCAAGAAATGTTTCAGGGAACTACTGAATTTAATATTTCTGTTAATGACACTGGCAAACAAAACATGCTAAAAAGTAGTAGGTGTTAGAGCAGACAAGAGATAAGGTTTCATGCAAAAATACCTTACTGTGGGGTAACTTTGAAATATGCAGTAATACAAAATACAAATTTTATACAAAATGGAATGAAAGTCTGTAATATGAGGTGAAAATAACAACAATTTCTGCTATAAGTTACACTTTTTTACTGTAAACCTGTAAAGAGCTGGAGGTTCTTGTGGATCTGGTGTATTTATAGTTGTCAGTAAGTGTTAAATCCATTGTACAAGACTTTGATATGTCTGAACATCACCTGAAATACTGTGGTGCATTTTTGGTTATCTGCTTTTATTAAAGATGAGTTCAACTGAGATGGGTGCAGCTAAATGGAATCAGGTAAACCTCAGTGATGTTGAAGAGCTTGGGTTGCTTAGTCTAGTAAACAGAGACTGGGAGGTGGTACAATAGCTACCCATGAAAACATGAATGGACAATAAACCACAAAGCAGGAGAAAGACTTCTCTAAAGTAAAGGGCAGTTATCAAAAGAGCAATTTATCAGAAACTGGGCTATTATTAAACATGAACTGAAAAATTATGTTACTGCTTATAAAATGAGGTATTGCAGCTGCCTTATGAAGAGATGCAACATAGAACCAGATAGTTTCCCCTACAAAGTTTAATAAATTTATGTAAGAGTTTTTAGATGTGGTTACCTAAGTTACTGTGAGACTAGACTCTTTCATCACACTTTGGTTTCTTAGTTGTTACATGTATGTTTTTTTTGTTTCAGTCTTTTTTTCTCTTTTTCAGTAGATAAACACCACTCAACACTCTTTCATAAATATCACAAACAATTATGCACAATCTGTTTTCCCAGGTAAGGCACAGAGGGCTTTGAACTTCTTTTTCTACTGCATGACTCTTCACCCACCCTCAGTGAAATCTAATCCCTGTTGTTTGATGAACTGTTCTCTTTCTCACCTTACTGTGATTGCTTAGGTCCACGGATGGTTCAAAAATTACTTCTTTCATAATGTTGGGTTTGTTTCATGCAAGAAACTAATGATGAAAAATGTAGACAATACAATTGACCCAGTATTATGTCTTCTCCTGCTTGTCCCTATCCTGAGTTCTCTGTTGTATGTGAATCATGACATCGTCTTCAGGAAGTAATTATTTTTTCATTCATGTTGAGTAATATATCTGTGATAAAAACAAACTTTCTTTGTCTTCAAGAAAACAACTTAATTAAACAATATTAATTATTCAGAGCTATAGGCATACCATTTGAAAGCTTACTGGTTATGCTTAAAAAAATTCTTTAAAATATTGAAAATTGCTCTTTAAGTTTCAGAATTTTGAAAGTAGAATGAACCTGAAGTTTTATTATGCCATGATTTACTTTTTAATTGTCTCACATTTTTACATTGGTTTCCAACAAGTTTGACTTTAAAGAAATACGGGAAGAGGTCTGTCTGTATTAGCTTTTATTAAACCAATTGAAATATTTGAAAAAGTTATGCTTACAGGCATAGAAGTCTCTCTTCCATGTGTGAAATAGAAATAGCAGCAAAATAAAAGTTGAGAACAGTTGCTCAGAGATAGCAGACATGCATCAATTCAGCCATCTTTGAAAGAAAAGCAATTGGTACTTGTGAAAGAGACAGGATAATATGGGGCTAGGGGAGAACAGGAGAGAAAGACAGAACTTATCTGTAGGGGAAAAAAGGTGTTTGTTGCATGTGAAACACTGGTTAGTCTGAGAGAGAAGGAAGGGAGATTAAAATGTGCTATAAAACCACTTTCCAGCATCCATGTTATTTAGCATCCAGTAGAGTTGCAGGTTTTGCTTACCAGAATTTGAAAAGTGTTTCTGCTTTTCACCTGAGCATCAGGGCATAGTGTGTGAGCCATCAGAGAGAAAGGAATGAAAGATCAGAAACTGAGTGACTATTGAAAGGTGTTCACATATGGGTACTTAATCCCCTCTAGTGTGTATCTGTTCATTCCAAGTAGTTTTACACTCATCATAGGTCTTGCAATGGCAAGTTACTGGAATAAACTGTTTATATTCCTGAAAGTGCAGTTGTAGAATTGAAAGATAGTGGTGGTTCTGTGGAGAGATTATTTACTAAAGTAATAATAGGGATTTTACGTTTCATGCTCAAATATGGTCTTCATTCATTCAGTGTCTTTGGATTGTACCTAGGATGTTCCTGATAGGGAGTTTTCTGAGGTTAGAGACAGTTAGAACATCAAGGTGGTTCTTGGAAAATATCTCTAAAATGACATCTTCTGGAATTGCTTATAATTGGTTTGTGATTTTTTCTTGAAGTGCCAAGTACAATTTTATTTGACAGCTGTAATTTCCTCTGTGTTGCTCAGGTATCTCTTTCAAATAAACACAGTCTTTTTGTAGAGGTGTACTTTTAAATAAAAGTCTCCTTTGGATAGTTAATAGTTCTGTGGATGGTATCACAAGATTTTTTTTTTTTTTAAGGTGGATGGGATTGCATCTAAGGTTGCCCAATGTGAATAAGTGTGTGTGTGTCAGTGTGTGTGTGTGTATGTATCAGATGGTTGCAGATTTATGGAGATAAGTTTGTTAGTCTGTGGGGTTTTGTGTGTATTAGCTTGTAGATTTCCATCTTTGATCTTGACCTGAGTACCTAGAAAGGATCTTATTATAGGAGTATTTCAGAGGCAGTTTGAAAAGAGTTATGGTTATTGAATGCAGGATTTCAATTAATGAGGAAGTCCAGTTTTCTAGTCATGGTGATGGGAATGTTATTCATATGTCTAATGGAGTATGGACTTGGTGCTACATATCTAATGGTGAGTAGTTGTTCTTTTATTTAGATTTGAAAGCTGCTGCTTTTGATTAAGACATGAAGAAAGTTTATCCTTTTCTATATTTTTTTATCTTTTCATCCTAAAAAGTTTATTTAGGATATTCAACAATGCCAGCTACCCTACTCCTGCTTGTGTCCTTAGACCATCTTGATTACAACAAAGTGCTGTGGGAGAAAGAAAATCCTTTTGCCTTTCAAGCTCCCTTTTTCTAGTTTATCTGCACTCAAGCTGACCTTTGCTAGCCCTGTTTCTAATTCTCATACACTCATTTTTAGTAGAGGATATGTGTTGTAAGTAACCAGGGTCAAATTTCTGGGCCCTTGTATGTTAACCCAATGATTTCTAGCCCCTTTTAATCCTTTCCTACACCAGCAGCTGTAGTAATAAGGGTCAAGGGGCTGCTAGGGATTGAGGTCATTAGCTTTCGGGTTCTATTTATTCATTTTGTTGGTGTGTTTCACTGATCAGTCTTAATGGATATTATCCATTCAGCTGTACGGTATTAGAAGAGCATTTGACCTCGCCAACAACATGAAGATTCAATTTTCAAGTTTCTTTGACTATAAACTGGATACTACTTTTTAGATATGGGAAGAAATTATCTCACGTTTCATTATGCTGTGAACTCTCTGTATATCAGTTTGAATACCTCAACAGTAATGTGTATAAAATCAGATCCCACTGAAGGAATAAAAAAACTCCAGTGAGGTCAATGAAACCTTTTAGGGATTTCATTGTTATTAATGATAATTTATTGGGAAAGGACTGTTTGCAACAAGTAAGCTGCTAGGTTTTATATTACAGCTTAAACCAGCACCTTTATCATTGCTTCAGCATGTATTTATCTTTCTTTTACAGAACCACCAGCGCACACAGCCTGAGTCTTTGGGTCTATTACTATTTTGTAAATGTAGCAAAATGGTGAATACACACTGTAAGACAACAGTAAGAAAAATAGAGATTTTATGGCCATCAGTTTGTCTTTAGCTAGCCACTGTAAATGCAAAGCTAAATAGTTAGATTCTTAGATTTCCCTCGCTTGTACATAAGGTAAGACAATAGACATTAGCACATTACCTGAAAATTGACAAATTTGTACTTTTATGAACTTCAGCAGAAACAACATACCACACAGCAGATTCTTCACTGTGTCAAGCTTTTAGCATTCTTTCTTCTGCTGTAGTTAAAATAGTTTGGTTTATTCCTTGGCATTGTCAGCTACTACTGGTGAGAAGCAATTCCTTCACAGTGAGGAGGAAGGAGTTTATTGTATTTGATATTTTTAGTGATATGGAAGCATGCTCACTAGGTATTGTACTGAGATCAGCTAACTCATTTCATTAAGTCCTTTAGGTAGCAGTTATATTTGGTTACCACTGAGTTGGTATGGATCTGAACCAGAAACACAGAAGTGAAAGGCTTTCTATCCTACTAACAATTTCCTGAGCCTTCCATTCTCCTATATTAAGAGGGGGTTTTATAGAGTGGAAAAATGCCTCATCATAAAGTTGTAAAGTTAAAACTGCAGCCCCTCTCCCTTCCCCAACACTCCTTAAACTGTGGATCTTGTTTGCTATGGGAAGTGAGCTGCAGGAGGAAGCCAGATGGCAGCTGTATTGAGCTGCCGCTTTGTTGTGCAGGATGGGTGCCCCTCCTCCTTTGCTCCAAAGCAAATGTTGATTCACGAATGAGGGGTTTATATATCTGAATGAGGGATTAATAAGATTTCTTTAAATGTCCGCTCTTTAAATAGTTTGCAAAAGGAATTGATCCTGTGCTCATAATAAGAAACAGTTTGAGACATGTATGTGGCAAAGTTGTATAATTTTAAGGTGGACTTTCTAAAATGGTGCATATAGCCATTGTTAATTTATTGCTGTCAGTTAAACAGCCTGCTTCTTGTGAAACATACTCCAAACAGAAAATTTGGTTTCTATTTTATTTTAAGGTAAAATATAAATATTTTGTCAGCAATGGACTAAAATTACAGAAAGTGTTAAAATATTTTTAAATCAACAAATTTCCAGCCAGAGAATTCTTATTAATTGATAAGAGGAAGATACATTAGGTGGGTGGACCTGATTTACTTCACAGAATCTCTACCAAATCTTTGAGTGTTTCATGGGACTTAACAGCATTTGTTAAAATTCTACAGGGCTGATTTTCTTTCTAATTTTTATTTGAATTTCTTCATAAAACACAACTTGTATAAGTTTGTATACTTTTTAATTTTTGGCAGACATGTTTGATTACCATTGTATTTACAATACTGAATACTTAGGAGTTTTAAATTTCCAAGTGTGCCAAGTTGGATCTTCAGTTAAGACCACATACATACATAGTATTAGGTTTATGATGATAAAACAGAAGTTTGTTTCTTTCACTGATTACTAGAATCATCTTTTTTGTAAATCCAAGAACAACGAACAGTTGAAACTGCAAAGCTCATGATAAGCACTTTTTTCTAAATATCCAGTGCTGAATTCTCTCTGGCACAATTGTCAACTGCAAGTTCCAGGCTCAGTCTTTTGCCATAAACTGCATTCTAAGCGCAATGGAAATAGCATAAAAACATAAGAATTAGGAAATTGTGTTATTAACAGGCTGCATTTTTAACCACCATGGGGGATTTATTTAGACTGCCTAGTGTGCAGAATGTGTTTTTAAATGTAAATAGCTACTGAGAAAAAATTCAGATCCTCAGATGAATGTTAGAAATGAGCTTAACAAAATATTTTTAGGAATATATACCAAAAAAAAGTAGTCTTCCCTGCTCTTTTCCTTGCTGTCTTACTCTCTTTCTGATGTCAGTTTGTATCTTTTACAATGCAGATATAAGATGAGAGAAAATGGGGGAATAACTCTGTAGTAGAGATGGAAAGAGTTAAATTAACTGGGTCAAAATGCTAAAACTGATATTCCTCCATCTCAACATACCACATTAAAGAGTAGTTTGTGGTGCCTGGCATCATCATGACTAGTAATATATGTAATATCAGCAGTATTCAGGATCATTCAGAATTGAAGTGCATATGGTTTATAAATAAATAAATAAATACACATTATGTGTCTTTGTGCATATTACAGATACATAATAGGCAGACATATATGTTGAAATCTGTGTTTCACATCAAATCTCTATAGCATGCTTCATGAGGGAGACAAGACCCATGTGTTTTGCAGAAGCTTTTAAAGCTGTTTCATTTATTTTATTAGCCTTTAATGAATGTAATTAGAACCCAAGTAATTAAATGCAATTGTGCTCAGTATGTTCCTGTTGTAAATTGCCCTAAACAATGTGCATGGTGTGAACAAATTTGTGGGATTAATAGAGGATAGATAATGTTTTTGGATAGTATTTCACACTAAACGGCCGCAGAGAGAAACAAAGAAGCTGGCGCAGTGTCATTAATCTTAGTCAACTGGCAGTTCTGGTGTAATTTGCATGACTTAGGCAGTGACACAGGATGGGGCTAGCTTGGGATGGGTGTTAGATCACTAGGATACATATGTATTTATTTCTCTTTAGTACTCTGATTTATAAGTAGAAAGAAGTTTGTTTTAAGAAACCGATTCATTCTGGTTTCATCTTTGTTTTTATCTTAGATTAATAGAATTACTGGCAGTATATTGTATATGTTCCTTTGTTTTTATAGTTAGCATATTGGTTTATGGATATTAAAAAACATCTGTGCATCTTTATCACCACAGAAGAAAAGCAGATGTGCTGTGATTGGATAGTGTGTTGCTAGTGGAATAGATTTCTTTCTTCACTCTGCCTGATGTGTCTTGTTTCCTAGCTTAAAAAAAACCAAACAGGATACAGTAAGACTCTTCCAAATTACTTTCTGAAAAACCTTATATTAGTTGTAGATAATATATGCATTTTCATTTTACATTCCTTTTGCCCACATGATTTTCTAAAAATTATTGAATGCATGTAGTCTGACTCAGCAGAAGGATAACTGGAAAACCATAAAATACTTCTTGTATTTTAGTTGAGTCATACATTTTCACAAAACAGTAGTGACCACTACAGTTAACTTTCCCAACAATTTTTGGACACCCTGGTTTGGGTTAGTTTAATTTTTCTTAAACTTAGAGCTGGCTGAAAATGTCTGTCAAACTGAGCTGTTTTGCTGAAAGTCTAAACAAAAATATTCCACTAGCTTGCAGTTTTAGAAGGAGTCAGAATTAATTTGAGTCTTGTTAGCTGAGTGTTTCTGTCCCTGACCTTAACATTGTTTTCAAAATATTTCCTATAGAAAGCTAATCTTTTTACAAATGTTATGGTCTCATTCATGAGAAAAGGGACTATTGTCCAAAATTGATCTCAACCCATCTCATGACACCAAAATGTTCCTATAAACTTTTTCTTTTTTTTTTGGTATATAATCCACTGCCCGTTTTGATGAAGAACTGTGCCAGAATCATATGTGCTGAACTCATGAATGCAATATCTGTGGAAAATACTATTCTGTTAAATATGTTCCTTCTGCACACCCTATTGCCTTGTTACTGTGTATTACCATGGTGTTAACTTAGAAATGTAGTAAAATTGACTGATAACTAAACTGGGGATCTTCAGAAACCCTTGAGAAATTGCAGTCCTGACAGATAAACAGGAAGGGATTTCTGCTTCAACAGTATCAGTGGATCTTTTAATTGTAATTTTTCAACACAGGAAGGTTGCTTTCAACCAAGTCTTAGGAAGAATGAGATAGGGTGTTCAGAGAATGTTTAGCAAGTAGTTACCTTTTGGGCAAGTCCTATGAGCTATATTTCTTATATTTCAAAAATAATATATTTAATCAAAGCTTTTTCATACTTTTAAAAATTGCATTGTTAAATAGCAAAAATAAGGTATTTAAAAAACAGATTTCATGGGCAACCTTGAGTCCTCTTAAATGGCGTGATGATGCTAAATGTTTATGTTTTTATCATTGCATACAAAACAATTGTAATCATACTCTTAATATGCAAAATGTGAAAATATCACAGCTGTTAAACCAAACTTTGTATGGTAAATATAACAACAAATACGGATAATGAAAATTTGCAGGCATTCAGTTAGGCCACCTAAATATGAAGTTAATTTGTCCCAAATGCTGTCTTTTCTCTTCAGCTGTGAGTAAACAGTGCAAAAGTAACTGAATTGGAAATAAACAGGTGAATTATTCTGCCTTTGATGAAAAAAAGATTAACCATGTATTGATACAGAAGGTTATGATGGTATTAAAAACAATATGTTTGTTGATAAGCAATTTGGGAAAATATAAAATGCATAAGCTATAGAATGTGGATTTTAATAAAGGCAAAACAAGTATTTAAAGACAGTAGAATATAGTAAATAGAAACTGGCTGGATGGCCAAGCCCAGAGAGTGGTGCTGAATGGAATCAAATCCAGCTGGTAGCCAGTCACAAGTGGTGTTCCCGAGGGCTTAGTATTGGAGCCGGTTCTGTTTAATATCCTTATTAACAATCTGGAGAAGGGAATTAAGTGCACCTTCAGTGAGTTTGCAGGTGACACCAAGTTGGGCAGGAGTGTTGATCTGCTGAAAGCTCTGCAGAGGGATCTGGGCAGGCTGGATTGATGGGGTGAGGCCAATTGTGTGAGATGTAACAATGTCCAGTGCCAGGTCCTGCACTTGGATCACAGCAACCCCAGGCAGTACTACAGGCTGGGGGAAGAGTGGTCCAGAATTTCTTATTTGACAATTATGAAAGTATGTGGAGAAAATTATTTATGGGCTTAGCTGCACAAATGTTAAAGCACAATGGTCTGCTTACCTGGAAAGCTGCCTGATGGAGAAGAACCTGGGCGTAATAGTCAACAGCCAGGTGGACATGGTCCAGTGTGTGTCCAGGTAGCCAAGAAGGCTAATGACATCCTGGTCCATATGAGCAATAATGTGGCCAGCAGAACCAGAGCACTGCATTGTCCCCCTGTACTCTGCATCTCAAATCCTGTGTTCAGAATTGGGCCCCTCACTACAAGAAGGACTTTGAGGTGCTGGAGTGTGTCCAGAGAAGGTCAGCAGAGCTGGGGAAGGGTCTGTAGCACAGTTCATATAAGGAGCAACTGAGGGTTCTGGGAGTGTTTAGTCAGAGAAAAGAAGGCTGAATGGGGAGCCTTAATTGCTCTCTACAGCTACCTGAAAGGGGAATGTACTGAGGTGGGCATTTGTCTCTTCTACAGGGTAACAAGTGTCAGGACCACAGAAAAAAGCTTCAAGTTTGCCAGGGACATTTCAACTGGGTATTAGGAACAACTCTTTTGCCGAAAGGACTGTCAAGCATTGGAACAAGTTGTCCGGGTTGAGTCACTGTGCCTGAAGGTATTTAAGACATGTAGACATGGTACTTAGGGACATGGTTTAGTGGTGGACTTAGCAGTGCTGGAATAATGGTTGTGTGTGATAATCTTATTAGTCTTTTCTGACTATGTGATTCTGTGATCCTCTAATTCTATGAAATATACCACTTCATATTTAATGTTACTTAGCTAACTTGAATTTTGCTTCTTCCTGACTTCCTAAGAGTTAACTTCAGCACTTAAGAACTTGAGAGTGTTTCAAGTAGTTTTTCTCAGTAACCTCTTCGTTTTAGAAGTACAATTAGATTTGTAGTTCTGAGTCTTCAATCTGTAGAATTTAGACTAACATAACCACACTTCTCATCAAATCTCACTGTTTTAGAGAGTTTGCAGGGAAGTATACAATGTTGTTATTTTTATATGGGAGCACAGTCTGCATTTTTTTTTATTTGTATGATACGTAGATTATCACGTAATCTTCAATGTCCACAAGTGCTACAACAGTTTAGCCTGCATACTTGCACAAGTTTTGTAGATCTGCACCTTGAACTAGCTGCTAGAGACAGCTCTGCTTACATGAAAAGTCCTGAAATATAAAACAGCTTGAACTCAACTTGTTTATTTGTGTGTCAACTCTACAGCTGTCCCACCATACTACACAACATTCTTAGTATTGTTTCTTACCCAAAACATCTTAATAATAATATTTAAGAAGGCTCCTACTAGCATCTATGCAACTGAAACAATATAGATTATCTCTATTTTGGCTCAGCAATTAAATGTTATTCTTCTGTCTTGTGGGAGAAAAGTTATATTGTTTTTTATTTGATAACTAGTATAATGTGCAAAACAGCAAAAGTAATTAATTAACAATTCATGAAAGTAGTTGACTCCAATTAATATGCCATTGACCCAAGAACTGCTGTTCAACATTTAAAGACCAGGACCTTAATATTTATTATGAGGTCAGACATATCGATATAGCATTAAAATGAGTCACATTTGCTACACTGCATAGCAATTATGTTAATGCAAAAAATATCAATGTTACATAGATTTTAAGTGGAAAAAAAGTTATGTCATCCAGAATTTCTTATTTGACAATTATGAAAGATTATAGAGAAAATTATTTATGGGCTTTGCTGCACAAATATTAAAGCACAATGGTCTGCTTACCTGGAGTAATGGATTCTGTAGGAGGCAGTTTCCTTTTTCTACTCATCAAACCGTCACCACATTTATTTTTACATGAAGTTTGGGGAGCTTCATCCTTCTAATCCATTAGACTAGATTTTTATAAGCTGTAGATTTCTAAAAGAATAATGGGATTTCCCAGGACTTTTTTCTGTTGTGTTTGTTCATAATGAAAATCTTACACTCCTTCCGTCTTTCTTCATAGCCCTTTTGTTGTTCTTCATGTGTTTAGTGTCTGTTGTTCCATTAAACAAATTTTTTTTGAGTGTCAAAAGAGTATGTGGGAGAAGAGACATATATATCTGTCCTGTCTATTTGCAATCAACAAAGCTGTATTGGGACATGGATAAGTTTAGCATTTAGCATAAGTTTAGCATTTAGGTGTAAGGCCAAAATACAGGTAAAATGTGAGTTCACTTAACTTTTTCTTAACAATACTCATTTTTTCTTTCGGTAGTTCTATTGCTTTGGTCTGTATCGCTGTATTTCAGTTATCCAGCTGGAAAGAAGCCTGATACTTTTTTATTCAGAGCAAAACTGTGAGCATTGATCCTGAGTAAAGTATTATCAAATTGGAATGCCATTGAGAAGTTTGGTTTAATTTTGAGTGTTCTAGGTATGTTAAAATGGTATGTGAAAGTGGATGGGCTTGAATTCTATTTTTAAGCCCAAAATATTTTTTAGATTTCAGTTCATAAAAGCAAAAATGCAAACCTGAAAGAAGTCAAACTTCCCAATTTCCTGTTTAAAGATCCTGAGAACGTACATGTACAAGGCAATTCACAGGTCTCCCTTAATCATGTGATTAATTCTTTCACAGTTTGAGGTAAATGGGAGAGATAATTCCTTATTACTCATGAAGAGGCAGAGACCACTGGTATGATCTTCCTAGATGCCACACTGATTCAGATATTCTGGTACTGTTCCAAATCTTATTCTACTGCTAATTCTAAATTCAGTGTTCATATCTCTAGTCTTACCTATTTAAAGATTTTATATCTCCTTCCAGGAATTTAAACATCAGTTGCTTGAGGAAATGTGAAAGCTACAGCAAAGAGTAGTTGCAAAATTAGTTATTAAATTTGAAATAAATACAATATCTCGGAAAATGAAAAATTTATTGGTGATACTAAATGGCAATAATTTGTGCCTGCATTTTCTGGAATTATCAAGGTAGTGATCGATATTGTTTAGAATATTGTAGCAGGGACTGGTTTTGCTGTTGATGTGAGTAGGAAGATGCTTTTGACACAGTTTTGTATGCATATTGAATTTGTTTGGTACCTCAGCAACTGAAATTGCTAACACAGTTTCATTAACTCCTTTTCAAAATGAATTTTAAGACATTAACTTACGTTTAGATGTTCTTTATTATTCTTTAAACTTACATATAGATTTTATTCTTTTATTAGCTGTTAATCTTATTATTACATACTAAATGTTAATAATTATCTTGTTATTACATGTTGCTTCTTGTTATTAAAGGAGAGAGTACACACATAATTTATTATAAATTTCAAAAAGAGATGTCCTCACCGAATATGTAAAATGCTTGAATCGTTCCACATTGGCTCAAATCAGGTGAATCTGTAGAACTTGTTGGCCATTTCAAGGATTATTTCCTTCTCTTGTCTTCAAACTGGCTTGATAAAAATGGGCATGCAATAGGTTGAAGGGTATTTTTCAACTATATGGATATTCCAAATGCTCCTGCACCTCACACAAAGGGCAAATAGGATAACCACGACTAAGCTATATTGCCTTATTGCTGTTAACATTGCAATTTTTGTTCCATCACCATGGTATTGAGACATCTGCGTGCACACTTACAAGAGGAAACCATTTACTGCTATGCTGAACTCTGCTACAGTGAAATCTGTACTTCTGTAGCAAGAAAATTAGGAAAAGTTTTGAGGCATCATCAAATGCCAATTTAAAACAACTTCCTGTTTAATTTATTTGTCATTCTTCAACAAGTAACTGACCCACTGAGATGCATGAGTATAAACAGTGTGAAGAAGGACATTCACATCCATGTGACCAACTACTCTTTTTTTGTCATGCAGGTTCTAAATATTTATGTTGTTTTAATATGGTTGAGCTATAAAATATTGATATAGATTTCATGAAAAAGCCCATTTTTTGTGAAAGAAGCAAAGTTATTGTTACAAAACTCACTGATTTTTGCACATGAATGCGGCTCTTTAACTTGGCAGGGAAATCATAGCTAAATGTTCACTGTATTTATTTTTTATCATAAAATACAGGCCTTTTTCTTTCTGTTTATCAAGTTCATACTATAATTGAAAATAAAAATTGCATGCTTAACACACAATTCCAACTCTATCCAGTTTATTTCTCTAAGTTAGCAGATGACTAAAAGACAACCACTGGTATCTTTGCTAGTAATTATAGAAATCTATTAAGGATGAAAAAGAAGTATAAATGGAAGTATAAATCCTAGTGTACTATTCCACATAATTGATTACATAACTTTGTTGCACATATTCCATATAATATTTATGTTTTCTTTGAAATGCTTAGCTTAGCAAGCTAAAAAATAGCATAAATTTATACACTTTGCCATAATTAAAAAATATTTGACTTGTATTACACACTTGTTTTCAAAATAAAATTGTTTATTATGTTAAAGTTCCCAATTCAAATAAAAGTATTTTTGTATTCTCTGCTCTAAGTAAAGAATGGACAAGAGTATGAGAGGATGTCAGTGGGTGCAGAGCCTATTGTGTATGTATGAATTTCAGCCCAGCTCCAGTTACTGTTTTCATTATACACAGAGATAAGCAGAATAATAGGAATGGAGCTAGTTTTTACTGTCATGGTTTTGCTGTGTTCTTTTCTTATTTTCTCGCTTGGACTAAATGTGATTTTGTAAACCAAAACAACTTACTGGAACAGAAATGGAATTCAGCAGAAACTTTTTCCTCAAACATATCCACTGTAATGAAATTTATGACAGATTGTTTTTTTTTAAGCCCGGGGCAGAGTTTTCTACCGAAATAACAGAGGCCTTTAAATATTCAGATGCCTGTTGACCAGGGTTTTGTGTTTTCCTGCTGTCCATTTAAATATGAGTATTTAATCAGTGTCAGCCATTTCCCAAATGTGGGAAACTCAACTTCATAGCTAGTGCCATAAATGGGAGTAGCTTTTCTTGCTCCTCTGTGAACTATTTGACTTCTGATTAGTCCAGCAGATAGGTTTAAGTGTTCCAAAGTGAGATATTCACCTGATGTGTCAGGAAACCAACTCTGAATTTGTCTAGGTACCATTGATACCTGTTACATAGCCAGTGATGATTCCCATTCCCTGCAATAAACACTTCCAACTGTCATGTCCAGCTATGTCCAATTTTGAAATGTTTTAATGCTATTATTAATGTGTTACATTCAGAGAGCTGCTGTCTTACACACAGTGGGATAGTTCAAGCACAGAGAGCTTGCAACAATTGTTCAGGATAAAGAATTGCTTAGTTCTAGATCACACAATTAGGACATTGCAAAATAGTGATCCAAACTTGCATCTGTTTTTATAGGTGTTAGAAAAGTGTTCTAAATTTATACACCAGACCAATACTGATAGATTTGCATTAGTGCCTATGATGGCTATGCTGTTTAGGATTACTTTATGCCACTGGCTCATTGCAAAGCTATGACTGTAAGAGAGAACTTCCTAGGCTGTCTGCTCACTTGGATGCTTTTAAGAAATTATGTGGTATCCATAGATTTATGTGATATATGGATAGTTGCTTTTTACTATATTTTCTAAGATAATTTTGCCATCTTATTGAGTCCTGCCATGTTATTTAGTCCAGCAATAGGCTAACTTCAATTTTTAACCTATTTTGAGAAAAAAAAAAAAAAGTAGGAGAACAAGAATTTTAAATTGTCAGAAGTATTGTCTGGCTATTCTACGTAATTTCATGTCTTCTTATTTTCCCATTTTCTTATTTACAGGCTTCAACAGTTTTGCCTCAACTTCTATCACCCTTTTTAATAGTATACTTTTATATAATACTCAAGTACAATTCTCTGCAAGGGATTGATCTGAAATAGTACTGTTGTGGCTTTGCCAGATTAGTCTCAAGATCAAAGAAAGGTTGAACTCCCCTTTAACATTAAAATACATTTACAGGTCTGCTCTTTCCAACCTTTGCCAGTCTTGCTCAAGGGAGTTAGAAACACAGATTAAGCCTGGCGAAGAACAGTGCTTCTCCAACTCTCATTCTTCAGAGCTGTAGAGCGGGCAAGGAACTTTTATGATTTCTTGTAGCACCTATTCTGAATTTTATTGCTGTGGAAAATAGTATCATGCCCATTGGAATCTGAGAGTATCTTTCCACTGATTTTAGCTTACAGCGCAAGCAATTCCCAAGGAGAGAGCACCTAAAGTTGTGAAACTACATGTGCAGTAGGAAATATTGCTTGAAGAAAAGATGTGAACTGGAGACTGGAAATTTCTGCCCCAAGATCTATCAACTATTTTCTGAACCACAAAGCAGAGAGCTGTTTATGTTTGTTACTACTTTTTAATTCCTGTTGGCAGTGACATGCAGACTATGAAATGTGTTAGGCTTGATTTACATAAATCAGAAGGTTGTCAGCATCTTCCTTTTAGATGTCTATTTGCCTTAAAATCCAAATGGATGACCTCATTGTAACACAAATAAATAGTGTTTGTAAATGTTATTATAAATTTTTTCTATTACTGAACATACAGATGGAAATGCAAAGTTAAAATTTGTGATATTTCTTCTTACATACTATGTGCTTTGTTACCAGTCTCACAGATTTTTAAGACCTTTTTTCATTATCAAAAAAGTTATTATTGTATTTCAAAATGCTTAATCATATTCTGCACATGTGGTCTTTTGTCTGAAATAAAATTCCTGTATTGATATACCTCATCGTATCAATACAAATATAAATTTGAGGCCTTCTAGATGTTTGTCTTAATGAAACAGAAAAGGGAGGAAATATTTTACTCTCTTAATTTAATGGTTATTTATGTTATCAAGGATGAGGAATGGCAAATATATCATAGGAAACATGAAGAAAAATAAGGAAAATATTGGAATTGGAAAAGTTCTGGATAATTTTGTGACAACAAAGACCATCTGTTCATATTAGTAGCATACTAGGATTATGCAATTGATTAGATGCATTGCTACTTTTTATTAAGGTGAGTTGTTGTGTCACGAGGCTTTAACTCCTCGCAAAGGAAAGTTACAGATTAGTGCAGTATAATGATTTGACTTTCTGTTTTTCTGTACACATTTTTAACAAACATTGTGCCTGGCAGCCAGGAGTCAACCATGTCCTGGGGTGCAGCAGACACAGCATTGCCAGCAGATCAAAGGATGCAATTGTTCTGCTCTGCTCTGCACTAGTGCAGAGTCACCCCAAGTCCCATGTACAGTTTTGGATGCCACAGTATAAGAAGGATATCAAGCTGTTAGAAAGCATCCAAAGTGGGGCTAAGAAGATGCTGAAAGGCCTTGAGAGGAAGCCATACAAGGAACAGCTGAGGTCACTTTGACTGTTCAGCCTGGAGGGGAGCAGACTGAAGGGAGACCTCATTGCCGTTAAAACTTCCTCATGAGGGGATGAGGAGGGCGAGACCCTGATCTCTTCTCTGTGGTGCCCAGTGACAGGACCTGAGAGAACAGCATGAAGTAGGTTTAGGGGAAGTTTAGGCTGGATGTTAGGAAAAGATTGTTCACCCAGGAGTGGTCAGGTACTGGAGCAGGCTCCCCAGGGAAGTGGTCACAGCACCAACCTGTCAGAGTTCAAGGAGCATTTGGATGGACACTGCTTTCACAGCATTTGGTCAAGACTCTTGAGGTGTCTTCTGCAGTGCCAGGAGTTGGACTTTATGATCCTTGTGGGTCCCTTCCAACTCAGTACATTCCCTGATTTTCTGATTTTTTTTTTCAGATTTCAGAATAAATAATTTTCCATAGAGTGCACTATTTTGTTTGAAATCTCAAATTTTGTACAGCTTTAAGATGATTTGCACTGGTCTATCAGAGGTATGGTTACCAAAATGACAAAATAATTGTTTTTGTTACCACTAGTATATAACATGCAACAAGCTGAATATCTGTAATTTTCATTACAAAAGAATTGATGTTTCGCCCTTCTGTACTTGGATGGTTAAATGTGAAGCTACAAGTGGATAGATTTTCATGTTCGGGTCTTGTTTTAGTGTTCTTCTCGGTAGATACTATCTGTTATGTGAAATCAGCCTGTCACTTTCTAAACAAAATACTTAGCTCTGGAATTTTTAAAAGAGGACTTCTTTTCTTTTTACCCTTATAAATGTACCCTTTCCAAATTCTGCTTCTTCTTGCCATTAAAATAATGGAAGTACCAAAAATACTATGCTTGTAATTAAAAGTCATTTTTAAATAACCTCAGAAGATTGTTTCTAGAAATCAAAACATCTTTATGGTCCCATTTCTAAGGAAAGAAAGACAAGTGACTGGGATCCTGTACACTTTACTGTAGTCTACATTAATTACCTTCTATTAAAAAATGACAAAGACCTTTTTGAAAGGGAATCTGGCACTCTTTCCACAGAAATGATGGCAGACACCCTACTCTGCTGATTTCTTGACATTTCTAATTACCTGTATTCATTTGAAATCGTTTCCTTTGTAGTGAGTTATTGGCATGATTTTCAGAGAACAAGAGGAAAATGGAAAACATTTTAGCAAGTTAAGAAAAAAAAATCAACAGTATCATTGTTTGCAGCTTTTGTTGAAACTAGCTACGTGAGTCATTTGAGGGACATGAAGGTAAATGAAAGGTTATACTTTGCCCTGCACGTTGTCGCTGGTATTTGTAATGTCAATAACTGTAGAAGGTTGTCAGGAAACTGGAGAGATAAAGGTCAATAGCAATGACAAATATATCATTGTATGTGTTTGAATATGCAATATCAGCCTAATCTCACAGTGGAGGTTTTCACACCCTGGAAATATCAATCAGGTGCTGTATCAGAGCTATCCACTGTTTTCCGTGTACCAAGAATTAAACGGGAGATCAGTAGATTTAAGTTTTAGCATGTTTGCACTATTTTTCCCAGATTGCTTTCTGTATTTAGTATAAAGAAACAAGTTATTATCTCAAAAATAGATTGGCCTGAAATAAAATACTAAATAAGATTTTTTAAAAAGAAGAGGTATTCTAGTTTCCTTAATTTATTACAGGACATTGAATATTAATTTCTATATAAAATCTAATATTGCCACAATTTTCAAAGTATTTTTGCAAACAATGTCATTTTGTAATTATGTGCAAATCCTTTTTTTTTTGTATACAAAGAGAGGCAACAGCATCTCATTTAATGTGCCTCTTACAGGAATAGACCATTATTTTTTACAAACTATATTGAAATTTCAGAGCTCAGCTAAAAGCAACTACATCCTACAGTTAAATGAATGTGTGAAGGAATAATCCTTCTGAGAGAATTACAACTAAACATATCAAAGCACAGATTCTTAATTGTTATAAATGTGTATCCTGATGTAAGAAAACCTAACTTTGACCTATAGGGTAATACCAAATCACAAATTATTACATTATTATGTGACTTTCTGAGATTATGAAAGAACTAAAGAGATGAAGAGAAAGGAAAGAATTTACGTCAGAGAGAAACGAGCCATTGAAAGTTAAAACAGCAATTCACTGAGAATCTTGAAGTAGAAAGGTAGGGAAGGGACACAGCAGTGGGAGGATGAGTTTTGAGAATAGCAGGCAGGAAGTATTGCAGCAGAATGGTCTTGCTTGAGAGGTAATTGCAAGAAATAGTAAAGCATTTAAAAAAGTGACTGTGGGAAGCTAAGGGAAAAGTGAGTACAAATCATTCACTGCTTAAAGATGTGAAGTCCAATATAGTGAAAAAAGTGCTGAAAGTGCAGTAAGGCACAAAGATAATATTAAAGAAGGATCCAAGCATCAGCCTTCTGAAACATCACTGGATCTATTGTTTTTTAATGAGTATAAAAATATTTACTAACCCTGAATTAACGATTTCACTCTTTCCCTGCATAAGAATTCCTTTAACATGATGCTAGTATTTTGATCATTTTTACTGATAAGGTATCACTTCTGTAGTGTCCCTAAAATTCTGAGACCTTCAACACAAACCTGTAAGAACTTCACAGTCATTTACTTTTGAGTAACTTGTAGTTTCAGACTTTATTCTATTATTGTGGCTTACATATTTAGTGACTAATTTAAGTCACTCAGAAGCCATCACTGCCTTCTGAGCACATTTCACCTTTTAGGATTTGAGTTTTAATTTAGTAAAATTAAAAGTTTGAGAATGCATCATAAGTCTGTGCTGTTCAGCAAATCACTAAAGAGTATTTTTGTTGTGTTATGCAACAGTTCAGCGAGTTTGAGGAAGTGCTTGAAAAAGTACACTGTTAGCTGAAGTGTTTTGCCTTGGTCATTTTCTAGAAGTTTTTTTGTCTTCTTGATACATTTTTTTCCTGAGAGTAGACATCTTAGCTGAGTTTCCCAGGACATGACTCTATTGCATTCATACAAGTGAATACGTCCCTGCCTAATTTTAAATCATCGGTCACCCAGGTACTTTGAAATATTTTTTCAAAAGCAAAACATCCCATCTCAAAAGAAACATTACAAAAATATCACAGATTAAGGCACTATTGTGTTTTTCATTCATATGGTATGTGTATTTACCTTGAGGGTTGCTTCATTAAACCAGGTATTGAAGTGCTACACCAATTTTTTTTTTTTTTTTTTTTTTTTGACAGTGCTACCTGAGAAATGAGCAGCACTGTAATTCTGGACCATCCCTTGTCTATGCTGTTGACCTATGAATTTTAGTGTGTATTAAAGTTTTTGTCTTCTCTGTGCTTATGGTGTCTTATACAAATTCTTAGACATTTAGAGTTAGTCGAGATGATTCTCTGTTTTCTTCCTCTCCTCACTTCCTCTCTCCCTTTTGCCTTCCCTGTCTCCTCCCCTCCTTTCTCTCCTACCCAACGCTCTTCCTTTCATCTTCTCCTCCATTTCTGCAACCCCCACACCATGCTTGCTCTCCCTCTCTCTATCTCTCTCTTACTCCTTTCACTGTTAGAGTACAAGAGTTGTCTTTTCAAGCACAGGGTGTTTGTCTACCTGTCCTATGCATTTGTTCCACATACACTGCTTCATTAGACTTCCTCACTCCCTCTTGCTCACACATAAAGATATGTTAGATAAGTCTTCTATTTGAAAACAGTCTCATCCCTTATTATAGAACAACACTTCTTAGATTTACTATTTTCAAACAAATGCTTAATTATATTATTGTCGAAGGTTTGTTATGTGCTCAAACTCGATGCTGCTATGAGATGACTACAATTAAAAGGCAGTGAGGAGACAATTGCATTGCTCTTTTAGATCTGTGTTTTAGCACTCGGGAATGGGGAAATCTTTCAGCAGTTGCAATCTCTTTGTGTGTTTTTGCAATCAAGGAAAACTAAAAATAATTCACAATATTTTCCATAGATAGTGTATAATCTCCTATATATTGTGAAATGCATGGCTGAGGATTAGATGCTCCCAATACCTAGATAATTTCTAGGTTGAAATGTATTACTTTGGAGATGAAAGATTTTTAAGTATTTCTGAAATAGACATTTACTTCCTGTACTCATGTGAGCTGAAGGACCCATAAGCCCAGCAGATTTCTCTGATGTTATTACCTTTGAATGTTTGTACACAAGCTGTGAAAGTTCTGTAACTACAATTATTTGAACCAATTTACTAATCTGTGAGATATTATTTGGAGTCCATGGCTGATTTAAATGAAGAAAAATAATGTAAAATTTCTATCTTGATACCTTTTTTCCCTGGAAATGTAATGCTGTATTTTGCTTTACTTTGCAGGGATTCAGCATATGAGGACTGGAATCTATTATAAGCTTTTGAAGAGCACTGCTTTGCTCTTGGGTGAAGGGCATGTGTCCATACATAGGCCATAACAGCAGATTTTTCCTAACCATTTTCTAAAATCCTCAAATTCTAGATATTTATTTCTGCTGCTTCATAAATCTCACAATATCATACATTATCTAATAATTTTTTGGCAGGTAAACTACCAGTATTACACAGGACAATTTGTATGTTTTCATTAATGTGTAATGGTGAATACCTTTTGGAGTTTAAGAAAATCACAGTACTGTAAAAGTGCTGCAAATAAATTCTTTCACACACAAATTTATTCTTGTTAAAGGGAAAGTGCTGCATATTTTAAAATACATGGATATAAATATAAAATACCTAAAAATAGACTCATGCAAGTGTCTCCCAGTTTCTGTATTGCTATTTAATGCAGAATTTTAAAACCCTTACATATGAAATGATTTTTATTTAGAAATGCATATTTGTGATTTCTTTTTTGACAAAGAAAGGCCTTTTGTTCTGGTTTCTTCAGCAGAACCTCATTTTGTGACTTTCTACTGTCCCCTAGTGGCATTTTAATCTTTGTAACTATTGTGGTATTGCTATTCTGCATTGCTTCTTTGCTTTTCTGTTTCCTTGAGACTATCATTAACAAACATTTAAAATACTATTAAACAAGCCATCAACCGACTGTGGAAGCAATAACATTGCTCTTTAGCCCAACCGGTCCTTTCAGATATTTAAAAATTATATAAACAAAGCCAGCAACCATATGCTATCTATATAATGCATTACTTTGTTACAGTAAACATTTCAGATTTGCAGAATGTTAACACAAACCTGATGAAAGAAAAATGTTATTAGTTGTGACGAGCCTATACATACCCTACAGTAGCTAAAATGTAATTTGTGAGAGGTTAGAGAATTATTGTCAGTAGTCTTAGCATGATCATGCATTCCAGCTATTCTTTTTATTTTCTTCCCTTTAAACTCAAACTGCATTTCCATTAGATTGTTACCAAATTTAATATACACCACAGTGTAACTTTTACATAAAATATTAATATATTACAAAGAAGTACCACATTAGTAGCTATCTCAACTGAGAGCTATTGAAAATGGACTTCTTAAGTTTTCCATATGTTCTGTATAGATACACATATTTGATAGGCTTCTTGTTCCTAAATGCATAGTTGCCTGTTCTTTCTTTTGGGTATATTTGTGTACATTTTCATTCACAGTAAGAGTCACTTACATTTTCCCAATTTAACCTAGTTTTTGATTTGAGTATGCTTGGTTTTTTTTTGGTTTTTTTTTTGTTTTTTTTTTGGTTTGTTTTTTTTTTTCTTTTTTTTTTTTTTTTTTGTTTTTTTTTTGTTTTTGTTTTTATTTTGGATGCAACCAGAAGCAAACTACTACAGTCCCTGCTGTTATGAGCTTCAGTGATTAGTTCTCCCATTCTGATGATAGATTTCATTTTATACTAAATATAAGAATATTTCTTTATCTGAATTTATATATGTATATATATATGTAGAAAAAGACTTGATGATACAGACTGTTATGTGTAATTTTTTACAGATAAGTCATATTTAACTTAGGAATTAAGATCTGGATTTGGAAAATCTGAACAAATTAATTGATAATTCATTTAGTATAACATTTTGAATGAAGGTGCAAAAGCCTACTTTGATATTTTCAAAAACTGTAGATGCACACACATACATAGAAATACCTACATTGAATATACAGTCAAAATTTAAAGAATTAGAACCTCTTTAAGCTGCTGGGTTTTTCAGGTTTATTTAGCTTTCTATAAGATTAACAAAATCAAGGTCAGTGCAAGAAATGCCTGTTTAATATCTGCCATACTATTTTTAGTTGATAGCTATAAAAAATGACAGCACTGCAAGTACAAGGTATTGTGAAATTTGGCCCATTAACTTGGCATTTTAGGAATCAAAGAGATATATATTGCATTAATGACTTCTTGGCACTGTCTTCTAGAGTATTATGGTTGTAATAACTGCCGCACTAAAACTGCTGTTTTACACTTCTATCTTGAACTGGAGCAAAGGCAGAAACCCTTCAGCCATCATATTTTCTTAAAATGGTTCATTGTATGCTGTATGCCTTGGTTTAAAAATAAGAAGGAATGTGCTATGACAATTTTTACAATTTATATTCTTGAAAAGACTAGAAGGATTGGTGCCAGTTTTTGAGCCTTGTCTGTCTTCACTAGTCATAGTGCAATTCTGTGTAGATCTGTTTATCCATCCTTAGGTTTAATTAAGATATCCCAAAAAAAGGCCATGGAGTGCTGTCGCTTTGGGCACAAACACAAAAAGTTCAACCAATGTTAACATTCTGCTTAGTATCATTTTTCAGATGTAGAAAAAAGAGATTTTAAAGCTCTCAGATTATAGAAAAAGGCTTTAAATATGTTCCCCTTTACTTGTACTTTTTCATATGATGTCGTACAGCTTTCCAAATTCACTATTTTTTTTTTAACAGTAATATCTTAAATTGAAGTGTAAAACTTTTACAGCCTCTGTTTTCACAAATTTTCTGTGTTTATTTTTTACAAAAATCCTTCAGTAAGCAGATTTATATTAAGATATAGCTGCTGTTTGTAGGAAACACTGAAACTGCTTTGACAGGCTAGAATGGATTGTAAATTTTTCTTTGAGATGTGTAGCTTTGTTTTAGCAAAACATAGCTTGTACACAACCTAAGTTTAAAAGATAAAACTATCTATATCTGTTTTATTTGGAGTTGGTGTGTTTATGGCTCTAAAAAAATCCACTAAAAAGGTTTTGCCTAATTATTACTAAGATACTACAGAAGATTAAAAATAGCTGTCTTCACTGTATTGCACTAGAACAGTATCAGACTATCAGTGGCCTACTTCCCCAAAATTAGTTTTCTCCATAACATCTAATAAAGCTAAACTGTCTCGCATTTTACTACTTAGGAGACTATCTAAACAGAATGAACAGATTTATAGGGTTATTTTTAGTATGTGTCACTTGCATTGCGATTTACTCTTGCTTTTGAAGCAGATTTTACATTCTTGGTAAAAATATATAGTCAGAAATTTCATTAAAGTTCTTCATAAAGTACAGTCTCAATAGGGTTGTTATCTCTCTCCCAAAAAATGGAGGAAAACAGCCCAAATCCATGTATACGTGCATCATGTTGTTTGGATTTTATGTTAATTTTTTTATTAGTATTTAGAAAATAAATTGAAACACCTGCAGATGAAAGTGTAAAGAATGGTTATATAAATAATTTCTCAGTTCACAGCTAGGTTAAGTAACTAAGCATGTTGTCACTGTGCAGTATTCAGAGTGCAACAGGTAAATGTTGACATGTTTAAAATTTTCTTCCATCACTGCAAGAAACATTTATGGTGCTGAAATAAGTATTAAATTCTTGAAATGTAGAATCTTATGTTTTCTGAAAACCATTTTCCTGTGAATTAGGTGTATCTATAAAAGGGCTTATAAAATTCTGAGTATCTTATCTGAAAATACGCTGTTGTGTTCTATGATGAAATACAGTTATAGACATATATGTTAAATCCAGCTGGGGCAAAGTCTCTCTGTATGTGTGTTTAATACAACATAGATTTTGCATATATTTTTAATGAATCATATTTATATGAATTGCAGAATATTGAGGAGATAAAATTGAACCCAAATTTAACTGTTTTAAGTGTTCTTTCATATTTATGGAAATATTTTTATGATATTAAACTGTAAAGGAAACCTAAACTGGCACTGCCTTCTGGACCTGTGCTATTCATCAGGTTACTGAAAAGCTGTGGAATAAGGAAATGCCTTAACCATGGATATCACTCAGCCATAGAATTCAAGTAGATCTTGACTTTCAAGATACGATCAACAAACAGGAATTTTAGATAGACGGACAAGTCTGATAAGATTATGTTTTCAAATAAGATTTTTTGAAACTTCTAAAGTACTAGTGTAAGGTGAATTGTGAGAAAACTATGTTTCCTTACACACTGACTTCATTTCACATGCACATATATGCACGAAATTCTATAGGCTTTTAGAAATAAGTTTGCTGGAACCGTTTTTAAATATTAAAAGTCAATGTGCAGCACTTAAACATTGAAACAAATAATTTATTCAAATGTATCTCTTGACAGATTTCTTTCTACAAGGCTGGTATGGAATTGAAAGAATAAAATGATACAGGCTAATCGGTTAATATTAATCATATCTATGGTGAAGAGGAAATTGAGATAACTTGGAAGGGTTAAAAGTGGGCTGGTTTCTTTTGAGATGTATCTTTAGGACGTTTTTGTTATATCTGCCTGAATATTAAGTCAGCAAAGTAAAAGTGGCAAATGGTTACTGTAGTCTGCCAGCAAATTGCGTATGAAACAAAGAATTACTAGCTTCATTCTAGCTGATAAAGAATTACTGCACAGACAAAGCCATTTAAAATTTGCAGCTCCAACCAGACAATTTTTTATGTTTTACAAAGAAGTACAATTACATTTTGAATGACCTTATGCCACAATGATGATATAAAGAACAGATTTGTCTCTGCTCCTGGGTCTAGCTTGTATATCCCATATTCATCAGTACATTTCAGTTGGTGTAGCTGAGATTGTCTATCTTTGTCAATTTTAAGATATGAATTAAACTCAAATGTCTTTCAAATGTGATACTGTACTTACTCTGTTCAAATAATAGAAAAAAAATTTATTGCAGTAATCTGGATTTATGTCTTGGTTAGTTAGAGTAAATATATGGCCTCTATGGGATTCCCTTTTGCCCCTTAAATTCCACAGTGCTTTAAAATGTATTTGTGAGTTAGAGAAACTTTAGTATGTTTTGCAAAAAAAAAAAAAAAAAAAAACAAAAACGCAGAACTAAAATTTATACTAATGAGAAATGAAACTCAAAAATAATGTTGACAAGCTACACAAGTTATTTCAAATATTCCTTGCAGTTTTAATTACAGCATTTAAATCAGCTGATAAGGCATTTGAAAACTAAAAGGCTGAAAATCTATATGTTAATTATATTATACATTTATTATTAAAATCAGAACATTAAAGATATTTGAAAAGTTTTCTCTACCCAGTACATCTTTTATTATTCTGTTTTGAACTATAATTTTCTGTTTATATTTTGGTATTAAAATATTTTTTGCTATTTAGATTATTGTGTAATTTTTACTTCCTCCTTCCAGGAATGTTCAAGACAAACCTACACCTATTCATCTGCCCATAGTAAAGAACCAGTAGAAAACTGGAGATATTAAAAAAGATTATCACAATAATTGAAGACAAACTTGTATTTTATTGCAATGGGAAATATAAAGTGTTCCTCAGTTTTCAGGGGAGTCTGGTTATGTTTTTTTTACTTACAAAATCTGATGCATGTAAAAATGTTAACTCTCACTAAATCAGTCATTGCTTTTTACAGATAAAGTTTTTCAACAAAATGTATAATGAGAGAAAAGTGATGAGAGAATACCCTGTTTTAGAGGAAATCTAGACTGTTATGCCTATCAAAATAGTAGCAACCTTTTTTGTGATTTTGTACGTTCTGTTAGATAAAATTTATGAAATAGTTGAAAGGAGTATCTGCATATATAATCATAATTAACCTTAGTTTCTAAGGTGGTGAGGTAGATGCAAACAGTGCTTTTAAATTGGGAAATGGATCTTCTAACTGCTTTGAGCCACATACCTTCAGTTATGCATATATGTATAAATACATCTTCTGAAACAATAAATATATATTTTTGAAAGATTTGGTCTTTTTTTTTTTTAACTTAGTGGGACAAATTGTATCTTTGATCCTGTTAGTTCAAGTTAGGATAAAGATATTGCTTCATTTTAGTAGTCTTCCCCTACCTGTTTGAACCTATATCATCAGTGTTGTGCCTACCACACCATGTGAATAGTTTAAACACAAGCTGATCCCCTAAATAAGCATATATTAAGTGAAAAAGCATTTTTAATTTATTGTGCAGTTCTGTATCTAGGTATGCTTTTAATTAAACACTAGTCCATAAATAAGCAAATAATAGAAGTTAGCAGAGAAGCAGTTGATCTAAATCATGACAGTAGCTCATTTATCTTTGTCCTAACAAGACAATAGGAAATGACACTAAGCCGTTGTTTTCTATGCATTAAGATTTTCTTCTTAAACAAATGCAATTGAGGCAGTTTGTTTTTCAGCGACAGCCCAGCACGCAATGCCAGTGGCCAGAGTTTTGTCTTGTCTTCATCCAGGGAAGGATTAATCTTTGTGATGGTGCAAACAAAATGTATGTCTGAGGTCAAAGTGCAGGTTGCCTTTTGGGATCTGCATTACATTAATGTCATTTTTGGGTTCCTGACGTTAATCAAAACCAACACCATAAAGCGTCACTTAGCTAATTTGTGTATTATTGTCAATGTTACCATTAATTATGCGTTTGTGAGGAAAAAGAGGATTAATGAGATGTCACAGGTAATTTACAATGATCAGGCTCCCCAGGACATTAAGAAAACACTAGCTGTGTACGATTACCATTCAAACATAATAGTACTCATGCAGGAAAGCTTTTGTTAAGTCTCTGAACCAAGTTTTTCTACTGGTATGATATGTATTTTATATTGTCTGTAGAAGGTTTATTTTAATGCAAAAACGGTGTAGCAGTTTGGTTTTTTTTACTGAGCTCTTTATTGAAGACTAATAAAAATCTGGTACTATGTTTTAAATGGACTATCCTTGAAAAAATCTGCTCTGTCATATTGACTTGTTGTGAGATACTGTTTTCCCTGAAAAATTTCTACAGGCAGCATTAATAAGCACAAAATCTCATTAAAAGTGCAAGATGATCAAGTGATAATACCATCATTAATGCTGTTACTATCATGTGATGCTTTGTATATATTACAGAAGCAAAAAAACCCCAGTATGTTTCTGTATTTATGGGCTATGTATCAAGTACCACTTGTAGATGATAAAGTCAAACTTCAAATGAGATGAGTTTGTCCATTTTTTAACTAATGATCTTATTTATTCCTTTAATACTCCTGGTTTTTTAGACTGTATTACTGATTTATTAATGATTTTATAGATTTTATAGAAAAGTTGCTTGTTAGATAATAGGTCAAACTTTGATCCCAATTAACAGTAGTTCCAGTAGACAAGGGATTAATTTTACTTAATTTCATAATTGTCCATGTAGGGCTCATTTCTGCTAGAAAACTGAATCTGTATTGATTTCAATTAACTTACTGAACTTGAATCCTCTTGAACAAGGTTTTCTAATACATCCAATATTGCTGTCTGTTTCTGACAATGATTCCTTTATTACTTTTGTCATGGTTTTGCCCCAGCTGGCAATCAAGCCCCACATGGCCGCATCCTCACACTCCCACCAGCAGGACTGGGAAGAGAATCAGAAGGGTGAAAGCTGGAAAACTTGTGAGTCCAGATGAAGACAGTTTAATAGGGAATGCAAAAACTGTTCACACATAAGCAAAGAAAAATAATTAATTCAGTGCTTCCCATGGGCAGGTAGATGTTGAGGCATCTCTGGGACAGCAGGGAGCATGAAACGTAATGATTACTTGGTAAGACAAACACCATCACTCAAAATGTCCCCCCTTTCCTCCTTCTTCCTCTCACTTTATATACTGAACATAATGTCATGTGGTCTGGAATGTCCCTGTGGTCAGTTGGGGTCACCTGCCCTGCCAGTGTCACCTCCCAACCTCCCATGCACTCTCAGTCTTCTCACCAGCCTGGCAGTACAAGAAGCAGCAAAGGCCTTGGCTCTAAGCCCTGCTCAGCAATACCAGAACATCTCTGTATTATCAACCCCGTATTCAGCAAAAATCCGTACTAGCTGCTCTAAAGAAAGCTAACCCTGCCTTGGCCAAAACCAGCACAACTTTGAAGTTGTGTGGAAGCAAGAATATCTGACAAGAAAACTGTTTAAAAGAAAGTATTAGATTTTTGTACCTCTCAATGAATCTCTCATTATTTCGCTCACAATTATCCTGGAATATGGAGGACAATTACCAATGGTAATTCCAATCAGAAATTATTCTTAGGTATAAATAATTTAATTTGATGATTTTTCCCCACTTCCCTATGATCTCACAGATTGTTTTATACAGGGTCTTAATATCTAATGTCTTCCCTTCAGTTAACCTAGCATTGCCCTCTTACCATAAATTTTATCAGATTGCCTTATGAGCAAATATAGCACTTAGAAGATTAACTACAATATAATAAATCCCTTTTCAAGCATATTTATTGTAAGTCAAAAGCTGATGCTTTGGAAACTAGTTCAAATTTTTATCCTTCTATAATTTCAAATTGTGGTGAATGTAAGAGTCTTCTCATTGTGTTAATGTCCTCCTGAAAAGAGCTATTTTTACTTTAATACTCAATTGGCTCTTTGCTTCTCCACCAAGTCTGCCAGGAGGAAAGGATTTTTTTAAAGGTATCAATTGATGTTAATATTGGGCTGTATCCCACTCAGGGTCTCAGGTATTTTTAGGACCCCACTGAAGGACTGCTCATATAAAACACTACTTCCAACTTGAAGCCCTAAGTAGCTTCATTCTGCTACTGCCAAGCAAGAGCCATACACAAGAGTGGGCAGGGACTAGATCTGGAGCTCACAGACTGACATATGAAGAAAATTCAATAATTTCTGCATTTTTTTAGGTACATATTTATGAGTATAGACTAGTTTCTAAATAAAACTCTCTTCAGGAAAAAAGGACATCTTTATTTTGCTTTCCAATCCAGGGCATTAAGTTTATATAGAAGCAAAGCACGTTACCTGCAGCTGCTGTTAACTATTTGACACAGTATATTAGCTACGCTAAACAGTTTGAAATAGAATTCAGAAGATAACTTGTTAAACACTATTTTAAAATAATTGGCATGATATTATACAAGAGCTAGAACAAAGATAAAAAGTGGTTAAACAAGACTTTAATGTTAACAGCTAGATTTGGAAGCATTTATGTATAAACTGCATAAAAGCTTGTAGTTGGATATGCAGGATATCATGTAAAACTGTCACTTCTTCATATAATTATTGATGATCAAGATACTAAGAAGTAAGAGCAAGCTGGAGAATATAGCACTGCTGAATATTAGAACTGGGCAAGAATATTGCAGTGAATGATGGATCTGAAAATTGCCAAAAACTTGCTTCTGGTTTTATCAAGACTACTCAGTTAACAGAATTTGAATTTTTAGTGTTATTTTTTGGGGAGTGTTTACCGTTTTCCTTTTAGCAACTGAGGCTTAAATAGATGCTGTCATGTCATGCAACTGAAATATGGAACTTGGAGAGTCTATTCTATTTTGGGAAATTTCAGCTCACCTCTCAGGAAGACACCAGAATTTGCCAAGTAGAGATAACTTTGTGTGCAAGTTTTCCTAGGAATTTGTAAAACTGCAACAAAAAAGGAAGGGATGTTAGCATGATCTTTAAGAAAGAAAGGAGCATTTAAATGTATGCTGTGAATGGGGTCTTAGATCCTTCTCATCTTTGCCCAGAATCCTGTACCAAAAAGAATTTCCAACCACCTCAGTCTCCCCAGGTTTCACTGCTTGAGGCAGCTTAACTTAGATGTTTACATAAAAAAAAAAAAAAAAAAAAAGAGATTTGATATGTATGTACTCCCTTTATGAGTGAGACATCTTCTTTTATCGTTGCATTAAAAAAAAAAAACCCCAGAATTAGTGTAAATTAGCTGAGAACACTGCATCACATAAAATTCTCCCTCTAGACATGTGGTAGAATCTCAGAGATCTGAGGTGATATGGACCACATCCTCACCTCCCTTGCAGAGGAGAGAATTTGGAAAAAATGATAAGAATTGTACCAAAGGAATAACTCTAAGGGTTTAGAATATCTTCCCAATGTTTTTGAAATACTGTGTTTTTTCCAAATGAAACAATTTGGTTTTGTGACTCCATAAAGAAAAACAAGAACAAATACATATGTTGAATTCAAAACAGCTTCTCTTAAGGAAACTAAAAATTAGTCGGGTAACAAAATGTTACTGAATTTGGAGATTTCTGAATGTATTGTTAAGGGACTTCTTGGGTATTGGCTTACTGCTTGTCACCCTGATTTCTTAGGATTTTCTAAAGCCTTCTGAATTTACATTCTTGTAGAGAACTTTCTCACGCAACTTTCTGTAAACAACCTATTGTTTTGCATTCTTTCACAGAGGTGGAGAAATTTGATAGACTGGTAGTTTGTCCAGTGTCGTTGGAGAGATGGCACATTCACCTTCCAATCCACTGGCACCTTTTGAGAACTATAAATGATTGGAGTCAGAAAAAATAAATTAGTCTCTTCATTGTGACCAGAGCTGTGGTGCGTCATTTTTCATTGTGTCCTCTGGTGACAACTGCTCTCATTAATTGCTCTTAGCTAAAATGTTCAGTCTATTTTGGTCTAGAGACATACTATAAAAGTAAGAGTTGATATGTTTGTGACACCTGTCATTTAGGTCAGTTTAATGATTGCTTGGCAGAATGTAAGTCTGACTGTCATCTTATCAGAAGTCTATTTAGATGGGGCTTTTTGCTTAGTAATCCTGTTGCACGTCAGGTAAGGAAAAAACAGAATGAAATCTAGATCAAATGCAATTTGCTTGAGTTTCCTAGAAAATTCCAAAACATGCAAATCACAGGTTTTTCTCCTTCTAAATTAAGAAAGAAATTGAAGGTAAGAAGAATGGGTTAAAGCAAGATAGTAACATGTCAAACAGCTTCAGGGGAAATCTACATATTTTTCTCAGCATTCTAGCTAAATACTAATGAGCTTATTAAAATAAAGTGACAAAAAAAAAAGATGCTTTACTTTCTCTGTTTGACCTTTGTGCAGTGAAGGTAAACATACTGCATCATTTGAATAATACATGCAAGACTATTTGTTGAATACATTTTTAATTAGTTAAATTGTATATACATCATGAAATGTTTTGATATAACTTCTGTTTATGAAAAAAGCTTCTATTGTCCTAGAACATGATTCTGGATTTTGAAAAAAAACAGAATATTATAAAATATAAGTTCTATATGAGGACCACTACATTCTTTCTGTACTTACTTTCATGAAAGAGAGGAGTAATATATTTGTCTACAAGCTGCTGTATAAGAAGGCAATAAGAAATATTTTGGAGAGAAACTGATACCTGAAGACTAATTTTATTTGAAGTTCTGTTTATGTGACAGAATAGAACTTGTGAGGTTACAAACCATCACTTAGAATATTTAACTTATTAAAAATGGAACAACACCATTGCCATTGTATGGTATTCAGATTTAACAGATGAAAGCAGATTTTCTTAGAAAACATATAGTCTGAGGGGACTTGTCTGTCAACTTACGTGCTGAGCTGGGTGAATACAGTACATTTCATAATGTCCAAGAAACACTGAAAAAATATGAAGATTTCTGACACATTTAAATAATTATTTACCATTTTATTCATGTGCATTTTATGCATAAAGGAACCTGGATAATGAGTGGCAAGTGCTTAGTGCTCTTTGCTGGAGATCATTAACAGCTTTCATAACCAGGATGGAAACCAAAGCTTCTAAGGAGGATGAGAGGAAAGGAAGGGACCCAGAGGACTAATTCTCACTCTTCTGTCCCTGATATCAGTGTATTTTATTGTGAGATAGGTGACTGGGCTAAACTTTTCAGAAGGAATAGAAAGCTGACTTTTTTTAAAATTAAGAAGTTTAAGTTTATTACATGAACTACTTGTTCTTCTCAATGATCCGTTAATAAAGCAGTTCACAGATTCACTGCAGCTATTTAATAAATGGTACAATTGCTATTATAATAACCTTAATTCTCTGTCACGTGTTTAATATTATATATGTATCTTAATGCCTATGTTTCACAACAGTGATTATTTTAGGTAAGATTATTTGTTTGTTTTTTTTAAAAATGCTGTTTTGAAAATAAAATTGCCCTGTTCTCTTATGGAATTTAGGCACATTGTCTCAACAAAACCCTAAAAAATATTCAGGCTTTTTAAGTAAAATAATTTTTACAAGGAGCAAAAAAGACTTGGGTATAATGATTTGGAACTTCCCCTTTTCTTAAACCATTGAATGAAAAAAATAATATAATCTTGTAATTTCTCAAACTTGTAAAAACTTCAGTTTCAATTTTTTCAATTGGTGAATTTTCTTAAAGTGAAGTAATATACTACAGTGTATGTAGTTCCAAAATACAATACAGAACCAGAGTCTATGCTTGATTATGAAATTATATGCAGTTTCTTTTACCTTGTTAACACAAACATCATCAGCATGATGTTTTAGTGTTTGTTTACATTTGCAAATTAATTTGAATGCAGAAAACTCATGAAATAGAGAGGCAAATAAAGCAGAATAATCTGCAAACTTAGTAGTCAAACAAGCACTAGCAGGAGATTATTTCTGAAATTAATATCCTCCTGTAGCATACTCAATGCGATATTAGTCCTACTGTGGAAGACTTTCTACTTACTAAAACAGAATACTGACAAGATCACAACCTGGGTAGCTTTGAATTAAGTTGTTTTAGGGGTTTTTAATGAGCTAAACCTTTTGAAATGTTTTTTTGTTAAAACAAGGCTCTAGCTGCATATTTACTGAGAATGCAGTTATGCCTTCTTGGACCTTCAGTCTTGGACCTTTGTTCTTATAGGTTTTCTGTTAACCATGACTGCCTTATTGCTTTAGATCTCTTTCTTCCACAAGTTCCTACATTTTGCTTTGAACTGTGGGTCATTTTCACTTTTGCTGAGGATAGCTGTTAATGCTAAAATAAAGTTGACGAAATGTTTCTTCAAGTTGGTTGTGTAGCAGTTATCATTCAACTATTAAGCATTTGGGATAAACCCACCAACTTTTTATATTTATCAGCATATATATTTAATATCAAATTTACAGTATTAGACCTTTATGCTCTGTTGACTCAGCCTTTGCTCTTATCAGGCCTTTTGTCTAAAATGCATGTGCATTCAAACCTGCAGCTACCTAAGAGAATCATAAGTACTGCTCTGACTGAAGCCAATGTTTTTCAGTACTGTATTCTTTCTTCTGTAATTGGTCACTTTCTGGTAATTACCTTATTGTAAATGTTTTTAGTTTTGTTTTAATTTTAACATAGAAATGGATAAATTATAAGGTAGTGTCAATTTTTTGCCCTCCAGCAGACATTGAAGACCTTTGTGATAATTTTCTACTTTTATGTCTTTATTTCTTTGGAGTTTGGAGTTTAGTTTTTGATATAATTAAGTTAATAATTTTTTCTCAAGATTTTGATCTACTTTCCATTTGTGTTTTCTTAGACCAGTTTGAGATCAGCATTGTAAAATTAGCATGTGCTTTTCATAGAGTATGGCTTCCCCCCTCCTTCCTATCTAATAGTAGTCTTTCTCGGTTAGTATTCTGAGCTACTTCTTCAGAGGTACAAGTCAACTAATGTATAAGAGCTTATGTAGGTAGGCATATGTAAAAACCTGAAGTCTCCTAATTGTCTACCCTTGTCTTTTTTTTTATTATGCAATCTCATTATAAATGTTTTTCTCTAGTGTTAAAACCTTCAGATGTTGATTATATCCAAAATTTTTCTAGTAAATAAGCTATATTTTGTGTAAATAAATCTGCAATATCAAAACAGATGCATTTTGGGATTGTTCTGTAGAAGTCTTCAATGCCAGCTTTTTTCTGTATGGTGCTAAAAGCTTAAACAAAAGGAATCACATTCTCTATGTAATTCTGCAGTGGTTTGTTATCTTAATTACTAGGTGTATTATTTTAAATGTAACTAAAAGGTAGCCTAAATTAATTTAAATCTTAGCCTGAGCTCTGAGATTTGAACCATGACAGGGAAGCAGAATAATTATTCCCTCACCACCATTAGAAAACTACCCAAGGTAGACATTTTCTTTTTACTGTATGTCAGGCAAAGTTAAGTGGTAGTTAAAAAACAGTCAGCTTTCTTTCTTAACTTAGATGCAAAAAACCAGTATCGCTTCACAGATGTGAAAAATATTAAATTGTTTATTCTTAAGAATATGTTTATTTTTAAAAGAATTATATGGATATTTAGTTTACTTATCCTTTAGCTATCATTATTCTATAAATGGAATAATTCTGATTTTTACACACTTCCATTTTTTTCTTCATTCCTATTTATGTCTCTTCTGATAAAATATTGTTTTAGTTACAGCATCAATGACTACCTATGTATTTTTTACTTGTTCATAGAGAAAATTACATTTCTTTTATGATTTTTTCTATAAATAGCCATTTGGTGGAGTTATGTATACAGTTTTTCATTCAGCTGTGAAAATGCTTTTTCATTCGCAAAATAGGTTTTGGTTATATTTTTCTCAAAGTTCTTTTCAGTTTGTATTGGTGCACCTAAATTTCATCACCAACCAACTAAAACAGTTTTTTTAGACCTCACCAAGAGCTTTGTGGTGATACCCCTGAGGTATCTTCAGAGTTATGCAGCTGTCAGAGTCTAAAGCAGACTAGGTCTTCAGCGAAGTGACAATATAAAATTTCTAACAAAAAAAAATACAAGCAGCAGCACTTCTGTTGCATCTGAAGCCAAGCTGGTTCAGCACTTTTGTGGTCCTGACTGCCTTGGCCCCAGGATTGTGATGCAGCTCTTTCCCTTAATCTGTTCGGTTGACACTGATGCTCATCTGATCTTGTGATGAGCTAGCTCAGGCAGGGAAAGTCAGCACATGTTTTTGACTTGTCTTGTTTTCTCTTATAAGGACAGTCTCCTGCTAGTTTATTTCCTGAAACAGAGCAAGGGAGAGGGACTCCAAGGGTGACATTTCAGGTTGATGTTAACTGTTGTGGAATCACAGCCTGAGGCTATAGTGCAGCTAGAATTCTGAGATGGAAGGATCCACAATGATTGTGAAACGAAAAAGCACCCTGACCCTAACCTTAGGCACTCATTCCAGGTGCATTCTCCTTTTTCTTCAGCATTTTATTTCTGTATAAAATCAACCATTTTTGGAACTGATTGAAGTGATGATTGCCTTTTTGTTGCTGATTGGTGTTCAGTCAGATCAGTCATCACGTAAGGGGGTGAGGAAAAATGGGGAAGGGCTAACTGAAATTTCCTCTTTTTTGCAGGGTTTATGCTCTCTATAAATTAAATGTTAATTTAATTACATATTGTGAAAGGCTGCTATAGTCGCTAAGAGAGATTAACTAGAGTCTGCATAGAGCATAGCAGCCAATGGAAAGAATTGATAGTCATTATGCACAGAGACTCATAGCAGCTGATGACAAAAGCCTATACGAGATACATTGAAAATTTCTTGCAGCTGGTGGAAAAGGTCCAGGCTTGTCTAATGTGGGAAACATATGACAGTTGATACAGTGACCTATGGGTTCTAAAGAATAGTTATAGGACAAAAAATTAGTCAGGAACTTGAAAGTGCATAAGGCTTTTTTTCTCTCCAAAATAAAACCAGGTTTGCAATAATCTGCAGATGCCCAAATCTTTTCCCTCCCACACCCCAGAGACTCCCTAATTGTGAATTTGCATTGTTCTTTCCTTTGGTTTTGCCTATGGCCTTTGGCAGCTGCTTTGCTGATCCCACCCAGTAACAAGAAAACGATTGGACATCTGTCATCAATCATTGTGGGAATGTGATGCTTACTGCATTCAAGTAGAATTTGTTGTATAATTGCAGGCAGGCAGGTTGTATTTTCAGGTAGTAAAATAGAAGACCTTGAAAAGATAAAAGAAAGGAATTGCCATTTCTGTTCTTAGGTTTCCAGTATTTTTCTCTACTTTTTCAATTAGAGGCTGTAAGTTGGATATAAACTTTAGCTAGTTTAGGCGCTGGTCTTTTTCTTTTGTATCCTGAGATGTTAGATCTTGTACATCAGTGTAGCCACTTTGCTAGATAACAGTCTAGTTCATACTTGCAGTGAAGTCAAATGCTACTTAAACTTCACAGTAGCAGAGCAGTACAGGTGCACTGGAGACATCTCTCCACTAAATAGTTTTGTGCGTGTTTACAGTGCTCCTTGAGCTGTAGTTGTTAGGTCCATTCATATACATGTTTACACAGTTGTAAACATGTTTACATTGCAGATAGTAAAGTTGCTGAGCTTGGAAATCAGCAAAGGATGCATGTAAATTTGACAATATAGTGTAAACAAAAAGACATCTAAGAATAATCTTTACCTTGGACTCCATCAACACAATGCTGGACTTGAAGCTGAAAAAGGCAAGCACAGTTCAGTGTTAGCTGGGTTTCAGCTTCTGTTAGATACAGGAGGATCTGGCAGCCAAAAACATCTGCTTCTGCATGATTGAGGCTATAGAATTTCAGTAGTTCTGAAATCAGTGGGTTTATACTTGTTAAGTATAGGTTAAGGTCTGCTGGGTTTCACAGTACACCAGAGTACATTTTCAGAGTACACCAATGATGTCAATCAATTGAAACTGTGGTTCAGGACTGTCAGCCTGTCAACAGATGGTCCCATTGAATGCCATTACATGTTCTGACTGTCCTTTCCAAAAGTCCATCTCTGTCCTTAAGTAACAAATAAGTGCTAGCTATGTGAAGGGATGGACACAATACTTAGCTCTGCAGAGGTGCTATTTCTAGAACAGAATAGAGTATTTTCAGTTGGAGGGGATCTGCAATGATCTCCCAGTCCAACTGCCTGACCACTTAAGGGCTGACCAAAAATAAAAGCATGTTATTGTGGGCATTATCTGAATTCCTCTCAGCCTCTGACAGGCTGGGGGCACTAATCATCTCTAGGAAGCCTGTTCCAGTGTTGGTCCTGTTGCGTCATCAGACATCAAGCATCATACTTTGCATGAAACCACTGGTGGCCATTTTGCTCCCAATTGTAAGACTAGGTCACTGGGATCAACACAACTCTCAGCATGCCCTAAGCATAATTTACTTTTGAGAGAGTTTTATGTTTAGAAGCATTTGGGAAGCATATAAGTCACAGTTCCCATGTCTTTAGATTTTGTAACATACATGCCTTCACAAATTATTCTATTATTTTGACTGATTTGTGGAATTTAAAAACACAGTAATTAATTGGGGAGACAATTTTGTTATACTTTTCTCCACTGTGAATATAATTATCTTTTATAATACATGTTTTGGACCAAATTCCCAGATTCTATTCCAGTATAGCAAGAGAAATTGTTTGCATTCCTAACTGTGGTTGATTCTTATATGCATCCTAACTTTATTTTTATCATGTTGTCACTATTGCTTATCTTATAAAAATTTGAATATATGCATTTTATACAATTTTAAAGTATAACTTCAACTCATTGTGTTCTGTAGGTGTCTTTTGAGTTTTGAGATAAAATTCAAAATAATCTTAATCTTAGCAGCCTCAGTGCTTTTACAGGTGTTTACAGTTGGTTTCTTGTTAACATGTTAAGATAATTTTATCTTAACTGCTAAGTGCAGAGTTTTGTTAGCAATTGTTGTAAGTCTGAAATTGACCCACTGATGGGGATATTTTAAAGGGTAGAAAGTCTGTAAGCAGTTTTATAAAATTGTGAGTTAAAAACAAGAAAAAAAAGGAAGAAAATGGATGGATTTCATACATTCTCAAAGTCCTAGGGTCCATGGAGAATTTACCTGTCTATAACAGCAAAGCAGGTTGTTGACAAATGACATAGACCTGGAAGATGTTTCACTGCGGTGTTGTTTGATTGTGGATTATGCTTCTCAGTATTCTTCTCTTTATTTTGGAAGCATTTTCTTTTATTATTTTCTGAAATCATAAAATTCCAAGTGCAGTTGGATTGTCTTAAACTGAACATTTTCCTTAGAACTAGATTTAGAAATCAGGCAGTCTAAATGTTTAAATCAAATGAAGGTAAATATGCTGAAATCCACCTATGTCCTGTAGACTACTAAATCTACCTGCTTGCTGCAGTTTTTTCTTCTCTTCTCTATTTTTTTTTAATTCTTGTGAATAGTAGCTTAAGGGCAGTTAGGTTCTAGTAAACTCCAGGATTAAAATTTTATTTGTTATAATTTAATAAATTATAACAAATAAAAGTGAAAATGCTTTTGGCTCAGAGAAATTAGGAATTATATGATGCAAGGAAGAAATTATTTTACTAACCAAATTCAGAAGGTGTGATGTCTGTAGGAAGTAGAATATCATAGTTAATTAAAAATCACTGCTTACAAATTGTAATTCTGATAAAGTGCTGTGGCAAAAGCCTGAATGTGTGGATGTACTCTGATAGCCTTCAATGGGAATGGGAGTAACTAAACTGCCTTCTAAAAATGTTCCATTTTTGTTTGGTTGGATTTTGCTGAGTGTGTTTGTTGTTGTTTTTTTTTTTTTTTTTTTTTGGTGGGTCTTTTTTTTGGTCGGTTTTAGGTTTTTGAAGCTAAGTGTATTTATTTGTATTTATTTTTAAATAAACTGAATATTTAGTCAAATTGCAATCAAGATTTGGAGTTCACATCTTCGGTCCAGTATAAAAGTGCAAGCCAGTATACATTTCTTCTCATACTATTTCAGTTTTAAAGACCCCTAAGATTTTGTTCTACTTACTGTGTGTGTGGAGGAGAAATTGCTGTAGGTTAAAGTGACAATAAACTGGTCTTAAAAGACATATGTTGTTGACATATGGAGAAAGGAAAAGCTTTTTGAGAGAAAGTTTGTTTAAACTGATCTCAAAATACTGTAGTGTTCCAACTGATAGCATACCCCTTTTTATGGTTTATAAACAAAACCTTTTTTCCTAACCATGTATGATTCTAACTTGTTCTCTGCTATTTTTAATTTAGTCTATTCTGGTGAAGTTCTGAGGCCAGATCCCATACCTTGTTATGCTGAGAAAATCTGTGTTCCATCATTTCCTTTATTATGAAAGACATTGTTTATTCACTCTTTAATTTACTGTCCTCTAGATGACCTAACAGTCATCTAATTTTATTTTTTAAAATGAAAACTATGTGTAGAGAAAACTCAAGGTAATCTGTATGTGACTATTTTTGTCCTATGTTTAATTCTTCTCCTTTTGTCTGGAAAATTCCCAGAAAACTTTCAGAAGAATAGTAAAATGAATTTGTGCCTGTTTTGTTTTAAATAATTTCAAGTTAAGCAAATTACAGTCCACTGGATAGGATATAAAATCAGAAGAGTTGTCAGAAAAAAATTTCAAAGGAAATTACACAGACTTTATTCTAAGATGGCCTTGAAATATATGAGGTTTTTTATAATATAATGCTGATACCAAATAGCCATGAGTCCTATTTGCAGCTTCCAAATAGAATCATCGGAACATTCATGTTGGAAAAGACCTCTAACATCTATTCCAACCTTTGACTGAACACGACCTTCTGAATAAAGCCATTGCACGAAGTGCCACATCCAATCATTTCTGGAACACCTCCAGGAATGGTGACTCTACCACTTCCCTGGGAAGACCATTCCAATGTTTGACAATCCTTTCCATGAAGAAATTATTCCTGAACACATGGTATTACTCCTGAAATCTGAAATTTCCAAACATATTTAAATCTACATTGTAGGTGTAAGTATTTGACTCTTGAAAAATGAAATCTGAATGTGTTGACATAGTTAGCTGTCTTTCTGTTGTCAGTAAGTCTCTTGAAATTGGAGTGATTAGGAGATAGATACATACAAATATATAAATATTGTGCATCAAGGTAAAATGGGGCCAGATATTTTACTGATGTAGGCTTTCATACTTCAGTGGAAGACTGGTGTTTTCCATCATTTGAGAAGCCAGGCTGCAATATTTATATGTACATGTACACAAATATATGAAAAAATGTAAAAAGTTAGTATATCTCAATTATTTTTTTACGTAATTTAGTTTGAGTGTATTATAGCCATTTCAATTAGTACATAGTATGCCAACAGAAAATCATGTATAGCAGAGAAGGAATGGAGAAATCATGCCATTCATCACTGTTTTGGCATCCAGAGTTTTGATCAGAGCTAAAATGTGCTCAGCATTTTTTCTGCATTTGCAACAGTAACTTCTCTTTGTAATATATGGGAAGTGGCTGGTTTTATCAAAGAAAAAAATATTCATTATTTTGCAGCTGTGGTCACATTGAAATCTAGCTTGTCTTAAACAAAGTTAAGTGTTACATGGAATGCAATAACAGTTATATATATAATTTTTCTTTTCTTCTTTGTGTGATGTGGCTTGCTGGCTAAAATTTAAGTAAACAGTTCCTTCTTTACAGTAAGGGTTGCTAGCCATTGGAATATATTGGCAATCACCCTCAGTAAAATGTTTAGAAGTAAATTAAATGAAAACTTAATTGTTTGGTGATTACTGGGCTCTGGTCAAGCAGTGTTCCGGCTATTTTCAGATCTCTTTAAGACATATTCAATAATTCTGAGGCCCACCATTGTCATCAAAGAATTTCAGTTTAGATACAGAGCTGAATCAGGATCATGCCAGCTCCTGCCTGTTAGTGTCCACATGATACACTATCTCAAGAGCAGAACCTATATTTAGTAAAGGGGGTTGAGGAGGAACTGAACTCCCTGTGGTGTATGACAATAGACTCAGGAGTTACTTAAGAGAGCATGACCCTTATAAGACCGTGGAACCTGATAGGCTGCATCTCAGCATGCTGAGAGCCTTCTCTGGTGTCCTTGCAAGGTCACTTTCTATCATCTTTGAAAAGTTGTGGAAATCTATGGAGGTCCCTGAAAACTGGAAGAAAGCAAATGTTGTAGCCGTCTTCAAAGAATACCAAAAAGTGAAGACCAGTCAGCCTCACAGTGATTCAGAAGAAAACCATGGAGTCTCCTAAAGAATGCTTCTGGATATAAAGGAGAAGGTAACTAACAACATGCCTTTACAAAGTGTAAATCATGTCTGATGAATCTGTGTGACTCTATGATCCAACTACTGGATTTCTGGATGAGGGGAGAAATGTCAATGTCATTAAATTTAGCAAGGTTTAGTTGTTGTCCTCACAATATTCTTGTACCCCTATCAGGATTTTACAGTCTGGATGAGTGACCAACTAACTATTTACAATACCAGTTGGATGATTGGTTACAGAAGTGGTAGTTTCAGGTCATCTTTTTGTGTGTCTGTAACAAGAGTATTCAGGGGTCTACACTGACACCCATCCTCTTTATCATGGGGGTGAGATGTCACTCTCTTCAAGTTTGCAATGGCCCTAGACTGCGGACTGTTTATTAAAGTCAATGGGAATCTTTCCATCAAGGAGGACCTAAGCAGACTTGAAGAAATGGGCTGACAGCAACGGGGACAAATACAAAGTCTTGCAGCGATGGACTGATTGACTGTGGAGCTGATTGACTGCGGAGCTGATTGACTGCAGCTCTGTGGAAGAGGACATGGATAATACAGTTTTGAATCTCCTCATAACTTCTGACTGCATAAACTACCCAAAAGATTGATCCTTCTTTACTGAAGAAAAACAGATAATTGTACTCAAACCAGATGAAGATAGAAATAATGAATTAAGAGCACTTAGAATTACTGACTCCACCCCACCCCACCTCAGCCTCATTTTTTTTCTTATTTAAATCCATATTCTCAAATTGTCATTTCATTCTGTGATTGCTTTATGTAACACAAATGCAGTGCTTCCATATGGTAGCATCTCAGAATACTGCTTTCTATTAATTCCCATCAGATAGAATATTGGTTGACTCAGCATTTCTTCAATTTTGTTGCTTCTCAAGGTTATATCACTGCAATATTTACTGGAATTGAATGCTTACACAGCTGGGTGTGCTTTCATGACAAGTTTGAAAGATTGAGAAAGGACTAGAAGAAGAAATATTTGAGAGATAATTGTGTTATACTGACAACTTTGTAATGTCCTTAACTACTGTTGGTGATAATGATGAATGGTGTATAATGTGGTACTCTAAATTGGTGAGCAAGTCAATTAGAACAGGTCTACAATCATTACAACTTAGTTAACGAAATGGGTCAGAATTTAATGAGTACTCCTTCCCTTCCGCATCCCCCCCAAATTTTAAGATACCTAAGACAGGGATGTTTTTATTATTTTCATCAGGTTGACACTGACTGATCAAATTACAGAGCGCTCATTTTACTGTTTGGCCTGTGATACTTGCAGCAGCTGTGCATTGGGTGTGTTGAGATGTTAAATATCTATCAATTAAACAAAGAGAAATCTTGAAGTCTTTTAGAATCTGTCAGAGTACTCTGACTAAGGTCTTTCTGCTTTCAGTACCATAGTTGACAACTAATGTTCTTGATAGCAAATTAAAATAGCCCCACCCACAACACAAAAAACCTAAACAAAACTCCAAACCAACGAAACAGTCTTGAGCATTAGTATGACACTGAATGAAGCTCAAAAAATAACTGAATAGTATAGATTTTCTCATATTTTTTGTAGATCTCTATATTTCACACTTTCATTACCCTTTTCTAATAATTTCTTCCGATGACACTTCTTTTCCCTATCAACATTTATACTAAAAATCTGCTTATTGATTATCGTTTATATAACCAAGAAATATGCCTCTTTTTTTTCAGCTCCTCAGTTATATAAACTGTGGTATATCTCAGTTGTAAGATGCAATTTAGACATGCATCTCCTTGATTCATAACAGCCTCATTCTAACTTTATGCTGATCTACCTTCACTGAGTTTAGTATGATGAATTAAATTCATACCGAGAGGGATATTTCCAATTTTATTTAAAGATTTACTCTGCCTTCCCTGTCATTTACAAAAAACTGTACTAAATTTAGTGACCCATTTTAAGATTCAGGAGATGGGAAAAAACTTGATTCTAAGTAGTAGATTTTTATGCCTATCCAATTTACACTTTTTTCAATGATGATGGTTAATTTTGATGTGACTAGCCACCACATGCCATCTGTGAAGAACAGAAACCTTTGTGAGCAGTGAACATTTAGGTTACTTCAATTCACTCTTCTGTCAATTGGACACACATGTTTACCTGCTACATAGATTTGAAAACTTTGGGAAAAGTACTTGGATCTGTTGAAAAAGAGTCAAATGTCTTGAACGAAATCAGAAGTATTGGCTGCCAGAATTCTGGTATTGCTATATTGATTTACTGGACATTATTCCTGAAAATGGTCCCCAGAAGTGAGATAATGGCCATGACAGCCAATACAAATCACGTAACACTGTTACATCATTCCTCACATTTATTTTACACATTTCCACCAGTTTCTGAAAATCATGCTTGCCCTCTAGCTCTTCATAAGTCACTTATCTTTACTGATTTGTAATTATGGGCTCTCTTTGGAAAAAAAAAAGAAAAGATACAATTGTACATCTTTCTTAGCTCTTTATCCCATTGCAATACATCATTAAACTATTTTTTATATCATGTTATTTATTATATCATTTAAAGTCTGTGGCTCTTAGGAACAACCTTAAAGGATTTATGTTTTCTTTATATATGTTTTTACTTTTCTTCTTTTTTTTTTTTCAGTTGGTTATGCTCTATTTTAAATAATTTGAGGAAAAAAATATTGCTTGTTGTAAAACAGATACCCTCAGGAATTCTAGACCATTTAGCCTTTTTCCCCTGTTATGTTTCATCAGATTTTAGTTCTCTCCTGGAGAGCAAGGATTTAATAGATTAAAACAGCAATTGATTTTTTTAAAGTCCTTTATTTGAATTTATCCATTCCACTGAAATACATTATGTGTCTCCAAAGAAAGTAATAAATTATAGACAAAGCAAAAGTTAAAATTAGATCTGAATGCGGTGTAATGCCCAAAGGAAACTGTTCAGAAAGGTTACAAGCTGTCAAAAAACAATCTGTATGGTTAAAAGCCACACAGATAGATGCTGTTAATGGAGTATCTGTAATGATTATTTAGGCATTGGTTGCTTATTATGTCTTTGAGGCAGCTATTCAGTGCACTGCTTTGGAGGCTATAAAGACCTGTAATTCTGCACCTATTATACAGAAGAAGTGTGTGCAAGAATGCACTGTGCCACATCAAACAAACCTCTCCTCTCTATTCTCTTGATTTTTAATCATCTCTCCCTCTGGAATTATGGTTGATGATGATTGTAAGAATAAAGACTAGTTACTGTAGTGAAAGGATCATAAAGTCAATCATGTGGATAAAATTACTTAGCAATTCAGCCAGCTGGTCTCTATTTGGCTTCACTTCAGTTCATTAGTTTATGGGGAGAATTCACTCCACATTTAAAGAAAGCAGAATTGCATAAAAACTAGTTTGTAATTAATAGCAGCTTTTATACAGAAATAAAATTGCCAAGTGAATGTGCCCATTGGGCACTATTTTTTCTTTTTTTTTTGTCTCCTTTGGAAAACAACTTTATTTTGTATTTGCAATCTTGGACACAGGTTGTTCATCTACAATACATCTTCTTTTCTTGAAAATTATTCTTTTCACAATGTAATTCTTGAAGTGTTTTCAAATCACAATATTTGCTAGAGGAGTAGACAACTTTAAACAACTTAGGGGCCATTTGGAAGCACGGCTGTATAATCTTGGCATTCTGCGCCAGTGCTCTCATGCAGGTGATTAGGTGGCAGTGTATAGCTGTAAGCATATGTTTAAAGTGCCATACATCATAAGCATATTGTGTTTTGCATGCTTTTTAAGAGCTAAATAGTTAATGTTCATTACTATTGTGTTTAACGGAGCCAGAAATAACAAATATACTGTTCTTCTACTTTTGAAACCTTTTATGAAGAGCACATAAAAGCAGCAAGGCAACTGGGGAGTTGATCCATTTTTAATCCCTTAACAGGATATCCAAAATGAAGTCAAATTATTCCCAGATCCTTCCAGGTCTAAGCATAGAAGCTAAGGAGGCCAGAGCCTGTACATTTGCGTAAGCAGTTACACTGCATCTCTAAAGAAAAATAGTATAAAGATTAAAATAGAAGAAATACAGAATTTTCTTTTTTCAATTATAACTATTGAAAGGGCTGTACTGTTTATAAGCCCAGATTAAACACTCATGGGTTAGCTTGGCACAGAGTGATGGACTTTCTTCTGAAGCACTGTGTGCACACAAAATGTCTTCTCTGAATATTGTTGATGGATAAAGGGGGAAGAGCATTGAGGTGGAGTTATGTCTTGCTGTTATTCTTCTATATGGTAGGTGTATTTGAAATGTGGAGTTATAAGAAATGTCACGGTTTCAACATGTGTTTCAGTGTTCAATTAGATCAAAAACAGGCTTTGGAACATTGAACTGTTTTACATTTTCACAATTCCTATATTTTAATGTTTCCATAAGAAAAATATTTTGTCTTGCCATTTATACTGTTATTATTTTTTAGGTCTTGATACATGCTGTATAGATTTGAAGACTTTTATTTAATTAATTATTCAATTTAATGAATTGGCCCTTCTCAGTGTAAGATAATACTTCTCTGGCAATTTTACAGCTGGCTACTGGCTTCATGTGGTATCTCCTGTGAGAATGTAACTCTGAATGGTGTTCAGGAAGGAAAGGGGCATCTTCTGAGTTCTAGGCAGATTTCTATATTATCTAGGAACTGTCTAATTCCTGAGGCAGTGTAGCAGTGTCTTTTAGACACATATAGTAATTTAATTAATTATTTGCTTATACAGAGGATTATTTAATCAACAGAATGTATCTAAAGATAACCGCGAAGTTCACTCGTTTTTTCTTTGTTACCAGGAATTAATTTCTTTAATACAATCACATCTCTTCAAGTATATAGTAAATATTACTTGCATAAATGGCAATATTTGATATTGTTAGCAATTATAATTTAATTTATTTTGTTGTCTTCTCTAATAGGTAGACATTGTCAAAGTAGAAAGGAATGAAATAATTGGTAAACCAAATATTGTCTAGAGAATATTAGGATCTTAAAATTTATAAAAAAAACTAAAAGGAGATGACTTTCATAAGCCTTGTATTTTACTTCAAACTTAGAATAGTCTATGGAAAGCCTACTATTAGTCCTACTACAAACACATTCTATTAGGAATGAAATAATTTGTTTTAATTCACGCAACTGTGGAAAACTTTGAGGAGTCATTAGCATAAAGAACATTTGAACACAAGTACCTATTCAATTTTGTATTGTTATTTTCCAAAATAGAAATCATGAGAAAATGGGATTGGTCCCAGGCTGGAGTCTGTACAAGCATGTATAGGAAAATGTGTGACATTTTATTCCTAAATAGCTCCTTGACCAAAGCATGTTCCTTCCAATCATTTGTTTGATTTATGACATTTTGTAGAAATGCCTGGGAGACCTGGAGTAGTTCCCTCGTGTTCCATTGATGTTATTCTTTCATCTTTTTCCAATTCCTTCCATACTGTACATGGTCTACAGGAAATCCTGCAGTACAGTGCTTCAGCAGCCCTCCTCTTTTCTGGGGAAAGGATGTGGGTGGCGACAGCAATTTAGGATAGGAATGTGGGAATGGGAATATCCCTTCATGACCTATGTTTATAAATAGTGTATGCAGGGAAGGGTTTCAGAAAAGAAATTCTACAGTAATAATTTAATCCTAATTCTACTTTAGCCTACCATGGGCAAGAGATGCCCAAACTGCAGCTGCTTTTATGGACCTATTAATACGCAACACATTGTAGATTCTCACTGTCTTAGAAGAGACAGAGGCTGGAGGCATACAATTAGATAGAGCATGGGAATTTTTAACTCCCCATACAGTAGTTAACTGCTGTCATCTATCCCAGTTATTGACTGTTCAATTTCCTTAAGTTTATTACACATCTTCATTTCCTGAATCATTGAAGATCATTTAATTACAGAAAATGATTAACTAAATGAAAATGATTTAGCAGGCAAGCCATCTCCATTTACTAAATACTGAAAAGAGAAATCAAGAATTGTTAAAATGCACACATTCATATGTGAATATTTAAAAACACTTTTATTGGTAGAAATTTAATAAGACAGTCAATAACCAGTTGTAATAACAGAGTATGTGATCCTCTAGGTGAAGATTAAGTCAGAGTTGCAAATAATAATTAGTTAACATGCTGAAAAAGTTGACATCTTTTGTAGCTAACCAAAACATTCAAATTTTCTAATGCAACATGAGAATTAAATCATGAGTACAAGATGCTTGTCTTCTGTGCAATACTGAGGCATGTTGATTTCAAATAATAGCCCAAGCATGTTTTTACTGCCATATGTACTAATTTTATAATAGTTACTGAAGAGATCTTTTGTATGGAGTTTATTTGTCCTGCTTAATACCCATTAGCACAGTATGCTGAAAGTATATATAGGAGTAAAATTAATGATATTTTTGAGTTTATTAAAGTTTAAATAATTACTTCTTTTGCAAAATTATTGTAAAACTCAGAATTATGTGAGTCTCAAAGCTATTTGATATGGATTGCCTTTATTTGGTAATGGATGTGGAATTAAAGATATACTTTTAGTCAGATTAAGCAGAACAGCAAAACGTGTCATGGTTTGACACGGAAGTGAATTTTTTCAGACAGTTGGGGTCAAACCAATCAGTGGTCAGGTGTGGATATTGGCACCTGGAGTGACCACTGAAGGCATGGACACGCCTCTGAGAACACAGGGGGTTAAAAGCAAGAACTCCCAGGGGAGCTCTCTCTTTGGTTCTGGTCGTTGTCGGAGAGTGCAGACTCTCCCCTGCCCAGCCACAGGCTGGGTGGGGGAGGGGAAGCCATGTGGCCTGGTCGAGGTAGGCCAGGGGCTGAAGGACTGGAACCCAGCCAGCTCCTGTGGACAGAAGGGTGGGGAGAAACTGAGATGCCTTTGTTTCCCCTCCACCCAGAGGGAAAGAGACAGAGCCTGACGGCACCTGGAATTTGCCAGCAGAGGAGAAGGAGAAGGTGGGGGGGAAGGTGCCCAGCCGTGGGAGTTGGAGTTCTGGGCAGAGATTTCAGCCGTCCGGGGAGTCAGAGACTTTAAACCCTTTCCTGGGAAATGAAGGCTTTGTAAAATACTACTCCTCCTCGATTTGAAGTAGAAGAGAAACAGTCTGGGATCTGAGATGTTGGAAGAAATTTTTAGGTGGGAAGAGATGATGGAGTGGCTTGTGGCTGGACTTTTCTTGATAGCCATAGACTGAACCAATTTCTCCTGCCACAGAGACTGCATGTTTAGGGGGGTGCAATGGTGAGCCAAGAGACCTGCTTCAGCGACTGTCAACACAGGAGTGAAGTGAACAGAGAAGAGTTGAGGAGGATGTGGTGAATGCCCTCTGTCTTCAGGAAGAAGATGATCTCTGTTCTTGAGACCCTCGGCCCCAGGGGAGGAAGAAAATGGGGGGGACTGTGGTCCCAAAATGAGAAGCTGAACTGTTGTTTCTTTTGGTCCATGGCAAAGCATCCTTAAAGGAGCCCTATGAGCAGTCTGTCCATGCAGGGTGGTGAGAGCACTGTGACATGGAAAGGAGAGTGTCACACTGGCAGATTTTCTCTGGGCGGTTGCCATGTGTGACATGGAAACACAGCGGTGGCAATTGTGTTTCCTGGGGGGTCTATGGTTCAAGAGAGACTCCTTTCTCCCTTGATGGACTGAGTATTGATTATCTGAAGGGTGGCAACTTGATTAGGAATCCTGGGTGGTGTCTCACTGTGGTTTGTTGGAAATTGGGTAGGGGGAGGAGGAGTGTTTTGGAGGGTTTTCATTCTGGACTCAGTGTGTGTGTCTTTTATAGTAGAAGTAGCTTAATAAAGCTTTTTTCCTTTATTTCTAAGCTTGGGCCTGTTCTGCTCTATTTCTGATTGCATCTCACAGCATTTGTTTTGGGAAGGTGCATTTTCATGGGTGGCGCTGGCATTGCGCCAGCGTCAAACCATGACAACATGACAGAAAAAAAATCCTAGCAGCCAACCATCTCTGTATGAGATGGTTCTTTTTAACTTCAATAACTGATTTATGTTGACTTTTCAATACAGTTGATCAAAACAAATATCATTACAATTCACACAATTAATTTCTTGGTACCATTATGTTTGTCTACAAATCTTCATTCAAAAATTCATTTCAAAGCTGTTCCCCCTTGTCCCATCACTATATATTCAGTGGAAAGTCCCTCTCTGGCTTCCTTGTAGCCCTCTTTAGGTACAGGGAAAGGAAGGCTGTGGTAAAGGGCTCCTCAGGACCTTCTCTTCTCCAAGTTGAAAGAATCTGCAGTACCAAATATAGCTATTTCAGTTTTGAAATTATGTATTTTCTTTTTTTTTCTTTTTATTCCATAACACTTTCCTGCTCATTTAGTGGTTGAGCCAAGGATCAAAGCAGAGTTATCAGTATTCCTTATAGTAGGAGATGCATGTGATGTATAGCACTTGGTTCAACTACTTGCCATGCTAGTGGACAGCAATTTAGGGGCAAAACATGCATCACTTTAGGAAACAAAGCCTGTAGTTCTACTAATAACCTAGGCTGACAAGTCTCTTTCTGTTTTCATTTAAATTGCTGTTCAAAATTTAAATCCTAGCTGGTTGTGTTTTATCTTCATAGAGGGTATATATAGGCAATCTCTCTGAGGCTCTTTTCTCTATAATACTTATCAAATACGTTATGTCAACTTTTATTCCTTATTTATTTAATGCTTTCTAAAACAAGTCAAAATGTCAGCAGAAGCCAGTGGAGGAGTGCACTGCTCAGGAAGCATGCATGCTGCTTTTAGGGTATAGGTAGCCATTTATTAATACACGGATACAAGCAGCAGCTACGAGGCAAAATAGTTTGACAGGGTTAGGACCAACTCATGTTCATGGAACAGAGAGTGCTAACTAGAGAGCATGAGTTTCAGGTATTAAGCATTAAAAATGTAAACTTTTAAGATTTTTAAAGTAAAACCTTATTTCTCTGCATTTGTAGAAATGCACAGATTCAAACAAAGAACATAAGTACTGAACAAATTATATTGAAGAATTACATACTCTAGTTGTGTAAGAGCTGAGGGAACTTCTGTTTTTACTGTTTTTTTACATCTTGTAGCAAAAAAAAATGTTCACAAGCTAATGTAAGTCTATAATGTAAAGTTTATGCAATTAAAGACCATAAGAGAGTTTATAGACCATTAATCATTGGATATGGATCATAAACTCTGAGTTTCAGAAAATAAAGAAGGAATTCCATTTGTAGCTCACTGTTGCCTGAAGCCTACCTAATGACATCTTTCTTAGTCATAGAATTAACTGAGTATCTAGCTGAAAAGCTCTGAATATTCACTGTGCATATTAAACTTGAAAAGGTATAATAAAATCTTGCATCCTTGTACGGGATTTTTGCTGGGCTCAATTCAACAAAAATTAGACAGCACTTGTTCATTTAGTACATTCAAAAGGAGTCAAACCTTTCAAATTCCAAACTGTCAGCTCCCATCATTTCATATGACAGCTGAGTGTTTGAGTGTAATACACACAAGTCATACTAAGTGAAAAGCTGTTAATGAATAGAGTTGCTTTTCTTAAACCAAGGGAAAAGAACACACTTGCCAGTGCTTTGTGGTTATGTGTTGTGATGCAAAATGGATTCTCTACTGTCCTTGCTTAGTCTTACCTGTGTAGCACAACATTGGTATGGAGATATCTATGGATTTTGCTAACTAGGTCATTAATCTTTTGTGCTTTCTGACTTAAATATTCTAGATTATATTGCCTCAAAAATTAAATACATGGCAGAAAGATGTATTTTTTAAAGAAATAAGAAATTATTCCTTAAGGTCTCTATGTAAATAGTGCTCACTTTGGATCTCATTGTCTCAAGGGCTATCTTCATCTTTCATTGAAGTCGTCTGGGGAAGTATTCTGCATGCTTGAAATCAGGTCTCACAGGAGTTGTGAAATCTGACTAATCCAAATTAATTTCCTGTACCTGTTTTCTCCCCTCACACTTTTGTGGTAGAACTGTAGGAACTTCAAGTTTGATTTTCCTTTATCAAAGTTAATTGGTATATGTAAAGTGGAAGAAATGTATTTCTTTAAGGTTGCTTTTGTAGTTAGAAGATAGAGCTTTTGAAACTTTATAAAGCTGAGTTGGTGTTTTCCAAAATGGCATCTCTCTACCATCAGTTGCCTTTCTGACTCTGAATGCAGTATGGCTTTCACTGGACTGTATCTTCAAGCACCCATCATTAAGTGACAGCAAAAGATTCTATGCACAGGAAGTTTGTTGCTTTAAAAATTACCCACTTTTTTTTCCACTTTAGTAAGAAGAGCTATTTTGATAAATTCTGCCAGTAATATAAGGCAGTATTTGGTATCTGTGTCTCTAAAAGAAGGGCTGTCATACTCAGGTTGTGCAATGTTCATCAATACATGTGACATGAAATAAAAAGATACAACAGAAAAGACAGAGGCATAAAATGTTTATTTTCTGAAAATAAGAGGACTGAAATATGGAAAAATGTAAATTCTGTTCTATCCTTTGCCTCTGATTTACTATGAGTCTAGTGTACTTATTTATCTACTACCTTATTTCCTCTTTGCTTTAAAGCTAGGGATGCTTTACTAAGTCTTGCAAAGCCTTTGAAATGCTTGTAGAACAAAAAAAATCTTGTTGCAGTGCAAATTGTTATCTGATTGATTTGATTTTATTGAAGATAAGGCCTGAAAACTATGGTCTGATCTCACTTTTATACCAAAGACCTGTGAAGATTAAGTAGTGAAGGGATGTTTAAAGTCACAATGAGAGGTTGTTGCTAAATGCAGACAGGTGACATAATTTGAGCTTTTGGAATATGGCCTGCATCACTGCTTCAGAATTTTTCAACTGCCCTGCAAACCAGAACAATACAATCTCATTATCTTTAGACATGCTGTATGATTTCAGGGAGAATTAGAGTTAGGGTTCTGATTCAAGAACAGTAAAATCATAAACTTTTCTCAATAAATTTCACACTTACCAGCTGTTGTCTTCAAGCTTAATTCTCTTGTACTTTAAAGTTTCATTACCTTTCATAATCTCAAACATTTTCAATTTGAACTGATGTATGAGTTGTTGACATGATGTACAAATTTGTAAGAATATGTTTAAATCTGTGCTTTGAGCTGAAAATCTCTAAGCCATGGAAAATTCAAAGTGGTTTGCATAGGCCCAACTTCTGCTAATTGCTGTTATCGGAAACAAATGCTGCTTAATTTTAGACTTTTTTTTTACTTCATCCATTCATGTTATATGGTCTATTGTCTGACAGCTGGCTTATCATTCTGGAAATTATACCAATAACATCTGGTTAAGGATAAAAACGTCTAAAAAAGGAATTTCCATAGGGAAAGACTCCTCTCTTTTCTTTGTTATGCAAAAACTTGGCAAGACTTAGAAGTACTCTGGAAGCTTCCTGTTTAATTTGCTTTGAAATTTCCATAATTCCACTTTCTTGGATTGAACTAGTCACCACTATTAGTTTTGTGGAAAAATTCAATTTATGTTAAACTCTAAAATTACATGGTGGAAAAAACCAATTAATCTATGAGCTTTGAAGTTTGCATGTTTGTGGGTTTTGTGTGTGTGTTGGTGGTGCTCTGTACAATATATTATTCCAAAACCTTTTCATTTAAAGGACTTTAAACAGCATCTAGATTCAGTTTTTCTAAAATGCTTTTTAACATAGAGGGCAGAAAGTTTAACATAGAATTAATTTTTATATTCCTTTTAAAAATGTCAGTGATAGGCTTTGTTTTCTTTATTTATAATCACTAAAATATTTTAAAAACTAGATGCTTTCTGAAAGTTCAAAACAGAGATTCTTGGTGCCTAGATTTGCTATCTCTCATAGATTCCAGCTTATCCTTTTCTTTCATTTGGCTTGCCTAGATATACTTAAAGATCAAAAACACATGCTTTACCAGGTGTGCTTGTGACCCAGCACCACTGATGGGGTTTTATGTAAAGAGATAAAAATTCTGTGCATGAGCTGTCATAAACTGTTTAGCTGAACAAAGTCACTCTTACTAAAGCACTGCTGATATTCTTAAATGGAAATGCAATGAGAAACACCTGTGTGAAAACCAGATTAGTAGAATTGAAAATCATCATGGATTCCAGGTCAGAATTAAGTAAATAAGATGGTTCAGGAAAGGTCAAATAGTATCAGTGTTCTCAAGTGGTGATGAAAACTTCAATTGCAAGCAACTGATGTTTGTCAGGCAGTAGAATAGAGACTTTTGCTTTAATTCAATGTTTAAAATTCTGCAATCAAGAATGTTGTACCAGAAAACCAGAAGATTATGCTTAGTCCTGTTATTTTATGAGCCTAGATAGGTTTCAGAGTGCTGTATAAACAGAAAGGAAACACTCTCCAACTTTGCCTTGAACACCTCAAAGCCATGCAGCCCCTCTGTGAAGAATGGTAGAGAGCTCAGTTGCCTGAACAAGTGCACTGAATGGCATGATGGCTTTCATTCCCTGCTCTCATGTGAGCCCATGTAGAGAGCTGCCATAAAACAAACACTGCATCTTGGACACATATTGCATTATATGACTGCAAAGTTAATCTGTCCAATGGTGCAACATACCCCTTCACCCTCTGCTTTCATGCTTCTGCACGTATAACACTTTATATGATAGATTCATGTTGATGGGCTTTATAGAAAGCTGTTCAGAGCAGTTTTTGAAGGAAGACAATGAATGATTGCCACATAAAAACAGAAAACTAAGATTGAGCCTACCAAAATAATGTTCAGTTTTCTTCAAGGGATGTTTCTGTGTTTTTCTCTGTATAATTTGGCTGATCTAGCAGTAAAAAAAGTAAAGAGCAGTGGAGAACAGAATACTGAGGTTCTTAATTAAGCCAGGCAGAGATTGTTTATTCACTTTAAAGTTTAAACAGAGGCATATGGCAAAGATTGGTTCACTACTGGGTCTGACAACTGGGCTCTGTTCTGCTAACTGCAGCAGCAGGAAGAGAGAAAGGAAATAAAAAATGCAGACATGCAACTAAAAAGCTCAGGGAATTACGGGAAGCTGTAAGAATCTGCTAAATTACACCTATACATTAACCTTCTTTGTTTTCTTGCTGTAAAGGAGGACATCATATCTAATTATTTATAAATATAGAAAAACTTCCATCCAACACTACCACTAGAATGAAGAATATTGAATCCTTGCTTATATCAATCGAAATTTTAAATTACATACAAATAAACTGCTATTTGTTTGGGTTTTGTGCTCTTTTAAGTAGTAATGGCATAAAACTTGCATAGGAAGAATTCTAATACAAAATTAATTACATATAGAATTCTTGCAGTTGACAGTGCATCTTTGAAAAACTACCTGTGTTTGTTCCAAAGCCACCTATTGCTAGCAGACTAGATCAGATAGAAAGCTTTATATGAAACACATACATACAATAACATGTACACTGTTATTTATCACTGTAATTTTTTACATAAAGGATTTTCTCTCTTCTTTACTGAAAATACATTTATGTATCTCTTACTAGACTGGATTCCACTGTCATTGTTCACAACTTTTCTTCTACAATTCAAATATTTCAGGTTGGCTTTGGGCTTTTTTAGTGTATAATATGCATGTATACATTCTAATATATAAAAAAGAAGAAATATATGTTTCCTCCAGATCTTTCTAAAATCAGAATTTTCACACACAAATATTATAGGATTTTCCTTGATGTACCATGAAAATCTCAACACAGCCCATACTGAAAGTTAGCTCCCAGCGTAGTTAGTCATCCCCCATGATCATGATTGCAGTTGTCAAGCCTTACACCATCTCCTCTGTTGAGATTTCTGGTCTCAGTAAGGGAACCAGCAAAATGACAACCAACTCAATCTTTGTAAGTAAAGGATGGTATATCTTGATTGTCCCATCCCTATTCCTCCTACGCACACCTTCCCTCACGCTTCCTGTTTTTGCAGGCTAATGGAAGATAAAGTAATTTCAAACAGGTAGGTGTTCCAGATGGCCTGTTCTCTTTTCCTTTGCATTAATGCAAATCAGCAACTATATTACATGAAAATGTGGAGAATGAGTACTTTTTTCTTTTCACTGTTATGTTAGGAACAGCTTTAACACATGTACCTTAAAGTGTTTTCATAGTCTAGGAATAAGACCTAAAAATTTGGATCTAATCCTGCTCTAAATTAACTCAGTGAAAGTCTAAATTGTAGGAGAGTAAATAAGGCATTGGATTTTAGAGGCTTTATATTCAAAACAGATTAAATGCTATTTCTAATTGCCCTATAAAACTTACTTATTCAAAAGATTACTGACACAAAAAACACACATTCACAATTTCCGCAACTAAAACTTCTGAGAAGAGTACCAAAATTTTGGAAAAGAGGTTGTTACTTCTTGGTTTAGGGAAGAAAAGACAACCAACCAACCAACCAAATAATAAGTCATTATGGAGGACCGCTTATTCAATCATTTGTATTACAGAATTTTTTCTTCTCCTTTCAAGCCTGTGTAACTTGCCATTTTATCCTTCACAGTACTGCTAGAAAAATCTGAAAATGTTAAATACGGCAGTTCTTCCACAAGTGAGCCAGAAGTGTATAATGTGGAAATGCTAAAGTCGCTATTAAGTATTTACCAAAGACATTATTTTACTGTAATACGTTGTTTCAGCAGCTCTGAAGAAAATTGTTTCTGGCATGAAGAGCTGGGTGTCACATCAGAAACAAATATTTGACATTGTCTTGTTTCCATCATGCTTTGTCAGTATAGTTTTATAAACATCCATAAAGTTTTGCACACAGAAAGGATAAAAAGGAACACTAATGATAGAGTATTCACTGAATGGGTGTCACATGCTAGAATTTGTTCTGCAGTAAAATTTGGAGACTCTTGCCAATAAGAAATGATGTTATAAAATTAAATTTTGGCTTAGTACTGTTAATGATAAAATTATACTCTGTCAATATACATAGCAGCACAATAATATAACAGCTCTAGTAATGAAACTTGTATCATTTTAGGCTGGCAAGTAATAATTTAAAATACATTTATGACACAATTTTGAAGTTTATTTCATTATGTAATGCCACACATTTTGCTAGAATTCTGCTACTAGTAATAGCTCTGCATTTTTTGCATGTGCATTCAGTGTAGAAAGCTTGTGCTCTTATTTTATCTTGAAAGCTAATTAATTATTGTGTCATATTTCATGGATGTGCCAACATGAAATTATGAAGAAAATAGAAAAAACCCTACAATCTGTTATGATTTTTTTATATCAGCAGATCTTATATTCCAACAGCATAAACAAGATGAAAAAATTTTGAATGTCCTGCATTTCACATCTAATACCAAATCTACATAATTTAGATTGCCCCAAAAGATAAAACTCAGAGTACTTCATTATAATTCCTTTTGATTTATGGCTTATATTAAAACATAGTTAGTAGTCTTTAACAGCAAGTCAATCAAAGTAATTTCATGTCTGGTATGGTTAGAAAGCTAAGATTTGGATTTTTTTGGTTAGTACATTATGGTGCCCAGAAAAAAAACCTGAAGATTGTTTAATTTTGATGTATTTTGATTGGCTCATTTCAGCAAAAACTCAACTGAAAAGAATCCCCTACTTCCTTCTATTACTGTTTCTTACTGATATTTATGTAAGAGCTGTAACATAGCCTTAGGAACAAGAGACTTAAGGGATATCACAGTGTTTTACAGCTACACAGGGGGATGTGGCTTTGAATATCATTTTCTGCTGAGTTTGGGTGTGGCTTCTATGTAATTTTTTAAGGTCATCTTCCTAAAGAAGTGGTATTTTTTATTTTTTAATGCCCTTTATTTTATCCCAAATAATTTTGGAAGTTTTTGCAATGTAGTATATCCACAACAGAACCAAGATACTCTTTTGTAACCCTGATAATTTTTATTAATTTTTCTAGATGGTGAGCTAAACCAAACAATCCTGGTTTTGAGAGCATTTTTACTGTACTGTTTAAAGAATTATAAAGCCGTGCCAAATTTTAATCTCCGATACAATGGTTCATGTACTATATTTAATCAAGATATAAACTTATTAAAATTAAATTTATTAAAATTTATTATATTTGTTTGAGTTAATTTTCAAAGTAAGATTTTTAAGAATTTGCATTGCTTTAAATCTGAATTGATGTTTGAACATTAATGTTTATATGGAAAATATCCAATTAAAGGAAAGAGTGGCATGGTGAATTTCTGCAGTATTTGGGACATATAAGGAAAGGGTAAGTGGCAGAGGAATGGCAACTAATAAATTTTTGTATTTTTGCACCAGTGCAACTAGTTTTGGTACTTTTGTAGGAATTTATTGAAGTTGTATTGTTATTATGTTACTGGATTATTTAAAAATACTGCTTTAGAAATGATGAAGCATGTGTTTACCCCTAAAGATATTCATCTTAAAAGACCCTTGATATTAGTCTTGCAGTTATTCCAGTATCAATTTTCAATTTTTTGTTAGCTTTATCATTGTTTTTTAATATTTTTCTAATTATGGCATGTATTTTAATATATGTGGTTATGAAATTACCTCCTGAGACAGTTTTAAACCCTATTTTGCAAAAGTAAGCAACTTTCCCACTACTCTATGTCAGAACACATGTATTTGTCATTGCACACTATTGACCAGTCTGAGGAAAACACCAAACAAATTGTAGGGAGAACCTGCAATCTAAAGCATTTGCAGTTTTTTGAATTTGCAAGCATTCTTCTCATCTGTTTACACTCCTGTCTATCTTTTTCACTGCCTTCCCTTCTTTTTATTTCAACATCTCTTTCATCTCTGAAAAAAAAAAACATGTATGGTGGTGTCAAAATAATAATAATAATAATAATAATAATAATAATAATAATGAACAGTTTAGGCAATGTCTATTATGTGGAGGGGAAACATACTGCAAGATCAGAAGTAAATGTGAGTTGAATGAGGCATATACTGGTGGAGTAGTCCCCACGATATTTAACATCTTTATAAGTTAATGTATTTTTTATATATATATATATATATATATATATATATATACACACACACACACACACAGATCTGCAAAAGGAAACTACTGTGCCTTCAGTGCTGCTCCAAATTGAAATTTCTTAGTGTTTGAAGTTAATGAATCAATGTAATATTGAATATTCCTTGAGCTTTTCTCTTCTCCAGGTTGAACAATCCCAGCTTTCTCAGCCTTTTCATGCAGGAGAGGTGCTCCAGGCCTCTGACCATTTTGGTGTCCCTCTTCTGGATATACTCCAATAGATCCATATTTCCTGTACTGAAAAATAAGTGCAAAGGCCAGTAGAGAAAGAAACTGAAAAAGTGTTCAGTGACTCCCATGACAGACTGATTATTTTATGTCACTGTAGCAGGATCACTGCCTGGAGTAGGGCTAAAATATATCAAACTGCCCTATTTTCATAGTAATCAGTGGTGAATGGAGAAGGGACATCCTGCTGCTTTTGGTGTTTTGGTGTGAAATCAGTCTGACTCATCAATTCTAAAGTTAAACGTCCTAATAGTGAGGCAAAGTTGTGGCTGATCTCCTAAACACCTGATAAAATAATAAACAAGTGATACTACTGGTATCTAAAGATAATGAGACAGCTACCCTGAAACATATGACTGACAATCATATGTTAAAAGTCCAGTCCCACTTTTTAAGGGCAGGTTCTTGTAGCATAGCCCTTCTTGGAGTGTGTGTGGAGATTCCACCCTGTGCATGGGGATGCCCCTCAAGGTTAATCCTTGAAGCTGAGTGAAAGACATTTGCCCGAAGTTGTTGGTATAGATGAGTAATATCAATCTCTACTTTATAATTGTTCTTGTTTTCTTCAATATACTTAAAAATAGTGCACTATACTCTACTAGTAGTTATAGCTACCTATATTGTGTACTAAATAATTATGATAAAGATCTTTCAGTCCAACCCTTTTCATAATGAAACATTTATTTTTATAAACAGATATTTGGTTTAACATCCATTATTCTGCAGGACAAAGGTGTTTAAAGGTTCAATTACACCTCTATAATCCTTTAGACATTGTCATGGTTTCACCCTAGCTGGCAATCAAGCTCCATGCAGCCACGTGCTCATTCCCCCACCAGAGGCATCGGGGAGGGAATTGGAAGGGTAAAAGCTGGAAAACTCATGGGTTGAGAATAATACAGTTTAATAGGGAATGCAAAAGTCATGCACACAGGCAATACAAAACAAGGAATTAATTCAGTGCTTCCCATGGTCAGGCAGGTGTTCAGCCATCCCCAGGAGAGCAGAGACCTATCATGCCTAATGGTTACTTGGTAAGAAAAACATTATCACTCCAGATGTTCTCCCCTTCCTCATTCTTCCTCCCACTCTGCATGATCAGCATGGTGTCACATGGTCTGGATTGTCCCTTTGGTTAATTGGGGTCACCTGTCTCTGCTGTGTCACCTCCCAGCCTCCCATGCCCCACTGCTTCCCTTCCAGCGTGGCCGTACAAAAAGCAGAAAAGGCCTTGGTTCTGTGCAAGCCCTGCTGAGGAACAACAAGAACATCTCTGTGTTATTAACCCTGTTTTCAGCAAAAAAGCTAAAGTACTAAAAGCTAAAGCACTAAAGCTCTGCCCCGTACCAGCTACTATGAAGACAATTAATTCTACCCAGCCAAAACCAACAAAATCATAAATGATTGACAAAACCTGGGACTACGATCGGATCCAGCCACACCCAGACTCCTCTCTGAGAAGGACTTCAGAAAGCAAGGGGGTCTTTTCTGCACCTCCTGACTCAGTGGGAGGGATTCACTAATAAACTTGTCTGAAGCTCCCACTTTGTGACATTTGCTCCCTTAATCTTGTCTGAAATCGAGCTTCTAATCAAGCTCAAAATCCAGTTGCTCTTCCCTTACTACCATGGAGGTATAAGTCTCATTCTTGGTGATGCTCAAACTCCCCAGGGATTGAGAATATTCAATATTTTCATGGAACCTTTCTGAGCACAAAAATATTTACAGTCTGTTACAAAACATACCTGCTGTAAAAGTTTTAAATTTTTAATGGAAAATGAATATTTATGAAATAACTAGTTAAAAATATTTTCTATTTATAGGGATTACTATTTATAGGGATTATTTATTTGGTGTATAAGTCCTATTTCTGTTCTATTGTTTGTCTTTGGTTTTGTTTTTTTTTTTTTCAGAAGCAGATGTTGTTGTAAATTGAAATGTCACATTTTGATTTGGACATCTGAGCAGTTTCCATTTTTCTGGTTGGCCTCAGAGTGCAGTTCCCACAGCATACACACTCATGTTCAAATTCATATAGTCTCATATAGTTACATACATGTGTTTGGAAGGAAGATTGCAGATTAAGTCAGTGAAATTCTTATTTTACCCATTCCCTGAAGACACAAGAGGATTCAAGTTTTCTATCTGTCCAATCAAAATTTCATCCCTCATATCCACCACAACAGCAACCTAATAACATTTTGAATTCAATTTATTGTATGGGTATATATTCCTGATTTTGATATTGTCATTCAAAAGAATTTTAGATGAACCCTGTCATTAGCTATGAGGTCTTATATTATGTTACAGGCACAACACAGTGTGCGTGTCCATTAGTACATCTTCATGGGCAGGCCAAGGAAGAGGAAATATTTATATTATAGCTTTTAATGACATCTTTCCCTGTATTTAGTCTCTGAAGTTGTAGGGGAAGAAAAGGAATTATGTAGAAAGCATCTATTGCAGTATAATTAACCATGGCAATCCTTTATTTCAGTTCTTTAGTTGACAAGTGACAGAGAATTATATGAATAACACTTTAATAAAATAAGATGTTTTTAAGGCATTATTTGTATGTAGCTCCCAGCACAATCAAAATAAAAATAGTTTCTTAAATCTCTGAATATTTTTGTCAGTAAAAAAAACAGTTTATTGAGCAGGACATGCCAAAATAAAGCAATTTTTTTCTAATGCTTATAATTTCTATAAGAAAGAACTTTTCAATATATTAGTACATAACTGAGTATATTGGTACATAACTGAGTATGAGTTGATGAGTATGACAGTTCAAATTCCCAGCTTACCTTTCCCTTGCTATGAATTAATCCTTTTTAGACAGTAGAACTTTAATTTGAAAAAAAGTATAAGCATTTGAAAGAATTAAAACTAAAATCATATTAAAAACTATTTCCTAAATAGGTTATTTTCACTTTGTTGTGGGCAGAGTGGGATCTTCAGACAAGTTTATTGGGGAATCCCTCCCACTGAGTCAGGAGGTGCAGAAAGGACCTCCTTGCTTTCTGAAGTCCTTCTCAGAGAAGAGTCTGAGTGTGGCTGGATCCAATCTTCACCCCAAACTTTGTCAACTGCTTATGTTTAAAGGATTTTATAGGTGTAATTGAACCTGTATACAACTTTCTTCTCCAGAATTAAGGATGCCAAACTAGATATATTCATATAAAAATAAATTATTTTTTAATATAAGAAAATAATTTGAGATTATGGGAATAACTTAATAGCAAAATAAGTAATTCTATCTTTAATGTAGAACTTAGACAGTGTTCTATAAACAAGACCTCTATAACACATGAAATGATAAGAACAGAAGAAAATTAGGATTTCTGTTATTATTAAGCAAATATTTTCTTCTGTGCCTTTAAAAGAATGTTGAAGGGATCATGGTAGTGCATATGTATATGTAATTTATGCATACAAAGTCAAAGAGGAAATCAGTGCTTGCTTGGATAATTTTACTAGCCTTTTTAACATTGGTGTTTTCCATCTAATCTGAGTTCAAAATAGATCACCGTGGCATATCATATATCATATCATATCATCATCTTGTCAATTATCTCATCAAACTGTCCTGAATGTTCAGGGATTTAAAAGCTTGAATGCATGCATCATGAGAAACAGTATAAGCAAGACACCAACTCACAGACCAAAAAAGTGGTATTTAAGAGAAGCAACATTGCCAAGACATCCTGAAAGCAGCAGCTAATGCCACTATTTTTCTTTTCTTTTACAGAAGAAAAGACCCCTGTTGATTTGTCCCAGTTTCACAGTTGCATGGCTTGAACCACTTCTGTTTATGAAAGAGAGTAGAAATGCCTTTGGATCAAGTTCAAACAAGGCAGCTGACTAACAACCCCTTCTGTTAGTTGACATGGGTCCTCTATGAAATACTGTTTTTGGAGAGATTGCATTTTTTGTTAGTTTCACATTTTATGAGAACATTCACTAGGGAAAGACATAGCAAAAGTCTGCCCCTGGGTAAGATAAAGGTTGTGCAAAAATTAATCACCTGGATCTGCTACATGGTTATCTAGAGAATACAGTTGTGACCCATATATGTGTTACTATTTTTAAGGCTCCAAAGAGCAGATGGTATTGGTTGACAGTCAGCAAAGACAAGTAAGTGTGTTTACTGTTGCAAGGTTATGGAGGTGAATTCAAAAACAAAGGATTTAGAAGTGATAAAAAGTACAGAAAATAGTTGGAATGGTAATAAAGTTGCTTCCTTCCAGGGGTAATATCATTCTTTGATTGTGTCAGATTGCAAATTAAGGTGAAAAAAATTAACTCCGGGCATAAAAAAAAATATTCCATCCTTACCTCACTGGTTTGCAGAACAAAATCCCTTAGTCTTTGATTTTAGATTTGATTTTTTTTCCCTGCTGGATGGCATACAAAGAGATATTGCTCAATAATATGAAAGATGCAGTGCAGTTCATACTATTTGCCTGAAGGAATTCTTAGTCAGGTTAATGGATGTGATGGTTTTCCTTTCATTGATTTTTAAGATGATTATATTTTATTTATAGGTGAGAAAATAATAGTTAATCTTAAATTTATGGAAAACTTTTTGTGAGGCTGCAGGAATTGATAATGATAACAACACATTCAGGGAAACCAAATTATTCCTGTCTTTAGTCCTGTTAATGCTAATGTGAGGCAAACCTATTGACTTGAAATTAAATGGTTTTGTGTACACCTGTGTCCAGAACAAAAGTCACGTTCTTTTTTGCTCTTATGAAAGATTTCACTACATGAACCATCAATACACCTCAGGTATTTTCTTTTTTGAAAACTGTATGTGAAATATCCAAGAGCCTAAAGCTCACGGATAAGAACATCTTGTTCTCTGGAGACTATAAGATCTGATTTTTAAGTCAGCCAAGTGATTTGTCACATAAAAAGCATGCTGGCCAACAGTAATTGCATCCACAGGTTTGAATCTTAAACCACAACCTGTGGGTTGCAAATTTACAGTGGAATTTGGAGAACAGTGTGCACAGCAGCTCATTTTAACGCAGCACTCTGTGCCTTAATGCTGTTATAATTTGTTTTTATGCTCTAAATGGGCTCAGAGAGCTTTATCACTTTTTTTGAAAGTCAATAGATGATAACAAAAGACCTAACAATTTTACAGTATATAGCTATAAAATATCATTCATCTCCCAGTTGCAATGAATTTCAGCATTCAGCTCATCTTACAGTAGTGCATTGAACTGGGTGGCTTAAGATGGAGTGAAGCTGAATCAAAGTAATGCCTCAGGCAACCATAAGCCCTTGTTACAGAGTCCTAATGTATGGTGAAAGTTCTAGAATGGCATTATATTTTAACAAAAAAAAATCACTTCTCAGCAATTTCATTAGTCATAATGATCCAGATCCAGTGCATTTCTTTGGGGTAAACTAACAGAAAGACCAGTTTGGGAATGTGCTGCAGATTCTGTAGGAAACAAAGTAAGAAAAAGGGAGAGAGATCAGAACACAGCAATGACTGTTGAATTTTTCATGCTTATAATGCATTATCTCAAGCTGGTACTGCCGTTAATGGCTGTATAAGGCCTCTGTCTGGACACCTACATTAATTTTAGAGCTCTTCTATTGTTTTGCTTGAAGCAAAATTTGACATCAACACGATGTTTCACCTTAGATTGAACTTAGTGGGGAAACAACATGAAAGTAAATTAAAATCACTGCTCATTTCCCACCACTTTTGCAATAACATTTTTTTACTTTACACCAAAAGCTGTCTAAAACCTTTGGAAGACATTTCCAAGAGGAAAAGCCTGTTTTCTTAACTTCCTTTCCCTTACTCCAAGATGCACCCAAGGCAATATATTACAAGTTTAGGCAATATACAAAATTAATTAGATACACTGTTTGTCTTCAGTGTGTTTTAACACTGATGAGATTATCTGTTGTGTGTTAGGCTGAGACTGCACAAGCATAACTGAATAGAAGGGGAGGCATATTGAGGTAAAAGAGGGAGCTGCACGTTCTGAGTCTGAAATTACCACATGTGTGTAAAGTATTTTCCTGTTGGAAAAATACAGCTGTCAAAATAGATTCACAGGTAGCGTGTGAACTGGGGACTGTGGGACAGGAAGAAAGGGCAGAGGCTGAACAAAACCAGTGAAGGTTTGGCCTCCAGATTTGGCTAAAATAAGAGATAACCTGAATTAGTACCCAGAATTCAAACTAAAGCAGAAATGAACTTGTCAAAGACTTCAAAAAATATTTCCTATTTTCCTGTTCCTTTGCACTTCCTAGTTGTATTTGGTTCTCTGAGTCAAGGGCCAAGGTAAAATTAAAAGTGCTGGTCTTGCATTCTTGTACATACACTGGCTCCAAGAGCGTAAGAAATCTCACATGAAGTCTGTTCTCATAGAGTTGCTAGGTAAATACAGCAGCTAATTAAATTAGTTTGAATAAGACCCAGAAAATGCATCAAAATCAAGTCTGATTTTTCCCATAATTAGACAGAAAACAGTTCCTCCCATTTTCTTAACACCCCCAAAATTTTATAACTTGGGTGACTATGAGTGTCAGAGGTTTCAAACTAGTATGGACCAAGATTAAAGGAGCATTTTTCCTTTCTTTCCTTCTCTTTTTTTCATAAAGGTATTACATGAAAGAGAACAATCATGTGGCATTTGTACAAACAGTGCAAACAAAAGCCTTGGGACTACTCAAAATGCATAAACTTAAGCATATGTGCAAAGCTTTGCTGGATCGCACCCAAAGGGCGCATCTATAAAGAGCTACAAGTATAAAATGCAGAAATTACTTCCACATGTGCTATTTAGGTCATTATGTACAGCATTTCAAAGAAAAAGAAGGATCTTTTTCTGTTATTTGTGTCTATTTATAGACTTTGCCCAAGATTTGAAAGAACTCATTGTGAACTATTGTTAATTGACTATTGCTTATCTGTTATTTCAGGACCAGAATGATAATAAAAATAGTAAGGAGGGAAATGGTAAGTAATGAAATATCTTCTTCTGTGATATGAAACAATCAAGTAACTTTAAGAATTACAGGATAATTTCATCTACAGTGGTATTTTTAAGAACATTCTTTCATAATTTTAAGGGCTTGGATTTACTTGCTTGCATCTTGAATTTTTTTTCATAAACACTATTTACTATCTGTGTGACTGTGAGTTACTTGTGTTTGCTTTCCCCCCAAGAACAGAGAAATGTTTTTATTTTTCATGTCTTCATTTTTAACATCTATAATGTCTTATTAATTTAGAAACATTTTAGTTTCTGGACACTTTACTTCTGGATACAATGATAAAGTAGATTGCAATCTCTGTCCACATTGTTCAGCAGTACAGAATTAATGCAGGTTACTGATGGGGAACTTTAAGCAAAGCCACACAATTTCTGGGAAATTTATCTTATTTCAAAATATAGAATATTATTCATAAAATTGAAAATAAAAATAAATTTTAAAAAATAAAATAATTTATAAAATATTAAAATCTCTCTTTAGGAGAGTTCAATATAATAATCCCTATGTAGGTTTCCTGCACTGCTTAACAACACCTCCCACTAAGTAAAATAACTTCTTGAGAGACCTTAGTAAATTTGGCCAGAGGAATGTACTAAGAGTTTTCAATTTATAGGTCAAGTTAACTGTAATTTTTCAAGTTTATTAATTAGAAAAAAAAATCAGTACTATAAAATGTATCATAGCCATCTGCAATCTGTTCAAGATAGGAATACAACTGTGATGAAGTAAATAGGAAACGTAAAGAAAATTATTGAGTAATAACTCCCATGCAGACAAAATTAAAGCTGCAACAAATACAGTAATCTTCCATAGGCAAAATAGACAATTAACTCCCTACTTTACTTTTTATGCATTACTAAAATTAAAAATAGGAGGTCTTCATTTGAGAAGACACTGCAAATTACGAACTGTTTCTTAAAGGGCAGAGATGGGAGACAAGCTTAGCTGAAGGATTAGTATTAAGCATGAAACTTACAACCTATCATAAAAAGAAAGAACGTCAAAACATACAGTTTTGTATGTGGAGATTTAAAAAAATAAACAGTAGAAAGAGGTTGAATTATATGCAAGAAGATTCATAAATCTACATAGATTTTTGGAAGAATGTGAATAATTCTATACTGAACTCTGGAAAGTGATTCTTTCTAAGGTATGCATGAGAGCTATCCTTACTGAAATAAATGGAAAGGGATGTATCACCCACAAAGGAGATACTAAGCCTTGGCCGTTGTGGCTTGTTCAGGTCAAATGCACAAGTAACTAAGCTAAGGATATAAGAAGAGAACCAGCAAATAAAACAATGTATCACATTAAAACCACCTGATTACACACCTATGCTCTTACACAAACTGAACAAAAGTTTCAATAAGTATTTTATTTCTTCTGTGCAAATAGGCAGCTAGGTTTATTCTATTTTCAAGGGTTTAGAATGCATGATTTCTTTCATTTGTATTCTTCCATTGAATGATAATAGTAATAGTGCTTGCAATAAACCCTAAAACTCCACTCTTGCCATTGCTACAAAGTAATTTCAGCAGTTGCTGGTAGTGGTGTTTTGTGCATCTTCTGTCACTCCCCCATTTGTGTTCACTCTTTCAGTTCTCGCCTCAGCAAGTATGCAATCATTTAACAACGGAGCTGATTTTTACTAACACTAGATTATTTTTTTACAAACTCTGTCTTTATCAGTATGAATACTGAAGTTTTGTAAATTTGCTGCTAAATATGAAACATACACCCATTAAAATAAATACAAGATACTGATGCTGCACAATAGTCCTCCTATCAATCTTCTATGATAATTGATGTACATAGTTTTCTCTTCAGTATTTTGTATTTTAGTCTACAATAGAAAAATCATGCAGAGGTGCTGCTTGCCTTTCATCTGCCCTTATTTTGGAAACCAGGACTACAGTTTTGATGCTATGTGGGAAATCCAATTGCACCTGCTTGTCAGCTTTATTGTATGTGTAAAGGGCACATCCAGGTTAATGAATGAAAATGCAGAAGCAGAAATAGGCATTCTTTACAAAGAGCATGGTTGAGTGGAGCAGCGTAGATAGAGAAGCACACTTCATGACTAACTGGACTTCTTAGATAGTATAAATTACATTTTGTGGTTGCTACACATCTTTTTAAAATAATTGGGCAAACAGGGCTGAGAAGAAATGTATGCACTTGCAAGTTTTTTTGCTATCTTCTACAGCAAGAATCATGTATGCTTTGGGTTTGACCTTGATGTTGAGACTGGCCCTTGAAAAACTGGCCATTTATGTCATCCTATAATTCTTGTTAAAAAATAGTCTAAATGCTCTGTGTATGTCTCCACTACAGGACAGATGGATATATGTAAACAAAGCAAATTGCACTTGATGTGTAGACATACCCACTTTACTGTCTGTTTTTTCCTAGAGAGAACTGATCCAAATAGTGATACTTCCCAGGATAAAAGCAAAAATGTTAATTGCTTGCAAGTGCAGAGATATGTATCCCCATTTGTTAACTAAACCAATGAGTACTAATTCATTCTGAGAACCATTTAGACAGATTGTCTAATTACCCCTTTTTTTTGGGGTATATTGCATAATTTAACACACAAATTTTAAGTGATTTTCAGCAAAGAGAGTCAATCTAAATGTTATAAAAAATATTTTTTTTATAAAATTTGGTGGTTTACATTTTTATTTATAAAATGTGGTTTACATAATGCTTTTAATTTTCTGGGTTTTTTTGATTGAAAGAATCTTCTATTTTATCCATATGTAATGTCTACATTTAATTCTCAGTTTTCAAAAACAATAAAGTCCAAAGAACTCTTAAAATTTCCTTTTATTTATAAGTTCCACTTTTCAAAATACTTCTTGCAAGAGGCATTTTTACAAGAGACAGAGATTGATGAAATGATAACAATTGTAAAGACTTTTATGTGTTTTGGTTTTTCACATTAATAGTGAGTAACATTGATTGCTAGAGCTTGTGGTCGTACTGAATCACAGCCAGCTCTTAACCCTTTCTTCTTTCTACATTATAAACAAACCATTCTAAACCACTTTTCTATCAGACAGCTGTTCATAATCTTGTCTTGTAATGCAAAGGTGAGAGAGTATGGTGTTTAGAAGAATGCTGAGTCATCTACAAACAAAAAACCAGAAAAAAATTCCAACCCACCAACTAAACCCAGAATGCCTGGTTAATATTTAGTTTCTTATAACAAAACATTTGAAGTTTACTTTACCTTCTCATTTCATCAAGTAGAAACTCTTGTTCCTGCATTCCTCCTAAGGAGAGCAGAAATTGCAATAATTTTCTTTACCTGTAGTTTAACCTGTAAAAAAATGCTGCTTAGTATTTTTCTCACAAGCTGTTCACAAAGTTCATATCAACAAGAAAAACTGTCCAGTTCAAGGTGAGCATTGCTATTCTTATTCTTTTATTAAAGAAAAAGGAGAGGGAGGACACAGGTACACAACTGTCCTTTAAGTTTAATTGTAGCTTGGTGTTTTTCCCAGCACAGTAGCTGTGTGGATTAGTGGGAGAATGGAAAATGATTAGCATAGAGTCGTGGCTCTGCATAAAATTATCTCCTAGGATTTCTGTGAAATTCCATTAAAATTAAGAAAACAAAGAACCCTTAGAATCTCAGAAATCAGCTTGTGTTTGGCTTCCTATAGTCATTGTGTATAATGATCTTCTAGACATTTGATGACTTCTAAATCGGTTGTCTGCTTACATAAGTTATTAGCTGTGGATAAAATTATGTTGTAGATAAAGTAGGAGAATATCAAATATTCTTCCCTATAACAATGTTCAGAATAATTAGAAATCAAATGGTAGAGCTGGAGAAGAACTGGTATGTCCCTTTTCCTTGTAAAAAAGAAAATCTACAGTTAAGAGAATCTCATTCACAGGAAAAATGCATTAACCATGTCTTTCTAGTTTTAGAAATACACAGAAAATTCTAATTCCTCATTATTTTAAATGCATCACTTAAGTGTACTTTTCATGGCAATTTTGAGGAATGATATGTGTATTTTCAATTGTTTGGTGAAAATAAGAATGCAGTTTTCATTCTTGCTTGGAAAAACATTTTGGACCAAGGTATTGCAGTAAAGGGAGAGGATATTTTTAACCTAATGTAAGGATAAAGCAGTCCCAACTTGGAAAGAACTCTACCTCAGTGTCAGCTGCATGATATTTTCAAATGGCATCTTGAACTAAATAGTATCTTTGAGTTAGAGAAAATGTCTTCTATTTACTTTCCCATAAGGTTTGTAGCACTGTAAACATTTATGATAGAATTAAAGCAGTGTATTCTTATCTTGATCTAATTGAAAATGTTGTCAATTCTAATCTAAAGTCTTACTTGAAGCTGTTCAGAATATACATAACTTGCAAGTATTTAAGTTAGACTGAAATTAGTTTCAAGTCTCATTCAAGAAATGTAGACAAACAGGCAAATCTTTATTTTGTGATTCATAGCTTAACTCAAACTTAGATGCTGCCTTTAGCATTCTTATATATAGCAGAAAGAAGCTCAAAATAGAGGTTTATACTTCATGATGCCCTTTTTTATTCTGCTGTAATCGTGACTTCTTATAACAATTTTTTATTTTCTGAATGCTTAATTTGTGGTGAAGAGGACTGTTGGTGCCTAATATGGAATAAATGCTACAGAATACTTCTGCAGAAGTGTGAAAAAAATCAATATATCTAATTTAAGGCAGAGAGGTACTGCATACAGACCCAAAATATTCATCAAAAATCAAATAGGATTTTAATGTCAACGTGTTCCCATAGATCTGAGCATTTGGGAACTCTCTATGGCCTTAAAATGACAAATGGTTATGTATTCCTGTTGGATCACTTCTAAATAAGTAATATCCCATAACCCTTTTATTAAATGTGTAGGCTTCACAGATGCTCTCTTCAAATCAACTGATTATCGATCTGTACCTGACATCACACTAAAAGATGATCTTGGCTTGCAATGCCCATACATAAATAAATACAAGAAAAGACTTGGGGTCCACCAATTTCAACAGCAATATTCAGAACTACTATAACCTTTTTTAGTAATTTCCAAAAATCTTTTTAGTAATTTTCAAAATTATGTAATTTCATCCTTGTTTTAGCTTGCATCCCCCTACTACCTTCTAATGGTTACTCACCTAAAAAACTACGGTCTTATTTAATGTTACCCTTATACCTGTGTAAAAAAAAGTATTTCAATATCCAAGCCTGAAATTCAAAACCATACCTCTTGCTTACTTATATATCACCATTTTCCTCTTCTGTATTTTTAAGTCATTAGAAATGGTGATTCAAAATATTGGTTGTATGGTTTTACTTGTATTATTGTGTTGCACCTTGGGACATTTATGTAAAATGGACTCTCTTCAGCAGAAATATATTCTTTTTCCCCTTGTTAATTCAGCTTACTTTTACTATCAGAGGTAAATTTTGCCCTTACTTTTGTAATGGAAGGATGATTTATAGGATTGAACAAAAACCTTATATCTATAAATACCTGAATCTAAGTGATATTAGAATTTCAAAACATAACAGAATGATCAAAAGGAAAATTTATTAAATATATTCAATAAATGTTTTAATGGAAAAGTTGCCCTTTTTTAAAGAAAATGTTTATCAAATAATTATGATTAAACAGATTTCATTTAAACACAGAGTGTTGCAATGGATCTTCCACCACGTTGCTCCTGGTGTTTTAAGACTTGTTGAGTCAACTGGTATTAATATAACATTAGGAGAATTTCCCCTCCTGAGAGGAAATCTAGCTAAACAAAATGATGTTTAATGTTTCATATTATATTTATTTAACTAAAATGGCTGATTAGATGTTAAACAGAGCAGAGGTTAATGATCTTTGTTATTGGTATTATAAAAATTAAGAAAGAATAAAATAGGGTTAATGATGTATCCCATTATTGTTATTATGGGGAATAAACACATGCTGTTGTCCGCTGCACTGAAAAATCGGCCCCAAGCTGTAATTAGCAAAATTATATTATTGTCTAACCTTATGCTGTAATTAATTACTCATGACTGTACTTTTCAGTGTGGATTCTATGTGTTTTATTTAGATCTTAACCTCTGTATGTAAAAGATGGAGGAAATAATCCCATATCTGATTTAATCCAACCAATGCATTAAAACTGTTATTTGTTGAGTAAATAGAAAACAGGAGACTCCATAGGATAAAAGGTGACTAGGTAAAGGATAATCTGAATTTGTTCCTCATCTTGTATTTTCATTTTCCCTTTTGTTTTGAATATCCATATTACAGCAAAATATCCACTGGAAATTAAAAAAGAAATCAACTGGTGAGATAAAACTATTTATTATTGGGTTTTTTTTTTTTAAGAAGGTGTGTGCCAGCCCAGAACAAGACTTTATTGTGCTAGGCTCTTTACAAACAGAGAATACCAGACGGTCCCACCTCTGGAGAGTTTATAATCTGAATCAACAGGGTGAATGAGAAGACATAGCATAGAAGAGTAGTGTGAACAATGTAATGGCAGCAAATGTTGTGTTAGTTCCATAATTTCTTGCTGGAAGCAAGGAGGGAGGGGTTAGTATGTTTACTGGTGGATTATGTCTCATGGCAGTGGTGATCTTAGCACTTTGCAGCACTGTGAATACCTTTGCTGATGACACTGGAAAGCAGCCTCATGGATACACACTTCCTTCCCCATCTCCAAATTGCTCCTGCAGCTCTGTTTGGGGGACTAGAAAGGTGCAGAAATGGAGAAAAGGGTGACTGATATTGGTGTCAAGAACAGGTGAGATGAAGCCACTATGATGGAAGGACAAGTTGGAACCAAACATCTAACCGTATTTTTAGCCAAAGAAAAATTACCTGCTTTGGCCATTTCTACTTTCTTCTGCTGGATCTTGTCATTGGCTTGCTTCTGTAGTTTTACAGAAAGAGTGGTCAGAGGGAGAAGAAGCCACATTAAAACACCTACTGTGGGCTGAGCACAGACCTCGATTGCTAGAGCTCCAATTCCTGCATTACATGAAGAAGAAAAGGCTCTTCTACTCACTGCAGATGTAGTTCCAGTTCTGTCTTTTGGTAAACTGTAATCGATAGATAGAGTTCATATGAAACTTTATTTAACCCGTGGGTTAATCTAAAAATTATTTTACTCTTCCATACTTTAAGAGTTCAAGGCAGGTGTCTCCTCCAATTTTTTTTGTCCTGAATGTTTCTACAGGAACTGAACTTAGACTAATGGGTCTGTATATGGTTTTAACCAGTTCCTTTAATTAGTTAGTGTTGGTTCTTTATGTTGATCATAAATACCTTTTTTTTTTTAACAAATGGAATGTAGAGATGCTCCAATTGCACGTTTGACAAGAGCTGATACAAGGCCAAAATAGTACATTACACACCTTTATGAATGCTTATGGTATCAAACTCCAGAAACAACAGAAACTTACAGAGTTCTTAGGGTTGTAGATGAAGACGATAGTGAAGAAATGGGTTTTAAAAAAAATCTAAATATAGTTTTCAGAAAGTATTTTTTGTTTTTCTTCAATTTCATCTACACAAGGAGATTTTATTTTTCATTTTTTCTGGATATAGTTCATTTTTCATCATCTTTGTGGGTTAGAAAAATATTGTCTTTTGCTGTTAAATTCCAATAGTTCATAGAATGATGATCACAGGGCTGGAGCACCTCTCCTATGAAGACAGGCTGAGAGAGTTGGGGCTGTTCAGCCTGGACAAGAGAAGGCTCTGGGGAGACCTAACAGCACCTTCAAGTACCTAAAGGGGGCTTATAATAAAACTGGAGAGGGACATTTAACACGGTCATTTAGTGATAGGATGAGGACTAGTGGCCTTAAACTGAAAAAGGCTAGGTTTATATTAGAAGTTAGGAAGATGTTCTTTACTGTGAAAATGGTGAGACATTGGAACAGGTTACCCAGAGAAGTTGTGGATGGCCCATTCCTGAATTGTTCTGGGCCAGGTTGGATGGAGCTTTGAGCAACCTGTTCTAGGGAAAGGTGTCCCTGCCCATGGCAGGGGGATTGGAATTAAATAAACCTTAAGATCCATTCCAGCTCAAACCATTCTATGATTCTACGATTCTTTGATTCTATCAGCTGAATGTTCACATGTCCTTATGAGATACATTGTAGAGTAGTAAAGGAGTTAGCAGATGTGATGTCACAGTAGCACCCATCTTGGTCATCTACCAAATGTCTTGGGAGTCTGGGGATGTCCCTGCTGACTGGAAGCTAGCCAGTGCTATTCCAATTTACAAAAAGGATGTGAGGGAAGACCTGGGGAACTACAGATATGTTAGTCTAACCTCAGTCACTGTGAAAATTATGAAGGTTATACTGGGTAGTATGGAAAGGCATTTAAAGAATGATGCTGTTATCAGGCAGAGACAACATGGGTTCACAAAAGGTAACTCCTGTTTAACTAAATTGATAACCTTTTATAATAAGGTCACCTGCCCAGTGGATGAAGGAAAGGTGGTGAATGTAATTTTTCTGGGCTTCAGTAAGACTTTTGATACAGCCTATTACATAACTGTCCCTTCTGGATAAGTTGTCCAGCTGTGGGATGAGTGGGTTTGTAGCATGCTGGCTGAACAGTAGGGCTGAAAACATTCTAGTGAATGGGGCTACATATAAGTGGTGAGTGGTCACCAGGGGTGTTCCTCAGGGTTCAATTATCAGGCCAATCCTGGTCAATATATTTATCAATGATCTGGATGCAGAAGTTGAATGTGCTGTTAGCAAGTTTGTTGATGATACCAAACTGAGAGGTGAGGTTGACTCTCTTAAAGGACAGGAAGCCCTACAGAGGGATCTAGACAGATTAAATCACTGGGAAATTATTAATGGCATGAAATTAAATAAGTCCAAGTGCTGGATTCTGTACCTAACACAGAGTAGTTCTGGGCACAAGTATATATGGGGGGAGGAGTGTCTGGAGGACAGCCCTGAAGATAGAGAATGTGGAGAGGGTGACAATGATCCCTTCTCCCTGGTAACCACTGAGAGGATATGTGGGAATAGTTCAAAGCTACATCAGGAGAAGTTCAGACTGGACATTAGGAAGTATTTCTTTACCAAGAGAGCAGTCAAACCCTAGAACAGGCTTCCTGGAAAGGCAATTGGTCCCCCAAACCAGTCAGTATTTCAGAGACTTTTGGGCAATTCCCTTAACATGGTCCAACTTGGTCAGCCCTGAAGCAGTCAGTTAGTCAGATTAGATGATTGTTGTAAATCCCTTCCAACTGAAGACTTCTATTCTCTTCTATTCTATTCTATTCTATTCTATTCTATTCTATTCTATTCTATTCTATTCTATTCTGTTCTGTTCTATTCTATTCTATTCTAGTCTATTCTATTCTATTCTATTCTATTCCATTCCATTCTATACAACAGTACTTTCATCCAGTGAAGTGTAAGAAAAAATAAGACCCTACAAAACTTAGTCCTGCTTTTCCCTACTGCCAATAAGAGCAAAGAATGTATGAGTATGTGATTTAAATTTTATTTGCTCAATTGAAAGATATAATAAATAGCAAAATAGAGAGTGAAATAAGGACCTAAATTTAAAATTATCTTTTTTAAAGCAACCTTCAATAGTTGTATCAACTTTATATTTTATGTATTGTAAAACAAGGCCCAAATTTTAGAGATGGTAAGGATTTGCTTTCAAAAAATATTTTTTTAAAGTTTTGGACCTTGTATTTTATTTTATCAGTCTAAATTTGTATTAAGAACCTTTTTTTAAGTTTCTACTTAAAAATACTTAACTTTTCTAACACAATGAATCAAAAAAGCAGAAACACTTAAAATGCCTTACATATATTTCAGGTCTGTTAAAATCAAGTTTTATGTTTTTGGATTATGTAACTATTTTGTGGAACTTTCAGTGGAGGCATTTTGAGGTAAAGATATTCTCAGAAAGACAAAAGATAAAAAATAGTTTGTTTACAAGTTTTCTAATAGTTTTATACAAAAGGAATGCCAGCTGAAAAGAAGAAATTAGAGGGGGAAAAAAGACTGCAATACATTTTAATGAATTACTAATTTTTAAAGCATATATATTACATACTGCAAATTCTTTTTTTCCACTGAGTATTCACATGTGTGTAAGCATAATTCTCTATTTTGAACAGCCAAATTTTTGCTGAATCCCTCATTTGTGATTGCTGCCAGGCAGATTGAATTCTTGTTCCATCTAATCTCTGCCATAAAGGAGCAAGGAGGTTGGTCAGGAAACACTGCTACATTATCCTCTGGGTAGCATATGGATTTCTACTGCCGCTTGTCATTCATTGTGTATTTATTTTAAGAATATCTTGAAGAATTTGCTGGCACAGGGAATCCTGACCATTGGGACATCTATACCAATTACAGTAAAAAAAAAAAAAAACAAAACCAAAAAAAACCCAAAAAACCCTCCCCCCCCCAAAAAAAAACCCCACCCCCCAAAAAAAGAGAACATAAGAAAGTATGGATACATCTGCAGTATGAGCAAGCAGTATGAGCAAGCAGAGCTGACATACATCTTACAACTGTTAGCTATTCCGTTATGAAATCATCTGCTGGCAAAATGTCCTGTTTTAATTTGTTTTTCCTAGGATAAGGTAATGGCACACCAAATACCAACTAAGATAGCAAGGAGCAGACTAAGCTTTCTTATTTCCTTAGCACTGCACCTGCCTCTCTGGATGGTCCTAGAAACAGGGATGGAATTCCTGAAAAAGGAAGATACCCAGAAAACAAATAAAGACTACGCTGACTATTTCTCAGTAATTGTTTTGATGTCAAGCCAAATGCTCAACTTGTGTTGTTTGACAATAATGCTCACTCTTTTTGATCTGTGAAAGACAATTTTCTAACCAATTATTTGCATTTATTTGATTAATGGATGCTTGCAAAATCCATATTTTGTCAACTGTCTTTCTCTGTTGCATACCATCTATTTAAGTCTGTTTTTTCTCAGGCAATTCATGAATTATTTTTTTAGCTACCACATACATTGTGCAGTTAGTCTCCCTCACATGTTTAAGAATATGGGGGGTATAATGTCCTAGGGATGATGTTAGCAAAATAATTAACGTAACACACCTTGTATCACTGGAGAGGAACCAGATTTTCTGCACTTAGTTAAATTTAGGGTGTGAAAAGTAGCTTTCACGAGACTTTGTAAAGCATCTCTTGCTCTTATACAATCAGAATTTTTAACTTCTGTTTTATGATTTGTGCTAGAGATGTAGCTTCAATAAGATTTAAGAAATTATTTGAAAAATGTCAGATCTTGCTTTGTCTTGAATAAGCTTGAATAAACACCAGAAGCAGGAGTTTAATACCTTCCAATCATTAGTTTTTTACCCAGTTGTATCAATAATATTGAGAAAACTCTCTGTAAGAGTCTGGGCACTCACAGTGTTAATTTACAAATCTTGACAAAAGTGAGTTGACAATTTCATGACCTTAATGGTGACTCTGAATGAACAGATACAACCATAAAAAAAACACATCCTTTGGAGAAACATTTATTTTACCTGTTCAGTAATTATTTAATTTTTATGTTGACCAGAATGGAGCCATTGTTTTCCATGTTGGTGGGTGCTGTATGAGCAGAATAGATAAAAGCAGAAAAAATGATTGAATGGACAGCAAAAGCATATATCTAGCTAGGTCTGAGGACTTCAGTATTCTCATCATGTAACTCACCAGTTTAAGTTTACTCTTTCACTGTCATGCTGGTAAGGTACTTAATGCTTCCATGCAGCTATTTCTGTATATTTCTGTACAGCCTTCTTCACTTAAGCAGACATGAGATATGTCTGCTTCCTACTTAATCTGCATATTATCTGTAGCAACAGGGTCCTCAGTTCAATGAGGCATTTTGAAATTATGACAGTACAAGTTATGTCAATAAGAAAATGTCCTAATTTTTTATTTGCATTTTTATTTGTTACAGATTATTTTTAAAATGCGTATGTGTCACTTCAATTTATAAAATCATCCCCTTTTGCTTTTATTTCAACCTCAGTAAAGATATTTCTTGGGTAAGGATGGTCTTAAGCATTTGTTAGGTGGTGTTTAGATTCAGAAGCCATAATGTTTTGCACCTGAAAACATGTAGAGTTATGCAAATGTGTACATTATAGACACTTTTAGAAGAAGCTGGCAGTTACCATGTAAGCTGACTTATTTCTTCCATAAACAGACTGTTAGGATATTTTGTATGAAGGAACAAAACTGGAGAGAACATTTTATGAGTGAAGGAAGAGCAGTAACTCAGACTGTCAAATGGAAGATACTATATAATCATTATTTATATGATGTTTTATTTCCTTCCCTGTAGCCAGTCTTTTTGTAAATGTTTATTTTCCTGATAATTGTTCTATTTTTTTCCTTCCATCATTAGACTAATATTATTGACACAATAAGCTAGTGTTTCCACAGATGCAACAAATAAGCTTAAAAGAAATTGGTTACATGAGCAGAACCAAGGATCCTTATGTTGAGCAGTACATTTGGTTAGACAGTGAATCCATATTTCTGATTCAGCCACTGTATGCTAGCATGTTGGCCCATTGAATGGAGATGCAAAATGTCCAACTATAAGCACTTTCCCTTGCAAAATGTAAAGGGATTAGGGATTAAACCTTTCAAGTCAGAGATTTATTTTCCTATATGCCTAAAAGCCATAGCTCATAGGTTACTTCTTTTGTTTTCCAGTTTTCCATTATCAGCTATGACCTTAACATCTTTAACCTTCCACCATTCACCATTAAATGCCAGATAACTTGTTTCATAGGCTAATTTTTCTTTTTTTTTCCCACTTATGTCAACATCCATGACATTCCAGCACTTTAACCTCTCCAGTGAAGTATGGTGTTAAAAAAGAAAAAATTCAAGAGCCACATTCACAACAGTGAACTTCCCAGGTCATCTAGCAATGTCTTTTCTCTAAACAGTTTGGATTATAATCTATTGTTACTTTTCTTGGGAAAGAGCTAATAATTGGTATAATTACAGCCATTGGTACAATTCTAGCCACCATATATTATATAGCCACTTTGGCTATAAGCACTCTTTTAAATCAAACAAAGAATTGTTACATAAGTATTTTCTAAAAATTAAATATGTTAATTCCTTGTATGTGCTTCAAATTTGTTGCCCTATAGGTAGTGTAACACACAGGCATATGGAAAAAATGGGGAGGAGGTAAAAAATCAGTCCTTTTTAGCAGCTGAGAAAACAGAAAGCAGTGAAAGGTCTGGTTTAAGTGCTGGTTTAAGGAGCATGGATCTCACCTTCTCTGTATCCATTTCCAAAGCATTGCTTCTTTAACATGTATTTCATCTTCTCTTCATTATGCTCCTAACCTGAGAAGATAAAGGGTATCGGTCTAAATCTTTGCAGTGAGGGAATTACTCTTTTATCCTCTGACAGTGGCCTTATCAAATGCCAACAGAGAAGCATAAAAACACAGAGTCTGAAGTTGGGTGTACATTGTCTGCACAGTAAGAGGGGCTTGTAGTGTATTTATTTATTAGGCTCACAGCATGCAGGTGTGAAGGGTGGTCCCCAGCGTCTAAGTCAAACATCTGGTGTCATCTGAGATGTTCTCAAGCACCTAGGATATTCATGTGGAGACAGAACATGTGCTGCAAGATGTATGGGGATATTGACTGCTTCTGGAGTGGTGGCTGGAGGCAAGGTTGATACCATAGAGTATCTAAAATTGTAGAGATATACTCAACAGCTACATCCACATGCCTTTGTTGAGGCAGTAGACCCCTTTATGTATTTCTTTCTTTCTTTTATCTAAGCCTGGTTACAAAGGTTGTGCCTTTCTAATGATTGTACCACTGTAACTGGAAAAAATTATATATATATATTTCTGCATTATTAATTAAATCTCTAATGAAGTGCTATTTATTGTTTTTCATACCCATTTATTTTGCTGTATTTCTTGGTACTTGTACATCTTTCAGGAAGTCCCAGTGAGCCAGTACTACTGAGAAACAACAAATCACAGCACAGGGTCAGGAGTGAGCCATGACAAACCACCCAAATTTAGGTTTTTGCTCTAACTTGCAGTTTGAAGTCGAAGATGTCCTGTTTTCCTGTGTTTACATGCAGGGGAGTCTAATCTTGGGTTGAGAGATGAGCAAAAATAGCAGAACCCTTGTCCTGTTCAGAACCCCTGTTCTTCCCTTAGGTCTCCAATAACATGTGCATTGTTCACTTTATAATGCATTGTCACAATTCTCTCCTGGCTTCTGCATCTAGCTGGAAAGGTATTCCCACAGGAAATTGGAGAAATCCTGCAATACTACCCTGAGAATGATAGGTGTGCTATAGTGAGGGCTCAGAAGATAGAGATTAATGAGAAGGAAGCAAAACGTCAGCAAATTTTTGCCAGAACATCTATGCTATCTACTGGAGGAAGTGAATAATGGGGAAGAGGGATAAAAATATTTTTTTTTTTCTGTAAGAAAGGCCAGAGATGACCTTATCCTAGGGTGTGTTCAAAAATGAGACATCCATAGCTCTCAAAGATTAAAAGTTCACTTTTTTTTTCTTTTTCTTTTTTTCTGTCAATGAGGGAAATAATAAAGCCTTTGAAGAGGTCTAAGAGGTCTAATGTTGCAAAAAATATTAACAAAGTACATGACATTAGTAGAATTTGAAATTTATTTAGAGGAGGCAAGGAAATATACCCTGATATTGGATGAAAGAGCAGAAAGATTTAGACATAATTTGTCAATGTGTGCCACTCTATCTCCAAAATATTTACCAGAGGAACATAGATTATTTTATAAATGTTAGTGACACTGAGTCATAAGTTATACTTTGCTTATTTTACAATTAATAAATATAGACATATTCTAAACATATAAAAGAGATTTAGATGTAAATACGAATCTTTCCTCACCAAAGAAATTCTAACAAGATATTTTTAAAATATGTCATCTGGCAGTATCACATAATATGCTGAAAGATTATAAAATTGATATAGTTTATTCATTAAGAAAATGAATGGTAATTATCTACTGTATCTACTGCATTAAGTAAAGCTGAAAACTAAACCAAAAAAGTATAGATAAACTCATAATATAATATCTTCACAGATAAACTGGAGTCTCCATTTTGAGACATATCTTTTGAATAATTCTAAGTCTGGAGCTTGCCATCATTATTTCAACTCAAACAGTAATTTTGGAAACTGTTATATATTATTGTAAGGTGTATTTTTAACCTGAGGTCGCTACAAGGTAAAGACAAGGAGTAGTACACAAGTTGACCTGCCACAGGAATTCCAGATAAAACCCCAGAAGTTGAGTCAGAGACAATCACAAGATCTGGAATCTGCAATAACAAACTGTTCATATATCTACCTGTCAGCCGTCTTCCTCTAAGGGAGGGACACAAGGTCACTGAAATGGCCACTTTCCATCCCTTGTTTTTACTGGACATGTGGTGGGTAAGTGGAGAATCAAATATTTACAGGAAAATACTTTTCCATGAAGACTAAGTGATTTAATTTCAAATGGTTGTTAGGTAGCTTTTTTGTCCTTTTTTGCAAGTTCCCATAAAAAGTAATAAGCTAATTGAGGAAATACACTTAGTACTCTTCTCAAGAGTATTTCCACTCCAACAGTATTTCCAAGTTTAATTAAAGGAGTATGTTTCAGTTAAATAAATCAGGTATTAATTTTTTAATAAACTGAAATGAGAATGTGTGGAAGGAAAGACAGAATCACAAAAATGGAAGGTGGACCACTGAGTTCAGTAGAGCAGTTCTGCCTGGAACAGTACAAAACATATCATCAAGTATATGTTATGTACAAGCAGTACCACTACTCTCCCAGTACTATTCCCTTATACATTTAAAAATATCTCAAATCCCTAGATCCAAAAATATTTTGGTTTAGGATAATCAAACATAGTCATGTCCATGGCTATTCCAGTAATAAGAGAGGTAACATTTATTGTCTAATAACAATGGTTAAATGGATGGGTAATGTCAGGTTGTGATGTCAAAATACCAAACTCCCAGACTTTGTTATTCTCAGTTTTCTGAAAAGAAAAATATTGAAATGGTTAGAATCAGATATCTTTATCTGTGTTGGATAATTTGAAAGAGAAAGTGTATTTGTATATTCCAAGTACCTTGTGCAGCAATACTTCTGTGAGCCAACTGAAGAACAGAAATAATTGTATTGCTGTGCCTGTGCTCCCATCCCTCACACAATCTGGATATTTTGGAGCCTCATATTTATTTATCAGTGCCACAGCTGGCTTTAGGACAGTGCTATTCTCATTTTCCAGGGGCAGGGAGGGAACTGTGAACTACCCAGGTTCACACAGGACATCAGTGCAAGAGCAGGCAAGGGAGCTCTATTCTCCTGAGCCACAGTGTTGGCACTCTGACAACTGAACCCAACTTCCTTCTCTTGGAGCCAGGACAGGACACAGAAATGTATTCATTTGGCAAAGGAGGAAGGGAACCCCTGTATCCCTTCCTTATTTTGTTTTTATTTTGGAGGGGCCAGTTGCAGTTCTCATGCAGGGCAAGGTTACATAAACTTGATGACAAGTAACCACATGTTTTTCAGCATTTCCTAAAGTTTGTGAGGGGTAAATTCCAGACAGAGCACACAATGTCACCATGCAAAAAGTTATACCAATGATTTTACCAAAGTATATAATAAATGTTAATAATAATTCATTTTTGGTCACTGTGCATCTCTATGTGCTATAATTTATCTTCATATGCATATAGTGTATCTGTAAAGGTAAAAGCAGCAGCATGAATAGCATATGTTTAATAAAAAGGTTTTTTCCTTTTCCATTTTTAACCTGATTGTATAAAGAAACATTAGAAAACATATCTAGAAGCTTTTTATAGTTGAGAGAAAGGTCCATTGTTTTGAATGACTTCATGATCGTACTATTTATAAAACTCAATTTGTTTTCCTGAACTTCTGAAAAATGTGCCTTCCTGGTTAACTTTATGTGTATGTAATATATTGCTGTTGTACCAAAATAGAGTATGGTATTAATATTTTATCATACTTATCAGTGTCAGTATTTTTTTTTCTTGCTAGTTCTGTTAAGGTGTTGTCTCCATAAAAATGAGACCATAGATTCTTTATGGGAAAATGTATTTTTTTCTCATATACAAGGTGTGGATCTCTATTACTTTTGTAGATTTAACATGTTCTCGTGATTTAAGAAATTGCATTAATTTTCTGCATTTGAAGAAAGATGCAGAACATTCTAAGAAGTGTAATTGACTTCAGGTTTCCTATGAACCTGATAACACTGGTTTTACAGCCCAAGGTATATCTTGGTAGTCCTTTGTGTTCCTTACTTCAAACCAAATTGGTTGAATGCTGATGTGTATTTTTGTGCAGTAGATTGAGCAGTGTGCTTTGTAATGAGCTGAATTTAAGTAGCAGCTGATAGTAAATGTTGAAATAGCAAAAGCGACAATGTAGAGAATTATTATTTTCCTATCTAAGTTTGTCAGTTCTATAATGAGCTTAAAGCAGAAAATATTTTTCTTTTGGAAGTGCACTGTGTGTATCACAGCAGATGGTGGAACTAAGGGGCAAAACTGATGCATGCTTAATGCCTTATAGTCATCTCTGTCTTGATTTAGTTATACATATACAATTTCTCATCAAGAAGAATATTTTAAAGGCAGGAAATGGAGGTAAGAAAAAATTTAAGACAATTATAAAATAAAAATAATTTGATAATCAGCATGTATTTTTTACTTCTACTTTGTTTTATAAGTACAGAAAATTCAATATTAAAGACATATTTGTTATATATATGGAAGGAAAGTGGATAGAAGAAATTCTGAAGAATTGCACAGGGAAGGAAGGGGATTTTAGAAAATTCAAATAATGATGAGAGAGGGGGAGCTATAAACTGAAGATTACTTTTAAAATCAACATTTCCTTCTTTGTGGAAAACAGAGGCAACAGTTTTGTCATTTAAATTTAGCCCCAATCACTGTAGTTACAGCCTCACCTTGCAGCTGCTGTAAGCACGTCGCTTTAATGGAAGAAATTTCTAAGACAGCATAAAAAACAAAATATACCAAAAGTACAATTTCCCATTGTGGAGAGCATGCATTACATTCATTCTTCAATCAGAAGCAATAAATCCAAATGGGAAACAGCAAAACATCAACCTTTCACAGAATCTGTTGTACATTTTCTACAGCATTTTCATCAGTGTGTGGGATTTTTCACAGTTGCTGATAAATGATACTGACCAGTTAAGATTATGTGTAATTTTTGGATTTACATTTTGAGTATTCAGTGAAGTAAATGCTGTCACTTTCACACACACTTTCACACTACCACAAGTTATCCTACATATCATTAACTTTTCATTTTTGTCCACTTCAGAAGACAGTGCTTACCTGGTGTCACCGAAATAAATGTGGCCATGTACATATGACAGAAACATTTTATTCAGACTTTTAAAATTTACAAGTCAGTTCTTAAAACTCTAAAAAACCAAACTTTCCTGTGATGATATCCACTTATGGTCAGTTCATAGTATGAAACCAGAAGTTAGTATCTACCCACTGCACCATAAAGAATTTTTCAGTAGGGTGCTATGCAGTCCCTTTGAAAGTTCATTTTGTTCATAAATCATTCATAACAATACCAACTTAGGGAACCTGGAGGTAAATACTACCATTAGCAAGGAAATCATATGAAGAAAGGTATCCATCTTTTTCATGCATGTTAGCCTTATCCTTAAATGAAAATTACTTATTTTGATTTTGCCAGACCTTCTTCCTTGTGATCCTCCTATCAGAAATATTTGAGGACTTTTTTTTTTTTTTTTTTTAAGTGGGAGACAGGAAAATTATAAGGAAATGCTAATATTAAAACTATTCCTGATCTTTCTTGGTCTTAATGCACTTAGGTCAAAATACACAATGCTTTCACATTGTCAAGTCAGTAGATTTGAATTATTATGCTTGTGGATAGAAACTAATATCAGCAATCTAAGCACCAACAAAGTAAAACAGTACCTACATTCATATAAACATATTTTGTTTTACTAAACTATAACAAATTAAATGGGAAGAAATTATGGATTCTTACAACTTTCTCTCATAACAGCACACTGATCTTCAGCACTGTACTTTCTGGTAAGTAATGTCACAGAATTGGCTTCCTCACTAAATGCTGGATGTTATAGTTAAGAGAAACACAAGCATGGAAAAATAACATCATCTAGCATCATTTGGCCTATGCTTTGGTCTGTCAGTCATCTTTTCTGGAAGATGAAATCTGGTGGTCCTTATCATGTTTCACTATGCGGAGTGACTGCAGTAGCCTCCATCTCTTTAGCATCACTTCTTAAAAACAAATTCTTATTAGCATTCTGTTCCTGAACACATGTCAGAAGTCATTAAATGTTAACAAGCAACTGCATGTAGCTATCCCTTACTTCATGTATTCTCTGTGTGGGTAGGTCTAGCTATATATCAAATTTATGCAACTGTAATATGAATAAATATTATTCTTCATGCATCATCAACAGCAATCTCATAGGCTAGCACAACTTATAGGATAGAATAAATTGATAACTTCCCTGATCAGATGGAATCAAGGTGGATTTCTAGAATTATTGAAGAACATTACTTTTCTAATTTTTAAGGCAGATTTTTTCTATCACATTGAAAACATAGAGATGGAGGTGAGAGAACATGCTGTCATCAGTTTGGTGGGCAGTAATATTAAAATTTGGTTCAGGAAGAAATTTTATGCTTTATTGTAATTACTGGTGGTTATACAAAGAACTATCCACTGTACTTATGAACACTGTAAAAAGTGTGATCGGGTTTTCTGGAACTCCATTTATAATGACTTTGCTGAACTCAGGTTAATTATGAGAGGGGCCCATCTAAGAGAGAAGGCACACCACAGAACAAAAGGGATCCAATTTTTTAATCTACTGTTTGAATGTCATCCTTTCTTCTTTCATCTGTTTTCATCTTATGGAAGCGATTATAAGTGCTAATGAGACATCTGATCTTGTTTCAGGCAGTCATTTTCTGGTTAACACAACAGAGGTATCAAGCATCTATTTTGTTACTATAGGAAGTCAGCAGGCTGAGGTCACATATTCTTTTCTCTTATACCTACCCAGTTGCAGCAATCCTTTTTCTGGTACCTGAAATACTTATGGCACTATTTTATTTTTCTGTCTGCAGCTCTTATATGAGCTCCTCATCACTTATTTATGTCAGGAAAAGCTATAACTCTTACAGGTGTTTCCAATTTAGAAGCCAGTCAAAAGTATTTGAAACTTTTTTTTTTTTTCTTTTGGGAGCTAATTCTAGTCAAGTTGAAAATTACAGATGTGTTGTTTAGTTCAAGCAACAAGTGGTGACTGATGAGCAGAAGTAGCATTTGAACCTGGGACCCAATGAGTACAGTTCAATAAACTGGGGGATCATTCTAAAGAGGACAATACTGTTTGAAAACAGTATGATTTCAACATGATTTCTTTCATGTTGACTTAATTCTTCAGAAACCATAACAAAACCTGGCAGACTTGAGTCATTATTTTCATCAGTCTTATTTATCCAAAGAAAGCCAGAGAACGCTTTTGGGCCTGTGTTCCTCAAGTGCGGATAATTATGTGTATAGACAGTGCTGCTTGTATTACATAGTAAATCCAGTGGAACTGGGAATACTACTGAAATTTAAAGGTTGAACCCTGGAGAAGAGCTAAGGTATGTGTACCAGGCAAACACTAAATATTTCATCCATTAGGATGAATTTCGTTTTTCAAGAAATAACACTTATTAATCACCACTGGTCTTTCATTATGGTACAATCAGTTTCTCTTGCTAACTTGAATGTGGAGCTTTCTAGTGCCTACTTTCCATAAATTAAAATTGGTCCCAATTAGCCATTTATAGGAGACAGACTTGTGATATCTTTTCAAGAAATAAACACAAGAGAACACTGAGATTATACTCAGTGGAAATACTTTGCTATAATCCTCTTTTTCTAGATAATACCAATAACTTTTACAAACACTCTTGCTCTGAGACTGATAGCAAATGCTGCTAAGTATGTCTATATACACATAGTCTGGCAATCAATGAAATGTATTCCAAAGTCTTGTTACAAAACAGAATAGTATTTGAACATGCCTATTGAGTAGGCAAAAACAAGTTCATGAGATGCCTTCATTTTCTCACACCTAATATTGGAGAAAAACTTTGGGTTTAACTCAACAAATAGTTTTTACTAGAACACTCGGAGTGTTCAAAAATAAAATAAAAAAAAAAAAAAAAAATCCCCCTGGGCTTTCTTTTTGATATGTGGAAAAAGGCAAATAGGCCCTGAGAGAAAATAATAAATATCTCATACTAAATATTTAAAAGCTGGTGGTTTGTCCAGCATTTTCCAGGGTTTCTTTTCCCCCAAGTCTGCAATTTAAAAATCACCAAATATTGTTCAGTTCCTTATTTGGGAGTACCTTTTTATTAATCCTTTTTAAGTGATGGATTTTTAAAAATTGTGACTGAACACTGTTGTTTAATTGGATGACTGTGATCTTTATAATTAGGCTTCCAATGTAATAAAATATATGCAGCAATTTTCCTTATGTAATGAACCATTAATAGTTACTTGATGAGTATTTCTAGTTACAAAATTTCAAAGAAATTTTAGATTGAAAAAATTACTTCTGATGTAAAGACATTGAAAATCTTTCAAACTTTTCAAAGATCTCTAACGTTATTAGTATTTCATTAATTATGCCTGCTAGGAAACATAATATTCCTGAAATAGAAAGACAAAGCAAATGCAAAGAAAATCAAAGCATGTTAATAAAGCTGAAATGAAAATGTACAGAAGTCCTGTTTTTCTGATTATCATGCAGGAGCATGTAAAACTGAGGACTAGAATGTAGAGCCACTCTGTGTATTTTTAATATTCTTAACTTCAGTATTATGTAGCCCTACACAAATTAGTAAAGACACATGCATATAAAATGTTAGCTCCAGTCAAAAACACCGATCCTACAAAAAATGTATGCCTTTAGGTAACAATGAGATGAATTAATTTTACTCATAACTGCTAAACACAGTTATTGAAGATTATTTTCAGGATCTAGACTCACATTAGCAAAACATTATGTCTTGAAGCATTTTTTAAATGTTAGATTTTGTTAAGTCTACTTTTAAGAGTGTTAGGGAGGAGAGGACATGTATTTTTTAAACTGGACAAGTTTCTCACACATGCTGTCATATTTAGAATACTGTTTCCTGACATAGCAGTTTTTTGCTCCTTCAGAACATGACTACACATTTCAGTAGTCTTCAAATTCACAGGCACATGTCAGTTTCACCAGCTGCTCATTAGTTGGTGTATTTTAAAGAAGGCAGGGAAATGTGGAAAGCTTGTTTCTTACTGATATGAATCAAGTGTGCAGTGTGAAGGTAATAATGAGGAAACATAATGGGTTAAGAGCAGAGAACTCCCACACTTAATTCCTTCCTGTTAGATGAAGATCACAAGAGTGTGATCCTTGTAATGTACACATTTATAGCAGTGTTTCTTATTTTAAAAGAGCTGTGATTCACTGTATGGAGGTGGAGAGAACTGAGCTTTTGCACATTAACAATTTTAGATGAAGGAAAAAACCCTTTTTTCCTTGCCTTTGCATTTTTGGTAGAACTTTATGAGACAGAGTATTTAATCATGATGGTTAATTTTATATCAAATTTGATCCTGCCACCAGTTACTTTCTACTTCTGCAGGCTGCTTACTCTGTCACCGAGTATTAGATGTATTACCCACAGAGCAGTAATTACATTTGACACATAATTATTATGGTTTTGATGACAAGAAGGCCTTTTCTTTTCCTGCTTTCATAACATACACTCCTGAAAGTGCTGGCTGGATGAATACAGTTAGTTTAAAAGCACTTGGATTTAAATTGAACCCTGGGACAAAGAAAGAAATTAAAAGAAAGAGCGAGCACATTTGAAAATTCCAGATGATCTCACACAGTCGATTTTGAAAAGGAAAGAAAGCCTTTAAGTGTTGTTAATGCAAAAGGAGAAAGAGCTGCCGGGCTGCAGCCATGCCAGATCCCCAACAGGAAAGGAGTGCTTTTAAAGTTAATAAACTGAAGGTTTGGAAAAAACGGAGGCTCCTGGCAAGGCCACATAAACTACACAAATGAGTTTCTAATCTTGCCACATGGGCATTTTTCCAACTCTGCACTCTGAGTCACCCCCAGCTGCAGGCCTGGATGAGCAGTTTAATAATCCTTAGCCCTTTTTTCCCTTAAATGATCAGCATCAGAGTATCATGTTTCTGGAGCCTGAAGGCTGTGTGGTATTCAAATAGGGTGAGTTCTTGAAATTCCTCCAAATCTACCTGCAGCTGCCTCTGCCTCTCTGCTGAGGTTAGAAAAGCTGGACTTGCACACTTTGTAAATTGCCATCATCTTCCTCCCTCATCTCCTTTTGATTTCTCAAAGTGTGCATGGGGCAAAGACAGGCTAGGAGGATGCAAAATGTTCTTCCTGTCTTTTTTTAAAAAAAGAAAAGTTAACAAGGCATGCACAGGGTAATGTCAATGCTAGGAATCCTTCTCTGGGAATTGAGTGGTTGTGAAGGAAACCTGAGCAGGAAAAAAAAAAAATGACCTGACTTCCTCCTTGGATCCAAGAGCTGAGCATCAGCATCAGGGAAGCTTGATGTAAAGGGTATCCCTCCTACTGACATGAGGTCTTCAATCAGTGCCGAGACAATGATGATCAAATTAATGTACTATAAAGGAGCTCTAATTTTAGCCTGGTTTGTTATTGTAAGAGTTTGTAGGGAAGGGTAAAGGGGGAGGTGAAGGCTGCTACAAATGACTAATGCTGCATTTCAGCCTCCTAAGCCATATTTAGTGATGTGGGATATAAACATAAGCTCTCAGTATAATTTTTCCTATTTGACTTCCATTTTCTTTCTTCTGCTCCCTCTCCTAAACATAACTGCAGATAGACAGGTATTTATTGTGGATGCTGTGTGGCAGGCACACCCAGCCGCCCCCAGGGCCGATGCAGCATCGTGCGCTGTCCGGAGCGCTCCCGTTCCCGTGCATGGCACAGCTCCGATGGGAGCGGCGGTCCCATGGGCAGCACCCGGGCCGGGCTGTTCCTCCGCCTCCGCTGGGAGCCACCACCGACATCCCCCGGGGTTCAGTGCCTGAACTGCCCCACCCCGAGCTTGTAGCCTGCTCAGTGTCACCAGCATGTCGTGGTTGCCCCTCTTTGCCAGTTTTGGCCATTGGACTTGCTTGGGAGTCAAAGTTTGAGTTCATTTACCTCTGTGAGGTGGGTTTCGTGTACCTCCATGGCATTCTGTAAATCCTGAATTCTTTTTCTGCAGTGAGTCCACACATATACATTAAACTGCAATTCTCTGGGGCTGTCAGAATTGCAGACCAGCCTGAGGCATGGCAGTATGATAAAGTTTTCAGGCCCTATTTAGTTAAGGCTGAAAATCTGGGACCCAGCCAATCTATACCACTCAGGGCTCTTTTTACAGTCCAAAATGATTTGGCTTAAACATTTCCAACTGTGATGAGGTCTCATTTCAGTGATTATACAGTCATTCACTTTTCCACATCAACATCAAAGTCATTAACAACTGAGTATTATTGCATTGGCTGGAATTCAGTTAAGGACTAGAGGGATGTTCTTCTTTATTAAGATAAATCATTGCCTTGGTTATGTCACCCATGAAATAATCAATTTACTGTGTTGGTTAATTTCCTCCCTCTTTGATCTGTGAATTAAATTCAGCAGATCATTGTTCCACACAACTGCAGTGGAAAGGATGCTTTAAAATAAATGCACCACATTTTCTAATGGTACAAATCTGGTAACTGTATAAAACAAGGCTGCATGTGGCCTGATCTATTTCAACACTTTCCTTTGAAAGCTTCAGAGGAAAATGAACCAGTAGCACCAATTTGGGTGATACTCCCTCGAAGTTCCTGAGAAATGAACCAGAAGAAAGAGAAAAACTAGCAGAACTGATTCTGAGGCCTTCAGAGGAGTTAGGCTGATTGCCATAACAAATGAAAATATTTCTATTGAAGTGTAAGGCTATTTCTTGGTAGCCTTCATGAGCTTTGCTTACTGAGATGCTTACTGTAAGGATTTTTTTCAAAAATCCTACTCATAACAAGTCAAATATTAAAAAAACACCAAACAAAAACAAACAAAAAAACCCTGCACTGATACAGATTGATATTCCAATCTCCTTTTGCATTGAACTATGTATTCTGAAATTAAGCTACGTGTAGAAATAAGTCTATGTTGACTGGAAATCACTGCCTATCCATAAGAAACTGATTATGACAGCCCAAATCTGACTTTTCATGTTGCAGAATTTCACAGCAGTGTGGGTATTCAAGTCTCACTTTTCTAATATTAAACTCTAACTTTTTAAATTTAAATAGATTTAAATAATCCATACTAATTCAAAGCAACACAGACTTCTTCAGTATTTCTCTAATGTAAGCTCAGATCCATGCCTCTTCTAAAACCTGAGCTCTTCTCACATGTATGTCCTTTAAACTCAAGATCATGATCCATCATGAGCTTTGAAAAATAGGAACAGCATGTGATTTGGTTTTAAGGTCAGCATCTAATTTTGTTAGACTTGGAGGTAAACAACACGTAGGTTTCTGGTTGTGCAATCAAGATACAGAATTTCTTTCAAATTTTTACATCTTAAAGCTATATTTATATAGTCTTAAAGATTCTAGAACATGTGTTGGTAAGAAAAAGTGCTATTATTTTTGAAGGAAAATGCATATGAAAATACTATTACAAAAATAGTTGAACAAAAATTCCTGATTGAACTAAAAAAAATCACTTTATTTGCTAACTCCAATTCCCATTACATGAGTAAAATATTCTCACTAATTCTCATGTCAAAGTTACAAATTAAAGCAATGGATTAAGAAGATATAATACGGTTTCATTATAAGAATCACACCCCCAATTCACTTAAAAATTAATGAAAGCTGATTGCAGATTTGTTTCTATAGCAATTACTTGGAGTGTTTCTCCTCACATTTAACAAAAATTGTATGTGACTTCATGAAAGAAAAACTATTTGCATTAACAAATTACTTTAGTGCATTTGAAAGTCATCTTCATGAAACAAAATATACCCTAGCTGAGTATGCAGAAGAATGAACACTAATGAAAGTTCAAAGTCAGGACTACGTAAGTCAGGACATGGTAAATCAGCCAGGATAGATATTCAGAATATGTGAGGAGGCTTAGAATTGAACAGTTCATTGCAACTGCAGTGAACCTGATTAATGCACGTGACAATTCTATGTTGCTTATGAACCTTCTCACTTCGCAATCAAATTACTATAGTCTAATTAATTGCATTTGTTACTTTTTACTTGTCAGTTGTTTCATGTTAATCATCCTTTTGCCATTAGTTTCCATTTCTAAATGAATCATTCTAAGAGCAGAAAGTGAAAACATTGCTATTCCCCAAGTGTGATTTCTTATTTTGTTGACATGAATGCATAGTAACTGCAAGTTTCTTCAAGCTGTTGTGGAATATTTATTTTTTAGTTGCCATGAGGTCATACACTTGGAGTTTTAAGATGACAGAAACTCCTGGTAGAGTTTTGAACACATTCAGCTTTTGTAATTCTGCTTCAGGCAGTAGCAGTAAAGTTAAACAATCACTGATTGACTTTCATTAACCGATCTGTAAGGCTGATACGCTCAGGAATGCAACCTATAGACAGATTCTTGAAATACAGCCGAGAGAGGAATCTTGCAGAAATTCCAAAAATAGGAGGTAATACTCTCCTTGCAAACTAATTTTTTTCCTTAGATAATATTCTTTACTTTATAAGAGATTAGGTTTATTCTGTTTTTTATTTGAAAAGTTCATCAATAAATCTGTGATTATTTAAAAAACCCAAATTACCTATCACAGACTTAATTTCAAGCCTATGCTATCTTACATGAAAAAAAAAATCCACTAAGGTAACTGAAGAATTAAAGTTAAAATGCTAACTGATGTAAAATTAATGTAATGTTTTCTCTGGTACAAACTAGCTAGAAGCCCTGATGAAGATGCTGCACAGTGAGACTCCTGATCTGTCCTTAATTATCTCCTTGCTCTGGGGTAAACTGGAGCCAAGCTGTACTTGGCATGCATTTCTTTCCTTAGTGAGCAACTCTGTTCAGCTCAATAAAGGGTTGAGAGGAAGGAGCCAGAGTTACACCTTTCTCTGTGCTGTGCAGCCGCCTGTGCAGGGTGGCTAGAAACACAGAAACACAGCCCTGGTATAGAACACATTGTCCTATCCCATGCTGGTTTTCATAGTTATTCCACATATACCATGATCTCACTTGGAGGATTAGAACTGTACAAGCCAGTTCCTGATTATATAAAATATAAGTTATGTGATATCACAGATTTTGATCTATGTGATTTTGATCTGCCCGTGTGATCTCAAATTTTTGTTTTAAAAGTTTGGTTTGGATTTTTTAAATACATGACATTTATTTAATTACTAGAGCTGTAAGTCAAATTAATTTCTCCTAGGAACATATAGTTATCATCATATATTCTAAGGAAAAATGTAATGAAAGATTTGGGGTTTATGTTTCCCTTTTATTTTTCATTTTGATGTCAAAATGCATCTGTTGTACTGCTTGGTCCACCAAGCATTCCACATATGAATCCCTAGACTGAAGCAGCAGTTCTACAGTTTTGAAGGGCTTATAGAGACAGCCTCAGGACCTCTCAATGCATTTACACAGTTGACACCAAACATATTAGTGGAATCGATGTCAATGAAAATGCTTAACATTCTCCTTAAAAACAGAGGTACAGTAGGGTCTGATAACTCTAGTCTGTGTTCTCTGAACCAAAAGAATTCTTATGGTGGGTATTTCTTGCCACTTCCATGTAATTAAAATTTTGAGTAGTATTTCTTGGCAATTGGAGCACTACTGTTAAAGGTCTACAGTGGAGTGGAACAGAAAAAAGAAAACCAGACAAATTTATCAAAGCATTTTCATTAATTGTTAAGATGACCTTGCTGATGAGAGGTAAAGACTCAAATTCTGTCCTTAACTGAATCAGAAAGGAAACTGCACAGACATGAAAGCCCTCAAATTTATAGATATTTAAGCCTCCATCTCTTTTAAAAACAAAAGTTGAAACTAGATCAAACTTAACTGCTGACATTTTTAGCATTTTTTCCTTTTATTTGTCAAAAGAAGGCATCATGTGTGGCATACACTAGAGCTCATACAATTTGATGTTTGACTGCATCAGCATGTATTGTGCTGGGAGCTGTGGGTACAGCAGAGATTCTCCACATCACTGAAATTATCTCTGAAACATACAGGTAAAAATCTGTTCTACAAATTTTTGTTTTAATTAAACCAACTGTGTCACTTCCTAAAGAGCTCTGTACAAAGATCTTGTAACATGCAGTGAAAATGTATAGGTATCCAATTATTTGTGAATAATATATCATACACAGTAATTACTAGTGAAGCGTTTAACAGTTTTAATAGGCCTCTTTTCATTTTGCCATCCTTTTGGGTTGATACAGGCTACAACTTCCAGCAACATTCTTCCATACTCTCACTAAACACAGATCGGTTACAGCATATCCTTTTAAGAAGTTTGAAATAAAATATGCTAAGTATATTAAAAATGTGCCAGGTATGTTATGCCCACTGCCAGTTTCAATACCAGTAAATTATCCTGTTTTGCAAGTCATTGCCTATTGCTATTCACAGACTATGTGAATAAATTTCTAACTTTCATTCATTCTAGGCTCTGGAGCCTACTGATGGCAGCTTTGGGAAACAACCTTTGGGCTGAGGGCTGTCCCCTTCATTTTTTGAATCTTCTCCACAAGGGATGGTTCATGGGGTTGCTATCAGTATGCTCCAGGGTAAATGCCCCCTTCTGTGGGATGCTTCTGGGGGGCTGTTATCATTGGGCTCCAGCTTTAACACCTCTAACCCACTGCAAAACTTTTATCTGTAGCTGTTATCAATAGGCTTCACAGCTAACATATCATCACCTAAGAAGGATGTTTACTGGAATGGCTTTTTTTTAAGTCTCCAGAGTGAAAACTCTACCCCAAATCTGGAGGAGCTGCCATCAGTAGGCTCCAAAGCATCATCTAAACAAAACTTATTTAATAGCTTTGCAATGATACAGGACACAGAGGAAAGCAAGAGGAAAAAAAAAAAAAAGGATGCAGAAGATTCAGGTGAATGCCACCAAGAACACAAGAACTGGAACTCATCAACTAATGTTGATATTTTTAAATAATCCACTAAGAAATGTGATTAGGCAGCTTCACTGGTAATGTATTAACTCCTGCCAGTCTTCACAGTATCTGCTTCAACTATGGTAAGAGAGCAAGTTCATATACAATTTTGTTAGTGTGTCAAAGACTGCAAGTGTTATGAAAACTACTGGTTATACTGCATGAGTACTTGACCAGTGGGAGAAAATTCCATCTGTGTGTGTCTTTGAAGTTTAAGTGCCCTTCACTAAACAAATCAGATTGTGTTAAAGGACTCTTATGTCTTCTAAACTGGTTTGCCACTCCACTGTTTTACCTCACCCACAGCATCTCCATTCAAATCACAATTCATATGCTTCAGAATGTATTTCCTACCTGATGCTATATTAACCACAGCCCATGTAGCACAGCAATGAAAGAAAAACCATAAGGGTCTCAAACCATAAAAACTTGGAGACTGAAAAGCTTTAAGGGTCACTAAATAAAGTATGGGTAATGGCTGGTATTATTGAGGAAGAGTCATGAAATCTGGGAAAGGAAAAACCTGGTGGAAACACTCATACTGCTGGCACAGAGATTCACACACTACTGGCAAAATCAGAATAATTAAACTTAACTCTGTCCAACCCTCCCAGGGAAACCTTGAAAGAGTTTATATGTTCCTGAAGCACCAACACTGAAAAGCCTGTTGACCATGAACTCCCAAAACAACCTGGAGAAGTGGGCATTAAAGGGAAAAAAACATTTGAAGACATTAGTAGCATCTGAGGACTGATGCAGAAACTGGGGGCCCTCAAATTGAGAGGCCAGAACAACAGAGATTATTGATAGCTTTGCTCTCTCCCTCCCCTCTAATAGTAAGCTCAGAGCACAGAGACCTTGGAAAAGCATCAAAAGATACAAAGCACAAGCTGGGCATTGGACGCTATCAACTTCCCAGCTCATTTCAGGGATGTCCCATTGTAAATGACTGCAGGTGGAGTAAGTGGCGATTACAGCTAACTCACAACATTTATTCAGCCCCAAAGGTGGCCATTCTTACATTGTTGCTAAATAAGATTAGAAGCTCAGTTGTTGAGCCTGGACAGAAGCTAAGCCACGTCAGCTGCTTACTCACTCCTGTCCCCCTAGACCAAGAGCTAATGGAAGGGCCAAAGCAAGAAAAGGGCAAAGTTTGAGACAAAGCCTGTTTATTTCTTCTAGTTCTTGGTGAGGTTGCTTTTCCCCCTCTGACTAAGTGGTGATGTCAAAAGAATTCTACCCTGGTTTCTAGGGCACGGGGTGAGAATTAGAGTGGACAGCTCTCAAAGAAACTTTAAGGCAAAAGCCTCTGTCAGCTCTCTCAGCTCTGTGGCTAGCAGTTCAGTCAGACACAAGCAATTGGACAAAAGACCTGTGCTCAGGCATCACTATAGAAAGGGCTGTGCTGGGTCTCTGGGCACATGGGGACACAAGCAAGTCTGTGTGAGGAACAACCTGGGGCTGCCCCACACTGCACTGAGCCAGGTCCATGGCAGCCCCATGCCCAGCCCCAGAGGAGCCCTGCAGGCAATACGGCAGTGCGGCAGCACGAGCAGCTTAAGGGTCTCAACATCACAGTGGGCTTTGCTCATCACTGGGTGAGAATGGTCCTTTGGGATGTCACCTGGTGATGGATGTCAATGATGACGGTTCCACCTAGCAATGGATTATGATGTCACAGCTTGTGTCCCTCCCTGCACTTCACCCAGTCAGTGCCACGCTCCAGCTGAACAAGTTCGCATTAGACACACTGGAGGCTACCTCCCAGCCAGGCCAGCACTGCGCTTCTCCACTGCTGATGGCCTGACAAACAATCATTGCCTGAGGGCACAGCAGGGACTTCTTGCTGCATCTTTGCTTCTAACTTGCTGCTTCCCTCCATTCTTCCTTCTCCTCAATCTGCTACTTGCTGTTACTCTTCATTTTCCTTCACTTTCTTTTGTGATGCTAGTTTTGCTTTCTTCTTGCTCTGGGCTACAGGAAAGTTCCGTACCAGTGCTGTGTCAGAGAAGCCCTTTGGTAGCTCTCCTGTTTTTCCTGTAGTTTATCTAGCCACCAGCATGGAGGGACCCTGGGTAGGCATCTGGAGACCTCATCCCCGACGGGGCCCAATCCTTGCAGAATTCAGCACCCCAGGTCCCAAGTACTGGATCCCTGGAACGACAGGTAAACCGACTATCAGGGGAGCTAATGGCAGCAGGAGGCACAGCACACTGCCTGCTTCCAGTTAGAAAAACTCCTTTTGCTACACAGTTGCAGGCACAGGTCCTTTCACAGGCTTTTCTTCCCAGGTCATATGGCTCATGATCCCACCAAAGACAGAGCCCCTGCATACTCATTTCGAGGGACCAAAGCACCCTCCGCAGAAACGTGCTCACCAGGTCCTCGGTACTTCATCGAATCATCCATTACTAAGACTGGGAAGCAAGTGGCTCCATTGGCACTTGTGACAGCACGTCCCAAGACCAAGACTCTGGTCACTCCTGGACCCAGTGAGTAGTATTTCTGCAGCCCTTCTTCCAGGCCAGACAAGCATGCCTTACTGTTGCCCTGTGACACTAGGGCACAAAACCCTCTGCTCATGCCCTGAATGGGCCTCAGAGTGTTCCAGAAAGAAAACAAGCAAGACTGAGCTCCTCCTCCTGACTTCTCTTCTTTGGCTTGCAGTTAGGTTCCCGGGTTCACTTCTTTTCTTCTTGTCTCTTTCTCTGTCCCAGGTGACTACACCACGGATCCTGCCAACAAACATGTCTACTATACCGCACCGGTGAATAGCCTGGTGTCCCGACCCAAGGACTTAAAAGGTTTTCGAACACCAGGTACGGAACTTGGGGAAACAGACACTCTCACAGTCTGCATATCCTCCAGGAGCATCTGCATCTTCTTCAACAGGCCTAGCAAAAAGCCTAAGCAGCAAGACACAGTGTGTGCTCAACAAGCTTTTTGCTGTCCCACAGCATCAACTTCTCCCATCTCACAGAAGAACTGGCAGCTCTGCTTTCAAAGAGCCAAGGCACACCACATGCAACAAAAGACAGAGGCACTGGGATGAGGGGCAGGAAACCTTTCCTGCTCCTCACAGCCAGCTTGGCAGGCTGACTCTCTTCCACCTAGGCATTGCACCCTTTCCCACAGGACTGATCTATGCTCTCTTCCTATTCAATTTCCAGGTCCTGCTGCCTACACCTTGCCCAGGGTTCTGGGACCTCACACAGTGTACACTCATGCCGAACCATGCTACTCCATGAAAGGGAAGAGTCAATACCAGAGCTGTTTTCATGACCTGGCAATGGTGAGCTGTACTTCTTTGTTCTCTCACAGCAGCAGCAGAAGCTCAGCTGCTCTGCTCAGGGCAGCAGCCCAAGAAGCCACAGGGCCTCTGGCTCTGCTATTACCAGTAACACCTACACCTGCAGCCCCTTATTGTTCCCCACCAGCAGCTTTGGCACGGTACAGCTCTCTGGCACTAATGGCACTAATGTCCCTCGTCCTCTGTGAAATTTACCTCTCTTCCCAAGGAGCCCTCATTCCCAAGGCTCCAGACCTGCCACACTGCTCCTCTGGCCAGACACCTAAAGCAGCACACAGTACTCGTGGGCACCCAGCAAGAATCCACACTGCCTCTTGTACCCACCAATTTCATTGCTTCACTTGCAGACGCCAGGTCCTGCGGCATTTGCCAAGGTGGATACGGACATCTACAAAACCAGGGCTCCCAAGTACACAATGGGACTAAAAACCAAACTTCCTGGCAAGGGAATGTTTCCAGGTCCAGCAGAATACAGCCTGGGAAAGGTAAGGCAGTCAGCCCACCAATGTGTTGTGCTGCACAGCTTTCATTTGAGGACAACTCTGGAGAATGAGGCACCATTTTCACCTCTTTTCTTCCCAATTTCCCTTTCCAGTTGTCAGTGACCAAGGCCCGGGATCCTGCCTACACTTTTGGACTCCGACATTCTCTCTACAAAGCTTCTTTAATACCTGAAACACATCTTGATTAAAGACAGATACCTGAAGAAATCTTTTTCTGTCCTTCCTTTGCAGCAGGGTGTGTGTGTGTGGACCACTGGCTTCACTGTCTCATGTCTATGCCTCAGTCAAAACATGGTAGGATGAAGGTGAGGGGAGAGCAGCAAGGTGACTGCGTGAACCAGGCTAACATCTCCAACAGTACTGTTTCACCTAACCAGAGCAAAACACTGTGAAAGCTTTCCAGCCCCGCCTTGCACACTCTCACCCCATGGCCCATGCTGGCCTCAAGGAAAAAGCCCATCTCAGTGTCCCCCTTTTCAGTGCACACGGGTAGCATCTGCTCAAGGTGTGCGCGGAAACACAGTTGCCCTGCATCCTCTCTTGCCACAGGCAGGGGCTCATTTCCACAGGCAAGTCCCCAGACCACTGAGAGCTAAGGAGAAAGAACCATTATTCCCAGTCTGAAAATGGAATAATCATAGGATCCTGCAACAGCCCAGGTGGGAAGGAATCTCATCCAACCCTCGTGTGGGAGATGCAGCCTGGAAGAGACTAGCCAGCACCCAGCCAACCACTAACTTGATTGTGGCCAGTGATGGGACTCTACTGTGCCCCTGGGGAGGCTGTTTCTCCTCTCTGGCTGAGTGGTGATGCCAAAAGGATTTGCCCCTGGTTGCTAGGGAGCAGGGTGGGAATTGGTGTAGGCAGCTCTCACAGGTGCTCCAAGGCAGGAGCCTCTCTCAGCTCTATGGCCAGCACTTCAGTCAGACTCAGCCCATTAGACAAAGGCCCTGTGTTCTGGCACCATGGGACTGGAAAGGGCTGTGCTGTGCATGGGAAAGAAGCAGGTCTTTGTGAGGACAAACTGGGGCTGCCCCACGGGGCACTGAGCCCGTTACGTGCAGACCCATGCCCAGCCCCAGCGGAGCCCCACAGGCAATACGGCAGCGCTGCAGCACCGACCGACCCCGGCTGGCCCAAACCTCCCGCCGGCAGCGTCCGGGTGCTGGTGAACCCGAGGGAAAGGCTACGTGTGCCAGACTGCGGGGAGGCGGAAGGCAAATTCTCGGGACGGCGACACACAGTCCCGCCGCGTCCTCTGCGAACAGGCGTGCCGCAATAGGCCTTGTCCGGCGGTGCCGAGCTGGAACACGGTGTGTCGAGGAGCTGCAGCGTCGGGACCTCGGGCAGAGCGGGCCCGGGCTGGAACACGGTGTGTCGAGGAGCTGCAGCGTCGGGACCTCGGGCAGAGCGGGCCCGGGCTGGAACACGGTGTGTCGAGGAGCTGCAGCGTCGGGACCTCGGGCAGAGCGGGCGCAGGCGCTCCTGAGCCCGGCTCCGGGCAGGAGCCAGTAGCTCCGACTGCGAAAGGGGAGCAATGGCTAGTGGGGTTTAATTTCCTCATTATCTGAGTAAACGGCAGTAAATTACACTAATCTCCTCCAACCGAATCCGTTTCACGCGTCGTTATCTCAGTTCACGAGCTTTTCCACCTTGTTTTCCGTTCCTGTTTTCCTGCTGAGAAGGGGCCGCGGGGACCTTGATTGCGTGCGGCTCCTCTCAGTCGAACCCCGAGCAGGCATCTTCCTTTTTAGGCCTTCAGGTGCCCTTCTCTTCTTTTTGAAATGCCAGTGGTTAAAGGGAAGTATTTTAACTGAAATTACTTGAAGATCTAAGTGAGTTAGAAAGATTACAGGAGAACACAAAGTTAGAATAGGAAAAGATTTGTCAAAAGTTGCTGTTGCAGGGGAAGGACAAAGGCAAATGAAACTTTAGTTAATAGACTGGATATTCAGTCTTTTGTGGTGCAGGAAATTTTTTTAACTTGTTTTTTTAATCTGCAAAATAAATTTCATCCTACCTGCATTCACAGATGAGGTCAGCGATGATGTGCTCTATGAGAACAGTGCTGAGGCAGCAGTGGACAGATTTTGTTCTGGACAGGTTTTGTACCCCCGTGAGTAAGGTGTGCTTGTCTCACGTGGAAGAAAAGCTGGAGAAATGGTACTCAGGGTGACCTCGGTCTTCATACTGGGACATCCACAAATGTGCAGTACTGGAGCTGAGTCCTTCCCATTCACAGCGATACAGGGGTGAATGTAGTGCTGAGTACCTGCAGAGCAGCTGTCTGTGATGGATGTTTGGCTCCTTGCAATGTGTTAAACTTACAGTTTGTTAAGTGGAAGCAGCAGATGTGCTGTGATCCCCCAGCTGTTCTCCTCCCCCCTCTGCCCCTGCCCCATCCTTCATTATTCCTGCTTTACCTGTCATCTCAGGAATTGTATACATGTATCCTAGTGTGCTGAACTCTGCCATGGTGTGGCCGCATAGGTGATGAAACCTCCAGGTGCCCACCCAGGCTCGATCCATATTGGTAGCTACAGAGTCTATGGCAAGAATAAGGACCACAGCACTGCCAGGCCCAGTGCCACACGGGAGCTTGCTCTGATGGGTCTTCTCCTATTTTCTCATATTGCTAGAAGATTCAAGGGTGATCCCCTCTGCTCAGCACTCATCAGGCCTCATTCAGGCATTATGTCCTTTTTGGGTTCCTGGAGACAAGCTGGCAAATTTAAGAGGCTCAGGGTTAGGTTGGGAAGGTCTGTGTGGATGGGACTGGTTCAGAATGGAGTAGAGAAGGCCTTGGTGCACCTCACAACCTGGTGCCTATGGGTAAGGCAACTAATATATTTTCCTCTTGAAAACACAACAAGCAGACCTTGATGATGTCTGCAAAGCAGAAACATGCAATGAAAGAAAAGACAGCATGATTTTTTTGTTTATCTAAAAGCTGTATGTTCTTGTAGTTTTGGGTCACATAATATGAATGCAAGTTTGAATGCCTCAGACTTCTGTTTCATGTCTTATTTTCCAATGGTCCCTTAATTTATGTTTTTGTCCTAGGGAGAGTGATTTGGGCCTGGTGTTTTTAAGCAGAATTTTCTGCTGAAGATAATGTTTAGGAACACCTCTATGCTGCCACTTTTGGGAGTTTGACACCCTGAGCGTGCAAATGAATTCAAGAGAGGCCTTTCCCCAGAATGAAGAAGAAATGGAGCAGACTCCTGTCTGCATTGTCAGGTCATGCAAAAAAAGCTGGATGCCAGCCACAGATGCAGAGTGTTTTCAGACTTCTCTCCGGTGAGTAAAAATAGATAAGTTCTCCATACATTGGAACTGACAGCGTGCTTAGAAATTATCGAAAATACTGGTGGGTCTAATAAGTTACTTTCATGTTTAAGTTTGCATCTTCATTTTAGGGAAGAGTTGTTGATGGGGAATTTGTCAAAAACATTAGTGACAGTGTTACTAGCTCACAGTCTTAATGATGTGAAAGCAAACAGCATGTGCATTCTAAGACACTGAATCTCAACCACCCAAAAGACAAGGCCCAAGACAACTGACTCTCTTCCTGAGACTGTGATTTGTGACTGATCTGGGTTGCTGAGGTTTCCGAACATTAACCTGAATAGTTTAAATATTTCCAGATTGAAAAGCTTTTTGTAGTCGGAAAATCTGAAGTGGCTGCCGGTCCTCTTTAAGAGAAGCCTGTGTAGTTCACTTGTTATGGGTTTGCTTGTTCTGTAAAAGTTTGCAGAAGAGAATCTTTATCACAGCTCTGTTTTGTTTTCTATAGTTGTTTTTGGACATGCATGACCACAGGCAATTGCTCTCTATCTGGGGGAAATTCTTTTTTAGACTAAAATGTGATGAGGTGGTGTATCCACTTTAATACGTTCCTACATTTGAGAATAAAGGATAAGCTATGTTATACACCAGGAAAAAACCCAAACAAAACGAAACATCCTTATTCTATATTCATTTTTTCTCTGGAAGGGATTTAAGGACTCTGGCCATCTGGATGTCTGGCAACTCAGTCAGAGCTGTGGCTACTGTGTGTGTGCAGATTAACTGTGTAGCACATGCACAGTAAGTCCAATGTGTCCAGTACACATCAGACCTGCTGCACATGTGCTGCACAGATGGTCTGTACATACACAGTAAATCAGCTATGTTAAGCCTACTGCGCATATGCAAACCATCTGTGCATTGCACATATGTATATTTTGCATGGGAAATCCCTAGTCAGAGCATGAAAGGTTGTGGCAAAGAGGAACTCCAGTGGTAAAGAGACCGTGAGAGAGTCTGACAGTGGCATAAATTAAAGCAGCTCCTTGCCTGTTTTTGCTCATGTCTGGGCCAAAGCTGCAAATAAGTTCCTCAGAATCAGAAAATGTGACTAGCTGCTCAACAGTTTCAATCTCTCTAACAATTGGCTGCCGGAGAGAATCTGTATCAAAACCATTAGTTTTAAAGGCAGTGATTATCAGCTAGAACTGCAGCTAGTTTGTCAGGTAGCTCAAAATGAACAAGGTCTGGTATTTTACTTATCCAATAAAATAGTGATGCATATGATGCAGGCCTCAGGGGTATGTTTAGTCAATTATCTTTCTTTTATTTCCCAGTAATCCTTTTGCATCTCATCTAATATTCAGCATTTTTACATAGGCTGTTTGAAACTGACCAAGATGCTTACTGGTTAGTACATAGGCACTGTTTACATATGTGTAGAAAAATAGTATCTTTTCAGTCTATATGCAAGTTATTGCTTATTATGTTTATGGTACATCTTTAAATCCCAGTTCTGACAATGGCAAGGAGGCTCTTTAAACTATGTCTGTTTTAGGTCTATCTCTAATGAGTTCTAATGATCTGAAGTTAAGAACCCCTTTTTTATCTCACAAGGCATCACTGCTCATCTAACCAACACACACTTGAGGGAAGAGATACCTTCATAGGCTTGAGAAGTGGGCCAGTGTCAACCTCCTGAACTTCAACAACGCCAAGTGAAAGGTCACACACCTGGATTGTAGCAATCATCATTTTCAATGCAGGCTTAGTGGTGAATGGATTGAGAGCAGCCCTGCAGAGAAGGACCTAGGTATACTGCTGGATCAAAAATTATATATGAGCCAGCGATGTATGTATGCATCCCAGAAAGCAAGTTTTACCCTGAGCTTCATAAAAGAAGTGTGCTGTTCACTGGGCTGAGGCTTTCCCCCACTGCAGCCCTTTGCACTGTTGTCATACCTGTCCAGCCCACTCTAAATAGCTTGTTCATTTCCTCCCAACCTTCTCACCAAACAAGTCCAAGCCTTACCCATCTGAATGTCCTGTCTCAAATGCCCAGTATATACTTCCTCTAACAAGTCATGTTCCTTAATTAATATTCTCTCCCCTTCCCACTCCTACCTGTCTATGCTTAATGTTGTATTTCTGCTTTTATTCCTGGTTTCTCATTGAAAATTGTCAATAGCTATATGCAGTGAATTTATTCCTACTTTTATTCTGAGAAGAGCTGTAACTTTCTTGGCCAAGAACTTCCAGAAAAAATCAGCTTCAATCAAATACTATCAAGGCCAGGCTTTACAAGTTTATTAATACTGTAATAACACTACTGTGTAGTAAATCATATGAAGTGAATGCTTGAAGTGCTAGATTCCACTGCACTGTAAATAATCCATTGAACCAAAAGGAAATACCCAAGTGAACAAATGAGGCAGAATTTTTCTGTAATACAAATTAAAAACATATACCTCAGAGTTGGGCTGATTTTGAAAGAAGATGCTGGAAATGTGATAAAAGTGCAACAAACAATAAAGTGTGATGTATGAAGTGATCTGTCATTTCTAGTCAGAGTTCCCTCCTCAGTAAGATGCAAGATAGATGGGGCACTAAAAGAGAAAGAAAGAAAGAAAGAAAGAAAAAGAAAGAAAGAAAGAAAGAAAAGAAAGAAAGAAAAGTAAGTAAGGAAGGAAGAAAGAAAGAGAAAGGCAGGCTCTAAGGAAAGGGGGATAGGGATAGGGTTAGGAAAATTGTAGATTATTTGAGGCCATCTCCTTGACCCTAGCCTACCTCCACTGGTGCAACCACTGGTCAGGGTGAAGTAAAGCTGACAATAGCTATTCATCATACTATAGACTTGAATGTAAAATGAAAACCACAACTACCTCATATGATACAAGTACATACAGGAAGGGATTAAATCAATGAAAGATGTTATCCCAAAGCAAAATAGCAATTCCTATTAAATTCAGCTCTTACTCGAAGGAGCTGATTTTTCCCTGCCTTAAGCTACAAACACATGCATGCAATACACCCTTGTAGTCAGGTGTGTTGGAATTCTGTAGGAGTTTCTTGACCCACCCCTCCAATTAATTTTGTCATCAAGCTGCATATAATGTTCCCATGAATGATTTGCTTTCAAAGATGAGCAAATGATGTACAGTGAGGAAAATAGTAATTATTTGCTTTCAGAGAGACCGCTTGGTTTTCCTAACTTTGTTTACTTCAAAAGCTGGTAATGGTTTTAATTTTTTTTTGCCTGAATAAAAGAATCAAAAAAATACCAACCTTAGAACACCTGACATTTCTTCCTGTAAAATCTTCTTCCTTGAAAGGCAGAAGTACAGCAGGTAACAGATCATAGTCAGGAATTTCTGCAGCTGGGCTGATACATGAAAGTAAAAGAGCTCCTTTAAAAAAAACCAAACCAAACGCATCTCTGTTCTTCCTTTTGTTTTTCAGCATCCCTAAAGGAGGAAAATTCAACATCAAGTGTCACAGGACCTTGGTGTAAATATCTCAAAACAGTCTATTAATCTTGGCTAACAAAACACACATTTTTCAAATTTCTCAAGGCTGTGCTGCAATCCTGGGCCATTCTGGGAACATCTTAAAAAAAAAAAACGTGTGCATGTCTATGCACACATTCTTTGAATGACCCCTTCATTCTTCAAAGAATGGGATTGTCCATAAATTTCTGCTCTTTGTACTAAAGTACATTAATTAAAAATATCTGGTTAATGTGACCTTGCTATTTTCAGACCTGCAAAATGGATTATCCATATACAACTACAGCTTCACTGTTTAAACTAAATCTGTCTTAAAATAACTGCAACGCCTTCTCTTCCTTCCTTTAGCCCTAAAAATAACAATTGTCACAACTAAAGAACGCAGCAGTACTTCAGTTATTTGTCACAAATCACTCACAGACAACAACTTCAGTTCCTTGTTATAATTGGACAGTGAAAATGTTGAAGGGTTTCTAAAATAGAGGTGTTGGCCCCTTTGATTGACAGGTACCATAGAACTGCAGTCTGTCCAACCTTCTTCCCAAAAGCTGAGATCTCCTTCAAAACCTTAGGAAAATTTTTATACTCAATGGAAGTTGTTTATTTAAAGCATTGGTGCATGGAAATGAGTAATAAATCAATCAGCATTTGCTGTTGGTCAGCAGGTGGTGAGTATTTACATTGTGCATTACTTGATGAGTTGTTTTTCTTGACTGTTATCTCTCTTTACTATTATTATAATTTCTTTTTTGTTTCAATTATTTAACTGTTATCTCAGCCTAGGAGTTTCACCTTTGCTTCTCCTCCCCATTCCACTGAGGGGAGTATGGAGTTTGGATCCATCACTGAACAGAGGTGTATCCTTTCTTTGTAAGAGATCTGGCTTTAAATAAAGCCATTCTTCACATCCAGACACAGGCCCAAATTTCTTCTTGTCGCCATCTGGCTAATATTAACGTACTGCTTTAAAACTGTGTTGTTGCTAGCTTCCCAGACTTGCATCAGTCTTTTAAAAAAGTTTTATTTTTCACGATTACCGATTCACACATTCAATTTCAATCAGGAGAAGCAAACATATTTCATCCTAAGAAGTGCGCTAGCAACAGAATATGCAAGGAAAAGCTGCTTTATTATTTTGTTCGTGCGCTGTTTGGTTTGGTTTTATTTTTTTCTGACCAAAAAAAAGATTTAAAAAAAAAGAGTAGAAGCTAATGTGTTTGACAATTGATGAAATGACTTTGCATTTCTTCTGCTGGGAGCCAAAAAGAGGTGAGAATTAAGAACAGCCAGCTAGGGCTCTTGCACCCCATTGGAGTGAGTAGCACAGGCAAGGTTGTAGTCCATCAGTCACTTTTTATCCCGTGATGTTCTAAGTCAAAAGTCTGAGCTCTTGGGGCACACTTAGCACTCAGATTACCCAGACACTCTTGACTTTCCTGTTGGCATGTTTCCTGATATCACATATCAAGAAGCCTGGAAGCCTGTAGAGCTCTGACTCAAGGCAGCACTTGTAGACTTAATGGCTTTGGAAACCCTGATGTCTCTGTGGCTACAACCTTCCATATACATATTAATTAAACAAGGCTGGGACATGTGTTTGGGCATTATTTAGCAATCAGTTATACTATTTAAATGTAGAGAAGATCCTTGATGGTTTTAGTCCAAGAAAACTACAGTTTCCTAGTCAGGATCTGGGCAAGGTTCAGGAATCACATTAGGCCAGGGAACAGATAGTGTGCTGGGCATTGTGATGAATGAGAAATTATTGTGGCAGAAGAGAGGGAGTTTGGTTTCATAAACACACACTATGCCATGGTCTTTGATTTAAAAGCCAGAGAATGGTTATTTAAGAGTTTGGTTTGATAATGTATCATAGCCTCAAGGTATTCTGTCACATCTAGATTTTACAGAGTTTGCCTGCCATGTTTTGCAGGTATTGTGGTTTAACCAAAGCCAGGATGGCAGGTTTCCAGGATCTGCAGCTCTGGGTTGACTTTGCCAAAGGGGCTGCCACAGATTTAGTACAGAAATTTTCAATGTCTTGGGCTACATTGCCTGTAGTGAAAGGCACACATAACAGGGTTGTCCTAGGGCTATGATAATCCAATATTTCAAATGTATTCTTGCTCTCTATACCAAGTATGACCCAGCTGATACTTTGTAAAATGGTACTTTGATGATGCTTCTTTATTTATATCAGAGTTTATTAATTCTTTGATTGCAAAATAAAAGTTTAAAAAATAGTTCAGCTATAAGGACTGAGTTTTTTATGGGATGTAAACAAAATGTCTTATTTTCATAAACTTCAGGATGCTATACTAACTCTTATCAAGACTTTCACACCTGCCACATAAGGTATTTAATTTATCTTAAGAGATGTGACTAAAACTGTATAATTTCAAAAGGTTTGCATAGAGGTTGTTTTTACTCTTCTATCTACCTTTTTCATTTTCAAAAAACAGAGCAAATTAAAATAAACCACTGGAATATCCAAATTAGGTTAAGCAAGTGAAGGTCAAAGTTTGCATCCCTATAGCATTTTTGTTATATAAATAGACATTCATGTTTAAAATTATTACCTGAGGAAAATATCTTGGTATCTTTTTCTTTAATCTCATAATTCTTTCTACTGAAGATCTGAATTTTGGACACTACAGTAAAGCTTTTCAATATAGTATTTTAAGACTCTGCAATCCTTTACTTGTCTATTTCAGTCAGTCTTGGTAGCTTTAGTGTTCACAGGACATAGTGGTAATACTACTTATGTGATCCCAATCCATGGTTACCTTCATGAGATTGTAATATGGTGCTGTGGATTTAAAATGCATTTTAGATCCATAAAAGGCAACATACTCATCTGGCAGGATTTTAAGCTAAGGCTATTTGTCTGGCATGTAGTATATTCCCTGTAATATTTGTTCATTTTAAAGGAAGATTGCCAGAGTTTGTTCTTAGTAATGGAGGTGGGAATGAGTAAAATCATTCCCCAAGGCTCAGATTCATTATTTGATACCATATGTCTAGTAAGACTGAGCAATCTAGGTATCATTAGAGCTGTTTTCCCATGAGAGTAATGGTACTCTATCACACACACAGACTCAAGAACCCTGTGTGTGAGCTTTGGTATGACTAGGCGCACCATTAAAAATATTAAATGTGTGATAGATCCCACAGATATGTTCACTGTCCCCCTGTTTGAATTTATCCAGACTTCATGTCAGAAAATTTCCAGTCAGCTATTGGACTCTGCAAAGCAAGTACTATTCCTCAGATCCTTGCAGCCTCAGCTATCATAAATAAACTTTGCACCATTTACACTTAGGGAAGTTCAGCTGTTAATTACCACCACTTCAAAATTTGCTTCACCTTATTTTTCATGAGTGGAAATTCAGCAATAAGACCCATTTAAATAATTGTGACTTGGTTAGCACACAGCCAGGGTGTAACTGGAAATGGGAGCTGATGTAGAACAGTGGACGGTATTCTTAGATGTTCAGGCCAAACTATATTTTTTCCTCTTCATGAAAATTTCCTGTGATGGAGGACTAACACTTCCAAGATGTTGGCGCATCATTCGGGCTATAAGTAGAAAACAGAATTTAAAATATTTGAGATTGCTTTTTTTAGTTATGCTACTGTTATAGCAGCTTTGAGAGACACAGAAAAAGAAAAAGTAGAATTCCTGGGAAGACCTTGAGTAGAATATGGATTCTTTTTCTTCTGATGTTTGCTCCTAGGCAAGGTATTGGAGTTTGGGATTTTTTTTTTTTTTGTTCCAGGGGAAAAAAAGTTAATTACTTTTCTCTGTTTTAAATAAATGAATTAAAAAAATTACAACTGTTATTTACTATTCTAAGTCTTGAGGGAAGACTTGTATTCTTACAATGACTTACTTTCATTAATTGAGGTTCTTTAATAGCAAATGAAAATGACATAATTTTAAGGCAGCGTTTCACAAATTATTTTGTGTTGCCTCCACTTGCAAAGGATCTTCCATTCTCCATCAAAACATATGTAAGGCATGCTACTTTCAAATCAGAAAATAGGGTAAGACAGTCAAATTGTGTCCCATAGTTCAGAAAATCCTAGAACAGGCTGCATGGGAAATTATCTCATGATAATGATCATTGGAGTAAAAAATTGGTCTTTCTAAAAAACAGCAATTTTATTTAACTGTAAAAATAACTAGAGTTTTTGAAAGTAATATACCATACTGTTTTAACTTTAAAGCAGAGGGGAAAAAAGTCTGAGGAAGTTGGACATAACCTGTGAAATTAAATAGAGCTGGGAGGGCAAAGTTAAAGTATTAAACTTTAATGTTAGCTTAAAAAAAACTACTTCGAACAAATGTCAACTATAAACTATGCTTACAGGCATTTAAACTCACTAGCAGATGCTGACATGATAGACTGTTACTTTTGCTGCTCTAGTCAACACAGGAACAAATTAACATGGTACTCTGTGTCTTTGATTCCTGTCTTTACTTTGGTGTTGATAAGGTTTTAAGCTCTCTGGGCCTCTGTTCTTAGTCATTTTATATTAATTCATAGCTTCCTCCTTGTTCTTTTTGTAAGTTTAATTCGATATTGTGTTAGGTGAAATTTGCTTTATGATAATAGTGGTAATAAAGACTGATGGCATCTTTACTTAATGGAGCTATTTTGTGAATCTGTATAAAGCTTTTCTCATTGTGCCAAGAGCAGAGCATCTGTGATTATTGCAGTGTAGTTTAAAGCACTCAATTTGAGACAGAGAGACAAGTTCTGCTTTTGGCTGCCTAAGTAAAACTCTCTTTTCACTAGAAGCCAGATATCTGCAGTGGAAAACAATATTTGACTCCACAACATTGGGGCTGACCATCAGGACCAGAACAAGAAATTCCTTGGAGAAGAGCTGTGCATCTGTTTGTTCTCTTTTTGAAGACACAGTGACCTTTAAACTGTAATTAGAATTTTTGGATATTATTTTACAGTGTTCATCCAATAACAGCATTTCCAATTCTATAAAATTGTCTAAGTACATTCTATTCTGCACTTCTTTTTTGAGTGCAGTGGCCACTCAGAACTCAGGAAAGGAGGCTGCAGCTGTCTAGGCTAGAATTTGTCTAGGGAAGCAGGTTTAAAGACATGTCTTGTAAAAATGGTCTAGGAGATTTTCCCTGAAGATAGAAACTCCAAGTTCTTTCAATTTATTTAGAATAATAGTATTCCATCCTAGAAATCTGTACTATCCTAGATGGTGATTGAAAACAGAACAATGTGAGTGTCCCCAGCAACATCTGCTGAGTGATCTGATGGTTTTATAACTTGGTTTTATAATTTATTTTAGCTCATTTTCTTCCTTATGTAAGGTCAGTGTACGATGTTACTGTCTAAATGAATATTAACAGCAAAAAAAATATTGATCAATGTATTTCATGACATATAGTTTTCCTATATTAATAATATATTACGAAAGCAAAATATATTAGACTTAAAAATAAAAAAAGCAATGCTAAACTCCCCCCAGAACAAATAAAGTACTTTATGGACACATTATTAAAATCTCTAGAAAAGTTAAAAGGATATATTTTCATATAATTCTTTCTGATTTTTTTTTTTGCATTCAAATAAAAGAGACCTTCCTTAGATAGGGTTTTTTACTAAAGAAAAATTGCAAAATGATGTCTTTAAAACATCAATCCTTTTATTACAAGCATTGTTTAGCTGAAAGAGATCAGCAACTGCACTAAGACAGCTAACCATTTAGGGAGGAATCTTCCAAGTTTGCTCTGCATTACAGGAAATGATTTTAGATGGGGGCTTTGTCCTCTCGATTTGTAGCCCTTTTAATTAGAAATCATGTCATTACTTATGACAGTAGATGGTGGCAAACATGGCTTCACGTCACAGAGGCCCAGGATAAACAAGACAACTTGACCTAGCTTTTTATTGCTTTGCTATGCTCCTCTTTTTTCTCCCCCTTTTTTTTTCCCTTCCCCAGAATCTTTGTGCTAAATGGGTTGAAGTAGCTTTGGTTTGTACTTTTTAGAGAGGATTCAATGTGACATGTTATGGGAAGCTCTGGCAGAAATATGTGGTAAGTAGGTCACAACAGCTCTGTTGATTAGCATATTGGTGATTTAAAACCACAGTATCAGTTATAAAGTGGTGGATGGATAACATAAAATCTTGAGTATTTATTGGGAGAAGCAATTTTTACAGCATAAGACCAAGCTGAATAACCATGCTGTACTAGCAATATATTTATTTTTCTTAAAACCGTAACCCCCTCATGAAATGTTTTTAGCCCTCAGCTTAGCCTGAGGCCAAATCCAAGGAAAGTAGCCTAAAGCTCATGATGAATGTTTACTGACTTTTGTGGTCAGTGTTTCTCAGGAGTAAATTGTAAAGAGCACATGAGCTACACTTTATGTTTCCAGCTTCAGGCTGTGGAAAGGAGTTGGAGGAAAAGGTATGCCATTTAAAATTACCCCCAAATTATGTTCACAAAATATACTTCACCTTTTCATAGCTGTGCATACTAAAATTACTTAAATATTGCATTTCCTACGAGGAAGTCAAATACACCTACCTCATGTGGTTTAAATAAAATAAGAAGCAGGTTCATTTAGCAAACAAGACAGATAATTCAATATAAAAATCTAGGAGCTGAGAAATTATCTTGGGAGTTTCTGGGTGAACCTCGAGATTTAGCACAAGGTAAGTGTCCAGCAATCCCTTCCCTAGATTACCAGCAGGATGTGCATTGCCTTTTTCCTACTGTCTTTATTCATGTTTCAGCATCTTGCCACAAGCAATATGCCGAGCTCATACAAAAAAGCTTTGTAGCACACGAATGTGTGCATACAAACACACATACACCATTCATTTCAGGAGATTCTATGTAACCTTAATAAAAAACTGCATTCTGAAGTAGAGAATATATTGAGCTGCACTTGCATAAGCTCTTTGCTGAACAGAGGAATTTTACAAAATATAGTTACAAGATTTTACTCTATTACTGCCATGGTTATGATCTACTTCCATAGTTCGGTATTTTTCTGTATTCATTTTAGAGTCATGCATGTAAAATAAAATGTCATTAGATGTAGAAGTCAATATTAATAATCTCTTTTGACATAATACCAATATGTATGCATGTTATACTTACTTGTGCAACACCTTGAGAGAATTTGGGTAGCATATCAGATTGGAGGTGAACTTTGAGGTTCAAGTGTGATAACTCAACATTGACTGGCTGAAAACAAACAATCTTATTCCAGACAATAATTTTTTTTAGATGTCCATCACTGCAAACTGTCTAGTTTTAAAATTATTAAATTTTGTTCCAAGGTCAACTATGATAAAATTCTAAATATAATTTTTGAATCCTTTTAAATCATAATTTCAAAATGTACTTTTTTTCAAAATTTGAAAACAAGAGGCAAAACAACAACTGATCTGAAAGCTGTAATCTGAAAGCAAATAAATTATGTATTTTTTTCCTTTGCATCAGGTAAAATCAGAAATCACTTCCAATCAGATCTTCAGAGATTAATAGCACATTGATCTGCATAACTGAGAAATAAAAGCATTGACATTAATTAGAACTGGCTTTTGGCATTATTTTATTTTTAAGTATATAAAGCAAGAAAACACAGTGTACTGTCCAAAATAGGTCCTTCTACATCTTCTTAAATCATAATTCCAACACTGGAAACTATCTTACTCAAATTTGAGGGAATGGCAAATGTTAGCATACATTCAGCTGCAATATGTCTGTTCACTTTAGAAAAAATTTCCTTTTCAGACAGCTAAAATTTTACCTTTACTTATGTGCAATAAGATGCAATTCTGCTTTTCTGAGTGAGCGAAGGGTAAACACTGGGCTCCTTCCACTGACATTCTGTCTAGTAGAGCCTTCTAACCAAGTAGCAGAAGAAATTAGTAAAATAGTAGTAAAGCAATTTCCAGAGTTAATTACAGGTCAGTTAGAGTAAAGGGGCTCAGATAAAGGAAATATAATTTAACGTATACACGCACACACACATATATATATATATATTTACCTGCAAATACATTTCAGAAATATGCTTCCATGTATATGAATATTTAGAAACTCTTATTGACTACTTATGAATCCTCCATTTTTCCAATTATCTTTGTTATTTTTAAAAATAAATTATTCTTGTAGTAATACAAAATTATGAGTATAATCTTAATTTTTAGCCTCTTTAGCGTCACTCTATTCCCCATTTACAGATACGGCTATGTGATTTTTTTGTTGTTGTTTTTGTTTGGTTGTTTGTTTGGTTTTTTTTTTTTGCTTTAAATATTTGGGAGCATTTGGAGAGTTAAATATTTTGGGATTTTGTAAGTTACCCCTGTGGAGTCCAGTGCAATCCAGCAACATGTAAGTATTGGGAGAGCAACCAAATGCATCCTCAATATGTAGTGCCTCATTTAGCTATGACTGACAGGTGCAAAATGCTACTGAATCAGAAATGACAGCTACAATAATGGCCAGTACAGGAGATTCACAAACCAGTTTTTCCTGGGAGCATCATCTGCAATGGATGTTCCTATATACCTAATATGGGAATATCTAATTACAATTTTCATTTGTTAAAACAAGGGAAAATATTGATAGAATAAAATAGAAATCCCCAAAGAACAGAGCCCAGATGTTCTTCATAGTGATTTTAGCCTGAGGGAAGTTTGGGGAACAGAAGTGACTAGAGGCTATAGGTAAATTTTCTGGGTGGTATGCAAGGATTTACATATATAATTCCAGCTGTTCTTAATGGGATAGAATCATGATTATAATAATGATTCCTTATGTGCACTACTGAAAAATTGCCCACAAACTTTCAAAGAATTTACTTTCAGATGACCTTGTTTCTTCAGGTAGAAGCATTCTATGAATTAGAAGCAACCGAGGCAGAGTAAGTCATTTTTACCACCTTCTAGTACAGCAAAAAAAAATTGAATCTAAATCTACCACTGTAATGTTGGTGGCATTCCATTATCCTAGCCTAGGGCACTGTTTGAATAAGCAAAATTCTAACTAATTTGAGATTTTTGACCAGACAGAGATCACTACAGGCCTAGTGATTACATCTTTCTTTATTTGATGAGACATAGCATTTGAAAAGACCTCCTAAGTCATTATGCCCAGTTCAACTTGCTAGCACAGGCAAATATGTCATATAAAATTAATATCAATCATGTAATTCAAAAATCTTTTCATCTGCAGGAGTTTTATTTGCCCTCCCTGTGATATAAAAATAGCACAAAAACAGGAGTTAGATCTTGAGAAGAAAGTTTCCCAGAACTGTTTATATTGAAATAAAGAAAGCTTCAAATGTGGATTTTCTCTCCTGGCAAGGCACAACTGGGAAATAGTATAGAAACACAAACCCACATCTGTACCTTCCATTTCTCTCTCTCTATTATTTGTGTAATGCACAAAGGTGTTTTTCCTGATCCTTCCACTTCTCTTGCCATTAATTTGCATTCTGAAAAATAGTTTTTGCTGAAAAGTTAGGGACCATAAATTGGTTCTTTATGACCCTTCTAGTCCATTTGGTTATGGAGTGAAAAAAAATTCAGCCTGAAAGGGAAAAGCAGCTGAGAGTGACAGTGAATTTCATAAAGGGCATAGAAGATGCTTCAAGGAAGAGCCTGAATCCTCCCCCATCTCTGCTTCTGAGTTATTAGGCCACATCTCACTCAAAAGATTAAACATTTTATCTCACAGGTCATTCCATTTTATTGCAGTGTTGCCTTTAGCAATGCTATAGTTAAGGTTCTGTCAGTGTTTCTATTATAGGCCCCTATTTTCTGGAATTTATAACTTAGGGCTAGAAATTCCCTCTGGGTTAAAACTCGGCAAAATCATAGGTGGTATTTTTCCAGCAGAGAATTTTTCCCCCATACACTCTCCACATTTAGTCTATATTTAAAGCAAATGGGAATGCCAAAACCATTTGCTTGTAATTTTAAAATAAACTTCTTCTACTCAAATCCAATGAATTTCAAAAAGTATCTATTACTTAATGCAAAAATGCATGGCAGTGTGGTCTGAGAATCAATGAAATACTAGAAATGCAAAATGGACACTCTGCACGTGTGAATGACTGAACTTGTGTGCATGTGAGCATCTGTGCATGCCCACACAGTCTTGGATTTTTCCACAACATTTTACTGAGTGCTGTGTTTCAAATGAAGACTCAACAGCTAATGAACTCTTAGTGAAATTAATTGCACACTATTGCATACTCTGATGACATTCTTTAGCTATTGCATTTGACTACATTCAGCAATCCACTCCAATGAATTTAAACTGGATAATCTTAATTTAAAACCATTTAAAATCTCATAAAACAACAACAAAAAGAAACTGAGTTGGCTACATAAATCGCTTTGCAAGAAATTTCTCTCAAGATCCAACCTAAAGCAACAAATCCAAAATTACCCAGAAGTAAGGAGAAGGATTAAATTGAGCACGTAGTTTAATTGGTTCACCTCTTTCTTATGTTAAGACTTGGTTAATTTTTTTAAAAACTCAATAAAAGGTCAGCTTCTGAATAGTGAAATGAGTAATCTGTTGGGGCAGCCAAGACATTGTTATTTGATATATATCAATAAGCTCCGATTGCCACAGCTGGTCTGTGGGCAGATTCAGGTTGGTTTGTGTGAGCTGCTGCCCCTCTTTGGAGAGATTGAACCGCTGCCATGCCTTGAGGGTGGACTCTGGGATGGGAGATGAGTGCCACAGGCAGGGCCAAGGTCGGCACTGATCAGGAGGCCTGTGAGAGCTGGATGCAGATGCCCTCTGCCCAGGCTGGGGAAGCCTGTGATTCCCCTCAGCAGCTGTTGCTGCCATATGTGAGCATATGGCTCTCCTGATCTGGAAAAGCTCAAGCCTATGGAAATCTCATGAGGTTTAACAAGACCACGTGCAGGGTGCTGCACTTAGGTTAGGACAACCCCTGGTGGATACCCAGGCTGGCAATGGACAGATTGAGAGCAGCCTCATCCCTGGAAATGTTCAAGGCCAGGCAGGATGGGCCTCCGAGCAACCTGTTCTAGTGAAAGGTGTCCCTGCTCATAGCAAGGGGGTTGAAACTTGATGACCCATAAGATCCTTTCTCATTCAAACCATTCTATGATTTTCTGTCAAGGTCCTTATGAAGAGCTGCACAGCACATGAGTGGAGAAAGAGGTAATGGTGGAAGAAGAAAGAAAAGGTAAACCAGCTCCTTACAACTCCTGCAGCTCCTTACTTTTATTGGCAGCTGTAGTCATCATATTTTTAAACTGAGCTATTCTGCATAATAAAAATACAAACAAAAAGAAGAAAAGGGATGCTAAAGGGGGCTAATTAAGGAAACTGCGTTCCTTCTATTTTTAGCTCTGGTTCAAAACCAACATAGATTGTAGTGATTGAAATTTTTTTACATCTGTTCCATTTTTTCCAACCAGTTTTGTTCTGGTTGTTTCATGAAATCTGATAATCCTGATGCATCTACTACTGCACAGTTTACCACACCATGAGCTTCCTCCACAGCTAACACTAAGTGACGACTTTGAAATTTCAGAAGATAGGAGAACATGAAGAATGGACTAATCCTTCTCTTGATCCCCTGGTGTTGCCCGAGCAGAATTGAAACAGATGATTTGGATTTTCTAACAAATTTATATTGCTGCTGCTCCCACTTAAACTCACAGTAGGCTTCTTATTCCAACATCTCTTAGGATAATTAAAGCTGATATAAAGTAAAAGAAAGATGGTGTGGTGAGTCAGTGGAGGAAAGTTCCGCTATGCTAAACCAAATGCCCTTTTTTACATGGGTTTTACTTTCATAAGTTCATTAATATAGTTGTCTACCATCTCAAAGTGATACTCTGGCAAAGGACTGCTAGAAATGACAAGCATGCTGCAATAGGGTTTATTAAGAGCTTCTATTATTTCTCCTGTTCTCAATATGCTTTATGGGGAGCTATGTCAATTTTTTAACAAAAAGTAAAATACGGATGGATATGTCCATCTTACATCCTTATCTCAGGTTCCTGTATTCTTCTTACACTTGCTTTGTTCAAAAAAATCTCTGTAAGAGCATTTTAGAGATTGTTTAAAATGAACCTTTTCCTCCCTCCAGCACACTTTCAGGATGCCATTACTCTTTCCATTATGAAACAAAATGAAGTGAAGAATAAAGAAGACAAAAATTGTGCAGTCATCTTACATATTATGGTACATATAGCATAGGGTTTAGTCATTTTTATGCTGGTGTATGTCAGGAAGAACAAACTGAAGTCCAAATGCTTTTTCTACAGTTTGAAACTTGTGGAGTATTTAACTAAAGTTGTTTCTTTCCTTCAGAATATTTCATTAAAGCAAAAATTACTTCCTCCCTCTTGATATTGCTAAAAGGAGTCTCACACCATGTAATTAAATCTCTGTTTCACAGCATCTCTCTGTGTTTTCCCGGTCCCCGGGCAGCTCTGGCACCTAGAGCGGTACCGCCTCTCTCCGGGACCCAGGATCCCCACATGTTTCCAAACTCGGCTCCATGCCGATGTCTGGGTGGAGGTGCCAGCGGATTCCTCACCACTACGAGTGAGAGACACCAGTAAAGAGTGAAGGAACGTCCGGATTCCCCACACGTGGAAGGCTGAAAGTCCTTTATTGCTGTGGGGAGCTGCGCTGAGGCACCGCGACTCGCTCCTAGCTTGTGCGTGAGGAAAAACGGCGTTGGGCACTCTGAGGCGCGGGATTATATTGGGGACGGGGCGAGGAGAGCAGGGGCCCTCCCGCCCAATGGAGGCAGGCACCGTGACGATGACGTGGACCACAGCACCCAACGGGGGCACGACCAGGGTGGACCCCAGGCTCTGGGGCGGACGGGGGATGGGAAGTCGGAGTGACTCTAACAGTCAGGGACCTGGAGTGAACAGCCGCAGGGGGGGGAAGGGGAACAGACACAGGGGATGTGTGGAGGTACACAGAACACAGCTAGCTAACAGATCAGAACCCCTAACCTAAACCCCAAACCACGATGCAACACTGTTTTAAAGTACTTTTCTCAGCAAACACAGGAGCAGATCCTTTTCTCTTAGACTTCTAACTTGAAGACTTCATAATAGATGTTATTAACTCCAGATATAAATAGGAAATATGACTTGTAAAACATTAAATTTGCTGAATAAGTTTGCCTTTTTCCAAAGTCATCTTCTAATTGATGACTCATGAGTTTCTTTTCTATTATTTAAAAATAATGTAATTATGGACTATTCTGGAATGATTTGATGTATTTTATGTTCATATCCAAACCTATTAATTATAAGAAGCATAAGTATTTATAATGTGCTGTATGCTTCCATTATTCAAGCTAATCCTTTTAATCCTATTTAAATTGGAAGATAAAAGTTAATCCAAATAACATCTCTCTATAAACAAATATTAATAAACCTGTCTCAGTCTCCCTTGTCACCTGCTCTGAAAATGATGAGTGATTCGTCTAATTTGCTCTAGATAGTAAACAATGGAGATGAAAAGCAAAGAATGCAAAACTGCCACTTTGTATCTAAGCCCTCAATACCAAAATATGGAGTAAAAGCACTGTACAGAATTCTTCTGTATGACGTCTCCTTAAAAACAAAGCTTTCCTTGGTGATACTTATGAACTGAATCGTGTTGATGCTGCAAACTAACTCTAGACTTATGCCTAGAGAATATCAACTGGGTGAAAGTTTTAGTGTGCCATGTATTACAGGCAGCATTTCATTGTCATGCTGTAGTTTACAGGACTCAGGTATATGGTAATTTCTTTAATTTGACTTGGTTTTGGAAACCAGCAACAACTTAAGGAAGCCGTGTTGAATGAGTAATTTTGGATTTACACCATAGTACCACCTCCACCACATCTGTGATCTGCACATGTGGCCAGTCACCAGGAACCAGAAAAACAGCAATTGTTTTTTCCTTGCTGTGAGCAATGGTTATGAACATAATTCACTATTTTCACACTGCCTGCTCTTCTTTTTGCCCCAAAACACAACTGCAAATTGAGCTGCTGCAACTCCTTTGGACCAAAGAAAACCCTGATGTGTCCACACATACCTATGGGTCCATTTTATGTTCAAGGACACATAAAATATGATCAATCTGCTAGAATGACATTTTGCTTTGTTAGGTGGATACATAATTCATTGCAGTTGGAAAATTAAAAATATACAAAATGTTATGGATTGCAAAACACAAACTAATTTTCTTTTGGAAGTCCAGACTCATATTTAGGTTAATTATTTCCTCCTCTTTCTTAACACAAAACACTTAAAAGTAAATAATGCTTCCCTTGAAGCAGAAAATCCCTAATACCAGTGACAAAATTGTATCAAAATAAAAATTTGAATATAGATGTAAATTAGGGATTCATTTGTCTATTCTCTGTGGATTCTGTATTTACTAAAGAATACCTGCATTAAAACCAACAAGGCAAAAACTGTGTGTTGGTGATCTGGAAATTGAATAACAATAACTTTATGAAGGATCAAAGTATTGAAAATTAAAGCTGTCTTTTTTGATAGAGTATATTAAGAATAATGTTTCCATTTAGAAAAAAATAAGGCCTACCAGGGATTTAAAATTTCAATTGGGAATGTACTGGATCAAGCAGATCTATTAAAGGAAGAAAAGTACCTGCAATGGGACGCTGTATGTGAAGGAATTCCAGAGCATTTTAGGACTGAGTGGTTGAACTTCTAACATAAATACACAGTCTTTGATTTAAACTGGTCACTATGCCAGAGGACTAGAGGGTAACAGCTTCTTTCCCTCCTGTAGCTGAAGGAACAATCATGCAGGCAACACAGATCAACACCTTTTCCAGTACTAGGAAAATTAAACAAAATAAGATTTTAGAATACAAAGACAAGCAAGCAAAATTAATGAAGAAAAACTACTTCTCAAAAGAGAATGGGTTAAAAAGTAGGTTATTTGGAGTTTTTAATTTCTTATGATAAAATCTCATAGGTAAACGATTCAGAAAAGTGAGTAAGTGGAGAAATAGAGTATGAGTTGCAAAAAACTGTTGAAACATGAAAATATTGAACCCATATCTCAGGACTGATGGAAATGGGAGAGGACTGCCAGGGAAGCAGGAAGTTTTTTATTTGACACAATGTTTAAATGGGTCAAAAATGAAAAAAAAAATTGAATACACTGGAAAAGATCTTCAAAAGATAATGCGATGGTAGGGGCAGTGCAGTGTTGTAACATAAACGTAAAGTATACTGAAAAATGTAACAAGCGCTGAGTTTAGTGAGCTTTTGAACTAGCAGTGAGTGCTCTGTGCAATCATTTTAATAGCTGATTGAAAACATTATACAGTGAAATTTTTTAAAGCAAGAAATTTATGAAGAGCTACTTTTCAGGAGAGAAAAAATTGTAACAGAAATACTCAAATGAATAAATAAATGGCACAGCTTCATGCTAAATACCTGTGTCTGGATACCATCCTTCCTAAAAGCTAAAAAAGCAGGAAACATTTCAGAGTGTATTTTTAAGTGCAGCAGAATTCTGTAAAGAAAAAGATGTACAGAGATGAACAGAATAGGGAAGATATACCAAACACTGTTTAAAACAAGTAACAAGAGGATTTGAAAAACCCTTAAAAATATTCTTTTTTTCAGGATTTGTTTCCTAAACTTATATGGTTAGTATTTTTTGTGGAAGTTATTTTCTGAACATAGTGAAATGCTAAGGTTTATGAAACTCATTTTCATGAGGAACAGTCTTTAACTTAGTAGCATTCTTAATTTGTATATGCATAGATAATGTAGTAATGGGAGGGCTTCAGAATGAGTTTGCGGAACTAATTCTACTGTAGGATTTTAAAAAAGAGGTTTTTATATGAAAGTAACTGTACAGAATTAATAGAAGATTGTGACTACTGCAGAAGCAGAACACCAGGCCAGAGATACTCTTTTTCTGATTAATACCATGTCTTCCTACCACAGACTTCTGGGCTTGAGCCTGCCTTCTGGAAATAATTCTGCAGCATTAAAAGACATACAATAAACCTGCAGGTAGTTTGACAACATAGCAGAGAAGATGACTTGTGTGGTGCTTGAGGCATGACAATAGTGAAAGCCAGCTTTCACCAGGTTATCTGGCTGTGGGCTTGAGCTGGACACTTGAACACCATGCTGCACAGCTAGCCAGGAAATAGAGAGCGTTTGCTTTCATTTGCCACCCACCATTTGCAAACAGTGTTACAAATGTGTCTTGTAACACAGTTCTTCCAATTAAAAGCTTCTGAGCTTAGAGAGTTAGCTCCAAACATAATTTTATGCTGAAGAGCCGTGGTCATCCAACACTGAAGTCTGCTTCCAAGTCTCCTCTACCCAAATAAACTAGAGGCTAGAAGCAATATAGCACCTACTGAGGGGCAAATTTAAAATTTGATTTTTCACTTCTTATCTTGATGTTAAAAGCCAGTCTTTCATTTTTTTCTACATTCAGGTATAGAACAATGAGCTGGGACAAGCTGGCTTTATTATTTGTTTAGCAGGCAGGTGGCTTGCCCATGATTTCCACTCTAATAGTGATGGATGCCCTAGGCAAGGAAAATTCTACATGATTTTGAGCAGTGAAGCTTTCTGTCAGCACCGAGTTCTTATCTTCCGAAGCCTACAAGTGTGTGTAGGTTTGCCAGTTTACATAAAGATAGGTTTCATATTCTTTTAATTACCTTTTTGGAGGCAGGAGAAAGGAAGTCATATTCACAAGTGCTAAAATGATCATAGTGACGCAAGTCAGCGTGCTGCTGCTAGTCTGCCTAGCCTCAGCCTCCAGTCAGTGGTGACAGACAGGTTATTCTAGACAATGGTTTAAAATATAAGCTCTTGCACTATTTCTTCTAATGCAAGTGATCTCTCCCTTTTTATACCAGAGGGAACCTGGAGAGATTGTCCTTTCTAGGCTGAGGTTAGCCTTTGGGAATAGTCACAGCAGCGAGGATCACTTCAAAACTAGTTATGTCAATTTAGTCTTTCCCTAAACAGGTTATACTACAAAATATACTACAGAATAATCCAACTGTAAAGCAATGGAAGAGTGCTTGGCATAAAGTACTGTAATATTTACTATGTAGATTAAATCAATTCAAGAGATGAAATAGTGATGGAGGCCACTGTATTTGAAGAAAGATCCTGTGTATATCAGTGTTTTTCCAAGAAAAGGTCAACTAAAGAAATTTTGAAAGAACTGTATTTTTTCCATTTCATTAGTTAGATTTCTGAGTCTCGTCACTTACTGCCACTACTCATCTTAATTAATCATTACAAACACATGATTCACAAGTGACTTGGAAGATACAGCGAATATCGAGGAAATTAAATTGCAGACAACACACATAGCTTCTGATCAATCATCTCTTAATTTGCAAAGTCTGCCAAGAGATGCCAACCTTTTATGTTTATTTGTGCCATGGTGATAAGAAGTGTTCTTAATGGTAGTTCCCTTGTGTTTTGTTTTCTCTCTCCAGGGCCTTGTTGTAAATAAGAGGCTCAGTTTTCATGTGTTTTTATGATGAAGCATTGTAGCTAAATGAATGCCATGGGACACCTCTTAAACAAGTAGGCTACAGAAGAGCAAACCTGTTAAAAGAATATATTTCCTCTTCATATAGAAAAACAAGTCCTGTGCAATGAATGCTTCTACTGACACTTTATGCACTTAAAGTGTAGTCTAAAGAAGTGTTGCTTGTTAAGGGAAATTACCTAAAAAAATTCTTATACTTCAAGCAGCATTAAACCATAGCACACACTGGGACCTTTAATAATACACGCTAATTACAGGTTTATATATATTTTAAAAGAATTGCTTTTTTGTCCACTTTAGAAGGCCTTCAAATAAGCTTCAACTGTATGATTAGTAAGGATCTATGGAGTAGTGTGTACAAGAGCCGTGTGTACACAGCTGGTTATGCATGCATATAGAGGGATGGAGTTGTCACTTTAAAATAGTTTTGCTATGGCTTCACCATGCACTTTATCTACACAGATATTTAAAAATAATCAGGGCCAGAAGAATCCTGCAAAATTTAGAATTTGCATTGACAGTATGGGTTTCAGGGATGGGAGAAGCCCTCTAGAGCTCGTGAACTCTTCAGGCCTGTAGGAGACCCTAAGAAGCCAGGGGCAGCTGGACATGTTATGGGGCCAAACATTGAGGGCTGGACTGGGGGCTGCCTGCAGCAACATCTGCAGCTCAGTGAGGTTTCTAAGTCCATCATTCATTCATTCAATGAGTTTTGGATCTAGACCCCAAAATCTCAGCAGTCAGTACAATAGGAAATGAAAATACACATATATAACTATTTCTATAGTATATCAGTGAAGATAGTCCAAATGTTTAAAAACACATTTATGCAGTTTTCAGAAATATAAATCTGTTATATCAGAGTTAAAATTTTTCAATCTTTACTCACAATTAAATTACCTTTTTAGAATAGTTAATATGATTTTTCTGTTTTTACATTCCATCCACATCACTGACAATCTGTTATTTTTTGCTTTGCCAATGAATGAAAGTGCAAAACATCCCTGCAGTAAGAGTAGCTTGGTAATTATCCTCTTGCCATACAGCTCCCAACCGGTTGTCACATTGCAGAAGCTATATTCAAAGAAACCATATTTTATTAAGTATTGCCAGAAAACAAAAGAACCGAAAATAGCAGAAAAGAAAAATAGTCACTAAGATATTTACTGCTGAGGAATGTGTGCTCTATTTTTTACTGTTCTCTGTATTTATTGAAAAATCAATGGTAGGTCTCCTCCAGTGTGCCTGTTTTGTGACAGACTTTTATTATAGGCTAACATTCCATTTCACCAGTTCATTTGTGTAAAACTTTTTGCTGGAGTGGCAAATATTGATAAGATTTCAGACTGAAAAGTAAAAAAGAGCACTCTCTTCAAAACAGAAGGAACATTAAGTGCAATTCATTAAAAAGCTGGAAACAATATGTGAAGCATGATTTCAAGTAATAAATAAACTAGTGTTTCATTGTTTTTCAAGGTGCAAACAGATATTTTATTCACAACTGTGGTAGATATTTTTAGCACATACAGACATATGTACAGATGCTAAAAACATATCATCCACGCATTCAATATTTAAATTTATTTGTGCCTTCAGTGGAAATGTTTTTAACATTGAAATTCTAATATTGTGGAAAGATTTTAAAGTGTTTTCATAGCTTCTTTTCAGCTGGGGTGGCTGCACATTTTTAAGCTTTTTCATCACAGAAAAAGTATTGAACTGCAATGGGTTAACTCATTTATGTGTTTAGTCTGAACTGTGATTGAGTCACCCAGCTTTCTTGCTTAGCAGGAAATTGTTGATGTTACATCAGCCTTTGTTGATGTTAGCACTTACAGAATCAGTAAGGAACAAAATGTGGACATGGAGGTTACTCACTTTATGTCTATGGCTCTTGTAGGTGTATTAGGGAGTTCCACGCAGCATATTAAACTGTCTTGAATATTCAATATTTAGCTTCATTTCTGACTTATACTGAGCTTTCAAACTGGTATCCTCCTGACAGTTTCAAAGTGGTTTTGACTGTGTTCAACTCCTTTCTCTGTAGGGGTTTAATCTCATAAAGATTTCAGCCACACAAGTACTAGTGTCAGGGGTATAATGATCACTTTGAAGTTTGTTTGCTTTCCAGTGCATTTAAACACTTTAAGTGTTCCAGAAATAGGATTAGATGCCCCAGTGAATTCATTTCATTTACCCCCAGCAGTGGTTTTCCAATACTATATGGTGTTTACATGGTATCAATTTAGTGGCATGCTGATCTCCAAGATTCATCCTCTCCCCTACGAATTTTCTACCTCTTGATCCTATTTGAAAATTGCTGTGATATGGGGCAAATAATACAGACAAAAGGAATATTTGGGTTCTGGTATTTTGGTGGTTTTTTTTTTTTTTTTTTTTTTTTTTTTTGTTTTGTTTTGTTTTTTTTTTTTTTTTTTTCTTTCTTGTCACTATCAAAGCTTTTTGATACCCTAAGCAAAGGAACTTGAATTTAGGGAGGCAAACCAATCAGAAGGACAGCTCTACTTAAATTTTTTTTCCATGTATCCATATCAGATTCTGAAAGTTTTTCATTGCTTTTTGCCACAGAGTGAGATTCTGTGCTTTTCTCAAGTCTTATAGTTTGGCACTCATTACAGAAGTATTTGCTACTGCAGTGTCTGTCCCACTTTTCCTCACTCTTCTCACTCGAAGTCCTTGGTGAGAACTAGTTGATGCATCTCCACACTTCTTCAACTGCATTAAACTTCATTTTCTGGGACAGAGCCTTTATGCTTTTTAATGACTGACCAGAAAATGAAACTTACCTGAGATTTGTTTTCTTTTTACTTTTATTAATTTGAAATGGTAATTTAGCATACTCCCTGGTGTTCATAAAGAATTAAAGGAAGTGGGAGAAAAGGTCTATTATCAATTAGAAAGTGGTTTTTTTTTCTGCAGCATTTAATCTCTAATTATTTTTTTCCATAGTAAGACATTATATGCTGCTGCAGAATTAGCCTAAATGGTTTATATTTGGGGCAATAAAGGTTTTTTCACTTCTGTTACCAAAGGGAAATATTAGAAAGGTCTTTGACTGTCCATGCTATATGAGCAAACACCACTTAAGCCAGACTCTGCTTCCTAAACAAGTATTTAATCTCCTCATTAAAGATATATGAAACTAGAAATCAATGAGCACTGGTGGCTAGAGCTTTATAGCGGAACTAATGGCTACACCTTGTCTAACATAAGAAACTTCACTTGTGGTTTACAGCTGCTACACATGGAGAAACATGAACCTAAAAGGAAAGGCTTTCAGTTATGCTAGTAATTACAGTAATGTCTCCAGATAAGCAGGTCACATATATGTGTGACAAAAATCAAGCATTTTCACTTCACATTTCATTCCCTTAAAAGACATTGTGACCTCTTACTATAAGGTTTAGATAAAAGCAATAAAAATGCTGATCCTTGAATAAAAAACTTCATTTGGTGTGTTATAAATCCCCCTACAGCAGAAACAATTGCAAACTTAAAGTGCTGGGGATAGGGAACAGCGTGAACTGGAGAGTACATGTCAAGATTTAGGTGAATATATGCAGTGCTAATATGATCTGTTTTGTTTTCAAAATCAACAATTGGCAAAAAATTAACCCTAAGAACAGAAAAAAAGCACATCACTGATACACTGTTTCTGGTTCTGTATCTTCTTTGTATCCTAAAGATTTGCAGGAGAAATAAAGCAAAATTTTTCGCACACTTGAAAATGCCTGAAATATTGTAAGAAGATACCAGAGTGTAAAAGAGTACTGTGGGATGCCTTGCTTGTGGAGGCATGAGGATGTATGGCGTGAGGATGCTTGTGAAGGCATGAGGATGTATGGCATTCAAAGAGCAAAGCCTTTTTGTACCACTGGTGCAAAATTTTGCAGTTTTCCATCACAAGGAATCCCACTTGTTTCACAGGAAAACAGTTTTTCCTGAACAAGAACACTTTAATTTTAATATTGTCTAACCTAAGCTAAGGCGGTATATTTAAGAAAGAAATAAATGATACAATTCTCTGTCTGTACCTTGTACATTTATAATTTCAGAATTAGCTATTTTGTTGAGGCCAAATGATACCATTTTACCTGGATACACAATGTCAACACCTATGGAAAAAACTTCATATATAAAGATTGTAGATTTGCATAAAATATTAGTGTCTTTGCAGAACTTCAAGCACAGATCAATGGACAGGATGCATCCCTGATTTTATTTAAGTTGGGACAGAACAGCACAGCTTGAGTGGTGATCGCAAGCATCAGAGATTACAGTGTTTGTTGTTACCAAAGCCTGTGTCTCCATTTGTATACATCTTCAAATAAATATCTTCAAAGCTATTTATGGTTTGTGTTTTTTTTTTCCTAGTAACTATCTTGTTGAAGGTGAGAAAACTCATGGAAGCACTCTTCCTGGACCACTGGACGTTACAGAGATCACATACGTAATTTTTTTAAAAATAATTTTCTGTTACATGCAACTTATAAAGGTTCCATTATGCCCCAAATCAACTTATGATGCTGCTATATGGTTTTAAAATGTGTATTCACACATTACACATGAAAGACAGAAAGAGCAGTAGAGTAGTAAATGCTAAAAATATGTAGCTCTGCCTTCTTTCCAGGATTCACTTTTCCATAACTTGTACAAAGATAGCACAAGTTTAAATAATGTCTTTCAGTGGTCTTTTCCTATAGTTTTCCATGGTACTTAGTCACATTTTCTTGGTTACTTTTCCTCTGGGAAGAAAGCTTCAACCTATCTTACCCTAATTTTATCTGTGCTATTTTTTGCTAGCTCTCCTTTTACATATTTGTTTAAAATTTCATAATCACTTCCCATTTTCCCAAAAGAATGCATTGTATAATGTGTATTGTTTTTGTAGCAGGTCATACACTAGAAAATTCAACAGTTTGGGTAAGAAATTATAGAGCATTATTATAGATTTGTACCCATTTTTAAATGGCTTTCTTGATATTTTCAGATACTATCAGCATAATAAAGGTAAATGGAGAATGGGAAAGGTTTAGTTATTGCTTCCTAGTATTAGTAAGTAAAACAATCTGGCAGGCAGTGTATGTTAGTCACTAAGTGCCAGAAATAAAATAACTCATGCTAAATTTTAATTCTTGAAAGGTATTGCCACTCTAAGAACTTTTAGGAAAATCCTTGAGAGGTGACACTGGCCAGTATAGAATAATGCAAGATTATGTGCACCAAGGCCAAACACAAGTACAGGGGCACTCATTGATACCCCAGCTGATGCACAGATTGATCGTATAGCTAGAAAGGAATGATAAATTTCAGAGGAAGAAACACCATTATTATGCATAAGTATACACAAATTCAAAGGAAGAGAGAAGAATTTTGATTTAGCCATGCTAAGAAGATTGTAAAGAAGGCAATAGCAAGAAAACAACAGGGAAACAGAAAAAAATTAATTTGGATAGAACATAAGGAGAACAAGACAGTATTCTCAATTGTTAGCATAGATGATATGCCAATAAAAAAAAAAAAACAAAACAAAAAAAAAAAACCAAACAACAAAAGAAGCAAGGCAAAAGAAGGGAAAGAGAGAAAAATTCCAGCCTAAAATGAAGTTTTATACTACACTGAAAAAATTTTATGTCAAATGATGCCTTTTTTTAAAGTAGTTTCTGACTTAGGGTCTATAGCATACAATTCATATCATAACAAAATATATGATTTAGATATATGTGCTGGAATAAATGAATCTATATGATTGAATAATGATGTTGTAGTATAACCATTATAATAATAATAATAAGCAGCTATTTTTTTATTTTTAAATTCCTCTTATGCTTCTGAATTCTGACAAAGAGCCTTTTAAATATTTTGACTTTTCCTTGAAATTTGCTTTTACGGCTTGTGTTCAGCCATTTAACTTCTGAAAATCTACTCTAGGCAGAAACATTACAGCTTATATTTCAAATAAGAACAAATATGATATTTGCAATTTTCAGGTAATGTAGAAGCTTGTGACGCTTTCATAAGCAGTAAGTACAAGATGGAGCAGTGATGCAAAGGAATGGACAAAAATTTTAATTTTGGGACTATTGGTAATCCAAAGCTGTGCTTATATGTCCTATATTTTATTTGAAAAGCCTGTGAAATCATGTTACAATTTCAGAGATATGCAGACATTCTGGTGTAAAGTGCTTTTATAAAATGCTGCCCAGTTTTGTCAAAGGGGAGGTCAAGTACAAGGTTTCCTAATATTATTTCTGATACCATGGCTATTTTGTAATAATTTGCCATCACTCATAAAGGAAACTTAGACTTAATGTTAAATTTCGATGTCACAGACTGCTCCAGAGCTCAATGGTTCAAGTGAACTTAAAATGTCTAAAATTTTGAATTAGTGAATGTACCTGCTGGCACAATCCAGAGTGTTATACAGGCATGTATAAAAATTCTGTTTTTACACAAACAGAATTTCACGTGTAAACACTATTGCAGAATTTTTGAACAGTTGTTCACTGTTCATAGAATCAGAACTGACAAACAGAGGATTTCCTACTTTGACTTCTGGACTTTACCAGTGGGGAGAACCAACCAGACTGAGCCTGTAGAAAATCAGTGGGACTTGGAAAAGGAACTAGCCTAGTTCTAGTCAGCCTCCTTTGTCAGACTCTGCTGCTTTTTGGTCACAGGATTGTCTCTCCTGACCTGATCTGAACTCACAAATAATCCAAATAACTATAAAATTTTCCATACACCCAGATTCACACTTTACACACATTATAACTGGCTGCATCGACACGTGTCCCAAATGCATGGCCTGTTGAATAGCTTCACGTCATTTGTTTCATCATCATTTGTTAAATGGTACAGGTGTATGACTAATTTGCAGAGTTTATGAAATTAAGTGGAGATCAGGTGAAGTGACTACAATCCCTTTGCATATGCTGGGTCTGTCACTTGTGAGAGCTTGTGCAGCTTAATTTAGGCACTTTAATACATGCTATATATACATTCTAAAAGTGTGTTTTCAGTTTTATAAAGTAAATCTGAAGATCTAAAAAGGCTTCTACACTGTCACAGTATGGTTACTGTTTTAAGAATCATAAGTGGTTAATAAATACTGCTGTTGATGTTTGTTCCAAATATTTGGCTAATCTTTGACAACTATGAATTTATGGTATCATTTTGAAATGCCTCAATGTCAGATTTGTAAAAATAACCAATTCTAAGAAGGTATTTCAAGTTTAGTTTCATAATTAGCAGTTCAAATTCTACAAAGAATGAGTTTGTACAGCTAATATCAAACAAAGCCTCTAATGTAATTCTCGCTGAGCAAAAGCTGTCATATGTCTTAATGCAACATGGCCAAAAGTCCAACCCTTTTAGGGTCTGCTCATAATAGGTAGGCCAGGATCATTCTTCAAAAGCAGAGTTTTTCTTTGTTTAAAGTAATATTTTTAACATCAACAAAAAAAAGTTTAAAAGTCTGGAATTTTTAAACCACATACTGACATAGATCGGCAGGTTTTCTGCATGTCTAGGATAAAGAGGTCTGATTCCAGAGATAGGACTAAATTATTTTAAAGTTGCACTTTTTTCTTGATCCTTTATTTCAGCTCCTATGCATCAAGGGTCCTTAATCCAAGTCTTTCTAAAAATTGTGTAATTTGCCTCAATCGCATAATTTGCTCGGTTTGTTTTTTTAATGCAAATGAATTCAGCTGAGGCTTCCACCCTGTTTGAATCACTTCTGCTGTCTTCCATGACCATTAATTAATTCATATCTATCACTGCATGAGGTTTTTTTTCAGTTACTGAGCCTAAAGTCATTATGCCATTTCTCCATTTAAATTCAGATATAGTTGGAATGGAGAAATCTGGAGCAGCATTAAAATGAGAACAAAAAGTTTATTTTGTATCATATACCCAGCTAATTTAGACAGAATGGATAAGTCTTTTGAGGCTATTAGAATTAATGGTTTCTTGTGAATACACATTTAATTTGGGAGGAATACACTTTCTATTTTTCTATCTCCTCACTGGTTAAGTGACTAGACTAGGAGCTCTGTGCTGGTCTTACTGGCTGTGTATTAACTGCATTATACCAGTAGATCTGGCTGGAAGTGAGACATAACAGGGAAATAGAAAACAAAAAATAAAGCAAAAAACACCTATGGGGCTAATCTGTTGTTACAAAGCTGAGATTGCTTTCCACAAGACAGGAAAGATGGAGAGCAAGGAGATAAAAGTACCTTTGCAGGGATGAACAAAGGTTTTTAAGTTCCTGGGCTAATAGTCTTAACATTCCTAAGATTCTTCTTTATTCAAAACCAGACATGCTATGAATCATGTTTTTGACAGAAAATGCAAAAAACAACTTGGAATTTTTCTTAGCTAAAATAAAAAGAAAAAGAAAAATCCTTAGCTTTTTTTGCAGCCGTTTCTGAATCTTGGATGTTCAAGGGAGTAAATCTAAACTTCTCTGCTCCACAGAACAATATCTTAAGTCATGAATCAGAGTCAACATAACTTTCTGCCAGTTTTCCAAGTACAAAAAGTACATTATTGATAAATATATTGCATCACAGTACAAAAGTACATATATTAATAGATATTTTCCATTAGTCATGTTGAAAGCAAAGAAATGGAATTAACCTATGCAACTATTAGCTTCTAGGTTTATTCTGTTCTATAATCTGTATAAATTCAAATTGAACAGTAATGGATTTTGTTCTATTGTCCAAAGAGGGCGAAAGGTTAGAATGACACACTGAAAGAATGGTTTTTCATTTGACATTTGAATTGTTAAATTGTTAAATAACATTGATTAATGCTATTTAATCTTTATTGTGAATAACACTGATTTATTTCATTTATTTTCAATGTGAGGTAGGTAAGATTACACTTTTTACTCTTTTCCCAATAATTGCCTGATCTAGGTCTCTACTGTGTAGGGTTGCATGCCCTCAAAAGTGATTTCTCCAGATTAGGATTGACAGCCCAGTCAAGTCCACTGCAAACCTCTCCCTAAGAGCTGGCAGACACTGCAAGGCTGTTTGACCAATGAACAGAACAGAGGATGCATAGACACCTTCAACTGAGGTAGCTGGTTTAGGTGCAACAGCTGTCCTAACTGCCCTCACTGCCAGCTAAAAGGTATACTAAACTGAAAAATAAACATTTTTTCCTTATATTATAATATAGCTCATGCTGTTACTGTTTGCTTCAGTATTACATGAAATATGCAAATGCAATTAGCTTTAGTGTTTGTGTCTGAGTACAAATGAAATATTTTGGAACATAAAAATGTAAATGTAAGAAATGCAACAGAAAAAGAAAGCCTAGTATTGGTGGATAAAAGGTCAGTATTAATTTACACAATTTCTTAAGAAATTTTTATTTTTAGATTAAATATTCTTCATGCCTGTTTTCACACACACACACACACACAAATCACAGACATACTGACATGTTCTCATCCAAAGTAATGTATATGCCTTCAATGTGCAAAAACTGTTGCAAGAAAATAAAATATTCTTTCACATGACATGGATTTCTCCCTGTGAAGGATATCTTTTACTTTATTTCTCAGCAACTTTATTTAGCCTGTATAATTTTTTTTATGATCATATTATAATCTTATTTCTGAATTTTAAACTGTGTGGCAAAAAACCCCAGAGATTTTGTTTTCCCAGTATGTAAGTATTGTAAATTTCTACAGGACATGATTGTGTGCCCAAGGGAAAACCAGATAGGTTAGGGTGATGTGCATAAAATAAAAAGTAATTTGATGATACTAAATACTGAACATTGCAGTCTGCGTGACTCTTGAAGGTCGCTGTTTTCTGCCTTTGCAAACAAGTTTCTATTGAGTAGAAAAAGAAAAGATAGAAAAAGGAGGAATACTTTTCCAATTTCAATACAAAGGGGATATCAAAATGTAAGCAAGGCATTGGAATAGATTCCAATTATCTATCTATCTATCTATCTATCTATCTATCTATCTATATCTATCTATCTATCTATCTATCTATCTATCTTATCTATCCTGGACAGGAAGATTTTAGAGCATTTTACCCCCAGATATTTACTTTATCAAATTTTGTTAAATGACCTCTGGCACAATACATATTTTTCTTGGGTTCAACCTACAGACTGCAGTAGACATTTGCAGGATGTCAGCATTTTTTTTCAAGCTATAGAACTGAATTGTAAAACTTGGGAAATAATTAGACAAAAGAGTTTGAAATAGTACCATTCCTACTCTAGTACAGTTACCATATATTTAGCCTTCACACATTAATTTTGCCTGTATTTTTTAGCACTGTAGTTTCATCTGAAAGTTTTGTGATTCACTTAAAACAGTCCAGTGTACTGAGTGTTTTAACTTAGGTTTAGACATGATTTAATGCCCTCCACATTTCACAACACATTCTCATTTCCAGGCTTAGTCCAAAGAAAACATTCTGCAAATAAATCAATTTTCTTTCCTTCATCCACATCTCCTGGATTTATCTCTATCTTTGTCCTACTTTTACAAAATTTTCCATGATGAGTCAGTCTCTTCTTTGATTTATTAGAAATAATGAAATGAAGACCATAAAATGAAGTGAGAGTCATATAGAAGAACAAAGTCAAGTGTTTTATTGGTCATAGAACAAAGGGCTTGTTTGAGACATATTTGGTTTTTAGAAACTAGAAACTTTTGGTTTCTTCATTTTACCTGAGATTGTTTGTCTAGCATGAGGCTGCTAATGTGCACCAATCTGCTGTGTATATTTACTACACATTAGACACTTGAAATTAGCCTGTGTGAACACTCTTGTGTAGTACATTATAGATCTCATTTAGTGTAAGAAATACCACCATGGAAGTTGGCCCACTGTTTTTATGAATAAAAGGTTACATGATGTTCATCAACCATACATTCTGATCCTTTGGAAATAGTTTTTAATGTGTCACCTGAAAATATAGACAAGAGAAGCCCACTGGAAATAGATAACAGTGTGTGTTTACATCAATATTAAACATTCTTTGTTCAGTCTTTGACTGCAGGTATACTGAGATTTACAAAATAGTTTCGGCAGATAATGTTCTGTATTTCTGACAATAGTATAGATAATATCCTCAAAAGAGCAATGTGTAACTACCTTGATGAATAGATAAATATTTTTCTGCCTAGAGAACAATGTGAATGGAACATTTCTTGTGAGTCCCAAAGCCATTAGGTGTTGTTATGTTTAAGTTGCAGTGTAATGAATTGTGATTTTGTTTCTAGTCTCACAGAAACAATGTACCTTATGAGAGGAATTAAAGATGGCAAATGATCTCAAACAGCATTACAAGACTATGTGGTGAAATACTGACTAACAAACCTTTGGTCATGGGTAAAATACAGAGGGTATAATTAGAAAATTATTAAAATGCATTAAATAATATGTGCCAGAAAAAGGCCAACATTGCTTTTGTAAAGAGGTGTCACACCTTAGGCTATTATCAAATGTTTGAAGAGACAACAAGAAAGCAACAAGAAAGATTTTTTTGTGTCCCAGATTGAAAGGCAAGATGAATTCCATGTGCCATCTCTATGGCAGTTCTCTTCTGTTAAGTGGGCAGTTTTCCTTATCTCTTCCACAACCAATCCTCTCTCAGGGGAGACATCTGCTGATAATGGGCCATTGAATGTCACTGCATGACTGATAAGAACTATAACATCCCATTGTGAGATGCTCCGCCCAGAGGGAGGAGCCAAGCATTCCTACTTGGATATAATCTTGAGTTTCTGGAACACCAGCACAGCTTTTTCTGCACTGGTTTCCCAGAGGAACATCTGCCTCTTCCACTGCAGGAAGAGTACAACCTTTTCTACAGGATCACTGCTCCAACAGAACCACATCTGGCACTCCAGGAGGACTGCAGCCATAATTCCCAATTTGACTGCTGCCAGCACCCTGTCCAGAAGGGTGTCAGGTTGTATTCTGACTCTGGCAGTGTTGTTTTGGTTCACTGCATTGTTTATTTTATCTTTTTATTTTCTTCCCTAATAAAGAACTGTTATTCCCGCTCCCATATTTTTGCCTGAGAATCCCCCTTAATTTCAAATTTATAACAATTTGGAGGGAGGGGGTCTACTTTTTTTTTTTCCATTTCAGTAGAGGCTCCTGCTTTCCTTAGCAGACACCTGTCTTTCCAAACCAAGACATTTTGTTTTTAAAAAAACACCTTTACATAAAATCTCTCACTACCATTTTTTGCAGAAAATAAGTTGTCATAATAAGGAAGGTCATCTTCCAGATTGACAACATACTAAGTTTAAGAAACAGAGACTAGGAATTCATTAGCAGTTCAAAATGAAAAGAGGATTCCCAAGCTTTCCCGTGTTTAATTTTTTTGCATATAACTGAGAAAAAGTGTGCTAAAAGAGACAAATGGATATCTAATTAAGCAAGCCAGACAGTTCTTGATAAATCTTCAAAGAACTGCTGAAGAATTTAAAAATAATTGTGAGAAAAACAGTTCACATAAAAATATATAACCTAATTATGGATAAAAGTGATAGATTATAAAATACTTGTTGCACCTCTAGACATTCTGGAGTTGTTTCTCAGCTTATATCAGCTCAATTCATGGTGTAAAAAAGGTACACCATGTAAATTACCTTAATAGAAATGAACTCCAAATATCATTACTATAGAGTAATTGGCATATCCATGTTTCGATTACTGTGTGCAGTTCCACCACAATCTCAGGAATGATAGAACTGATGCTTATTATGTGTTCATAAAATAATCAGAAGTTTTTATTAATAACAGCAGTTTAAGCCCTTCTTAACCCTAGGAAAACTGTTTTTGTTAAACTTCTGACATACCTCCCTGCACTAATGTATGTTTTGCCACATTTTTTTACAAGTCTTGACAGCTTACAGGATGCACCTTCTAATAAGAGTAAGTCTAATTTTAAATTGCCTGTTTTTCTTAATATATGTTCCTTGAATTTGAAGTGTGACAGAAATTAACTGTGTGTTTAATTATGTTGTTAGTGAATGAAAAAATAAACCCTCTATTATAAGCATATTGCATAAATGTTTTACTTTTGCTAAGAATTAAGGGCCAAAAACTTTTAGTTGTTGCAAATGACCTGATTTTCAAGTTCAAAAGTATGAAATAAAAGGAAATGCTGTCTTTCATGCTTTGATTTCTTACCTGGGTTTTCTTGTGCCAATCTGAACACGGATTGCTCTGAGTCTGAACATGGTATTTGATTCTTCCTTGTGTCCTATGTGGTTACCTAAGATACCAGATATTAAAGAGCTTATAGTTGTCTTTCTTAAATTAAAGTATCAGTTCCAGAAGAGGTACGATATTTATTCATGGCCTCTTGTTATTAAATTTACAAGGGCTCTGTTTTATTCTTCCTTCAGGATAACAGCTGTGTTTTAGAAGACAAAAGTTACATGGGGAAAGGATTAAGCTATTACAATTATGAGTGATAAGAGGAAATGAATTCTGTTCTAATTACCTGACAATTCACTTGAAAAACCCTTTCTATCACCTGAATTTTTGAAACAGAAACAACCATAACTCAATAAGCTGTTAATGGCATTAAAACACTTCTTTTCACTCCCCTCTCCCCCACCATCACCTCACCCATCTTTATTTGTGTAGCATGTAGAGACTATTTATAAGAAAAAAAAAATCAGGAAACGGATATTACTTACATAAATCTAAATATAGAATCATCTAAACTTTTGCACAACATCTGCCATGCCTCTGAGGACGTGCACAGCCATGACTGTGGCTGTCTGGCCTCCCCTGGGGCTCCCAGGACCCCTCATGTCATCACCCTTTCCTTGTGGAGCTGGCATTTCCTTACAATGATGGTTAAGGAGGGGTGCTCAGGGGACTGCCGTAACCATGTCTAGGGAAATGTGTGTCTTGGGAATAGAAATAAACTCAGAAGAGCAGCAGATTTAGCTTTAAATCAGCTAAAATAAACACAGAGTAAATTAAATTAATATTGAATTGCTTCATTCCTAGAGTGTCTCCATGATATTTCTCCTTATTTCCTATTTAGTAAACACCTGCAGCTGGATCACAGTATGTTCTCATATAATTCCAGTATCTAAAACATGTGCTACTAATAAAACATCTGTAGATGTATCCAATATGGGTTGCCTCTTCATGCCAGTGTAAGATGAATGAAGAAGTTTATGATGAAAGGTTTGTGGTCTGGCAGGGAAGGGAGAAGTCTGGATTAGCCACTGAATGCAAGATGTTTTCATAGCATGTTACTAGGACTGAAACTGCACTCCAGCTATTTATCAGCCCTAATCTTGGTGCAAGAGGTAAGCTGTATAAAGGGCAGGCACTTGGGTGAGTGGTACAAATATTTCCTCCTTTGATCCTGTGCCTTTCATGGTGGATTTGATTCAACACATTACTATACCAACTCAGAAATGCAGTGGCATGAAGCTGGTCAAATGCATGGGAATTAGAGTTGCCCTGACCTAGCAGTTGGTGCAGATGCATTGCTCTGAATCCCCAGTCTCCCATTTGGAAATCATCTCCATGCATGCAAAACCAGTCTAGTTCAAAATCAAAGGATCCACACAGCTACAAGGCAAAGGTATTTTATCACAGTTTCAAATGGATGCACAGATTAAGAACAACCAGTTCTTTAAACATACCCTTTACTAGGAGTGTAAGTGCTGCTGTCTGGGTGTGTTAGATGAGTGCAATCTTTAGGGAGGAGAAGTCCACAGGAAATGAGGAGGATGACAACAAAAGGTCCATAAACAGAGATACTGAATTACAAAAACTCTTATTTTCCTTGCTGCCAGGTACTTCTTTTTCTTTTCTTTTTTCCTTCTCATCTCCACCCACCCCCCATTAATGTCATTTAACTGTTTAGTGTCATAGGTAACTTCTGCTGATAAAATCTTGGAGATAAAAGTTATGCAAGAAAACATTTTTGTGGATATTCTCATTGTGGAAAACGAAGACACTGTCTAAGCTCTCCATGCTAACTGAACCCTGAAGATTATGTCAGGCTTCACTAAGCACACAAGGCACTGATTTGGTATCATTAATGACTCATTTTCTCTTTTAACTTCTGTTGAAAGCATTCATCCATAACCATAGCTACCGCTGAAAAAAATAGAAGCTACTAAGTCAGTAATAATTCACTTTTGCGTAAAAAGCCTTTAAAGGATGGATTGGATTTCACAACTAAGCAGCAAAAAGCTCATATACAAGGAAAGTAAGAAAGGTTATTTTTGAAAGAAGCTTCAAAAACAACCAGGTGACAAAGATGCAATGTTCTTTTAGTTCTACCTTTAAAACACCTCAGCTTTAAATTTTACTTTGGGGTAAAGTTTATTTTGGGAGAACAGAAGTGTAAATATTTTTCAGTGCTGAATGCTGAAGTGAAAATTCTTAAAGGCAACAGAACAAAACAGTCTCAATATAGTGATGGTACCAATTTGTTCTGGTTTAATATGTCTTCTTCTTACACCAAAACTCTCCACTGAATTCAGTAGTGGATTATATGAAAGACAATTTCTATATTTACAGGTTTTGTTTACACTTTCATTATACCTATACTGCATTCTCTGACGTCTTGATGCAGTTTTCAATCTTACAGCCACTTTAATCTGCTCCTGCACTCAGCATATCTGAATGAGTTTGTTGGCATAGGGGAATTTTGAAGGTTATATTGCAGTACATGAATCAACAGAAAATGAAATGCACTTGAGACATGATCAGCCAGTTTTAATTCATTGCAGAAAGTTACAGATACCAAAATGCATTTAATGTAATCTGATATCTTTATTCATACTTGAATTTATGAGCAATTCAGCAGGAGGAGAATGACAAGTTTGTTTTTAAAATAGTAGTCTATATTGAATGCCATTTTAATGTGTCTCTGACATATTTACATTTAGCAAGTAGAGAAAAGTAGAATCTTTGAACATAAATTTCTATTTTCACAGGAAAAAGCAGGGGAATACAAGTTTTTCATTTCCTGCAATATGATGTGTCATTATAAGGCAGGTCATCTTAAAGATAAATGTTAAATAACACCTCTACATGTGGAGTCCAGTAAACAGATTAGAAGCTTGCTAAATCGTTCATATTGTATTTTAAGAAAGATGTGACTAATAGTAGAGTTCTGCAAAAGGCTACTTTGTACCTGCAGAGCAAAGCTGTACTTTCATCCTGTCTGGTTGAAGGTTCATAGCTCTGCATATTAAGAAATAAGAGTGTACAACTGATTTTCTTCCTTAGGAACAGACCGTAGCTGACTATAAACATAACTGGGGTGTGGTATTGTTACACAGTATTATTTTGCTAGCTATGCCTAATCTTAAATCCAAACATGACTAGTGGTGTATCATGTTGGGACATGGCTTTGGGTACCTTTATTGGGAAAAGTAGATTTTTCTGTAGAAGAGACCCATGACAATGGATATGAGAGATTAGTTAAGGCTGAAATAAATTCTAGCTTTTTATCTTCAAAATAGTTCATAGCAATGTGCTTAAAAATTGCACTAAGATTATTTGCAATTCCTTACCTTCTTTATGGAACGGAGAAAAATCTACTGATTTTGGCAAAATGTGATCTAGGTGAATGCCTATAAAAAGACATCAAAACTTTTGTCCTTATAAAAAGAAATAGATAGCAAGCAAGTGCAGTCTTGCTTTTGATGTATGATTTAGGGCTCCTAATATTATGCAAGGTGAAAGTTTCCATAATAAATGGCTTGTCTCAGTATGTCCACAGATGGAATCCAGAGGTACACAGAATCCATATGTAATGTAGAACTACATATAAGCATTTAAATTATCTGCTTCCAACAATTTAAAACATAAACTACAAGATTGTGAAAATCAGACTTAGTCATATAGGTGAAATATGCAAAATATTATGATCTGTGCCAAGTTGAAGCTATCAATACAATGGAAAATTGGATGTGTTGTCATGTTAATATTGAAACATGGGCTGAAAACACTGAAATGCAAACTAAGATCAGGTGTCCAATTTAAGTGGCATTAAAATACTATGGAAAAGCTTTTGGTCATAAATTAACTTTGCCTATATTTAAAAAACTTTGCGGGGTGGTGGGTGCAGAGGAATGGGAAGATTTTGATGACATATTTTGATTCATGTTTTGCTAGCTTTGCTATATTTATGTTTAGATTCCTCCATGCATAATTACATGATTATATAAAGTGGAACCTATTGTTTATTTATACATTATGTGCTCTTCATTCTTTATTGTTGTATGTGCAGGCATTTCTGTTAGATAACTTTGCTCATTAGCAAGTCAAGGAGTGTGTCATTTATATATCTGTATTTTGGCCTTTCAGGATGCAGAGAGTGGGGGCAATAAGACAGCGTAGTGTTCTGTTGTGTCTCTAAGAAGCCCAGAGGGATTGCAAAGAGAAAAAGAAACATGGCACAGCTGAAATAAAGTTTTCCCTCTTGCCTGGTGGAACCCAAACTGGGCTCTTAAGAAATGAGTAGCTCCACTGAAGCCTCTGACATGGTTATGAAGATAAGATTTTTTTTTTTAATGACATTTAAAAGTACGCTCAGAAACTCCTCTATGTGAGGAAAATAAATCAATGAATATTGTAATTTATTACTGCTTTAAGAAAGAAGGAGGAGCTTACTGTGGAAGAAATAAAGAAAAATTATTGAGGCATAATTTGAGAGAAAGGGAGAAAGACTAGTTGAATGGAGATTTTGTTATTATTTTCTACTTTTTCTTTTTCACTTGAAAGAGTGAAATCCCTGCCATAGATTTTCCAGTGTTCTTGAGCAACATTTGGTTATATGAAGGAAAGCCTATGGCTTTCAAAGCTTGGAAAAACACCACATCTTTTCTAAAGCCACTATTCATGGATTATTACTATTCCACCCACAGCCCTTCCAGTGTGTATATTTTCTGTAAGACTGTATATTTTGCCTCAGATATGCTTCATAATTTCATTTTTTGTAGAATCATAGAATCATATGATAGTTTGGTTTGGAAGGGACCTTTAAACATAGGCAAGCAGGGACATCTTCAACTAGGTCAAGTTGCTCGGAACCTTGTCTAACCTGACCTTGAACAATTCCAGGGACAGGGCATCTACCAACTCTCTGCCCAGGGATATGTAAAAAAAACCCCAAGTTAACAGCTGAATTAATAAAATCTGTCCACTAATTTGTAACTTATGATTTCTCCATGGGTTTGTATCAATTCAATGACCAGCAGCATGGGACCATGTCTTGGCTATTCATTGAAATGTCCTAGAAATCAGAATTTGTGCTTAGTTTCCTTTTTTTATTTTGACAAGAAACCAAGAGAATGTAAATGTCTGTCTGACTGGCTAGGTAGGCCTTTCGTCTGCTGAAGGGTAAGAGGTAAGATCACAGAGGTCTGTGAGAAATATCGGCTGTGACCTGCCTTGTCTGCTTTTATTTGAGGAAACACAGCAGTCATGGTATCTGTGTCCATTAGCCACATCAGACTCAGTCCCTGTTCAATGTAAGGAGAGCCAACAGTGACAGAAATTTCATTATTTCCTGATTCCCCAAAGTCCTGTATTATGGCCAGATTTTATGAGATGGAACAATGCATTCAAATATTGTAAGCCACTGTGAAATGATGAAGTGTGAGGGCTGGTTGGCTGGCTTGTTTATTATTTCACACTTCCCCCTGTTTGGCCAAGGCAGCTTATTGTAGTCAGAAGCAGAGTGAGGACCCTGTCTCAAAGATATTTTGGTCTAATCCTCCATAGGAAAATGCAGAAGCAACAGGAAAACAAAAGGCCAAAGGAGGGAGAGTGGTGATGATATTAAAGTAAGATTATTGACTTACTCAGTGAGGACACGCATGAGTCACAGCAAAAGCCTATCTTGATAGCAATGAATTGGTTTAATTTTTCATGTTTTAGGATATTTTTAATCTATATTTTGGTATAAAGTATCTGTTTGAACTTATTCCATCTCATATATTTCCATAGCAAGAAGAAACGAAACTGTTGTTCTTACGTTTTAGACTTTGAAAATGTATTTGAATAAGGAAATTAGTATTTTAAGTTCACATTGCTTGATTTTTTATATTATTTAAGTATACAATTGAAAATTCAAATTAGACTTCAAAATCTGGATGACTACTCTAAATGTGCAAAGATGTGATCTTATTATAGAGACATATTAAACTACATTTTAAGTTAAAGGAATGGACATAATGAATAATTTGCTTTCTTTGTCAGGTTGTTTCCTGCTTTGACTGGCAGTGTCATAGGCTGCAGACTTAAATTTCAGTGCTTTAAAATGCAGCAGTCTAAATTATTTGCTTAACTTTCTAGGCTTTTTGTGGATTTGGTAGTTAGCTGCAATTGTATAGAATTCTCAAATCTTAATTTTAATTAAGGTGATATTTTTCTTAAAAAGTAGTTGGTGCTAAATTTGATTAAACTCAGACCTATTTTCTTAAGTCCATTAAAAAATCTTTAAAGCAACCAACCAATCTACGAGACACATACAGGAAACAGCACTTTTTATTATATCTCCAAGCAGTACTACATGCATTGATATTTTGTATACTTGAAGATTATTTTAATTTCCACTTATATTAAAATGAACTAATCTCAGATTAACTCTACCAGGATTTCACCAAGGCATAAAAAGCACCCTTGCAACTTGCTCTGTTTGGAAATGCTCCTTGTGAGGCCCTCAAAACAGTGAAGTGGGATCGAATGTCATTCTTTTTTCCCCTGAGCAAAGCATTTATTTCCACTGCACTGCCCTTAGATCAGTGGGCTTTACTTCAAGTGTCAATACTTTGAATAAAGTCAGCCCCAGAGTAGGACCATCCTAATGTTTTAAAACAATTAACAGTCTCTTACCACCCTAAATTATTTTCTTTATTCTAGTTATGGAAGTGTTCTGGTATGCAAAAAGTTCTAACAGCCAGGCATTCCAGATTATTCAGGGCATGTTCAGCCTGGATCTTGGTGTTAATTGTTAGTGTTATCCTAGAGTAAATATGAAATCTGTCTATCAGTGCCATGACAATGTTTTCGTTAGTATTTTGTTACACTGGACTGATGGATTATATTAGCAAAGACAGAGCTATTGCTTTTAGTCATTCTTAAATGTCTTTTGCCTGTTAGAGCTTGCACCTCGAGTTTTGCTCTTCTAAGACAGTATTTTTATCTGATATCTCCAGGTAAGTCTACAAAATCAGATGCTGAAAAATAGTTTCCCATGTGGTTGCAAATATCAATTGCTGATGAACACATAAACTGCTCAGATTTACTGAAAAGCATTTACTGTGAATATTTTTCAATTTGGGAAAAAAAGGCTAAAAACTGTTCTAAAAATGAAAAATTATATTGTGATGCATACCCAAGGTTGTTTATTAATGTTTGCTGAGATGTATCACATGAAGGGATTAGTGTAACACATTGCACATTATTGAGGCTATCTTTTATTTCTATCAGGTCTATGTATGCATAGCTTGCCCAGAAGATAAATTTTTACATCTGATAGAGATGTTGAGCTGTCGCTGTGCGTTTCAGGGGGGGACCCCCCGGGGGTGTCCCCGGGGTGTCCCCTAGGCTGTGAGTTCGCTGGTGGCAGCAGGCAGGCAAGGAGACTCCACACGGCTTCTGAGGGCACTCATTAGATGAGGTTTATTGGGGGTCCTACCCCCAGGAGGCAGCATGGTTTCTGAGGGAGAGGGGGGAAAGGGGAGTGAGGAGGGAAAGGGGAGGGGGAGAGAAGGGCTGATAGAGCACCAGCCTGGAGAGCTGGAAAAGAGAGAGAGAAACATCCCCCCGGCACACTGAACAGGGAGATTCAAAGTGGGCGCGGAACAGATTGGGCAATGGGATTACAGACACAGGATACTGCAGGGGAGGAGCACAGGCTTGGAATAAACCATACATTTTCGAGGGCTGAGACAGAGCATTCCATTTAACTAAAATATAACACCACAGTGAGCATCTGTAGTTACTACTGAATTCAACCAGTGAAGTCTGCACAGCACAAAGTGATACAGTAGTGACATGAATGACCACTATAAACTGTTCAGATTATATATAGAGCAGATAGAGCTCTAGAGGCTTTTGTTTACACCAAGACATTTCAATTTTCATCTTCCTAAACATAAAGCCAGTGTAGAAGAATAAGCTACAAAACCTTTTTTATATATAGTACAGTGTATCTTCAGACCTTTAGGAAGATTAAAATGCTCTTGGGGTGTACCAACCCAAACCTGTATTATCATAGATAATGATTACTTAGTTTGGGAAATGACTCCTCTAATTTGGTAATGAGATAGCAGCAGCAGATGGTAGAGACTGAGATCAAACAAGTTTTGGTCTGTAGAGAATAAGGCAGATGCAAATTCCTGAACATTGACACTGGTTGTGAAAACTGGCATCACCTTTCTGCCGAATTGCTGAGCCTGCCATCAAACCTGCAGAGGCAGTTGCAGACTATCAAAGGCAATTTAGCTTGTAGCAGACATATTTTTTAAGAAATGTGCAGATTTAGAAGGTGCTATTTCAATCTCATTCCCTATGCCAAGGAAGAGGAACGATAAAGTTGATGCAGGTGTCATTCACTGAGTCAGTCACTTATTCTATGCAGAAATTTTCTGTTGGGCATCAGCAGAACACTGGAGGAGCTTTTTTTCCTCAATAAAGTGCTCATAGTAAGGCAAACCTTTTGACATCCAAACAATATTGATGGACTTTTGACAAAAGGTAAGGAAAATAAAGTGTTTTTTTATAAAATAAGCTGTGTGTAATGATGGTGTAAAAAAATGATGCAAAGAAATTCAGACTTCCATGTAGTTATCCAATATCTCTACTGTTCACTAATTTAATCAGAGATTAATTTAGAGAATACTTCTTTAGATCAAGGTGATGAATGCCTTATAGTTGAAATGTCATTATAAGGTTTACTCAAATGTTTATGTTAAAATCAAACAAACATATTTCTGCCAGTGTTGCCTACCTCATTGATGCATAGAAATTTTGGCATTTTGTGTAAGAATCTGATTCCCTGTAATAATTAGACAGTATCACATCTCCACAGTTGCTAGAGCATAGGTGTCTAACCTTTGCACTCAATGGAAAAATGTTCTCTTCAGGTCGTCCAAGCCACTGCGTGTAAAGCATTGAAATATCTGTGTATTGATTAGAATACACCTTAATCAATATTGCTCCCTGTTTATACACCCACTGGAAGTACTTTCTACCATGCCATTTTCACACTGTTTTTTCTTGATATGGATTTTTCCCCTGTTAGATTTGTATTTACAAATATTCTTTTTTCTGCATCTATTGAGAATTTAATCTCTCTAAATCTTTTTTATCTCGCTTCCAACATTTTACCAGAAAACTTTGTGATGATGATCTCAATTAACAATGATCATTTTTACTGAATAACTTCATTTATTTCAATTAAGAATGCTTATCTGTTGTGGCTTTCAACGGATATTTTGTCTCTGCTCATACACACTCTCTCCTGCACAGAGAATAATGATCAGTTAAGCACAAATACCTCTGTATCTTCAGCACAGAACAATCTCTTATACAATATTGCTATGTTAATGCATCTATGGCTTGGAAAGACAGCACATATGGCCCTTTTTAATCCTTAATCAGTGAAAGTCAGCAAGCTGAGAAAATCTTGTCATCTACCTAAGACCTTGGAGGAGTATTTATGCCTAGTATATGCTGCCCTGATAATTCTTCAGGGAGGATATTTCCTGCTTATTCTTTTTTCCTAAGAAAAATGCAATGAGCATTCAAAACTATTATGTTATAGTTGCTCTGTGAAATGCAAAAATGTAATTTATCACGGTTTGTATTCTAATTATTTTCAAAATAATAATAATGTAGTGACATTAGCATAATATAAACTGTGCATTGCAAATAACTGCAAAATACACAAATGATCACTAAATTTTTAATTACTAGTTTGGATGATTATTTTCAAAATATTTTGGTTGTGTTACTAGTTTTCAGAAGGGTGGATTAATGAAAGTTGAGTTTGGTAGTTCACTAAGCTGGGGAAGATAAAATAGGTATCTGTTGATCAGACTAGGAATCTCAGTTTTCCTACATGAAATACACTTAAATAAGCTGATCTCACAAGAATTGACCAAAATATTTTAGCTCACTCTGATGGGAAGTGAGCTTTAGCAATTACTGATGTTTTCTGCTGCAAAATTTTCTTAAGTGAATAATCCTCTCCTGTGTATAATTTGTTAACTATCTTACATAATTGTCTGATTCTATGTGAACTTTCTTTTTTTAATGCTTGATTCTTACTGATTCTTTATCCTGTGAGACTCCTGCATATGATGATGTTGAAAATATTGTTTACAATAGTTGCACTCTGTATAAAATATTGGAAAGGGACCTGCAGTTTCACAATTTTTCTACAACAGCTACAGGATATTGAATTATTTTGGTTTTCATAGATTGCCTTATTAGTTGAATTTCAGCAATATATTCTCTATAACCAAGCAATGAATTTCATAACAGGAATTAAGGTGAGGCATAATTCCATACCCCTGGAACCTGATAAAGTTTGTTAACACTGCACCAGTGCTGAAGTGATGTATTTCTCTGGAAAATCCAGTGCAGACCCACAAGAATTGAAGGCACTCATACATTTTGTCAGGGAGCAAGGCTTTTATGAGTACAGCTTGAGCACAGCTGTGTCTTTTCCAATATGTGGCCAAAAGACAAAATGCAACATGAGATTTTTATACATTCCAAGCCCATCTGCCATGAAAACCCACTTATCTTTGTGGCTACAAGTTTATTATTGATCCAAAATGGTAAGGGAAAAAAAGGAAAAAAAAAAAAGAGAGAAAAAAGAGAAAGAAGAACAGCACAAGAAAAAAGACAACAAAGGGGAAAATGCAGGGGAGAAAGAACCATAAATCCATTCTTTTGTTGTTCTTCCAGCTGCATCTGTGAGCAATTGTCACAGTTACTAGTCAAACTGTATTTGACTTGTTGCCAACATGAATTTTCCAAAACCTAAATGTAAACAAACTCTGCAAGTGCTTCCTCATTTGCCAAGCCAATAATTATTTACTTTGTTTGGGCCTAGCATTACTGTCAGTTCAGCTTTGCAGTCTGTAATGTGTTTGCTAATGAAACCATGAGGTCTACAGCTATGCATTAACCTTGTCACCCTTCAATTTTGAGCTCAATAAAATTGCAGCATGGTTTTGTAAACTAGGGTTGAAGGATAGGCAAATGATTAATTATATTTTCTGTTTTCCTTTATCTAAGTAAATTGTTCATCTTTAAATTTGCCTTGCATTTAAGGTTAACTCACTGAATCTGAAGCACTGGGAAGATGCATCATTTGCAATGGTTATAATGACGATTTGTACTACATATCTGAAAGCTGGCAAATATGCATGAGCATGACTTGATAAGTCATGAAATCATTTCAGAATGGTAACTCAGAGATGGTAAATGTATAACAAGTTGTTGGGAGGCACTCAGCTGGGAGAACGATAGGAATATTTTTGTTGTGTTTAGGTACGACATTTTATCTTGGGTCTGAAGGCTGTGCATGTATTATCTTTGCTTGTTAGTTGTTTAGGATTTAGGACTATGAGTTCTTTAATTCTGGAATGGGTTATGTAATTTAATGGATGAGTATAGCCTATAATTTTAATAGATGTCACACTAAACACAATTACTTTTACTTAAATAAGTATTACTCCTAATTTTTACTCTAAAACAGTGTGGTTTTGTCATGCATTGTGAGGTTAAATCCTCAAACTGATTTGAATAGAAGCAGACATGTTACCCCATATAAACAGATCAGTGGAACAGAAAACATTCAGATATCATGTGATGTGTGCTGGGATTTTTTCACTGTGATTGGTGATTTAAACATTTTTCCATAAGGTGTCCTTCTTGTGGTGCCCAGCACTGGGTAAAGGACGTTTGATGTACTGTATACCTTCATATACAATGTTTTAAACAGCTTTGATATACTCTGACATCAGCCAGAAGTTAGTGTGTCACTGCAATCTTTGTTGGGTCCCTTTTCCTAGATGGAGTTGCATTCTTTCCCTGAAGTAGTAATAGAACACTAAGATATTACTGTTGAAGTTCACCAATCTTATTTTTTTTGCATAGGTGATCCTAACAAAATCCTTTAGTCCCCCAAGTGTTGTCTTATAACTTAATACTTTAGTTGAAATCTGAATTTTTTAGTAAAAATCTCCTTTTGCTGCCTATGTATTAAATCTTATGCAAGATTATATGTTATTAATAAAATCTTGTACATAATTTCTGTCTCAAAATGAGGTCCAAACCTCTGCTCAGACATGCTGAAAAGTAGAATAATTGCTAGTAGAAAATCCTTTGATATTTCTTAGGATATTTTTTTCATCAAATAAAATATTAGAATAAACGTGACTTCAAAATGCTTGGGGTACCATGGGACTAAAATCATGTGGCAAGTCAGAACTTGTAATTAATTCCAAAAGGATTACAGGGGTAAACAAAACAGTCATGTTCTAATGGTGCTCTGCAGATATTTAAGGCCCGTGTATTTTCCTCACTAGATTTTGTGTGAGGAATACTCACACAAAATCTAATAGACAGAAACTCACTTGGCCTTCTCACTTTATGTGGACATTTAGAATATACAGAGGGCTAGAGAAAGGTTCTTAGTCACTTAGTCCTCAGTTGCCAGAATAATTTTTTGTTATAATATGTTTAATGAAACCTAAAAATATTTATAACCAGAGGACAAGACAAATATTCTAGAAAGCTTGAGTGGGATAGAACCAAAGATCTGATTCTGTGTTTCTAGCTACACTGTGTGTGGAAATAATGTAAAAAAGTATTACATAAACAAGTACTTAACTACTGGAAAAATGCTGACTTGTTTTAAGTCCTAGAGGTTTTTGTCCTGGAATTCCAAACTTTATGTCACTCTACCCCAAATATCCCTCAGTCCTGTTATATTGGGATGAAAAATTTTACATACAATCTTTTTTTCCCCTTTTTTTTTTTTCTTTGATAAACAAAATTAGGAAATTGTGTTTTGAAGATTTAATTTAAAAAAAGATATTGAGGTGTATTTTGCTATATGATTAGAAAGTGGGGGCTTGTAATTTTTTTTGGTTTTTTTTGATCATATGGTCCTGTCTCATGCTTTTACTGTTTCATTTCATGGGTTTCTTTTGAAGATGTTTTTGGCTTGTAAGCTGAAGTTTTACACTTGAATCATACAAAAAAAATCCTCCTCTGCAACACAAACGTACACAAATCGCTGGCAGAGTCTAAATTGTGGATAATTGGATTGAGCTATGAGCTTAAAGATGAAGGGGACAAAAGCGTGTCCCAAAGCTGCATTTGATAGTCTTAGAGTCTTATCTGGGGATGTTTTACAGCAGGCTTGAAGACTGCATTTGTTCATAGTGATTTGTACAATCTACAATGACATTTTATTTGAGCTGGAGTTATACAGACAAACCATAACATGTATTTAGCTCTTTCTTTTTTTGGTTTCGATGAGATACCACAGCAAACCCCTCTGTAGATGATTGCTTGAAAAATGTGGATTTGAAATGTTGAGATGAATATTGTAATGGATGATGACAAGATGCTTCAATGAGCTGCAATGTTAATATTTTATTAGAGGTAACTCACAGAAAACATGTGTTAGGAATCATGTCCTTTTACAGGCTACTGTAAGCAACACTTTGAACTTGTTTCTTACATAGGGAAAATATTCTTTATTTAACATATATACTTTGCCAATTAAATTTGTAAATTTCTTTAGGGGATTTGATTATTTTTGAAGCCTCGTTATTTGCAAAAAATTTTCCTGGAAAGTAAAGACTGGTTCATCTTGTTTACCTCTAGCTATCATTTTAAAAGAAATTACATTGGAGATTGAGATACTTCTGCTTATAGATTACTGCACTTTACTGACACAGCACAGAATGTAACATGGAAGGAATTCTTCTATATGGATATTTCTTCTCATAGTTATATGTTTCTGATTTTTTTCCTTCTTCTCAACGTTGCTGCCAAAGTTATTACTAAGCTAATTAGTTAATCAGGATATCTTATACAATAATATATCTTCATGATAATACAAAGTTGTTCTCATTGAAGTCAGTGGTACAAAATCTCATGAGGCAAAATTAAATTCCATGTCTATTAAATACAGTGTATATATAGGTAAGCAGACTGTAATATTTGCATATTTTTTCCTATTCTGCCTAAAAATGTTTAAAATTTTTCATACAAAATATTTTTGAAGGAAGTCAGAGCAGATGCCATGATTCATAGGAAGTTCTTAGTAGTATATATATTTCCTCAGATTAATGGAGATTTTATTGCCATTTTAACAGATGATAAAATATACACCTTACAATGGCTTTGTTTATTATTGAATAAAAATATATATTTTTGAATTATTATTTTAAAGGAATCCAGGATATGAACTGCATAAAATTTTTAAGTACCTTTCTAGGGTTCAGAGCTCACAAATGTCTTAAATTAGTGATCTCATAGTGTAAAATTCTCAGATGCCATCATCAAGACTTACCAATGGTGCCTTATGCCAGATCAGAAATTAACACAAATGTGGACTGTTTTTCATATGACAGCAGTTTTATGTGACAGGAGAAATGTGGAACCAATTTATTTTACTCTCCAGATGGATTTTTGTAGATTACTTTTTAACTGATCAAACCCCACATTACAAATCCAAATGAAAATGCTTATCTGTCTTAAATGGAGCATCAAAGTGTTTCTATTATTGTTCCAACTGTTAATTATAATTAATCATATTGAAGAAAGCCAAAACCTAGGCAAGGTCAGGGTCCCACTGTGTCAAGAACTGTGCAAAATATACAGTAAGAAATAACTTCTCTCCAAGGAGTTTATAGACTAGGAAAATGGCACTGACAAGCAGGAAAAAAAAAGGAATTAACACTTTTCACATGATAATGATCTGAAGAATGTATTCTTCAGTGATAAATATGGAGTATTTCAGTAGCTGAGATACTTCTCAGGGATTTGGTTTTCTGACATCACTGTGATCTGAAGCCTGATAATATCAGGAAACTCTAGTTGCACAGGCAAAACTCACTAGGTAGTTTTGAAAATTCTGCCTTTTGCATCTGCCCTGTAATCTAAAAAGAACTGTGAGGAAAGAGCAGCCTTGTTATTTCCAGACCTAAAATGATCACAAGCCTATTCTTGTATTGTCTGAGACTGGGAAGTCTGTATTAGAAGACAATATTGTGTTTTGTCCATTTGATCAATTGTTTTTTTAGTAACTTGCAAGTTGATACATTTGTGTACTTGTATAATGTCATATAACAGTAATTTGTATCACTTTCTCAATAGCGAACACTGGTATCTGAAAAATGGTGCATTCTCTTCCGCCTCCTCAAATCGTGTGCTTATATTAAACTGTATCTGCATATTAGATCTAATTGTGGCTTAAATTACATGTGTTTGAGAATGTGATCGGTATAGAAACAGAATTTTTGAATACTTTTCCTTCCCTGTATTTTAAATATCAAAGTCGACAATGAAATGTAGTTCTTCCTTATTTGTATAAAATAGAACTTTTCTATTTATGACGTTGTCAGATAGGACTTATGTAAAGACTAAGAACATTATTCTCAGAGGAAACTTGTTCTGGCAATAATACAAAAATTGTTGCATCACAGTGTTTGGATGTAAGATTATGAAATATCCTCTGATTTCCTAGAAAAGTCAGACATGAAGGAAAATGCAGAGTGGGACATTTCTAATATTTTGAATCAAGAAACTGTATTGTGTCTTTGATTTGGAATAGTACTCATTGTCCTTAAAATTTTTGATTGGCATTTATCTATATTAAAATAGAAGTATATATTCCTCTAAAAATAGGATTTAATACAAAAAATGCATACAAGGCATGGCAACTCAGTAGCAATTTAGACATATATTTAAATAACCAAGAATCATCATTAGAGGTGTTATAGAAATAGGCTTTTATTGATGGCAGACTCTCAAAAGTCCAGAGATTTGGATAACTGTGATTCAGGTTGTTAAAATCAGGGTTGTTTGGAAGACTTTTTCATTACTTCATGTTATAAGAACATTCTTATAAGTCCCTGATTTGAATTTAGAATGCTGTGAGATGTGACATTGTTTATGATAATGCCAATAGTAAAACTAAGCAGAGTTTACAGCATTAGACTAATGGTGCAGGGAAGCCTCAGAGAAAATTGTTTTTTATTGCAGTTATGACAAGTTAAAAATATGAGAAAATACAGCGGTATGTCAGATGAGTTGGAATTTTCCCTACAGGAACAATATTATTTCTGGGTGAATTTTCTATACATGGCTATTACATTTGGAAATTATGAAACTGAATAATAATGATTCTGGACTGTCCAGTTCCTGATAGAGTTCAGAAGTGTTGAAAAGCATTTCTCTTTCCCCTATTTATTTGGGCTAAAGGAAACCAGTAAACAGGAATGGACAAACCTCATGGCATTGTGACACATAACTGTAGTGGGTGTAGATGGCAAGGTTTTCGGAGGGAGTGAGGATTTCAGGACTGGCTGCTGTAGGAGGGATTGTGCTGGACACAGCTGGCTCCAGACAGTTCCAAACAGAACTATTGCAAGCCAAGGCTGAGTCCATCATCCAAGCTTTTGGCACAGATAGATCCCGAGAGGGACTGAAGCCCATGGATGAGCACACCAGAACACCTGAAGGGAATGAAGACTGTGCAGGACCCACACTGAAGCATGAGAGAAAAGTGGGGTGGAAGCAGCAGCAGAATGAAACTACTCTGTCCTGATTACTCACTGTCTTGCTGAAGGGACTGAGTGTAACCTGTGGTGAGATCAAGTGCCAGAAGACAGGTGCCTATGACAAAAAAGTGAGGCTGAGACTATGAATGGGGAGGAGAGATACTTGGAGATAAGCTGAGCATGGTAGTAAAGTTGAGACAGGGAAAGAGGGAGTAAAGGTGTTTTCACTAAATGTGTAAATGTTTGTTTCCTTTTGCTGTTGGTTTTGGATTTGGTTTTTTTTTTTTTTTTTGTTTCCCAGGACCCAGTCCAAAAATATATATATTAATTTGCAATAAATAAAATTCTCAAAAATCTGCTTTACTTTAAACTATAGTTGACAAGTGATCTTCTTGCCTTAATTTGGACCCACAAGAAAACTCCTCTGGGTGCATTACCTTTGAAAACTGGGGACATGTGCTGGTTTGGGCTGGGATAGAGTTCAGTCTAATTAAATATGTTAAGTTAATTTACTAAGATTTTGTAAATTAGTTTCAATTTTACTTGTAATAGATCACATAGTGCTGTGCTTTGGATTTGTGACCAAAACAGTGGTGATAAGATGGGGATGTTTGCAGAAGCACTTGCACAGCACCCAGGTCTTTTTTGTTTCTCACACTTCCCTGCCAGTGAGTAGACTGGGGGTGCACAAGGATTTGGGAGGGGACAAGCCAGGACCGCTGACCCCAAGCGACCAAAAGAATGTTCCGTACTTTATGACATGATGCACGATAGAATTTGGTAGAAACCAGGAAGAATGTTTGAAGTGGTGGTTTTTGTTTCTTCAAGTGGAGGTTGCATTTCCTGGAGTTCTGCATTCCTAGGAATGGTTGAACACCTGCCTGGACATGGGATGCAATGAACTAATTCCTTGTTTTGCTTTGCTTACATGCATGGCTTTTGCTGTTCCTATGAAACAGTCTTTATGTCAGTCCATGAGTTTTCTCACTTTTGCCCTTACAGGTCTCTCCCCATCACTCTTGGGAAGAGTGAGCAAGCAGCTGTGTGGTCCTTAGTTGCCTGCTGGGGTTAACCCATAACAGGTCATCTCTGATCTATCTGTCACCAGCACAACCCATTCCAAAATAGCCAACAGGAGGCACCACCTGAGGCATTCCTTGGGCCTTGCTGGTTCCTGCTGCTTGTAGAGACTGGGCTGTCTCCTGGACTATAATGGGAAAAACACTGTTGTAAATCATTATCATTCACCTCACTATACTTGTAAAATGCTTTGATGTTATTTGCCTCTTTGGCATTCAGCCACAGCTCTGCTGGATTGGAAATACATACTGGTTCAGCTGTGCATATTCTGCCTGAATCTGCTTCTGTATCATAGCTGCAGACAGCTCAGCTCATACAGTCTAAGCTGTGTCTGACATCCTATTTGAAGAAAGTAAGACCTATGCCATAAAATGACATATAATACTTATGTATTTGCCAAGTTCCCTACATGAAATTCATCCCGTTTTACTGAATGAAAGGTTTTAAAAGGAAACAGAGAAATGTTCATAGAGAAATGGCTTCTGGAACTTAGTATATTTTATCGTGATATTTGAATTTTTTTTCCTAAATATTCCATTTACTTGTGAGTTCTAGTGGGTGCACTTTTTATTGAACGAACACTATAAATCAACAGATTTTTCTGTGCTATTTTTCTGACCCTAAAGAGTAAGGGGAAAGAACACAGGACTCAAGGTGAGCAGAGGAGAGTGGGACAATGCCCTCCCTTTCCTGGCTGGTGATGCTGTGCCTGATGAGCCCTAGAAGATGGTTGGCCCTCATGGCTGTCAGGGCACTGCTGACTCATGTTCAACTTTCCATCAACCAGGACTCCCAGGACTTGCCATGGCACTGCTTTCCAGAGTTTCATTCCCCAGTCATTATGTACATCCAGGATTGTCCCATTCCAGGTGCAGAATCTGGCACTTCCTTGTTAAATTTCATATGGTTTAAGATTGCCCAGCCTTCTAATTTGTTTAGGTCTCGCTTCAGGGGCTCTCTACCTTTGAGTTAGTCAACAGCTCCTCCCAATTTAGGACCTGCAAATTTAGCATCCCTTCCAGTCCTGTGTCCAAGTTGTTAATGAAGATGTTGAAGAGCACAGGGCCTAGGATAGAACTCCACTAGTGACAGGCCATCAGTCTGATGTAACCCCATTCACTATAACCCTTTACACCTGACCCATGAACCAGGTGCTCACCCATCCCATGATGTGTTTATCTGGCTGTGTGCTGGACATTTTTTCCAGAAGGATGCTGTGAGAGACAGTATCAACAGCTTTACTGAAATCCAGAAAGATTACATCTCCTGGCTGTCCTAGGTCAGCTACATGGGTTGCCTAGGTGGGTTACTGTAAAAGAAAATCAGATTTGACAAGCAGGACTTTCCCCTCATGAAGCTGTGCTGGCTGTGACCATAAACTGCATTGTCCTTCAGGTGTTTTTCAATATCTCCCATAATTTTACCTGTTGTTGGAGTGAGACTGTCAGGCCTGTAGTTTCCAGGATCGTCCTTACCCTGCTTGAAAACTAGTAAAACTCTAGCTAGCTTTCAGTCGACTGTGACCTACATCAAGTGAAAAGTTCTGTGCCTCTTGTATCTTTGGAAAATAACTCAAACATGAAGAGACAAGGCCAATGCTATAAAGAGTGCCAAAATACCTTAAAACATTCTCACAATGCGTAGAACTTTTCTAAAAAACTTGTTAGAAGATCTCAGTCCCTCCTACTGAAGTCAGTAGGAGAGCTTTTTCCACTGACTTTTTCAGGTTCATGAGTTCAGAACTGCAATTAAGACATTTGAAAAACCATCCCAGTGTTTTAAGCTGACCGAAAAAAGAGTATGACATTCTCACAAGAGAGGCAATCCTTTAGAGGTTTCCTGATCAGTTTTACAGATCTGAAAGTAACTCAAAATAGCTCAGATAAGCTTTTGCTAACTTTCAAATCTTTAAGAAATTGTTCTTAGTCTTTGAAGATTTTGCACTTCTACCACCATTAGTTACAGAGCTATTTCTGTTCCATATACACATATGAATGCTATTCTGTTAAGTATAATTTAATGTGATGCACATGAAAAATACTTAGAAGAATTAATTTTTAGCAAGGGTGGTTTGTCTTTTTTTTTTTCCTTTGCTTTTTCTTCTTGTCTGTAGAAGTTTATTCCTTTGGTAGACTGGGTTTTGTGTCTGTTATTAATTTTTCCTATTTCTTTCATATTCAATTTTGTGGCTCAGTACATATAAAGTTTTAATAAGTCTGTTCCAGTTCTTGAAAATTACTTCATTTTTGTATCCATTGTGTTAAAACGATTATAGAGTGTAATCTGGATTATTCCATACATTGAGATAACTATTATCACAATGACAATATCTGTAGAGATACCTTGGGACATTTAGGAAATTATTTTCACTACTTCACTGCTTTCTTCTCTTATCTAGTTCCACAACTATTTTTGCTATGCATTTGTCGGAAATTTGGGCATACTAGATAAAGCATGGTCATCTGGAAGATGTTCTATTTCTGACAGATCTCTATTCCACAATGATTTATCACGTTTAGCATTGGCCTTTTCCAGATGATCTCCTTCATTTACTGATGCTTACTCTGCTTCCTATAGTGTGACAGTTGATAATTCAAAATCTAAAGAAGAGAACAAGGAGGTGACACAGTAATGCCATATTTCAGGATGGCTGTGGAAGCAAATTATTTACCTTTTGTCTTATCAACTCAAACCTCAATTTCTTCTGATGCCTGTGCAAATGTCATCATATTGGACAGAAAATTCTTTGTTCAACAATAATTTTTTCTTAGTGGAAATTTCCTGTCCTAGTTTTTCCATTGTACATTGGGTCTGTGAAGGCAAGACCAATATCCTGGATGGAAGGTGAGAACAGAGACAGTAGCATGGTGCTCATTCAAGCTGACAGCTGAGTGCACAATAATATCATTAGTTTAGTACAAAGTGGATTGCAGAAATTTGTATTTAAAGCTATAGAGAAGTAAGAAATATTCTTTTTCTAGAGCTGAGCCTTAGAAGGACTTAAATTCTGCTTGTGAGATTGTACCTTAACTATGGATCTATTTTGGTAATGATTTTATTTTTACTTAATAAAAAAGCTATTTTTTTCTCTTCATTTAGGTAATTAGAACACAAGTTTTTTCTTTCTTTGATAGTAATTTTTCTTTTCATTCCACTGCTCTGTGCGGTCTCTTTGTTGTAGCATCACCTTTGTCTACCATCCTAAACATGCTAAAATTGCCTCTGTGTATGCCACTGCAGAAGAAGCAGTACTGTAGTGCACCTAAGAGAAGGTGCACACTGTCTCTGCACACACATGCTTAGTGTAAACTGTCTTCATCCTTAAACCTGTTATAATACTTCATGAATTTCTACACAGATTGTTAAGGTACAGATTCGGTTGTGATAGTGCCAAAACATGCCCTCGGGGTGCAGGCTTACTGAGAGCAATTTACACTGCGTGCTTCAGTCCTCAAAATGAATTTGTGCCACAAAAAACAACATAGGACTTTTCTCCACATCCTCCTCTCAACCACATAATCTGGAAGAAAGCTAGTAGAAGCACTTCCATATGGAAAAAAGATAGCTGCAGCCAAAACAAGTTGTTCAGCTTATTAGAATCAGTATGAATAAGTTCATTGAAAATTTGGCGTGTCTTAATGTTATTTTCTAAAGAAATGATTAAATGCTGATCATATTTATCATTTAAATGAGGTTTTGAACAAATGACAAAATATTTTGTGCCTCAGGGCATAAATATTTTTACTATGTGAAAGTTTAGATAGTTGTGATAATTTCCAAGTTTGATGAATGGCAGCTTTTTAAAGCTAGTAAAAGAAAGACATAAAAAAGCCCTAATATGCAAAAGTCCAAATTAGAAATTTACATTTCAGGAAAAGATGCAATGAATAATTAATTTCACTCTTACTAGTAAAGTACAAAAGATTTTTAAAATTTGTAATCAAATCAAGCAAGTTTAAATTGTGTGTTAGGCAACACAGGTAACCTATTTGTGCCTGTCATGAAGGCACCCATGAGATGTCTTTTCTTCCTTGCACTGTGAAGATGCATTTTGATGAACAGGTTCATTCAAACTACACTGAGCAGGAGTTGTCCTGTATATGAAAAAGAATGTATTTTCATTGCCATTCAATTAAGTCTGTTCATGGATCTTCTGACTTTGAACAGAAAGGGAGGAAACTAGGAGTTGTGGATATGTCCACTTCTATACTGAATTCCATGCATTTTGTGTCCCAGTTTCATCCTCTGCAATGATGATGCAAATTTCTAAAATTGCCAACTTTATATTCCCACTTTACTTGTCATGCCGCTCTGGGGGGTCTGCATCCTGTCCTGGTCCCCATGATTCAAGACCGATATGGACAGACGGGGAAAGGGTCCAAAGAACTCCAGGAAGATGACCAAAGGGCTGGAGAACCTGCCCTCTGAGGAAAGACTGAAGGAGTTGCATCACCTCATCCTGGAGAAGAGAAAGTTTGGAGACACCTCATCACAATATCCTAGAATGTAAAGGACAGCTACTAACAGGACAGAGGAGAAGACAAGGCACAATGGGTACAAGTTGCATGTGGAGAGGTTTCATTTCAATATAAGAAAAAAATTTTATTGTGATAACAATAATTCCCTGTAACAACATCTCTAGGGACATGGTAGAGTTCCCAACACAAGAGGCTTTCAAGACGGTCTCATCTCGACTCTGCTTCCTGTGAAGGGTTAGACCAGAAGATCTTCTGTGATACCTTCCAAACTGTGTTGTTCTGTGATTCTGTAACTTAAATATCTTCCACTTGCAAAGGCCAGTGTGGTTCTTGTATTTGGTGTCCTGCTTCTTATTTACCCATCACCACACAAACAGAATTTTCCCCTTAGTATTAACAATTTAGCTATTTTTTTAAGTTACTGGTTATTATGGTAACAGTCAATATAAATAAATTTCAGTAATACAAAGCTATTTATGTCAAGAAACAGAACATTTGGTGTTTTCTAGCTGAATAGCTAGAGACTAATTTGCAAAATGCTTCAGAATGAAAATTAATTTCTGATTCTTATTCAAGATATGAATTGCAGCTCTTGTATTATGTCCAAACAGGCTTTCCATTAGATGATCTTTCTGTCTGGCAGAGATTATTTTAATATTTTAGCAAATGTTACTGGCATAGGCAGTATCCACTGAGGCACTTCTCTTTGAAAGCTTGTTTTTAGCTTAAGACTATCGGATATTTAGTCCTTACTGCCAATTACCTAAACAGCACTTCCACTGCCATAAAGGGTAATTATGGCAACACTGCACCACAAAACTAATTTTGTCTACCTATAAAATGTTTTTCATAGTATACAATTTCCATGATATTTTGGTAGACCAGACTAATGCATATAAAAATATTTGTGGTTGATAATCTACCAAAGCTATTTATTTTAGACCTTGAATTATGTTATATTTGAGACAGAATAAGTTGCTTTTTAGACCTCACAGTGAGAGAGGTTTGCAGATTAATGTATGCTTTTCTGTCATTTCGGATGCAAGTCTTTCAGGGAATGCACATTACTGAGCCAGTCTGGCCTGCCTTCTATAGTGCCTTCCCTCCCTTTCTTACTACTTTCTCTAACATATGGTCTGTTTTATGTAACAGAGTCAAAGAGCCTACAATTTCTCATGCAGGGCTAAACCATGCAAACTACCATGTCTGTGGTCTACTTTCAGAATGATATTAAGAAGGAAAGGAGAAAACGGAGAATGCTCTTGATGAGCTATAGCTGAGTCTGTCTCTTCATTTGCTCTGTTTTGTCATCAGGGTATTGCCTGAACTCTGTGTCTTTCCTTTTCTGGGAAAAGTTTTTGTCACCAGCTGGAAGAATGATGCAGGGAAGGACCATGAAGTTCATCTCCAGCAGACAGGACAATGGCTGACTAAGCCTCTCTTTACTGAGCAGGCAGTAGTCATGAATGCACTGTTATTTCACTTTCTTTTTCAGCCCCTTTGTGCCCCTCTAACAGCTTTTACAAAAATGCCTACTTTCCCAAGAAGCCGTCTCAGTTTGGAATGTCATTATCTGTCACGGGATCACTCTAGCCAATTTCCCCCTCCTCTGACAAAAGGCCTCAGAAGGATAACACCTAGTCACAGAACCTCTGCCTTCTGGCTCCCAGTATAATACTATCTTTGGGCTATAACCTCATGACATGAGTGAAAACATTTTGATGCTTCTGCAATAGGTTTGACTCTAGAGAGAATATTAATAGTAACATGTGATCAAATTGGTATGTATGGTTTTTGGGTCTTCTTTTTAAAATGCATGTAGGATTCTATGGATATAAAGGGTTCATTTACCCATGAATTCAGTTTCTATTTATTCCGTTTTAGGGCTGTAGATCATCCTAAAAATGAAATGTTATATGCTAATGAGGGCTGTGGTATGTTTGTGTTGATTTGTTATCACTTGCCAGTGTATCGTGATTTGGAACAAAAGGAATCCCAGTCTGGAAAATAACATTTTACACGTTTGTTCCATGCTAGAATGATGTCTAGCACAACAAAATCCTTTTCATTGATTACTGTCTTTAGATATTATGGCACACAAATAAAATGTAAATGTTTCAGGCCAGCTCTTACCACCACCAATAAGACTATCAGAAAAGTTTTGAACTCCAGTATCAGGCCAGTAGCTTTACCACGTACAACATTTTAAAAGGAGACGACACATCTTTTCTTCCTCAAGCTGTGACACACTGTTTCTTCATGTCCTTAAGCCCTCAGAAAACACTGGGTGTTTAGATTTGTCTGTCTTTCAGCACTGCAAGGTGCTTTCAAGTAGAAAAGCTGAGGTGTTTTGCTGGTGAAATGTGACACAGTAATAAACTGCTGGAGAACATTTTAGCCATGAATGAGATAGTGTACCAAGTGTGTTCTGACCTAACCTACTCCCACTTTTACACCTTCCTTTTTTACCTTAAGTAGGGAGAGACAGCATTCTTCTTGTCCCAGTCATTCTTCTGAGCGAGGAGCAGGATAAAGATATCGCAAGCAATAAATTGTTCAGTACAGATGAAATTCTGGATTGGAACATGTTGGATTCTCCAAACACATAATAGAAATAGGTTCTTGGCTATATTAAACCAGCCAGTGGGAAATCCATCAGATCCTGGGGGCAAGCCACATATCACATCTGGCTAAAATTCAGAAACTGGCAGAGTTTCACTGCTTTGGGAAATTTAAAGTGAATGTGAAGTTCAACTTCATCAACAATTTTAGTTACTTCTTTGGAAAATAATATAGTACAGATGTCTAGCATTTGCAGGCCTGTACCAAAACCTGTAAATCAAGAAGTAAAACAATCCTAGTTTTCACTGAGCATTTTGTTTCATTATAGTTTATTCCTGGATTCCTTAATTTTTGTCCTAAAAATACTGATTTCAAATATGAAGTGGTTTGTGTAATGTTAAATAGTGTATATTCATATATCTGATTGATCACAATAGTGTTTTAAAACACAGGAAATTGTGAGATAGGCAATTTAAATGTTAACTAAAAAAAAAAGGAGAGGTGGATTTACACTTGGACTGTGCTAACTTTTTATGATTAAGCATCCAGCAAGACAATAAAAAAATCCTTCCATAATAAAATTGCTTTCTCTTTTTCATATGTGATAGCTTGCTTTGAATAGCAGTTTTTTAGAACATAAATCTGTAGTTCTACTGAAAACATTGTCATACTACAGAAATCCCATTGTCAAACTGCTGTTAACCAGAGAGTTGCCTGTTAAATTCAGCCAAGGAATACACAGTAAACATTGTCACTTTCACTGCCTACCTTACTGAATGAGATAGTTTCATAAATTAACTATTTCTAAACATGTCTCCAGTGTCACCCTCCATGTATTTGTTTTGTATCTCCTGTTTTTCTCCTGTCCTTCCTAATCTCAGATTACCCATTATATGTTCTTTTTCTCTAGTCCACATCTGAAAATCCATTTTCTTTTTCTCAACTCCCTTTGAACTTTCTCTAATTCACATGACTGTCTGAGCCTTTTTAACCCCCTAATGTTTTTCAATTGCTTATTAAGCTCTTAGGCACTATTTTTTTGCTGTGGAGGAGCTATACTGCAGGTTTCTTAACTCTTCTTATTAGTCAGGAAAGCTGCGGGTCAGATTTTCATCTGTGTTTATCAGTATATTTTGACTGAAAAATTCATTAGCATGTAATTTGGAAGCATTTTTCTTAGCTAGGAATTTGATTCCATTTCAGTCATGTAAATGTAAAACTGAGGCAGACATTCATCACCTAACTCTGTGTGGTATTTTCTGCTCATATTTTTGAGGTTGTAGACTTGGTGTCTTCCAAGTAGCAAGTGAATGAAAAGGAGAAGTATACTCAAGTTGCACCAGGGGAGGTAAAGATTGGATCTTAGGAAAGATTTCTTCACTGAAAGGGGTATCAAGCATTGGAAAAGGCTGCCAGGGAGACAGTTGAGTCACCATCCCTGGAGGTATTTAAAAGACATGTAGATGTGATGGTTATTGACATGGTTTGGAGCTGAATTTGCAATAGAGGATTTATGGTTGCACTTGATTATTTAAAGGGTCTTTTTTAACCTAAATGATTCTATGATTGTACTAATGGTGCAATGAAATGAGGAGCAGAAACTGTTAGAGTAGGAAACAAAGAATCCTTAAAGTGTTTGGTTTAGGAGACTTTTTTAAGGATAAGGCTGTGGCCGTGCCTTTTTAAAACTACTTATTTTATGTGTCTTCTCTTAAACATTCTTCAGGTGATCCATTACAGAAACCATCGGGGTGGTTCACCTTATTGCACATAGTCCTCACTGTGCTGGTGTTCTTAAAATCTTAGATTGGTTTCAGTACTGAAAAAAAACCAATGTGCTTGTAAGATGCAAAATTATATACATACATTATTCATATGTGAGACCACTAACAAGAATTCCTGTAAATTGTTGACTGAGTTTGCTCTCTGTATGTTTTGGTATCGATATCACAGTTTTGTAGATGGCTGTCTGCCAAATGACTCTACCTATTTCACAGAAAACCTTGTCTTCTGAATGATGTTTTGATGATTACTTTAGTTCAGTAGTTTGCCAAAAACCATTATTTTTTGTGCTAGAAATGATGTGGTCCTAAGGGGCATGTATAATGAATCTGCTATTTTCAAATAACCATGGTATATTTTTTTTTTCTCTCATAGATATTTCCTTTCTTTAAATAAAGTGCAGCTACAATTTTTAAATATGAGTTGTGTTTGATAACAAGATAATGCCAAATTAGAATTTTGTCCAGTATTTCAATGTAATGGACCACAATGAAAATCATATTTTTAAAAATATTGATGACTTAGTTTTGGTAGTGAAAAAGGCTCCGTGTTTTCGAAAAATGAATGTACATTTAATAGTTGCATCCTGAGAGAAGCACAATTCCTAGGGAGCAGATATCTTTGTTCCTGCTCATTGACAAAGCCTAAGAGGTATGCGCAATCCAGTATTCAGGCTTTATACTTTATACTTATGCTTTATTCAGCATATCCCCTTAGAGGTTGTGCAGTTTTGTTTTCTTTGGAGTTGTCTTTGGGACATTAGACAATATCCATTAATCACAATAAGATTTTTTGAATCAGAGAGAAAATAGAGTGCATGAATTAATTTAATGAAGTAATTTAATTACTTGAATGAAAAGTACTAGCTTGCTTATAATACTTAATCTAGACACAGGAAACTTGTAGGATATTTCACATCTAAAGTCTGATGATATAATTCATAGACATGTTAGGTGAAGTTTCAAACAAATTTTGGAACATTTTTGAGAGATTTTGATTTGCTAGGAATGCAACATGGATTCTGACTCTGAATTTCTGTGGAAGTTTCCACTAGCTATGTTTTCTCAGGCCATTTACAATGGCTTCAGTGATCCCCAGTGCTAAAGGCACTATGAGAATACCAGTCTTATTATTACTTCTTTCTGAAGCAAATAGCTTATGCTGTGATCTCTGTCAGCAGCAGCAGAGACTGTTTCAGAAGGATCTCTCAAACTTTTCCTATATTTTTTCACTCTGCTATGAAGCAGAAATGTTTGCCATTGAACAGTTACAAAAGCTCCCACAGTGAAGGCAACTATGTAAAGCATATCTTCAAAAGCACAAGAAAGGTGCATATCCACCTAAGTATCCTCTTGTGGTAACAAACCAAGACATGAGTTTGAATCTGCAGCTGATTAAATTTTAGAACTTAAACCATGTGTAATTAACAGCATGTGGTACTTCATCCTGATGACACATCCTATCTGTTTAAAAGCAATTTCTCAAAGATGCTATCTATATATCTAAGACTTTTTCAGTCCATACCTGTAACATAGGATGGCAGTCCTTCATTACAGTCCAAAAAGACAGTTTAGAATAAACATAATGTTTTGAAACATAAAAAAGTACTTTTAATGTTTCTACTAAAATGCAAATGAGGTCTTTCTAATATTAGGAATCTAGCAGTTTACAAATATTTTAGTCATTAAAAGCATTCCTTAAATTTATACCTAGAATTAGCAGTGAATTTCTTCTTTAACAAATGTATTCTGATGTGTTCACCTTTAAGTTACATCTTAGGAAATCTATATAAATGAATAGAGATGATCAAATGTGTATTCCATTAAAAGATGCCATATGGCTCAGCATTTACTGTGTTACAAAATGAGAAACTGAAGGAAGTGGGGTCTATATTTCTCTTAATGCATACGTGCAATTTCCATTAAAATTAATGATAAGCATACCCCAAGAACAGATAGCATGTCAAGTCTAAGATTGCATTCTGATTTTGTACTCTTTAGAGGCAGATAATTTAAAAACTAACACATAATGCCCCAATACCTTATTATCCCTCAGACTCTGTTAGGAAAGTTAGAAAACTTGTTTCCTTGTAGAATTAGTTTAGCTGAGAATATAAAATCCAAATTAACTATGAATTCTTATCAGCTTAATTTGTTCTAGTTTGTCAAACCCTGACCACAGCATGCTTTGTTTCATTATACAGCTTGGCAGTAGTAAATCCCTTGTGTAATTTGTTAAATCAAGGGGTTTATAAGAGGCCTTGCTTTTAGTATGCTACTGAAATCTTCTTTAGTTGCTGAGTACAATGACAAGTTCCATCACCATGTTGTCTCTAAAAACCAAGGCATTATAAGGCATCCTCGCTTAACATACTGTATATCTTCAAATAAATATTTATTTAATTATATATGCAGGTTCTACCTCATGGAGCCCCCTGGAAACTGTAGCTCCTTGTGGAAATCCTTCTATTGTAGAGAAGACAGATTGTAATGGCAATGAATGAACTAGAATTTACATCTAAAAAAGAAGTGTTCATATTTTTTTGAAAATTTGAACTAATAATGGTACAGTGTATACTAGCCAGTGGATTGCAAGCCTTTGATGACAGAAGACTCTAAGATATGGAAGTAAACTCCTGCACAGTATGCACATCTTTTCATCAGCATGCAGAGAAAAAATGTCAGATAATATACAGTCATGAGAGAGCTGATTAAGGAAAGAAAAATATGCCCTTTCTTATTTTTAATGCACAGACTATATTCTATTACTTATATGCTTCTAGAAATCCTTCTTCTGCAAACAGGTATGTGGAAAACTTTTCTCCTTCTGCAGCAAATGGGGTTATTCATCTGAATGCATTGTTTGTCAGCTGACCCTATCTTAATGATTTTTTTTTAAATATTTGCAACTCAACCCAAGTGCATTGACTCTCAGCTGTTGGAGAGGGGAGTATTTATTGACCAATCCCCTTACTAGAGTTGTATTATATATGTTTTCTTCAATACAACCAAACTTTTATGAAAAAATCCAATTGAACAAAAAAACCAACCAACCAAACCCTAACAAACAACCTTGCTGTGCTGTGCAGGTAAATGAAAAAGAAAGTAGCAATAAAAATTTAACTTTTAGAAACCTGTGCCCCAGGATGGACCTGCTGGGAGAAGAAATTGGTTTAACACACATGGTAAAGACACAATAGCTGTGATTTTGCAGTCTAATTTTTGTTATATCTCATTTTTAAGATGCAGTGTTTCTGTTACACATTTTCAACCATAAAATGTTGGTGCAGTGAATGTATTTCAATTAATCACTTAGTATATCAGAGAAAACAATTGAAAATTGAATGCTAGAGAATTTCAAAGTATTTCATCCTCTCTGTATCAATAAGTGTGGAGTGTTACAAGTATGTCATCTTTCCTTATTGGGATGGCAATGGAAATGCTTACAGTATTCTGCTAAAATAGGAGTAATTTAGAAAGATATGTTCAAAAATGAATTAAAACAAGATCAAAGAAGAAGGATAATTTTAAAATGCTCTGAAATCCAAAGTGTTTTCCTACTCATCTGCTTTCTTATTATACCATCTGATATGGAAATACTTAATGTTTTATTAGGGCATTATTTGAGGGAGCAAAGAGAGGCTTCTCTTTTGTCATTTAACTAGTTCAAACTGGTCCCTTCAAGCTTTGATTCTTCTTCCAACAAAAATCAATAATAAAACGTCTCTTTACTGTTCTGGACTCTGAAACATACCTCAAATACTTAATTGATTCCTGTAAACCTTGTATACCTCAGTAACATTTTTCAAATTTGGACACTGATTTGAGAGATGGTTTATATATATCTATCTCTATCCATATCTCTATCTCTATCTCTATCTCTATCTCTATCTCTATCATCTCTGTATCATCTATATCTATATCATCATCTATATCATAATCTATATCATCTATATCTATATCTATCTCTATATCTATGTATATCTCTCTCTATAAAATTGGCAACTACCAATGCAGAGATCATTTTCTACTTAAAATTATGAGAAAGTATTAGTAATTCTTTCAAAGAGAGAGACATAATCCATTCTGGATAGAAACTGGCACAGCCTAAAAGACTGCTGCTTTAGGTAATTATGATGTTAAAATAACAAAAAGTGATCTTTGTTACATCTGGATAAACACATTCAAAGATGAAATCACAAGCTAGGGACTTAGTCTTCAGAAGCAGAATGTGTGTGGGAAGAATATTCACATTCAGACTAAATTGTTCACTGACTGCCATAAATAAAGGCTTATTTATGTCAATGATGTTTAATGATACAATCATAAATATCCATGCCATTATATAAAAACATAATCCAAAACTAAACCAAACCAAACCAAGCAAAAATAAACAAAAAAACTTTAAGAGACCATTCTGAGCTACCTCTCCCCTTCTTTAACCACTATCGCTGCAAATTTTTCACTAATATTTATTCAAAGCTTCCTGTGTCTGCCACTTGTACTTTGCACTTCTAAGAGGAGTCTGGTAGGTCTTCTCTATAAGCTCCCATTAGGAAGCTGAAGACAGTAGTAAAACTCCCTCTTAGCACTGTTTAAGAGTGAATAAACACCTTTAACCAGTACTGTGGCACAGATATTGAACATTTGAATTTGTTTAACAAAGGATCCAAACTACATTCATTGATGTTCCAATTCCATCCGTAGTAGTTTGGACCAAATACCATGATGATCTAAATAGAAAATACAGCAGTTTGAATTGCAGTACAACCACATACTTTGTGGAGTGGGTTGAATACTAGTCAAACTGTGAACTTTGAAGACTGAAATTTCATATCCTTCTTTAATCATGATGCATTCTTTGTTGAAGCAATAAAATTTAAGTGTAGAGGATATTTGCTGATCTGTAAAAGAGTGTGGTTTCATTAAAATGTATTTTAGGAATCAGACTAGTAAGATAAAAATGTTTACAACCTATGACTTAGTGAGCATATTAACAGAAAATATTTATCTTAGGCTTAAACAGGCTTAATCCACTTTCAGCTACTCTAGAGAAAATCTAGAAATAACTTCTGGGATTCAGAAATTTAACTGAATGTATAACTTTCTACATGAAGATGACAATATAGCCCAGATCTGTAACTGTACCTTACTCATTCTTTCAATTGTTGTGAGCCAATATTAATTTTGCTGAAATATTTAAGATTTAGAAAAAACAAACATAGACAAATTCTCTGTGTGCAACATATTGAAAATAAATTAATCTAAGAATACTGAAATTACAAAGATTATTATCAAGGCATCATTAGGGTAAGTTAATTTAGGAAATGCACAATAATAATTATTCAAAAGTCTGCACTAAAATGGTATAAATGAAGTGTTTGCAAGTCAGTGCCTAAGATATTTACCCATTAAAAAAATTCATATTAAGATGTAAGATGTAGCATAGAAAATAATTGAGACATGATTGAATGAAGCAGTAAAATACTTTACAAAATCTTGCCAAACAAAAAAAAATTCTTTGGCTAAATATGGGCTCTCTAAATAAGTCTATTTCTCTCTCAAATTAAAAAAAAAAAGGTGGCAAAAAAAGGGCACATGGTCATGTAAGTCTTTACAAAGGCAGTAAAACTAGCAACATAAAAGGTATAAAATGTTTATAAATATTACTGAATTCTCTTAATAGTATTGCCACCAGATCAGTGAGATACATTCATGTGGTCATCATGGGTCTGAATTAAAGTCCAGTTCTACCTTATGTCACTGATTTGCTGGGTCACTAGGGCTAATTAGTTATCTGATTATTCCCGTCTAAAAAGCTTTGAGCTCTGTGGATGAAAAATGCTACATAAGAGGTGAGTTTAGAATTTATTATTACATGCACACATATCTGGACACATGAAGAAACATCAGGCCTTGTCAATTTTAGTAATGATTTAAATGATAAGATGTATGTGAGGTTGGTTTATGCCCCTCAGTGTAACATGCTGAAAGTATCAGGAGTACAAGTAACTTCAATCTTGGCTAAGTCTTTCTGGGCTATTTAATTTACTTTCTCCTTTTCTATCCTTTTCTGATGTTAAACTCCAAAAACTGACTAGAATGATGAAACTGAGAGGTACTAGAGGCATTTTATAATTTATAGTAAAGGGGCTGAAAAGAAAAGGCTTTGCTATGATATGACCCTGCTGCTGATGAAAAAATTACTTTTAAATATTGTGAACCTATTGAATAATCCAGAAGACAATTAATCTTAAAATTTAACTTGTTACCTTCAAGTCTTTGCTTTCTTAAAATAAATGAAATTTCCAGACTTCCACAACAGGAATAAGGTAGGAATAGATTCTATTTTCCTGAAAATAATGGATGCAGTATGTTTTTCTCCATATCTGTGGGATATGTATAAAAGAAATGTGGTTTTAGCCAAATTACTTATAACATTCAATGCAAACATGAACTTTAAGTCACCAAAACTGAGAGAAGAATTTTTTAAAGGAAATAAGGAAGCAAGGAGACTCAACATAAAATCTATTGTGGTACTAGATATGCCTGTCAATAGCAGTGTACTCCTCTTCCAGTAAAAGCTGCAGTGTAAGCATACTACTGACACAGATCACATTTGAAATAGGTTAAAATGAATGCAAGTAATAAAGTATCAAAAACTATGGCAATGCTATCTCTTAAACTCACACCCTGCAGCAAGAGATGATATAGGATGATATACCAGCTTCTTTGTAATCCAGGTATTTCTTTGCAATACCTTGTAATTATTAGACTGGACAGGGAGATTGTGGGATTGGCAGGGAGTAGGCATGTCTGTAGTTTTTGTCAGAGTGCTGATATGTGTACATTTTTACTGATAAGAGTGGTGACAGAAATAGAAAATCCCAAATTGCTCCGGGGAATGAAAAAGAGGGCTGGATAGCAAAGCTTCCCCCTACTCTCTGCCTGCCCCCCTTCTAGACACTATATAGACCACATCAAAAGGCAGAAAGGGCTCCTCTGTTCTCTTCACAGTTAGGCAAAATTCCTCTTCACTCGTCTCAGATAAATTACCATCAATCAGGCATGCAGTTCTACTCACTGTAAGCAGGAATGAGGTCTTCATAGCATCATGAATGTTTTTTAAAACTTTTTTTTAAATTTCAAACAGAAATCATCGGTGTTGGACCTGTGAAATACATTTTCCCTGTAACAGCTGTGTTTATGGTATGTATGTCACTATATACGTCTAAGCTAACACTTATGAACATTTGGAGGGGATTTACTCAGTAAAAGAAAAATCCTGTCAAACATCACATAACTGCTCTGAAAATGTTCATTAGCAGGCATGTAATATTTGCTTTGATACTTCTCTGCAGTGCATTCAAGCAGTCTGGAATGGACACTCAGGCTTCTTGGTATGAAGACAGATATACAATCCAGGTAGTAAACATGTTTCTCCCAAAGGCCTGGATTTAGATGTATTGGGGCTTTATAAATTTACACTTGACCTTTTGTGAACTGAAAACCTTCCAGTGCAAATGTAAGTTCTTAAAATTTGTTTATAGTGAGCCACATGTACAAGCAGTGCAATTTTGCACTTTCCTTCATAAGATAGGTGTACTGCAGCTGGAACAAGCAGTGAAATCATTGCAAAGAAGCAGAGATCAAAGATCCATAGCTGAAAAGAAAAATCTGGATACCTTCCTCACCCACCAAGAATAAAAATATCCCCAAACAAACAAAAACACCCCATTAAGCTACAATGAGATTCAAGGTTAAAAGCTTTAAGCTGTTCAAACTTTTCCAAGTTTGGTCTGAAATGGATTTAAAAGGGCTCCTTTCCATAGTGCAATACATTTATATTGGCTCAGACAATCTGAAGTTAAAAAAAGGTTTGAGTTCAGACTTCCTCTTTAGCCTGGGTTCAGATTTCACAGGCAAAATTCAAATGGCCCTGCCTGTGGACTAACAGATGGAGTTAATCTACTACTGTAGCCAACTACTTGCAAAACACACACACAAGCCAGCATCCATGCCCATTTTTGTAGGAAACTACTGCACACAGCAGCAGAGGGGAAACTTGTACCTTTATAAATCAGCAGTAGTATCCATGAAACTACAAAGTTTCTATCAACAGATAAAAATATCTTAATATTATTTAATTAAAAGAAAACCATGTCTGCTTTCATTTAGACAAATCTTTATGACAGTCAGTCAAAAGTGGTTCTGAAGTCATTCCAAAAGGACAAAATAGTTACCTGCTGTAAAATATGGAAGCATATTTTATTTAAAAGGAGTTGGAACTAAGATGTATGGAGAAAAAGGAAAAGAATGCATGATATAGATGTTTTATCTGCAGTGTCTTGTCATTACACAGTCGTGTATTGTAAGGAAAAAAAAGAAAAGAAAAAGAAAAAATAAACAACCCACAAAAATATCAACTCATTGATTAGGAAAAAGAAAAAAATATTTTATTGGGGGGAAAAATCCCCAAGATAACAAATAATAATTCTTAGCATTTTGATTCCAAGATAATAACATTCTGAGAGATTATTTGTGCTTTGAAAAACTTATTTGCAAGTTTATGATATAATGTAATGTGAAGAGTTGCACATATCATGTACCAGATGGTAACAGAGAGGACTCCAAATTAGCTGTAACAGGTTACTTGCAAAAGGTGTGATTGTGGGTGACACAGATACATGAAAAGTTCAAGCCAAGTGGAAGCAGACCAATATCTCTTTCAAAGCCTCTATACTAGCAGCATTCTTGCTTGCTCCAACTTCACAGATTCATAATTGCATACCTCAATTTTCAGGCAGGGTGGAGCAGGTGGGAAAAACATCCCCTGTTTTTTCTTCCTGAATCCCTCTTTGGGATTATATGTAAAGGTGTACTGAGGCTTGAGGAATTAACTACGTATTGTTTTCAGGTCTAATAAATACCTTATTTCTATTTAATTTTCTTATGATTGCTCTCTTGCTATTCTTTCTATAGAAAATACCAATAATATGTGAAGATTAAAAAAAAAAAGAACATGAGAAGAGGAAACATACATTTAAAAGCACTACATCAGATGAAAAAACACGTCAGGAACTGCTAAACTGGTGGTTGCCTATGCACTCTGAAATCTCTCACATGTGTTTGTCCTGTGCACTGAATGAGGCAGGGGTCCTGTGGGAAAACAAGATGAGAGCATGTAATTAAAGACTCTATCATAATACATATGCATATAACACTACATTGCACACACAATGTGTGGTTCATTTTCTCTCTCATCCTGTCCCTGCAGAGAAGATGAGAGGGAAAATGAACTACACATGACAGATGTTAGTAACATCAGTTAGTGCATTTTTGGAAGGCAGTCAGATACTAAAGTTGTTTAAAGGATGTTGTGAAAATAGAATAGAATAGCACAGAATAGAATAGAATACCATAGAATAGAACAGAACAGAATAGAAAATTAGGTAAGAGGAAACAGGTCAGCTGACCAAAATTAACTTCAAACATTTTTTTAAAGTGTTGTAAAATAAAGCCAAAAACAGTAACTTCCTGATAACAAGGGGGTGATAGATGGTGATTGTTTTCTAGAGTGCTAAAGAAGAAATATAACACATACAAAAAGTGAAATCCTATGAGTAGTACCATTCTGATAATTTATAATAATAATTTGTAATAGTTCTTTCTGTGCAGTCTGTTGCTTCCATTGTGAGTCACTGCTGCACTGAAACAGAGTGGTTTCTTCATGACACTTGGGTAGGAGCCCTAGCATTAGATACTGTGCTTCTCCAGGTGATGTACATATTCCTCATGCTTGCATAAATTTATCACCCACACAGAAATAGATGTTCAAATGAATAATGACTTAATTTGCTTCAGTTTTCTTCTAGAAGTCTAATATTCATGAATGTGTTCATCCTTTATTTTGGAATGCAAATTTGATATAACTAGAGATCAATCTTTTAAAGAGAATTATTTTGCTTGCAGTTCACATCTAGTTTATTTTTTCTGAATAAAATAACTTTTTCAGAGAGCATCTAAAAAATGTCCAACTTAATTTAGAGAAGAGACCAACCCCCCGTGGCTACAACCTTCTTTCAGGTAGTTGTAGAGTGTGATAAGGTCTCCCCAGAGCCTCCTTTTCCCCAGCTCTTTCAGCCAGTCATCATAAGGCACTTCACTAGCTTTGTTGCCTTTCTCTGGACACTCAAATTCCTTGGATTGTGGGGGTTTTATTGTGTTCCCACCCCTTCTTCTACCCCAGGGAGTTGGGTACCAAAAGAATGACTGGTATGACTAATAGACACTGAGGCAAAAAAGGCATTAAAATCCTCAGCATTCTGCTAATCCTTTATCACAGTGCAGGCAACTAGAGACAGGACAAGGGGAAACAAGGGGAAATGGCCTGAAGTTGCACTAAGGGAGATTCAGATTGAATATTGGGAAAATTTATTCACTGAAAGAGTCGTTAAGTATTGGAACAAGGTTCCCAGTAAGTGGTGAAGTCATCATTCCTGGAAGCATTCAAAAGAAGAGCAGATGTGGCACTTAGTGATATAGTTTATTGTGTATGTTGGTATCTGTTTGAAGGTTGGACATGATTACCTTGGAGTTCTTTTCCAATCTTAATGATTCTATGACTCTAAGGATGGAGGTTCTCCTTAGACCTCCTTTTACTAATAATATATACTAGTGTACACACACACACACACACACATATATATGTAATATATAAATCCAAGTTTAACAGAGAGAATAGTCTTGACTTTTATATCCAGGAGTTGAAATAGTTGCAATGTTAGCCAAGTTCAACAAAAAATATTTAGCTGTCTTTTTATATTTTACATTGATAAAAAAATCTAGAAACACACAGTCTGTGATGCATCAAATCTTTCAGTGTAAATGCTATTTTAAATTGCACCAATGGTTTAAACATGATCGGGATAAAGGAGCTAGAAGTTAGCTACACATTTCCAACACCTGCTGTAATATCAACTGAAATATGTTACAATTTGTCCCAGTGATTTTGATGGATTGTGGGTGAAGCTTAGTCTAACTGAAGGATATCTTGCAATGAATGAAAAGAGCCCTTGAGGAAGGGAATTGCTGTCATTATGGAACCAGAAAATTTTCCAGAATTTTAAAGAATAAGTACTGCAATAAATAATAAATAAATAAAGGTTGGGGAACTCAGATACTAAAAAAATAATTCAAAGAAACTTGTTAGATTTGATATAGTCGTTGTGTGACAGGGCTGAGAATTAATTTAGCTTACAATGTTAGACTATCATATAGACTTATAGAATAATTATTTAAATTCCAAAGTTGCATTAGATCTTTAAATATTTCCTTTTCACAATTATAATACTTTTTTAAATACAGACTTACTTGGCATACTAGTTGTGTATTTTATAGTGTTCAAATGAATTTTAAAAGCTTGCATTTTCAGAGTAAAGTCTCTAACCACCACACCAGGGAATCCATGCCTGCCAGCCTCTCCATATGTTCCCTACACTCATAAGTCCTCTTGCAGTAATAGTTACAGAACAAATGTAAACACAGTTCTGGACAAAGTTTTTTCTCAGATGAGCGCACATCAAAGACTAGTGTCAGCTAAGAGACTTTTCCTTCATCTATTTCTATCCAGCTTTGAACATTGTCTTCTATTTCTTAATTTAAATTTTACAACAGTGGCTGCATAAGATTAAAAAGCAGTTGATATCTAAGGGCAAAAATTTGCCCCTTACACATCTTGATTGGTACCTTACCAGACAAGCACTAGTTTTTACTTCCTTTTGTCAAGTAATACTTTGATACCAATGGATATGGAACAGAATGATAAGTTGGTATGTAGTGTAAAGCAGTAGTCAGTGTAGTTCAGTCATGGGAATATCCACATGGAGGAACTGTGATGGCCTTACCCTTCAGTCACATGAAATTTCCACTGAAATCTGAGGCTACTCGTGTAATCATCTCCTCCTCAGGTTTACTCAGGTAACTGTTAAGTGATTCTGAGTAATAAATTAGCTCCTATTATCAAGTGTTAGGATATAGCATAAAGCATACTCATTTGTTTTTTAAATACTGCATGGGTGATCCAGAGAATTTCAGAGGAGTAAAAACTGTATCTGGTAAAAATGTTAAAATGAAATTTTAAAACAAAATAATAAAACTCCTGGAAGGTCATCTAATAGGAGTGGTTAAATCAGTATGATTTGTGACAATGGAGAATCAATCTGTTTAATTTCTTTGGATCACTAATAAAACAGAGGGAAAGAGAAAATCAGTACATACAACGTGTTTAGAGTTTTAAGATGTGTCTGACAACATGTTACTATAAGCTACAAAAAAACCCATAGGAAGATATGCATATGTTATGCTAATGCAGGTGAAGAGAAGCAAATGAGAATTTTAATCAGAAAAAAAGGATTTTCTGAATATATATGTATGTAAAATGAACAGACAACAGTGATAGATGAAAATCACAGTGATACCATAGAGAAGAGCTGAAACAGGAAGGGAGACACCTTAAGTGCTCATACCACTCACATGCTTCTAAATTAATTATATCAGCTCAGGAAATGAACCTCAGAATTATTGAAAACTGTTCAATGAAGGCATAAGTTCAATGTGCATTTGCATTTGAAGAGCAAATGAATTGTTGGATGAAAGGAGTGGTAGAGAATAATGTGAAACTATGTAACATATTTATATACATCACCTTTTTTCTTATATCTAGAATATCATCCATACATAAGCCATATGATTTCTATAAAGTTAGAGAATTTTGAGATGATTTGATCAATAAAGAGAATCTGGAATTTGCAAAAGACTTTTATGAAAGAGAATAGAATGATTGGGGGGGTTAATTTTTGAAGGAAAAAGCTTTTCTGTAATCAAGTTGCATATTTTACTAAAGAGCATGGAGGATTCCGCCTGAGCGTCTCTCTTTCACCAAAAAAAAAAAAAAAAAAAAAAAAAAAGCAAGGTTCTTCTGAAGTGGGAAGAAGCAGTCAAAAAACTGTTGCTCCAATACAGGTTTCTTCTTTAACACAAAATTGCACTTCAGATTTTATTGCAAAAGACATCACTAAAGCCAAGAAACATTGCACTGAAAGTTTGGCTGAAATTAAAACAAACAACAGGTATAAACCCAAACAGATTGGTATGAATTAAAATCTCTACTCTTCAGCACTTGATATCCATTCTAGCACTAGCTAATAGGAAGCAGGAAATTTACCTTGTGTCGTGGTTTGACATGGAAGTGAATTTTTTCAGGAAGTTGGGTCAAACCAGTCAGTGGTCAGGTTTGGATATTGGCACCTGGTCACCTGGAGTGACCACTGAAGGTATGGACACACCTCTGAGAACACAGGGGGTTAAAAGCAAGAACTCCCAGGGGAGCTCTTTTTCGGTTCCGGTCAGAGTGCAGTGCAGACCTCCCCTGCCCAGCCACGGGCTGGGAGGGGGAGGGGAAGCCATGTGGCCTGGTCGAGGTGAGCTGAGGGGGCTGAAGGACTGGAACCAAGCCAGCTCCTGTGGACAGAAGGGTGGAGAGAAGCGGAGATGGCTTTGTCGTCCCCCCCGCAGAGGGAAGAGACAGAGAGTCCGGACGGCACCTGTAACTTTGCTGTCAGAGGAGAAGGAGAAGGGGGGGGGGGGGGGGGGGTCGCCCAGCCTTGGCCTTGGGAATTGGCTTCTGGGCAGAAATTTCAGCCATCTGGGGAGTCTGAACTTTTAACCCTTTCCTGGGTAATGAAGGCTTTGTAAAATACCACTCCTCCTTGATTTGAAGTAGAAGAGAGACAGTCTGGGATCTGAGATGTTGGAAAAGGAAATTTTTGGGTGGGAGGAGATGATGGAGTGGCTTGTGGCTGGACTTTTCTTGTTAGCCATAGACTGAACCAAATTCTTCTGCGACAGAGACTGTATTTTAGGGGGATGTGGTGTTGGGCCAAGAGACCTGTTTCAGTGACTATCAACAGAGGAATGGAGAGAACAGAGGAAAGCTGAAGATGGTGTGGTTATGCCCTCTGTCTTCAGGAAAAAGAAAGTCTCTGTTCTTGAGACCCTTGGCCCCAGGAGAGGAAGAAAATGGGGGAGACTGTAGTCCCAAGATGAGAAGCTGAACTGTTGTTTCTTTTGGTCCTTGGCAATGCATCCTTAAAGGAGCCCTATGAGCAATCTGTCCGTGCAGGGTGGTGAGAGCACTGTGACATGGAAAGGAGAGTGTCACACTGGCAGATTTTCTCTGGGCGGTTGCCATGTGTGACATGGAAACACAGAAGGGGGGCAATTGTGTTTCCTGGGGGAGTCTGTGGTGCAAGAGAGACTTCTCTCTCCTTTGATGGACTGAATAATGATTATCTGAAGGGTGGCAACTTGATTAAGAATCCTGGGTGGTGTCTCACTGTGGGTTTGTTTGGAAATTGTATGGGAGGAAGAGGAGTGTTTTGGAGGGTCTTCAGCCTGGATTTAGTGTCTATGTTTTTTATAGTAGTAGTAGTTTAATAAAGTTTTTTCTTTTGTTATTAAGCTTGGGCCTGCTCTGCTCTGTTCCTGATCACATCTCACAGCAATTATTTGGGAAAGTGCATCTTCATGGGGGCGCTGGCATTGCGCCAATGTCAAACCATGATACCTTGTATCTGATTAATGCAGACTATTATACTTACCAGATGTCATTCAGACTGTTCATGCAGAAAGCTCAAAAAGCTGAGACCCAGGGGTTTGGAACCCAGTTTAGATCTTCAAAGGCTCACTAGTTAGAGATGGTGGGAATTACCTGCAAAATGATGGGACATATCTTCAGGAGAAGATCTGGGAGAGGTGGGCATCATTTTCCCATTTTCCCTATTCCTGACTTCAGAGACACCCTCTGCATGGATCTCTGCTGTTGCATGCCGGGTAGGTTCATTTAGGGGTTTTAATAAATGTTAGTTAAGTCGGTTCTATGTACCCCTATTTTCCCCTCACAATGGGTTGCTCCAGGCTGTCTGCTATAGGAGCTTTCACCTGTCAATCTTGTAACCACTCCCTTCTTCCCCACAGAAAGCTCTGTATCAATCACCCCACCTCTGCATTCCCATTTGTCCCGGAACGCTGTACACACCCCTGTTATGTTCCCATAGGTTGCCATGGTCCGCGTCACTCCCCTGTCATCTGTCCCCATTGGGCGAGGGGGGCTTCCGCCCCTGTCTGCCCACCCCTATTTAACCCCATGCTCCCTGTGTCCCAGCCGCCATTTTGCCCACACACGCACCTGGAAACAGCTGCTTTGTCCACCGCTGCAGCCACGCGGGAAATAAACAGTTCTCAGCCACACGGGCAGAGTGCGCCTTCTCTCTCACCCTTTATCTTGCCTCAGCATCTGGCTACAGAAGCGGCAGACCCACGTGGAGGCTCAGCCCTAGAGCTCCGCACACACGCAGCGGCCCCGGTCTCGCCGAGAGCAGCGCCACTAGCCGGGCACCCCCAGCTACTAGTATCTCTTTACAACTCATATGAGTAAGGGTGACTGGACAATTTTCTTCTTTCTATTCTTTGTCCTCAATCACAAATAAAGCAAGAAAAATCTTTTCATATGACCATTTGGAACAAGAGTTTGAGGTGTTATCACAGTAGCAATCTGTGGAATGCTGTTGATAATATAGGTTACAGAGGAGGTACTTGGAACCAACTACTGGTACACATTCAGTGTTGTAACTTTATCTGTGTTTTAAGTCTGAGCTTTAAGTTGGAAATGTCAAGCACAGCAAAAAAAAAAAAAAAAAAAAAAAAAAAAAAAATTAGTCCTGCCATGAAATAATTAGATTTTCCATAATTGGTTTATAACCATAACAAGTCGTTACTAAGCATGCTATTTCATCAATATTAAGGTCTTTTTACTTGCTGAACAGAGTAAAGAGAATAGTATTTATTGAAAACACTGTCAGGCAATACAAAAAGCAACCTATAAGAAAGGTACTATGAAGTACCTTTTGTCCCCCAGAGTAATGGAAGTGACAGGAACTATAGCCAGAACTCACTAAGCCATGTTAGTATAGGTCCTCAGAGGGACTCATTCATTTTAGAAGTCAACTTATTTAGATGTTCCTCCAATTTTTTGAGAGAATTTTCAATGACCTAAAAGACTTAGGCTGAAGAAAGACAAAAGACCTGTTAAAAATGCCATCAAAGAACATGCTAGGAAAGGGAGTTCGCAAGTATAGTGAACTAGGTGGCATTTCAGGCATTATGAGTCAGAGCACTGGAATGCTGGGTCCTCTGTTCGGGAATTGCCTTGGGTTCCCTGTGTTGGCAGATGTAGCTTGGCTTTCATTGCTTGATTTTATTTATGGAAGACTGCATGTTAAAATTATTCTTCAGGGCTTCTGTTGTCAGAGAACTTCATTATCTGGCCTGTCTGTGGTACAATTAAAAAATAGAAGGAAAAAGTATTTTGTTTGTGTATGAGTGATTTTAAATCTACTTATTTCCTAGTGAATCTAAAGGTTTTCTTATTGTTTGTTTTTTTTTGGTTTTTTTTTTTTTTTTTTTTGTGTTTTTGTTTTTGTTTTTTTTTCCTTCTGTTCTGAAGAACTATTTTCCCCTGTAGGACTGCTGAAGAAAGAAAAGAGGACTTGGGTCAATTGTCATTTTCATTAATGTGGGCTACAAAGTAGATGTCAGAGCTGAAGGAGAGTATAATAACATATGACAGGCAGTATGAGGTAAGAAGAAAAAACAACTAGTAATTCTACTATTTTGCTACATCTGGGTAGTTTAAAAAATGGAGGAACTGTGAAAATCTATAGTTTAAAGCAGCTGAGCAGTAAAGGAGAAAGGTGACAAATAGATTAAAAATTACTTGAAGTCTAACAGTCACAACTTCATAGATATCTTAAACAATGTAGCTGCTAGATTTACAGACTGAAAATCTATCAATGGACACATCAAAAAATAAGACAGTTTTTTGTCTATGTGGCTATAGATATTACTCTTGTGAACATTGCAAGTGAAAATTTAGAGGCTGGTTCAGATCATGCAAGGTTTTTACATTCTCCAGAGAGAATTTGCATTCTCATTTTCAGTTATTTAAAAAAATAATTTAAAAATCCTTAAGGAAGAAATTGTTAGTAGATGCAAGTGTTTTATTTCTGTTGTGTAGCTTCTTGAGAGCATATTAGAAAAAACCTAAGTCACAGAAGTCTAGAAATATTTTTACTTTTATGACCTGCTATCAAATGGGGAAAGAATTCTCTATAATGAGCTAAGAATATATCATTATATGTAATTTTCCATCTTTTGATGAGTAATATGTGATATTTTCAGACTAGATGGAGCTGCTGTCACTAGATAATTTTCAGAATAAGGAGGACAGTATTACGGTTATGAATCAAATGCAATTTGGATGCTAATCCATGTTTTCCCTGGAGTTTGAGTAGCATAAATGCTGTGGTAAAAACAAACAAAAGCATTGCTCATGGACCCCATTCCTGCCAGAACTGTTAGCATGCTAAACACATGATGGACCACATCCAATAGCAGTTTTCAAATGAAATTCAGGACAATGGTTTTCAAGGTCCCTTCCTTAATGATTGCAGGACCACCTAAGTACTGGTGAAAAAGGCTGAAATGAAAACACTGCCTGATTTTCAGCATTCATCCCAAAACCTCAGGGTTCATTTACATAAAGAAATTCTTTCATATTAAGTAACAGTGTATATATATATGCAGCCAACTAGATGTCCTAGCTGTGTTGTTTTACCACCAATCAGCCTATAACAACAAAATACTCCAAAAACTAAAAAAAAAAAAACCAAAAACCACACTACACAATCAAAAAAAGTTTGCTGAAAGTCATTAAGTGTTTCTATTGATGCAATAGAAATCCATCTGTGTACAAGTGATCTACAAGGAATCAGAGCCAGAGTTTGCCTTCCATATTTTGTGATCGTTTGCTTCCTGAAAGGTGAATGTAGGAATGTCATCAAAATATAGAGAGGCACTTTATTCAACCAAGAAATACAGGTGTGTGCACATCAGTTTTTCAATGTATATAGCTGGAGGAAATCATGTAAATGGTTTGAAGGTTCCTCAGCAAATGGATGACTTGTGACCAGTAAGCTTGACCTCGGAAGTAAAATTTAATGCAGACAATAGAATGCAGAATTGTAAGTTCCAAACAATCTTTTCTGTATGGAGCTGATCAGCCTTTCTTGGGTCCAAATAACTTGGAATTATCAAAAAATTCAGTTTCTTCTTAAAGTTTCATTTATATCTTTAGATGTTGGTTCTCGACATGCCAATTTAAATGCTAGGTTTTTTTTTCCAGCATAGATGCTTTCCTCAAAACTGAAGTAAGATTTCCCAATCCCTGTATAATCTAGAAAGCTTGTAATGTTATTTTTGTTTAATCTGAACAGAATTGTTTGATGGCTTTATCTGCAAAAGCAGAGAGTATGTCAGAATTCATTATCAACATCTTTATGTTAAGATTAGAGAAATAAATTTTTTTGAAAACTGTAAACCTTTGCACGAACCAGTTATATTAATTTGCATTAATGGATTTACTTGCAAAGTGGAAGTCTTGTGAAATATGTTTAGTATTGAAATAGATGCAGAGTTTTTTAGTGTCTTTGAAACTAATGAAACCTTTTCTAGATAGGTGACTTTAGTAGGACCATAGTAATAGTGATATGAAAAATACAAAACTATTTTAATGCTTATATGCTTCCATTTATTACCTAAGGAATCATGTACACAAGGAGAAAACCTGCCCATGTGTTATGTCTGAGGTGAATTGAGGAAGCTACCACAGCATATTTGTGTGCTATGCTAGGTATTCTGTTGCCCTTGAAGTTGCCACAGTGAACTGAAACATTCTCTTTCTTTTTTCATTTATGTAGTGTGTTTCCTATCATTAGTTGCTAAGATAAGAATGGCTTTTAAAAATAGATTTCTATCAGGACTGAGTATTTTAAAAGTACTACAAATAGAAAAAAAATCCTAAAAATAGGCAAAGAATTATTAGTTAAAATAATAAAAATAAAAATAATAGAGCTTAAAGTAAAAATAAATGAGCTTTTATTCAAGATCAGCTCACCAAGAATCTTTACTTCTATTTGGTAATATTGCTTTATTAGATAGTAAGTCAAGTATTTTCAAAGGCACAAGTCACAGTTAGGTGCCTAGCTCCTTTTATATCTTAGAAAAATACCCCCATAGTCCTTTCCTGAAGCAGCAGTTTTTTCCCTCTCACATGTTCAAAGCCATATGCCTACTCTTTTTACATCAAGATGAAAAAAACCTGCAGGCACAAGGTTTATGCTATGATGGCCTTTTCCAGCTCTCATTGATTTCACTGGAAGTTGGATGAGGACCCCTGAGCACAACTAAGACATAAATGCAAGGACAAAGAACTACAATTTTTTCTCTAAGCATGATCTTTTCTCTTATACTGGCCAATCATATCATAACTCCTGGAACTTCAAGTTCCTCAGTTATATAAGACTGCCCAAGAGTATGACTTAAAAAAAAATTTACTGGGTTTCAGTACAAAGCTAAATGATTTCATTTGATGTTCAAATCAATCCTTTCTCAAAGATATATATTTTACAGATTACAATTTCCCTTCAAAGGAATCCATCTTGCTTTGACTGACATTTGTCATGTAGATAAAGTAGAGAAAGATTATTTATCTCGACAGCAGGCTGATGACAAAACATCTATACTATGATTAAGCTCATTTCTAGATTAGAAGGATCACACTAGCACTTTTTATAGCTGTATCACCATGACAGTTGCAGTTATTAGTCTGAATTTCAGCATTTTACATTTTTTTACAACAAGTGTCTGAGATTTTTCATCAGGACTATGTAGAACAAAAAAAAAAAACAGCAACGCAACCTACAAGATTTTTTTCATTTAAGTATCCTGCCACTGATATTTATTAGATTTTTGAGGGAAATTTTATATTGATCACAGTTCTAGAAATTGACATCATATTTATAGAGGCAGACATGTTTGCCCTTTTATTTCTAATTCTATAAACTTTGAGCATCTAAGCCTTTACTTTCTTTTAGAAATCATGCTTTTGTGTTTTGCAGTTTTCACTGTGTGTTGTTTCAGCAAGTGTAGGAAATTTCTTGAGAAAAAAATTGGCAGTTTAGTTTAGCTAAATAGGGCTGGAAAAGTGTTTTTAGGAAGGTGTATTTTAACATGAAAAAGCTTAGGGAACCTTAGGGAAGCTAATTTAAAGAGTTGGGTTATGCTCTGAAGGAGGGAAAGCTAGACTTAAAGTACATTGTATGAGCTCTCTTTTCTAGAGAGGTTAAGGTCAAAGAGGAATTATTAGGATAATTGAACAGGATCATTCTTCAACAGAAATTGCTAATCTTGTTAGTGTTTTATAGACCTTACTAAGCAGATTATATACCAGTACAGATTAAACTTAAGTGTCATTCAGAGCCAGTAAAGTGGTCAGGTAGAATTCAAGTGGGATGGCATGTAGAAATGCATCTTGGGGTGCCACATTAGCAGCCTGGATCTAATTCTTAAGACTGGGCTAGAGCCTGGAGACAGAGTTTGGAAAGAAACCCAGAAACATTCGGTAACTGTGTGCCTGCTGATGCTCGAGCCAGCCTATCTCACAGCAGTCAGGTGTGCACCAAATGGTCTTTGCACCAAATAGCTCAAATGAACAGCAGTCCATGAACCCAAAAGAGCTGGATCAGGAAGAAAAGATGCCTCTATTCTTATAACTCTGTTAGAATTAGCCTCTTTTCCTTGCCTCGTGTTCTTCCTGGCCAGATATATCAAATGATCCACTTCTTTTAAAACTTGTTTTGTGGTAATAATAACTTTGGACATTCTAAGCTAAGATACTTGATGCAATGTTTTTTTAATCAGGAAGCTGTGTTTCAGAAAATCTTTTGCTCTTAACTCTCCAAAAATTCAATGAGTCAGTCCTAAATTGTAGGAAAAAGAGTCCAGAAAGGATTATAAATGCAAAGACAATTGCTTTTAATAGGAGAAATTTTGACCATTTCACACAGACAAAAAAATCCTACAGTAGGTCATATTTCCAGGGATTGATGCCTTGTGTAACATTTGTGTGGCTCAGAAAGGAAAAGAAAAAGAAACTTCAGACTGTCACTTCTTCCAAACTTGCCTGATGAAAAATGACTTTATGTGAAACAAGGTTTTTAAAGGCCTCTGATGAGACTTAAAGTGGAAGGTATTCAGCTATATAAAATATGAATAGGTGAACAATCCAACAAGTAATGCCTCAGAGCATCAGAGTCCTCACAAATCACAGTTTCAAAAATATGTTGAAGTATCCATTTAGCAATCAGAGGCTTGTTCAACACCTGCTCTTGAGTAACCACAGAAAATAGTTATTTAATTTTATAACTGCAATATGGCAAATAAATAACAATTCTTTGCTGTCTGATGTTGCAACAGGTTCAAAAGTTCAGCTTCAGTCAATACATGCACTCATCATAGTGTACAGATTCTAATACTACTGACAGATGCTGCTAAATATGAAATACTTTTAATGTACTTGTTAAGTACTATATAAAGAATCCTGTAAAGGAGAATCAAAGTGAATGCATGTGATATTGTTTCTTTTATATCTAGTTTATATATATTTATATATGTATGTATAAATACAGGTTTTGAAAGTCCCCCATTTTTACACTAAGAATTAATAAGCAGAGACAGACTGAATATTAGTAATTTTAATTGAAATTTAAAAAAGTTTTACTTCTTTGCTTTAATAGGGATGGACTGAAATGCTGAAAACAATGGCTACATGAATTTCTCAAATGTGGTTTGTTCTCTGCTACTGTTATTTAATAGAGAAAGATGTTAGGATTGAAAACCTATCCTGTGTTTCATTCTGTGTGACTACTATTATGGGAAACAGCTATAAAAGTGCTAAAGTAAGTAAGCAGAAAACTTTAATGTGGAAGTACATTTCACTTGCACAGGTGTTAATGAGTACAAAGATGCAAGACATGAAGAAGCAGCCCCAGATACCATATATCCAAAAAATAATCCAAGATATCCATCTCCATCACTCTTCATGTCTTCACTTTTTCTCAGCAGCTCACTAGACGGTAATGTTCTCAGATCAAATATTCTCTATAAATTGAGAGAACATTTAGCTGATTTATGAGGCTTTTAGCTATTACACATTTACCTACTCAATAAAAGTACTTACATCATACGACACAAAGCTACCTCCACAATCCAAGAATCATTCTTAAAGTGACACATACATCAAATTGTAATGTGATTTCCTGTACCTAATGTATCACTTAAGGGAAAATAACAGGCATTCCATTGTAGATTTTTTTCTTCATTAATTGTTCTTTGTTTTCTCAGACAGCAGTTTTTTACTATTGTAGCTTTCTCTTACACATAAATATATTCTATAGCTTAAAAAAAAAGAGCTAGAAGATAGAGAAAGATTCTGGAAATAAGAGAAATACAGAGATGGTGATTTTCTTAATATTGTTTTTTGTTTTCAGCCTTGGAATTAAGTCATAGATAATACTTAGGTATTTTTTTTTTAATGGAGAATTTAAATAGATTTTTATGAAGATACATGTCTTGTCTGCAAAATAGACCAACCTGGTCATTTCAGAACTATTAACAGATTGAGCATCAGAATAAAACCGGGTATTTTTAATACTTACTATTTTATAATAATAATATTGTTTTTTGGCCAACACAGCCTATTAAATGCCCATTTAATTGCACTAGATGAATATGTACTATTTAGGCTATTATTTTAGAACCCAAGACCGAGTATCACTATAAGATCCTGGAATAAAGAGAAAATTGAGGGTAAGAAAGTCACAAAGAAGGAGGCAGATAAGATGGATTGTTTTTAATGGAGGCTTCAGCCAGAGCCTGAGCTTACAAGTCCTGACCAACCTTTGGAAATATTGAGACTCTAAATTGAGATTTTGACCATCCACTTCTTTAGAAAAGATATTACAATACTTTCTGCCTCAATTCCACTTGTTACAAAAATATTTGAGCAAGCTATCATCCCACATATAAAGTTTCAAATATCTTTTGTCAAGTCTCTTTTTCTTTTGTAACCATAGATGTGTCTTGTTCCAGGATGTCTCAAGCCTTAATGCTCAGCTTATATATCACAAGACCTCCAGCAATTTCTCCAGCAGTAAAAATTACATTCTTTGCAGAATTTTGCATAATTTATCTTTGTCAGAGAGCTGAAAACTGGCCTCCCTGTACAGAAATAAAGAAATTTGACATCAAACTGTTGTCAGTAAAATAGAGAGAACACACTGCAGTACAAACAACCTCCAAACTCCCACACTCTCAAAGTTTCTATAGAGCTTCCCAGCTGCTCCTCTCTTGCTGGTTACCTGCTTGCTCACACCTGAAATCAGCAGTCTGTCAGCCAATAGAAGCAATGGGTGAGACAAACGTGGTGGTTTTGCAAGGTCAAGTATCAATAAACTATTGCAATACTACAAATATTTGCAATAGATAAATGCTAGTGAATCTATGATACCGACTTCAGACAGTGGCTGACAGGTGGACTTGACAGGTCAGAATTTCAAGGCCTTGATTCCATTGGTTCATATAGGCAGTTATAACCACACTGTAGAAAATCTAGGGGCATTTTTTTTATCAATGATGTCCAAAAGAAGGTTTGTAATATTACGGTTTACATCTTAGCCTCTGCTGAAACTGAAGAAATAAAGCTTTTATGTAGCTTCCTTTCATAGCTGTGGACTGTTAATCACAATATATGCTGTATAACCTCTACTAAAGATAAAAACTTGACTATAAAATTTTCTCAGTGTAAATTTCTAGAGAATATGAGTATGAGTCTCACTTATATCTGTATATGCACATATGTATAAAGGCTTTATAAAATAGATGTAAAAAACTTCTCAAAGAAAATCTGACTTTTACCAGATGTTTTGCAACCTTTAAAAATCTTTTGCATATGAGTGGCAGCTTTGCTTTCAAAATGGCATGTTTGGTTTGATTCAATTCTGAGGGTACAATAAGTATTTGGGCAACTTTGGTCCATATCAATGGGGCTGTGATAAAATTTAGCCTCGGTATTATTGAAATAATGTGTTCCTGTTGCTAACAAAAATGAACCTGAAAGGCTTGAGAATAAATATATCTTAATTAATTTACTTTATAGATATTGTATTCCTAATACTGAATAACACAGTCTACACTCAGCCATATTATGCAGATGAAGATACTAAGGCACAGACATCTGCCAAATGTGTAAAACTGAAGGCTTATAGTATCACTAATCTGTTACCATCCATAACTCTGATCTAGGGCAGTCTGTCAAACATGCATTGAAATTATACATTGAACATCTTACAACTTTTTGAGCATGAGTGCTTTCATTCATTATTCCCTCATCAGTCTTCTAACCAAATTCAGGAGGAATGAGCAGGCAAAATTTTCTTTATAAAAGGGCCCTGAACAAAACTTTATCCCATTGAGCATGGACCATTGAGATTCTTCAGATTCTTCATAGCCTAATCCCACTTTATCACTTTGGATTACTGTCAATATATTAATAACTGCTTCTAGCTAGCCTCCTTTTCAGAGCTTCATTTTTTATTTAGTTAAATTTAAAGTCAACTCCTTATTTCTTTCCTTCTGGCTAATTCAGATGCTTTAAAGCAATATCTGTGGAACTGTTCTTCTGTCTACAATCAATCTGTTCTTTCAACTTTATTTTACATGGTGTCTAATGAAAATGTATTAAATTTTTTTGTTGAGATGATTAACTGTTAAACAACCAGCATGATTATATGTTTATATTATATTTTCTGTCTCTTGTTCATACCTGGTATATAAGTTTCACAGAGGATTTTTTTATTTGCTATGATCCCTTATCTCTTATAGTGTGATATTGTGTTTTGACTTTAGTTTCCTTACCATGGAGACAAAAGTCATATCAACAAGTACTGAAAATCAGCCTGAGGTTTTCAGATAAAGTCTGGTCTGTAGGCAAGAATGGCTGATGATCTTACACACCATGGATGCAAAAGGTCTGCGCAGCTGCACTGAGAGATAAGAAGGACAGACTAGTTTATGTCTTGACAAGTCTTCTCTGCAGTGAGGGCATGTGTGACGTTCTTGAACTAGTGTAGCAAGACAAGCAACTAACAAATCTGCAGGAGGCAGTTGATTATCTTGAAACTGAACAAGAGCTTTTGATCTCTATAGTCTGCCAAACAGATTTCACAAACTTTGATGGATCCGATATTTACCAATTATTCCACTTTCTATTTAAGAAGAAACATTCTAGCATAATTAATGAATAACATGAACTAAGTTTAGATAATTGAGAGAAATGCAGTGCATTCTCTTGCAACACACTTCACTGCATATGAACTATTTTTAGTAATTTCACTCACTATTAGGGATTATTTTACACATCAGGTGTGTTCTCACTGAAGTTCATAAAAGCTGCATTAGTCTCAGTTGCATGAAATATTAAGATAACTTCAAAGGTGACTTTCAAGGTCATATATTTTGACAAAATATTGTAGAAGTGACAAAAATATTTGGCAGTCTGTTATGTAGAGTAAGACTTTATTAAGAACCCAATGGTTAATCATGAAGTTAACACATACAATGATTGCCTGCTCTGCCCTCACCTTGTTTCCTATTAATTCAACATCACACCATGACAGTAGAGCAGATTGTCATCACTTCATGGCATTATACATAAAATGTGTTGTTATAAACATTGCAGCAAGTCAAGATGTAGGATATGCAGCTAGAGTAACATGTTTGGTGAAAAGTGATATCTTACCTCTCTCTGAATTTTGTTCCTCAGTTTAAACATCAGTGAAAAGATTTTTGCAAGATCTGTTTATCATTATTCAGTGCTGGAAAGGAAGCAGACCAGAGAAACAGAACATTATTTCAAAATCAGGAAGCTACAGTGAGTGTCTTGGAAAGCCTCTGAATACACTGAAGCTGAATAACATAACAAACAGAACATAACATCACTATCAATTTATGAAGTAGGATAATTAAGTATGCTTCTAGTAAGATAAAAAGGAAAAGTTTATTTTGTTTCTTGGGAAGTTTAACAAGTTTAGGGATAGGGAAAAATTAGACAAAAACTAAAGAAAATAATTAAAGTAACTTTATATCGAAATTCTGAGAAAAAACATCAGGTTTGAATTTTCAAAATTAAATGTTCTGTTGAGATCCTTCTTGTCTACTGAATTAAAATTACCTGGAAAAATTCCATTCCAATGAATGAACATCTCTATGATAAATACCTATGGTTTTTTTTGAAATTAATAACAAGTACTTTTTATGTTCTTCATTATTCCAGAACATAAATATTCTAATAGGAAAAGTTGTGTTAGAGAGCTATTATCTGCTAGGAGGAGATTGTTTTCTAAAAAAAAAAAAAAAAAAAAAAAAAAAAAAAAAAAAAAAAAAAAGGGCGAAATAAGAATAAGGAAACTGCCATACAAAACTGCCATGAAAAAGCTAAAAAGCTAAAGATGCCCTAAACCTAGATGCCCAAACAATTATTTTGTAAAACACATGTACAAATCTAGAACTAAAAGAAGGTCACATCTGCAGCACTGCAGTAAAACTTTCTGTGCTTTATTCAGTTTTTTTGTGAAAAGTCCCAGGTTTTCTCTCTTTCCCATGAGAAACTCTATTTCATAGCCTATGGAAAGCTAAGCAAGTCTTTTCATTCAGCAAACATTTACCCTTACTAAAATTTATCATGTTTTTCTGGTATAGCCCCATAATTTATTTTTTTTTAACCCAAGATATCTTTAGAAATAGATAGTTATCCTGTTATCACTTCATCCTCACTCAAGGTAATATATTTTTTAATTCAGCTTTTCTTAAATTGAGATCACAGCTCTAAATATTACTTTCATTTCTTCAGCTTGTGCTGTACTCACTTTTATTTGTATATATTTTTGAGCACTGAAGCGACTAGAACAGTATCTAATGCACAAGGGACTGTTTCATCAAGGCTGTATGGAGATACACACTCGCCTCTTTTCCTGATGATCTGATGCCTCTGCAAAATCTTTTTCCCTTGATCAAAAAAGGATCGATGTACAGTGTTGTATTACATGAGCTATTTTCCTGTTATCATAAAGAGAAAGAGCTGGCTCATCATTCCCCCTAATTATCAGATGTTCATTGACTTTGGTGACTGTACTTGAGTGGGTAAGTTGGAAAGTGATCTTGCTGTGGATTAGAGTTATTCCTGCAATGTCTGTGCAGTAGACTCTGGGCATCATATTCTTCTCAGAAAATAGACAGAAAGTACCATGGGTTCGGTTTAATATTTGAAATTTAGCAGCTAAATGGTATTTCCTTCAACCTACAATCATGAAAAGCAGTGTGTTGAACTGAAAATCTCTTCTAGGAAGATCTTAATAGTGACAGAGGATCTCACTGTTCTCTCTGCAATGAGTATAGGGGAACTACTGGGGTATTTGATTCCCCTGCAGAACTGACTGAAAATGTGATGGCTAGTCTGATCAACCAAAAAATTGCTCTGCTGGATATTTTGTTTGATAATTCCCCTTGATATCTATCCTAAAGCAAAAGATGCTTCTTAGATGGAGATAACTGAGCACTGTCCTAATTAGTGAGTCCTGATTTATCTTTCCTGATAGATTTCTTTCCATTTTAATGTATTAACATTTGTGCTCAAGTCTTTTGTTCAAATAGTACTGGCTGTAGCAGTTTTGCTAGGGAAATAGGATGCACAGCTCTTCTTGTTCTATACATTTTTTTTTAAATTTCTTTATTGTCTTTATTATTTAAACCTGAATTACAGGAACTGAGATTTGAGAATTCAGGTGCAATAAAGACAGGAGTTCTTTAAAACACCAGGGTCTTGCTAACAAAAACCATAGCTCCTAGCTGAGATTAAACAATTTTGCAATGTATTGTTAGCCTTCATTATGAATAGTCTTGGTAAGGACAGAGCTGAAATGCATTGGAAATAATGCAAGTGTAACTTCTCTGTGTAACGTAGTTAAAATAACAAAAGTCTTAAGGCAGTTGGAAATGTGATACCTTCTATTCTAAGCACAGGCATTTTCAGAATCCCAAAAACATAAAATAAATAAATTTAGGCTTCTGTTTGTAAAGGTTCTGCCTTTGTGGACAAGTAGAATATAGGGAACCAGACAATAAGAGAGGAAATGCTGAGAAAATATCATGCATGAATGGGGCTTGACAGTGCATCTGCAAAGAGATCTGAAATAGCAAAAAAAAGAAAGGAAAGAACAGTTTGGGATATAGTACTGTGAGTGAAAAAAAGCTTCCTTCCTGTTATTTTCCTAAGGCACTCAGGGAGCCAAAGATATATATGTTCATTATCAGTAAGCAGAATTAGATCAAGGATCTGATTTTTTTTCTGTTGACGAAAAAAGCCCACACAACTATGAATTTTTGTTGGCTATTTGGGTACAAAAACTGTACTGTTGCCTAAACCAGCAGCTTGTCTGGAGCCCACACTTTCCCTACAGTCTATAAATTGCTATGGTGGGAAATGAAACATTTCCAATCTTATAATTTTTTTCCTAAATCTTGTCATTTTTTGGGTGATGTCCAGAAAGATGAAAGAGTCTTGGGTTATGTTAACATTCCCCCATGCATTCCTCTGAGAAGTGGTCCTTCCAAGGCAGTTCAATAAACAGATAAATCAAGGGAAGACATTCATAGGCATATCAACAGTGGGATATTTAATATAAGTTACAACTTCCTCTCTTCACACTAGCAAGCTGTTAATAGCATTCGATTCTTCTGCTGCAAAATTATACATTAATTTTTAAAGGATAGCTCTAGACAAGTGAAAAATTGGCAACGTACCATTCCACAAATTTATTTTTAAATTGTTTTCCCAGTTGCAGGGCTGGTTGTTTCATATTTTAATAAATATATCATTCAAATTAGCAAGAGTCATATGAAAGTAAATTGGGTTTTGAACAGAAGAATTCAAATGACAAAAATTGGCTAGGTTGCTGCTTGTTTTTTGTTCAGCTCACCTTTACAAAATGACCATATGTTATATCTTCATTTCTTGGCAACTGCAGAGTTGCATGCAGATACAGTCCTTCTGTTGATACTCTTTTTTCATTGTAGTGCTTCTGTCTAGAGGCGTCATTTTGTGAACAGCTGTAATGTTGTTATTAAAAGCAATACATATATTTTAAAACAAAATAGTAGACATATGTGCCTACTGTCAATGCAAGCAAGTCTATCTAAATGTCATGTCGAGTGTTGCAATGGCTGGAAAACAAAGCTGCTTTCTCCCATTTGCATTTTTGAAACCAATTTTGTGCAGGCTTACAATCTGTCTGCTTCAGAAACCTATTCTGGGAGATGTTCAGGTATGAACTTGGCACACATAACTAGATATACAGAACTTGATTCTTCACTGCCTTGATCCCTTTATGACCATTTACCCCTGCAGAAAATAGGTAGAAAACACAACTGTTCATTTTCAGTAATATGGCACATTCATCTTTAGTAAGTGATGACACAAGATACAACGGTTTAAGTAATGAAGAATGTTCTATTTAATACTTTATTAGAAGTGTTTGGCTGTTCTAGCACTACCTTTAAGTAAAACACTGGTATAATGGCAAGGTTTCTAGTAGTCACGATCATGTACAATAAGGCTGTGATCTTTCGAACTTACTTTTAAAACCTGAAAAATGCTATTGGTTTTCAGATCAGATTGCACCTTTTATATTCTTGTTTATGACTGTCAAAAAGATTTTGGTTGGAAGATCATTAACTTTATGTTTTTGGACTATTAGCATCTATGAAATTTTTATAGATTTATGCTACAGGGTTTTTTTTATTATTTTTTTTTTTTTTTAATTTTAAATTTTGTCCTGCATATCAAACTAATGAAGTCAAATTTTGGTTACATGTGCAAATGCAAATTCTGGCTGCTAGAGTGTAAAATGAATGTTTGGATTGTAGATTCATAAATGCCATATAGAAATGAAAATATCATTTGGTAGACTCTCAAATCGTCATAAATCGTATATCCCCAAGTGCAAATGAAATGGGAGTTGTGCAACTAATTTGAAAGTAACTCTGTGGGTTTTGCTGTCATCAGACACAACCTGAGGACTACCAAGAGAAATCTCCTTGAAATTTCCTTCCTGAGAGAGGACCTGACAAAGCTGTTTTTCTACATCTCCATGTTCAAATGTGCAGCTGGAAGAGCTTGGTATCTTGGCAAGCAAACATAAATAAAACCTTATGATGAGAGTTTCTAGACTAAATGGTCTTCCTCTGAGAACCCTCAAGAATGCATTTGCTTCTGTATTACAGTATCCTTATTAGTGGATCCCTGACTTAGAGAAAACTCTGGCTGAAGGTAATCATAAGAGATGAAACTGAGATGAAAAAACACAAACATTTTTAGACTGAAACTGTTTCGGTTTTGTTATTTGAAAATTCTAAGACATAGGTTTAACAGCATGTATTTTTTTCCTTTACTGTATCTTAAGTTTATTAGATCCCCTCCCTGGTATAAATCTGGCATATCAAACCACAATTTGCCTTGTCAGCTCCTATGAGTGAAATCTATTGCTGTTACAGAGCTGTCCTGCTTTTGCCTTTGTAGCAACTTTCAGACCACAATAACAATCATCAGTTTAAAGCAGGCAGATCCATTACATTTCCTCTGTTCCTACAACCCCACATTAAGCTAATATTATCTATTTCCCAAGTGAAAAAAAGCCCTTCCAGTCCTATCAATTATTAATTCCTTGCTTGCAGCTAATGTTTGGTTTGAATTATTTAAATGCATCTTCATTTATCAATAAACATAAAATGTTAAACAAAGAATACTGATGAAGGGCATTATTTAAGCCATAACATTTTATGAGATTATTTCTAGCACCTTTTTTGATTTATTAACACAATATGTTTTATAATTATTTTTCCATTTCTAAAAAGAAAACAAACCAAGAAACACCATGTTTCTGACTATCATCAAGAGATTTGGAGGCTTACTGAGTGCTTTCAGGAATGTTATAATTTGGACTTGTTTCTCAAAAAAAAAAAAAAAAAAAAAAAAATCCCACTCTATTTGCTAGGAAAATTCAAGATAAGGCTAAAATATAAGATGCCTGTGATTTATTATGAGAATAACAGTTACTGACCTTCACTTTATCCTCTGTTCCTCTTTCTTCCAATTCCAGCATTGTATCAGAAACATACTGAAAATCATGTCTATTATTAAAATACTTGAAACTAAAACAATCGAGGTGAAAGAACAATAAGTGATCCATTGTTATTATCATCTTCATGTGCCTTTCACAGTTTTAAAAGAAGAGAAATAGCTAACAGAAATAAAATCAACATTATATTATTAATGAATTATTTCAAACTATCTCTGTCAATTTAAACAACCCCTGATAAAATATGAAAAATTCTTAAAATTACTGTGTCTTCTTTTTCCCTTCTTGTAATAAAGTAAATCAAAATAATTTTAAATTAATGTCACATGTATATGAAAGTGACATTTCTTGAAGCTAAAATAATACGTAAGACTAGCCAAATTTTATCCCATGTCCACTGTGCCCCTTTACCTCCAGTTGTATTACTTTTTCTGCTGCTACAAAACCATTCAGAAGCTAGGAGAAAATCATATACCAAAGATTTTTAACAAAAATACTTTCAAAATCTCTTTTTTCTGTAATAAACAATATTGAGGTATTTCTGTGGTGATCCTGATTATGCTATGAATAGATATCTATGCTCTTGGCAGAAATCTTAACCTTCCCATCTTATCACAAATCTCATTCATTGACAAAGCTCCTTTTGAGTAATTGCTCATGACCATTTGATAGGATCTGAGTAAATATGTCAGCCATGATCTAGTTCCTATTGTATTATGCACTTATAAAAAGGGCTTTCTCAGAGGGTTATCAGACACGACAGACAAAAGATGGAAGTCAGGAAGCTTTAACTGACCAGTTTTATGATAAGTAGCTAAGGTACAGAAGTTATTAATAGTTTGCTAATTAAAAATATAGTAGGAAGAACCTCCTGTGGTAATAGCCTATAGTATTAGGTACAAATATTGTTGATGGCTCCAAACTATATTTATGACATTTAACTTCTTCTAATATTTGTTTTTCCCTTGCCTTCCCATATGAGATGAAAAGAATCTGCAAATTGTGTATATAACTGAATTTTAAAGAATAAAAATAGCCAGGGGTCAGAAAAATTATCCTAAATTACAGGAAGTTATTTAGGAATTCCATGAGAGAATTTCAAAAATATCTTTAAAAATACAATAATTTTTGCTTCCAGTTATCACAGCAGATCAAACTGCATTGCTGCTGCATTGAATGGAGCAATAAACTGTCAGAAGCAAAATCTGATAGTTCACGCTAAATACAAATGTATTAGTTTGCTGTGAAAATGTTTCAGATTAGTCTACAACAGACTTTGGTGTGGACAACAAATATTAGCACTAATATACTATAGAAAACTGGTTCAATATGGGTGCTCTGTACACGTCATATCTACAAATATGAACCAAGATTGCAGAACTGCAGACCCAGAGATACAGTTTGTGCTGCTACAAGCTCGTTACTGCACTTAAACCTGTTCATTCAAAGCATAAACATGGGATCTTTAGTAAAACTAACTTAGGTGTTTTGAGCTTTCAAGTATAGTTACAGAAATAACTTAATTTGTAACACTGAAATTATTTGATAATGGATATCTCTAGAAGATTAAATGTATTAAACCTACAGATTAAAATTATTTTTTTTAATGGAACATAGAGCATTTTTAGCATAATAGCAGTATTTCTTTTCTTGGGAAAAATACTAATTTTAGCCCAGATACATTTAGTATATCTGGCAATGTGCAGGTAATACTTCAAAGAAAAAAACAGGTAGAATATACTAGAAAATTGTATCTTTTCTACAGGTAATTTGAATCATGTAGTCATGGAAATACTGATTAAAAAGAACTACTGGATGTTTAGTAAAATTTACTGTTTGAAGTGGAATTTTCATTATCATCTTGGAGTTCTACAACTTCCAATGGAATATAAATGTTAGGTGAGATTAGGGATACAGTGAATCTATACAGTGGTTTAAGTAGAAAGGTGGTTTACTATTTTTGTTTCATTGTCTTTCTTATGCATTCTGATATTTCAGTTTTCCATTTCCTTCACTGGGCTGTTCTCCATTAACACGGTTCTCAGCAGTGCTGACAGCCTCAGCAGAGGGCTGCAATACCTTGCTAAACTCAGTGCTGTGCTGAGTGAGAAAGGAGAAGGTCCTTCTGTTTGTCAAAATCTCCCATACCATACCATACCATACCATACCATGCCATACCATACCACACCACACCACACCACACCACACCACACCACACCACACCACACCACACCACACCATACCACACCATACCACACTCAAGAACTGGCCACATAGGACGAGTCTGTTTTGAATTATTACCCATAATATAAGGATATGGCAGAAGCCAGTTTTGCAGATTCTTATGGGACACATATCTGGGAAGGTCTCCCCTCCCTCAGTATGGAAGGGTGCTCAGAGCACCACTTGAACACATGACTCTCAAACTCCTCCTAGGCACCAGCGAGCATCTTCACAGCTTTTATTCCATTCCCAGAACTACTAATCTCTACATCAATATTTCCTGGAACAGGACCACAATGTTGAAAAGCTGACTGGCTGTTGCTGTAGGCAATAACTCATGGAAAATGCAAAGCAGAGAGTTAATATACCTGCAAATGTGGGCACGGGAGCAGGATGTGGGCACCCTCCCGTCTCCACCAGAATGTAGCACATCAATAGATTCATGCCTACCCCTATTTAAAAAGCTTTTCGGTGTTATTTATCAATTTACATAACTCTTTAAAACCATGGTAGAGTAGTTAATTCCTATATTACAGTGAAATCTGTATCTATGGAAGTACATATTACAGCCACATTAATATCACATTAGCTGGTCGTGATTAATGTTATTGCAATGAATGAATTAATAATGATTTGTCTCTTTACCAAGTTGGGTTTTTTTTACCTTGACATGAAGAGGATCCATGGTATTGATTATCACAAATATAATGGATTGATTCATCATTTATGGGAAAAGAGGTTGCTCTTCCCATAAAGCTTATTCTTTTATTGCTTTTCTGTGTTGTCTTTTTTCTTTCCCCTCTTTTCCTCAGAAGATAGATTGTCTTTGGCAGGAATTCAAACCATCTATGGATCATTCCTAGGAGTCAACTTAGTTTCAAGTACTGTAACTTGAATGCATGCTGTGAGAATGAATGGAACTCAGATGACTAAGTTGTCACATATAAACTGTCAGGAAAGGAGATGGTTATCCTGGATAATGAAGGTTAGGCTTTAATGGCTGCTCCCTGTAGAGTGAGATTAGGTCCTTTGCAGCTATTTAATTGTGGATAAAGGTGAGCAACCAGCATATGTTGTGATGCCCATGTATGAAGCAGCAGCATAAGTTCCAGTGCGGCTGCTTTTGTTCAGCTGAAGGGTAGTGTCCAGGTGAAAAGTGAAGTTACTGAAATAATTCTTTTGATTTACAGAAGACTCTTAAGTATATATGCACCATGTACATGATTCTATTCTTATGTGTTCCTTTGTTACTAAGCACTTGGGCTTTTCACCACAACATTTTGTGATTACCTTAGAATTGATAGTTTTGCAACTATTTTTTCTGCTCTTTATTTAAAGCTAAAAATAGAAGAGATTATTCAGTATTTTGGTTTTCTCTTCTGTCTTTAATTTTGCAAAGACTTGATGGTTAAGTCAAAGTTGCAAGGCTACAATGGAGCACAAACTGATAAAGAAGGACTAATTTGTTATATAAAATAATTCACCTTTCTAAGCACTTCCCTTGTGATGCAAATAGGGTCACTCACTCTACCCCTTATAACCGTTTCTAAATTGTTAATCTCAGAGATCATGCCAATAGATGCAGTCAGGAGCCTCCAGATGGGGAAAAGCTAGAAACGTAGGCAAAGGACTCACAGTGGCATTCAACTGCTCACTGCAGCCACACTGCCTAATGTCCTACTTTTTTAAGGGTTTGTGATAGAGGAGCAAATTTTTACTGCTGATGTCCATTGTGACATTAGGATATTATAAACAGCACGCTTCAGGTACACATTTACATGACTGGTGTATTAAATATTTTGCTCTTCTGACTTGAATGATTTAAATTTCACTTCTTCCTCAAACTGCTGATGAGAATTTAATGTTTTAAAATCAGATGATACTGAGAGTCTTTTCTAAGAGAGAAAAAAATGTAACTGCACTATTATTTACATATGAAATGTAAGCTAAACAAAAATAATACAACCTTCCAAAATATTGATTGTATCATATCATCCTCTCTTGCTTTTTCTTAAGATTTTCTTTTCTGACATCCACCCAATGCTGATAAAAAATCCTAATATGATCTATCAGTCATCGTTGATGTTATACTTTGCATATAAAACCTGACTTTCCCCACTTATTTTTCCTGTTTTATACAGGGAATCTTTTTAAATATTTTGCAGCTACACAAAAAACCCCCAAATAAAAGTAGTATCATAAAATCCAATGGGGACTTCCTGTCAGATTTCCACATCTCTGAAGTTCAAAAATTAAAATAAAATATGACTGGAGAAAGTTCAATTTTCATTTTGTTTCCAAAAGTCAGAAAACCATATGTTTCACTGCAAATGAACATTTTTCTGATAGAGAGGGTCATAGTAAGGGCAATTCCATCTCAAAATGAGAGTTTAGAAATTCATTGAAAACCTATATATTAACAGTAAACCAAACCATATGAATTTTCTTTGAAGATCTAGTCTGATCTTCAAGCTCTGAATCTAGAGTTTTTTTGCAATTACTTTCTGCATTATTTTAAATGAAAGTTATCTAGCACCTGTAAATGAAAATTCAATGTATAATTTTGATGCCTGCTTAAAAAACAATTTCAAGATAAATTTTCAGTGCAACATCAAGTTGGCAGGTGAATTCTAGTAATGTTCACACTGTGTGAACATCACTGTGTGTTCACACTGTTCCCAAGTGTTGCTTTAAACCTTTTGAGAACAATTCATTTATTCAAGTTCTCAAAAAGGAGGATCATGTAACACTCTCAGGTACATCCTTGTAAGTAAGTCCAGATTGACAACTCTGGACATACTTATTGTTTGGGAATAAAACACTTTGAAATGAATGAGAAAGGTGCCAGAGTCTTCTCTGCCACTAATTACCCACCCTCTCCTAACCTCTTCTTGTCCAAAATTATTACACAAGTGGCTAGAATCACAGAATATTCTGAGGGGGAAGGGACCCACAAGGACCATTGAGTCCAGCTCTTAAGTGAATGGCCCATGTAGGGACCAAACCCGTGACCTTGATGCTATTAGCACCATGTTCTACTCAACGGAGCCAATCCCAGAGTCACTTAATAGATAATATGCAGACCCTTCAGGACAGATACAGAAATGCGTAGTGGTAGGGAAGAAAAGCTGTACAGCTCTCCTCTACATTTTACACTGTACAAAATATTAAAATACACTTGTGTCCAAGGAATGTTTTAGTTGTTTTTCATGGTCTTGTGTTTAAAAGGGAAGCGAAAACATTAGAAACTTACGAGTCTTTTTGAGCAAGATTTATTGGCTCTATTTCTGGTGAAAAGGTTTAATCTAGCCCTACAGAAGTCTCAAGGTGTAGTCTAGAGCATGATCTTCATTCTTCCCTGGCCTGTGAGCAACACTTTGATAACCAGTATGGTGTGAAAATCACTTGTCTTTTACTTGTCGAGCTGAAACACTGTGGCAGTGACCCCATGGGACTGTTAGCAACATGACGGGATGGTGGTGGGGGGCCATTTCTTAGTTTATTTTTAGGGGAAATTATGGGATTGTTGTTGTTGTTGTTATGATTGGTTGGTTGGTTGTTTTGTTTCTTTGGGGCATTGCTTGTTTTGGTTTTGTTTTGCTTTTCTATGTGAACTTTGGGTTTGAACACTATTTTCATAGGAGGATGTATATCCATTAATCATGCTGGTTTTTTGAGAACTAAATATTTTTTTTCTTTACCTTTCTCTTTACCTACAGTGTCATCAAATTTGAAAATCAATTAAATTTATGCTAAAGTCTTGGGCTTTTCCCTTACTTTTGCAATATTTTAGTTACTGCTTTATTCTGTAAACATTTTCAGTTGGATTGTTTAATCTCTTTGGCTAAAAGAAATAAAAAAAAACCATTTCTTCTGCACCTCTTATGTCTTACAGCAACTAAGCATTACATTTAGGATTCCATAGAGTCAACACTGGTGGTTGATGCTCATGCTGTTCTTTCAGCCGCACACTAAGCCTGAGCTACCTTTATCACTGAAAGAGGTTACCCCTTTGGTATGAACATACTCCACAAATATCTGGGAGCAAACTCCCCCCTGCCTGGGAGAATGTTGGGGCTACACAAATCCAGGAAGTACCTAAAGCTAATAAAAAATAAATGGCTGAGGTAACTTTGAAGCAAAGTATCTGGAAAGCAGCAGTACACCAAGATATAATGTGAAGCAACAAAGATAGTGATCTACAAAACAGCCCATCAGCAATCTCAAACATCCAGTATCTACTGCACCATGGAACTTGAGAGACTTTTGGACATCATCATTTTGCTTTGTTTATACCCTATAACTTGATTGCTCATGAAAACTGACAGGAGCCCATGATGAGTGAATTGTCTCTTTCTTCATGGGAATAGTCAAATGAAGACTCCTCTGCAAAAGAAAAGAAAAATGTACAAGCCACAGCCAAGGACATAACCTTCCTAGGTTGTAATCTTTCCTGACAGAAGAGGTTTTTGAAAGGCTATGGTCTTTCTAAAATAAACAGAAATACAAATGCCAAAGGCAAACGGCAATATTCTTATGTTACTTTGTCTTGATTCTTTTAAGACATCATTCAGTCTAAATACTTTCATTGCATGATTCTTTTAAGACTCTTTTAATTTACACCACAATTCTCTTCCTTAAATGTTAGAGAAATTTTGTATTATATATAAACCATACTTTTCTATTTTTTGATTGAGGAGTTTCTTAATTTTTCAGGATAAATACTAAAAAAATTCCTTTATCTCTGATTTCATTTATTATACAAACCTGGAAACCTATTTTTGGAAATTCCAACAAATCTGGATTTTTGAATCATATTGTTCCACATATGGTACTAATTTATCTTTGTCTTGCCTTCATGAAACACAGAAACAGATGTTGGACATTTCTGGTTTTTAAAAGGCCTCTGATCTTACAAAGATTTTTTCCAGGAATAGGCAGAAATAAATTTTTAAGCTACAGATCATTTACAAGATTGTTTCTGATGAAGTTTGTTTTGTTAACAAAATGGATTTCATCCTTTTTTTAGATGAAGTTCCCATTGAACTTGCACTGGAAAAAATGTTTAAAAGTTGTCCTTTCTGTAGATCAGATTAAACCAGACATGGGATTGTAGTGCTGACCTATATTCAGAAGTTTAATTGCTCTAGTGTACTTTAACTTCTTACAGATGTATGATTTAAATGGTTAACCTTTACTGGCTATCTTTACTAATGTGACCTTATCTCTTCAAATTCAGATTCTTAAAGTGGATGTTTAAAATAATTGTTGAAAGGTTACATTTTCTTATGCATTTTGTGTGATTTCAGAAGAGGTATTGACCAAGTCTCATCAATATACATGGACTGATTTGTGTGGTGTTGCCAAGCCAAAATAACTGTAAATCCATCTGAATCAGCCAGATGAGACTTGCATACAGCTGGTTTATATTGAACAGGGCAGTACAAAGCAGCTGGAATTTATTGGTCAACTTGACCTAGTATTTATTAGTAATTTATGTGGTGCAAGGCACATGTTACGTGGGTGTGTATCAGCAGATAGATACAAACGCCAAACTTGCCCACAGGTGCTATACAGACCATTTGTAATGTGGACAGAGAAAAAAAGAGATGCACCATTTGCTTCTTGACTAACTTGAATTAGTAACATCAGGGAAGAGGGCCTAACAACTTAATTGCACACCTTTTTCCATGCACAATCTACAAGACTTAAGAACAAGTGTGAGGAAGGATCATTTTATACCCAGATAAACAGATATTGTACATCATACAAACATTTTACAATTGTAGGCAAAATAGTTTCAGTGTGTTTTGCTCTAGATTTTTTTCCATGTATGTATGTGTAAAATGATTATAAAAATCCATCTTGAAAAGATTCCATTCACTAGAGATAAAAAACATTTGAAGCCATTATACAGGATAGCTACAATAATTTTTCATATATTTATTAGCCATTAGGAAACCTTGATGGTCTACTAACAGAGCTTTAAAATGTAGGGTGTTAATTGGAGATCTTGAAGGAGATTTCCCAGTTCTTCATGTCTCCTGTGGTCATTAACATCCTTGCATGGGAGTCAAGTATGGAAAAAAATAAAAGTAAGAACTCCATAAAATACTACAAAGATTTTTTTCCTAATCTAATGGACTGTTTTAAATTTCAAAGCTAAAACTTGTTTTGGACTGGAGAACTGAAATTTAATACATTAAAGTGCTGAAGTATGACATCAAAACTTTTTTATTCTCTCAAGAAATTGTGACTTCACTGCTAATGATATTTTCCTTAAATTCCAACAAAATGTGGGAGTTTCTGAATTATATACATATTGCTAATAATTAACTATTATAATTTTATTTCTTAGTAAAAAATATGCAAAGAAAGAGAGGAAGGAAAAAAAATAAAAGCAACAAAACGCAAAAACTCAGTCTAAAGATTCCAGATTTTCCTATACGTAAAAATTCAAATAATTTTACACAGAAAATTTACACCTATGTCATTGAGTATACATAGAGCTTTGAAAAGCATACTCATAGATCTGCTTTTCCATTCTATAGAAATATTCTCTCACACTAATCCAAATTATATTTGATAATATTTTTCTGGTGTTGTCAAGGATTACATGGATTGCATATTAGTGACACTAATTTATCAAATTAGTGCAAATTTGATATTAGAGCACTATTTTATCAAATGTGATAAAAATTATTTGAATAAGGTTGAAGGAGATCCACTAGATATTACCAACATTCATCTGATGTTTCCACCTTAAGGATGTTTGCATACTTGTAGAACCTGTAGGTAAGCAAATGCATCAACCCTAAAACACAACTAAGTTAGTATTCATTTATTAATATTAGTGGCCTCATATTCAATTTTTAGGGTTATCAGGACTCAAGAGCTTACATTTAGAGCCTGTACTACATCCTTCATACTGAATAGTTTTCAAAAAGGTAAATCTAAAAACTGAAAAAACTTCATACCCTGGAAGATTCAAGTTTGGGATGTTTACAAAGTTTTTTGGTGAGACAGTAGTATCGCCAGAGTTTTCAGAGAATAAATTTTGAGGCATTGGATCTTCTAATTCCCATTTCAGTCCATAAATGTCTAAGGGTTTTTACTGGAGAAAGGTGAAAAAAATGAGTCTGAAGTTTCTATCCCACACTTTTTCTTCAAATTTTAAAATTCAGCTTTTTCCTATAGTATGCCAATAAAAATTACTGTTCCTCAAAATAACTGTGTACAGAAGTTAGTTTTAAGAGTGATAAACAAGCACATCACAAAAGCATAATTATGCAATATATTGAAATAAAATACCTTGGCTAAAGGACAGCAGTAAAGTAGTGACCAAAAGTCAAATGATAAAAACCTTACTGAAAATTTTTGAAGATTTTTTTCTTTATTGTTCCATGGCAATATAACCATCACATACTTCATTATTTTGAATATCTGTGCAGCAACATTTTTCTCTTAGTGCATTCTTTCTGTGTTGCTTGCTCAGAACACAGGGATATCCAAGTCTTTTTCCTGAAAACACAGGGAAAGACATCAAACAAGGTAACCACCTCCTTCTGAGGGCTTTTCAAGTGAGCTACGTGCTACTTGTCTTGTTCCAGCTCAAGTGTGTGTGTCAGCTACAGCTGGTGATGTCACACATAGACCATTATGCATTATTCCCAAGAGTGCTCTGCTCATATGGAGCTACTTTATTTTCAGAAATAACTAAGTAGACTGCAGGTACAAGGGTCTGGCAACCTAGTTGATTTCTTTGGGGTGTCATACAGCACACTGTAGTATGTGGGTCTAAAAGTGTCTGAGGTAGTGGATGGAAATAAAATTATCTCCAAAAACAGCCTATTTCCCCACACCCCGCCCCCCCCCAGTTTGTTATGCAACCAAAGGCATAAAGGGGCTGAGTTTGCACATATGGACAGGAAGTTCATAAATTTTAATTCTAGCTGGCTTTTTTCTCATTAGTCCAGAGTGGGAATGCTGTTTGGATTCTCAAGGTCTTCTCTGTTAATTTATAGTACGAACTGGTGTGGTTGACTCTCCATGAAACAAAGAAAACCAAGCCCCAAACAAACAAAAATGTTCTTACATAAATTTTTCAAGTCCAATGTACAACTGATGTTAGAAAGAGATACTTTTGGCCAGTTGGCATTTTGAATGCCTCCTAAGCATTGCACTGATGTTTTACAAGCAGCTTTTAAAAAGCTATGTCAGTAGAGAAGACACCTTCCAGAAAAAATGAATACATGCAGAATAATTATTTTTGACCGTGAACTGTTTTACAAAATTCTCAGTGAGATGTTAGCTAGCTTGCAATTGTGTGGTGGTTTATGAAATATCCATACAAAATGGCTTAGAAGAATTAAACAAGATGAGAGGATCTTGTAAACATGAGGCTCATGCACAATCTGTTCAGTTCCTCTTTGTTCACCTAATGTAAGATACAGGTGCAGCCACATCAGCTGTATTTCTCTTGGTGTCCAAATAAGTTCAACTTTTTATTGGTTCAGTGCTGTATATAAACTCAGTAAAAATTATCACTGCTCTCAAAAGCAAAATCTAGTTCTTGTTCGTTCCAATTTTCCAATTGCTCTAATTTTCCAATTAAATTAGTTACTTTTCTCTTTAGTTTTAATAAAAATTAGATGCTTTAGGAGTTGATTAGCATTTCAGTTACAGAGGTTCATTGTTGCTCTACTCTCCAAGGCTCCAGATATACCCATCTCTTATCATATTAAGAAAATAGCATGTTAATGTAAGAGCTGTGCCAAAATAAAAACACAGAGCTAGTACCAGTCAGTTAAAAATTTAAAAAAAAAAAAAAAAAAAAAAAAAAAAAAAAAGAGTAAAAATTAGACAGACATGCTTGTTCTTTTAATACTGTGAAGCAAATATCCAGAGAACATGTGTTCTAGGGAGTGAATGAACCCTTGCAGGTCTAAAGATTAATCTGTTTATCTCATTCAGGTATTTCCAGGGCTCATATAGCCTTAGTGACTATGTCTATATGAGCAAATAAAGCACAATGAAGGCATAGGCCTGAGCATTGGCCATCATTTGTCCTTGTTCTTGAAGTGCTGGCACACAGACTGGAATGTTATTTTCCATGTCAGGTAACACTCTCTTAGACAGTGTTAGCCCATGACGTGGGGGACAGTGTGTGATACTGTCCATCCCTGGTAAGATGTGTGGATGAGGCCACTCCCTTTTGGGTGGTAAATTTACACCCCAGTTTACATAGGAACAGAAAAACTGAGATGCATCACTTAGCATCAGACAGAAGGAAAGAAGGAAGGACTGTAAAATTGCTCTGAGATCTTTGAAGTGTAAGAACAGAGTACATGTTCTGAGGAAAGAATAATGATGAGAGCTTTTTCATCACTAGTATATTTTTCTTTTTAGTTTCCTACACACCTTTTAGATGGAATAGATAAATTTCAGAGCTACAACATATTTTAAACTAAGATTGCCTGCTGCAATGCAAGTATTATTACAAGGTTAAAAATATTTAGTCATAGACCCTGAAAAATCTTTTCCTCACTATCTAATTTGGGAATGAAATTGAGAAAGAAATATCAAACAAAGGTTTTTCAGTGTTATCTACAACCATTGGTACATTCTATACATAATTGTATCAAGATCCATTACATGAACTGGAATTTTGCGCTTTCTAAATTGCACTACTTTAATCTAAATTAATTTTCAAATATTCTGACAGATTTTGTTAATTGGATTGATGAGGTAAATTGGGTACCACCATTTCTCTTAGGCTTGCTAGCAATGATAATCAATGTAAGAAAATAAAGCTTCAGAAAATAGTCTGAAAGGCAGAGTCTAAATGCCAGCTTACAGCGACCTTTTGGATTGACTAGGATCTCTATTGAAACATTGTGAGGAGAATCCTATTTTGTGTCACTGGGCAATAAATCCAAATCTGAAAGGACTAAGTAAACATTACTGCTGCTTCTAGATGCATAGTGAATCCTCCACTGAGTAACAGCATTCAGAACTACACTCTGTAACTGCAGAAAAACCAAAAGTGTGTTTAACAAAATTCTGGCAGGGCTGCAGGGAATCACAGCTTACCCAGGAGACAGACAAGCTAGGTTAGTTACCCAGGGGACAGACAGCTAGGTTAGTTACCCAGGGAGCAGATAGCCAGGTTAGCAAGAGCCCATGGTCTAGCTCCTAGGCTTCCAAAACTAAAATATCATATAATTCTCACCCAGGAATTGCTTAATAACATTTTGAGGATGATAGTTATAACGGTGCAGTTTACCTGCTGCAAAAGGCAATAGAAGAGAGTCCACACTTACAAAGTTTATGTGTTGGTGTATAAATTCCTATTTTCCTTTATTAACAACTGCTGAAGGCTAATTTCTCAGCAGAAATCATAATTTTATCCATTTTTCATGCTGTGCTTTAATCAGGGCTGCATTTAGAGGTTGGGAAACCTCACCAGTGAAAGAGTGGCTGCTTTGATTGTTTTTGATAGAATGCTTTAATTAGGTCACCACAAAAATTGTGTTTTAATAACCTATGTCATTACTGAACAGAGGCGATTTAAATTCTGCTATAAAGAGGTTTCTACAGCATCAGACATCTGCTCTAAAACTTACTGTGGCAATATAATCACTGGATTGCATATACAAATTTGATTATCTGGAACTTCCAGAAATTATTTCCATCTGATTAACCCAGGGACCTTATCTTCAAGTATTGGTGTTGTTGAGATTGACCAAAATCTTAATTAATGCCAGATATTACAGCCTATAATCACAAGTTAAGTGGAAGATGAAGAAACCTAACAGCAAACAGAAGACAGTATTTCTGATATTGTCTTAGTAAGTGATCATTTAATTCATGCTAAGATGGCAGCAACCAACAGATCTGAAATTTGCAAACTTCTATCCAGTTACACTTCTGAGCTGCATTTTTATTTTATTTTAAGTGACCTTAGTACTAATCACTGTTAACGACATGGGGTCTTGTTGTTTTTCTAATTGCCAAGGAAACATAAATAGTAAAATACGTGGCATTTTAATGTATTCCTTTGCAGTCCAGAATGATAAGACCTTAATGTGTCATCCAAATTTAAAGTGAGATCACTGGGTAATGAGGTACATATGGTGATCCTAAAAGAAAAGGTTACTATGGAGAATAATGAAAAAAGCCCTTTTTAAAATTATTTTTACTGCTTAGGTATTAGTTTTAGATGTAAAGAGGGATTTACTTTTCATTACCAGATGTATTGTCACTTTAGATTCTGAAAATTTGTGGTTTGGGAGACTAACATTAAAATATGTCTTGACTGCAATATGGAAGCCTCAGCTTTGATAGGACTATCCCATCCATATCTAAATCTTTTTCCTCTGAATGAATGACCTGTGGAAGAAAAAGGAAGACAATAAGATTAGTTATATATCTTCTGTAGTGCTTTGAGAATTAAAGGACAGGCAAGCGACTTGATATTTAGTGCCCAATTTCCTCCTTTCATCCTTTTGAAGCACCTAACTGCAGTTCAGGCCAGTTAAGGACTGTATCACTTCTAGAAGAATCCAATTCTCTGCTCTCTGTAACAGATACCTGTTTTTAACTTAAATGACTACATCAACATTTAATAGGGGTGAATCTATGCCTCACTGCTTCAATTTTTCATCTGCTAGTGACAGCCTCAGATACTGACATATGATGGGTAATTAATGCATAGGATGTATTGCAATACACATTAAAAAGAACCCAAAATTACTATTCATTATTACAGTTACTGAGATAACTGCTGATATCATAACATACAAGAAGAAAACAGTGTTTTGCTCTGGACGAAACTCAGTCATGTTTTTACTGCTAACTGGTACTACAGGTATGATCTGGAACTACAAAGATTCAGACACTGGAAATGATATTTTCAACCCAGACTACAATAAATCCTCAGTGCCCATAACTTCTTCAACACGTTAAGCATGTTTTCAGGGGAAATTGTGTGAAAGTCCCAACTGGAGGGCCAAAAATTTTTCACTCTTAGTTTCCCCTTTAAATTTTTTTTTTGTCTGGCTGTTCATGATGAAAAACTGGTTGGGAGGATTATGGAGTGGATCTAAGGTGTGGCACACAGGAAGCTGAACTGAGATGTCATGAGCTCAAGAATGCATGAATGAGTGGACAGCTACATTTCTTTTGAACTGTTGAGACAATGGCAAAGAATTTTTTTTTCCCCAAGTAGGAGCCCATGTTTTTCAAATTATTAGGGAAATGATAGTGGAAGAAATCTATTTGATTTACCTTTCCCACATTCAAGTAGAAGGTGACAGAAGTCCACTACATGCAGACCAAGACTGAATGGTTCTAGATTTTCAATCAGATATAAGTTTCTCTCACAAAGACACAGAGAAACTAGAAAAAAGTTTAACCATCCTCTGTCTTGAATCTGTTCTAGAGACTAGAGAACAGTTCATGCATTTTAACAGTGAAGAAATGGAAGCTTGAATACAGAGAACACATCTTCATTTGATTTTGAAGTATTAAATAAATAAAACACAGAAATATCTGCATGCCCCTAAGTATATGGAAAATAATATAAATCTATTAATAGGGTCTTTATTTCCAAAATGATTCTGAATTCTTTCCCCAAATATTCAAATTTTATAGCAGAAATCAATCAGTGGCAGTATGGCTTTATCATGGGATCAAAACTAGACTATTAGAATCAAGTTCTTGGTTTCTGACATCACTATATACACACACATATATATATCTATATCTATATCTATATCTATATATATATATATATATATCACCGACTAATTTGTAATGTGGAGTTTATACTCCAGTAATTCTTTTTGGCATTTTTTCTGGTGTGAGGACATAAGCTCCTTATAACAGGTATGAAAAATAGAGTTCCATCAGCATGAAACAGGTCAAGTGAAGTAACTGAATTTTAATTACATTTACATAACTAGTGTGATACAGTGGGTAACCTCCAATACCATCCAAAGAAACTTCAGGGCCATCAAATGTGCTTCACAAATAATTGATCTCTACTGTTCAGTTTTGTCAGATAAATAAAAATTCTTCATAAAATAAAGCAAAGATTCATAGGCAAATTGAACAGAGCCACTTTTCTGAATTGGCTTTCAAGCAATTTCTTGGGTCTGATCTTTATAAATTTTGGCAGAAAAAAAATCTCAAATTATGTAAAAAAAAGGAAGTTTTCAGTCTTTCTGTTTTCACTTTTCTTCCTTTCCCAATTTTTTTTTTGTTGTTATTTTCATTAGAAATTATTCTTTTTGCCTAATGAGTGCAGTGTTTGTCCTATTATTCTTTCAATTTGTTTATTTTTTGGAATGGTCACCATATTCCAGAGTTGATGAGAACAGCAGTTAAATGTAATACCCAATCATAAACTCACTTTCTAAAGTAAATATCACTGGCATGTTATGATTCATTACATTATTATACTGTATTTGGCTGAGACAGAGCTAATTTTCTTTACAGTAGCTAACATGGGGCCATGTTTCAGACTTATAACAAAAGCACCACTAATAATCAGGGATGTTTTAGTTACTGCTGAGCAGGGCTTGCACAGCTTCAAGACCTTTTCAGCTTCTCCCTCCACACCACCAGTGAGAAATCTGAGGGTGTACAAGAAGTTAAAAGGGTAGAGAGCTGGAAGTGATGACTGCAGATGACTGAAGAGATATTCCAGAATGTATGGCATCATGCTCAGGATATGGAGCTGGGGGAAGAATGATGAACAGGGAAGCACTCGAAGTGGTGGAGATTATGGGTGAGATGTCTGAACACCTGCCTGCATATGGGAAGTGGTGAATTAATTTAGTATTTTGCTTTGCTTGCATGTGCAGACTTTGCTTTATTTATTAAGCCATCTTGATATCAACCCACAGGTTTTCTCACTTTTCTCTTCCAGCTCTCTCCTCCAACCCTGCATGGGGGAGGTGAGTGAGCAGCTGTGGGGGCTTAGTTGCTGGCTGGAGTTAAACCACAACAATTCTTTACATGTGTTAGCTGCCCAATAATTTTTACACCTGCATTACGTCTGGAAAAGAAACAGAACGTTTTATTTCACCTTCAATGAGTAGTTAATTTTTCTCTTTGAGTCCTGTAGCACCATACACTCTATCTAGGTGAGTGTGATGGCTGACTTGAAGGGGTCTTTTCCTTCATTTATGGCACATGCAAAATCCCATGGTTCCAGTTCAGGTAATATATATAAAGCCCATTCTATCTAACATATGTAAACATAAATAATGCATATTGAGCCACTGCATATCCACTTACAAAATACTTTCATGATTGTCTTCAGTGCTAAGTAAAATAATTTCAAAATGTTCAAAACCACTATATTAAATACCACAATATTGAAAAATGGCTTCAAGTAAAAGAAAACTTTTAAATCAACCACTTAAAAAAAGGCTATGGATTTTTTCCTTTGTGCAGGGTCTAGCTTATGAAATATTCTGAGATAAGCATATGATGGAGAAAAAGTCTAGATAGACGTTACTCATTGTATAGTTTCCAATGAGGATCTTTCAACAAGAACATATTATACCGTTTTGATAGGACTGCAACATAAAGTAGCTTACTACCCCCAATGGCAAGTGAAGTGCAAGGGCAGAAGAAGCCTGGTGTAGTCATGTCACCACAACAGTACATCTGCTCTCTCTTATTTCCACTTTCAAATATGAAGTAGTTGTGAGTAGCAAGTAGGCTAGAATGAATTTCTTACATCTGTGCACTCATGTGTTTGGGGATTTTTTGTTTATTTTGGTTTCTGTAAATTGTTTATTTAGGTCTTTATAACGGCAAAAAAAATTGCAAATGCTGATCATAAGGTCAGCGTGCAAAATCCCTCAATGTTGCTCCTTTGAACTAAGAACCCATTTTCACATATTGACACTTCTAAGATAAGTAACCAAATGGCTTTCAAAACTTTCCAATTTATAAATGTCAATGACCTAAACCATCCATAAAACAAGAATTTTATTAATTGCCTTTTTTACACTCCTTTGAGAAATTAGGAGCTTTAGACTTTTATATCAGTCCTAAGATTTATGAAATTTTATTAGATGCATAAAGAATAAGGAAAGTGAGTCATTATTAAGGCTTTGTCTGTATTCTCAATGAATAATTTCTTCTGCATTTACCAACATGAATAAAGAAAAATTTTAGAACAAGGCCCAAAGTAACTGAGATTTTATGAGAATAAGAGAAATGTAAGTTACTGAGGAAAAACCTGAGAGTCAGAGGCTTTTGGAATTAGATAGCTACTAGTGAAAGATGCATCATAAATTTAAGAGAGTTCAAGTGAGGAAAGCTTGTAGGAATTGTAAGATACTAATATATGCTGTCTTCAGAAATCATATCAGTAAGGCAAGGTAATGACAGATAAATTCACTAATACAAGCAGATCAGACTAAACTGAAAATAAAATTTTAAAATTCCTAAAATGTCATTATGATGGCTAGGAATGTGTTCCACTTGCTCTTCAAGTTCATTTTGATTTCTGTGCTAACCAGTGGTTAATCACGGGAAACTTTTAAAATCTCATAATGCAACAGTTTGGAACCAAATTCTATAAGTCAGCCAAGAAAGAACGAGATACACAGACTCCCCATGGCAAAAAAACTGGGAACACTTTCTATTTCAAGAAACTAGATGAATGCTCTCACCAAATTTAAATAATGGAAAAACTTAAGTGTGTATTGCATTTTGCTTTACACTGAAAAGAAATTACTTACTGATGGAAAGGAAAATATAGAAGAAAGAGCCATAAGTAACCAAGAATAGGTAAATGCAAATTATGCAGGCTTTGGGCTGTAGCTGTAAAAGTATTAGCTACACGACTGAACAAGGAGGCAAATAAATGTCAGTAGTGTGACATGAAACTATAAATAGCTGTTTTTTCTGACTGTGACATTCCTGCTTTCAGTGACAACTATGATATTCCCTTACTTCAGTGGCTTTAGAGTGGCTACATGAAGATTCTGTAAAGATAATAAATACAGTCTTGTCCTAGGCATGAAGTGCAAAAACCAGAAAGGCAGGCAGATTGAATAATCTTTGATTAAATAACATCTTACTAAGTGATAGCTCAACCTCTTATACATACAAGCAGCATTCCACAACACAGTGGACAGACTGATGTTTCACCTTATTATGCTATAGATAATGATATTTACCAATGATAAAGCAAGATGAGTTTTCAAGATGTACTAGTTAAGTCATGGAGCCCAAAGATGCAGAACTCTGCAGTGATGATTGGACATTTACAGAATCATAGAATCAATCAAGCTAGAAAATAACTTTGAGATCATTGAGTCCAACCTATGCCCTAACACCACCTTGTCAGGTTGACCATGGCACCGAGTGTCATGTAAGTCTTTTCTTAAACACCTCCAGGGATGGTGACTTCACCACCTCCCTGGGCAGCCCATTCAATGCCTAATCACCTTTTCTGTGAAGAACTTTTTCATAATGTCCAGCAAAATTTCCCCTGGCAGAGCTTGAGACTGTGTCCTCTTGTTCTGTCCCTGGTTGCCTGGGAGAAGAGATGGACCCCCACCTGGCTGCACCCTCCTTTCAGGGAGCTGTAGAGAGTGATAATGTCTCCCCTGAGCCTCCTCTTCTCTGGGCTAAGCCCCAGCTCCCTCAGTCACTCCTCATCAGAGTGTTCTTTGTGTCTTAGATCCTCCCTCTGCCTTGTTGTCCTTCTCTGGACACATTTCAGAATCTAAACATCCTTCCAAAACCAGGGTGGGGCCCAGAGCTGGACACAGTTCAAGGTGTGGCCTCACCAGTGCAGATTACTGAGGAAGAGTTGCTTCTCTGCTCCTCCTGGCCACACTATTGCTGATACAGGCCAGGATGCCATTGGCCCTCTTGGCCACATGGGCACACTGTTGGTTCATGTCCAGCTGCTATCAATAAATGCCAGGTTGCCAGGTTCTTTCCTATCTGGCTGCTGTTCAGCCATTCTGTCTCAGCCCATAGTGCTGCACAGGGCTGTTGTGTCCAAAGTGCAAGATCTGGCATTTGGTCTTGTTAGAGCCCTCCTACCCTCCAACAGATCAATCCTTTCCCCCCACCTCATTTCATCTGCTAATTTTCTAATGGTAGACTCGATCCCCTCATCCAGATCATCAGTAAAGGTATTAAACAGGTCTGGGCCCAACACTGGTGCCTAGGGAATACAGCTGGTTACTGGCTGACATCTGGATACAGCACCATTCACCACCACTCATTGGGCCCAGCCATCCAGTCAGCTCTTAATCCAGTGAAGGGTTCACCTGTCCAAGTCACGGGCTGCCAGTTTTCCCAGGAGAATTCTGTGGGAGCCAGTGTGAAAGGTTTTGCTGAAGTCTAGGTAGACACATCCACAGCCTTTTCTTCAACCAGCAGGTAGTCAAAAAGTGAATCTTAGCAATCCAATTTTCTATTCCTTATGTTTCTATTCCAAGTAAAAAAAGAACAGAATAAAAAGTAGAAGATAGCATAACATTTAAAGTTATCTTTTCTGCGTAAGCCAGGCAGATCAGGGTTGTTTGGTTTGTCCAAATACAAAAAAGTAATTCACAGATTAGCAGAAAAACTGAAAGCAGAAAGCTACTTATGTCCTGACTCATTATTAAAGAGGCTGATATGTACCAAATACTGAATATATCATAGAAAAAAAAAACCAAAACCACAATATATTTTAAAGAAGTTGGGTCTTTAAAAAAAAAGTGAAAAAATTATCTATGTTTGCTGCTCTAGAGTAGAACAGGGAAATGTGGAAACATTGTCTTTGACAATGTCTCAGATACACTCTGGATTTAGAATTTTTTCGGTTGGCCTGGAGCCACTGAATAATATACAGATATAAAACATTGGTGAGCACTGGATGTCTGTGAACCATGTATATATAACAAGCTGTATATGGATTCCAGGACACATCCCCTGTATTTTATGCTGAAAGCCAAGCTTGCCTGGCTTCCATGCATGACTTTTGCAAAAATGAACTGTATTTTTAGGGTCACAATCTGAATGAAACACTGTACCTCCATGTTTGCAGACACCTTGAGGAAAGATAAATCTGTTCTTCTATTCTATTTTTTTTTCTAAAAGGCAGTAGAAATGGCAAATAATAATAATGATCATCATGATAATAAAAAGGAAATCTGAAGTTATGCACAATACAATTACTCACCACCTGGTGACCAATGCCAGACAGATGCCATGTTGCATCCCGGGTTTAAGTGCGGATAAGGGGTTCTAATATATGTTAGTTAGCTGGTTCTGTGTACCCCTGCGTACCCCCATGTTCCCCCCGCGGTGGTCCGCTCCGGGTCACTTACCATTGGAGCATCACCATTGCCAGTCCTGTAACCACCCCCTCGTCCACTCCTGAGAGTTCTGTGTCTGTTACCCCGCCCCTGCATTCCCATTCATCCCAGAACCCAGCACACACCCCTGTCGTGTTCCCATCGGTTACCGCGTTCCACGTCACTCCCCCGTTGTCTGTCCCCACTGGGCGAGGGGGGCTTCTGCCCCCGTTGGCCCACCCCCTATAAGATCCCACGTGTCCCTTTGTTCGGGGCCACTCCTGCCCATGCTGGCTTTGGAACAGCTGCATTATCCACCGCTGCAGCCATGCGGGAATAGAGAGTTCTCAATCACATGAGCAGGGTGTGCCATTCTCTCACCCTTTGTCTCGGCTCAGCGTTTGGCTACGGTGTGGCAGACCCACGCGGAGGCACAGCCCTAGAGCTCTGTACCCACGCAGCAGCCCCGATCCGGCAAAGAAGCAGCCCACTAGCCGGACACCCCCGTTGCCCAGGACTGGGGTGGAAGAAAAGCGAAAGACCGCGCCAGACCTCCCTTCCCAAACCCAGACTGGCTACCCTTCTCGGTAATTCCCCTCAGTTTATACACTGGGCATGAGGTTCTACAGTGTTGAATGTCCCTTTGATGAGTTCAGGTCACCCATTCCAGCTATACTTGCCCCCAGCTTCTTTTGTGAACCTCCTCACTGACAGACCATGAGACAAGGGAAAAAAATGTTCTCGACTTAGGATAAAGATGACTCAGCAAAACCAACACCATTCCCATTCTGAATGCAAAACACAGCACTGTATCAGCTACCGGGGAGAAGTTACTTCTACCCTAGGTGAAATCAGGACAAAGTTTGGCTGTAATGAAATTGAAGACCCCAACACAGGTTATTCAGTTATTTTCCCATCAAAAATAAATGTAAATCAAGGTCTTAAGACTTGTGCAAGTATTCATCTCTACTTGCACAGATTTCCTTTTCTCTGATCTGCAGAGCCCACCCCTGAAGTGAGATGGAGCCCAGGGGGCAGGCTGTGGGTGGAGGCTCTGGGTGGGGCTTGTTAGGGCCATTAGTGCTCATTAGCACCTGCAGGTACTCCCAGTCACCTTTTTAGTAATGATTATGCCTCCAGCTGCAAAAAGAGCAAGAAAAAACAGTAACAAGTATATATATTTTATAAAATATAAAGTATTACAGGAAAATATTGTGCTGGCTTTGTGTCAGCAGGAATATGGGCAAAATCTGACAGGTGGTGGCTGACCATCTGATTTTTTTTTTTTTTGATATGAGAATATGATTTGGTTCAGAGAGTTTCATCTGCCACACAGCAGATGAATGAAGACAAAATCTGATCTGCTTGACTAGTATGGAAGCATTATACTGAATTTTGTCTGTCCTTTTCTTAGAAATGAATATGTGATCATGAGGAATCAGGTGCCCCTTATTTTGCTGTTTTTTTCTTAAGGTAATACAATAATTCAACATTGTTCATTTTTCCTCTGGAAGTAAATGTATTGATGAGCCACTTCAAACAATGCTAATCAACAGTCTGAGATGCCTGCAAGATAGAACATTGACAGGCCAGGTACTATTACTAATTTATTTGTCTCTTTACAGTTCAGTTAGAGGAATATCTTAGGGAGTGCAGCACATGTCAATGTTGTCAGATGTTACACCGTAGCTGTCATAGTTTTGACTGATGTACAAGCACTACCTGCTCATGTTTGCCCTTCCTTTCTGTGGAGTGCTCACAGGTAAGACAGCTTGTTGGTAATTTTTTATTTAATGCTTTCAGTATCTGCAGCTGCTGTTTTGTTGAAAGTTCTGACAATGAGAGATTCCACTCACCAGGATTCCCAAGATTTCCTCTGCAAGGGTTTCATCATGTACACAAGGTTTCCTCTGGGATTAGAATATGACTCGCATTTTTTTCTGATGCTTAGTGATCTTGGCTATAGCTGTTTATGTTTTCATTTATTAGGAAATACCAAAAGAAATGAAATCACAGAAATTAAGGGTGCAAATGTTTTTGCACTGCTCAAGAAAATGTAATTTTCTTTTCAAAATTTTTTTTCTGAAATAGACATGTCCTAAACCTCACCTTACACAGACAAGCACATCCTAATTTGAAGACTTATATGCAAAAAATAATTGCAACTATGTGTCCAGGGAGGTCTGACATTCCCAAACTTTAATCCTCTCTCAGACACAATTGCTGAATAAAAAAGGAGGCATTACTGTTCAGAGTGCATAAACAGCTGAAGCCTTTAAACCTGTCAAACATTTATTTCTTAATATAATAGAGCAACAATGAAGAACAAGAATGTTTGTGAAATAAGGGTTCAAAAATAATCTTAGTCTGGGAAGCCAAATAAACTTTGTGAATGGCAGTTCAAGTTGTGGTGTAAGTGCTCCAGGAAATAAAAGCATGTTGCTTCTAGATGCAGAAGTGAAACCTTTTCTTAATGTAGAAAGCCATTCTAGACACTACAGAAACTACAGAAATATTTCAGCATCCTGTCTTAAGGCAATTACTGCAGTATGGTCCAGCCAGTGAATCCTAGGAATTAAAGAAAATATCCATATCTTGAAAAATGTTTTAAAATATTTTTCTCTAATTATGGAGATTAATTTGGAACAGAAATTCCCTTTTGCTGTATTTGTTCATATACTTCTCCCTCCCCATCTTTTCATCTGAGCAACTGGTTCCACTCTTAGGTTAGCAAAGGCCAATGGAGCAGAGAGCAGATGGGCAGCATTTCTCAATGATCACTCATTTACTTATTGAAAAGTTACAAATGGTGGTGTTGTGCAAAATCAGTTTTATTTCTTTTCCTCCAAGAGACTTGAAAAAGAGACTTTTAGAGATAATTTGCTGGGGTTTTACATTTTTGATTAGTTGAGGGGTTTTGGTTTTTTTTTTAATTTTTTTTTTAAACCCTGTAATATCGGTTTTGTTATTCCGAGACTATATTTGTCTCACCAGGAGCCACTTTTCACTCAAAGGAATGTGGTTTGGCCACATCTCTTCAAGGAATCATAGAATCTCTGTGGTTTCTATGAACTCTAATGCTTTCAGGATATCTGCTCTGAAAATCATGCATCCACAAGAACCGAAGCTCTCTGGCAATCCCTGGAGGTAAGCAAGTCTGCATTTTGAAGTGTGAGTAGGAACAGTGATGAAAACATGGGCATTTTTGTAACATGTGCATGCAGCTCTATAGAAAAATTTATCCAGTCTCTGGGCATTGCTTCTAATAGCAATGTAGGATGAAAATGTGATTGGAAACATTCATAAATCAATATTAATAAAGAATGAATAATATCTGGAGTACTGGCAAAATATGGAGACACAGAAGAAGAAAAGACCAAGTTTTTAAACCCAGAGTTATAGCTCTTGCAATTCAGAATGGATTTTTTTAATGCTAGCTCAATAATTTTAATTTAGTCTTAATTTATAAGCATTTACTTAGCATTCTGAATTTTCTTCCTTCAGGTATGAAAAGCAGGGTAACAGCATTAAAATGTTTGAGGCAGAATTTGGTCTTGGTGTCTTTCATTCCTTTCAGAAACGTTATTGACTTTTATTTCTTGAAACTTAGGTAAGGCCCTGATTTTAATCTCTCATTAAGACCAGCAGTGCCTTCACTGGATATTTCTGCTACAACAGCACCTCAACAAGTGCTTACATTTCACTGAAGGAAATGCAGCATAAGGATATGTTTACAGTTAAGCACAAAGTCACATATATTTGAGGAAGGAATGAATTTACATATATGCTTAAGTGCTTTATTGAAATAAGACCAGCACAGGAAAATGCATGTAAAGATATCAGAATATAGGAGAAAATCCTCACCACACAGAAACTGAAGCAACATTCCTAAGCCAAACAGAGCTTTACTGTAGGATTTGATGGTAAAAACATAAACTGAGAAGCCATCCCTGGCAAATCTGAGTGAACTTTACGTGTGTGTTTCTCTTTTGGTGTCTTTGCTGTTGTAAGCTGCTAAATACATATTGGTGTTCAGCTGAGTTGAAATTTAGAGTGGCATATTTTGAAGGACCTTAATAAAGATGTCTTACTCTTTTAAATAAACTTAACAATAATGACAAATGCAACATTTTAAGACAAGAAACTCAGATATTTCAAAATAAATTTTTCACACTGAAGAGGAAATATGAAAAGGTTTTCCTTAAGCCATTGCTAGTACTCTCATTATATGTATTTTTTGTAATATTCCTAGGAGATCCTGACTGTGAATAATTTTAGAATGAAACAGTGTCACAGAAGCAAGACTCTACTCAATGAAAAAAGACCATGGACAATGACGTGTTAAAACAGGCCTCCATTAAAAATGATTATAAGTGACCTTATTACATCATTGTGTCCCCATTGCTTAGGTAAGAAACAGTCATGTTAAATCTTTGTAGACAAAATAAAATTACAGAACAGTTGCACAGCTGCACATGCATTATAATGTTCTGTGAAGTAAAATATTTCATATCCACTTTTTTTTTCATAATGCACAAGAGAACGTTTTAATGGTATACATTTTCACTGGAAGTTGATGGACTATTTTAATTTAGTCATAATTAAATATTAGCTGAAAGCTAATGTTAATATTGGCAGGAGGAAGGTTATTTCTGTGGAGGAGGAGCATTCCTGCAGTCTGTCAGTAAGGTGTGTCCCAAGATAAAGGCTAACAAAATTCTCCAAAAAAGGTGATGCAACAGGTGAAAGCCTGACTGTAGCAACTGAAGTCCAATTCTTCTTAGTTTCCAATTGAAAGATTTCAGGTAGATTTCCCACCATGTTGTAGGGTGAAAAACTTTTTGTCTGGCTATTCAGAGTGATTTCTATTATTGCTGGCTTATTGATGTCCACTTTGAAAGCTAAGAAGAATTTTAATGGCATAAATAATGAAAAAGGAGAGAATTCAAGACAGGGCTAACATAATAGACTATTCTTTATTTGTAAAGCTCTTACTAGATATGTTTTATGAAGGACATCTTCACAGCAGCACATTCATATCAGTTCAAGGATATAATTAATAATAATAATAAAACAAAAATAATCACCGTATTGAAGCCATTGTAGGGGAAAATCCTGGTAATTCTAGTGCATGTAGCTTTCTCTGAACCCCTTCCTGCCTCACATATAGGCATATTTCTATTAAGATAAGGAGACTGTGAGCTCAGATCTTTGTTCTAAACCAGCAGCTGCTATGATTAGTGTGGGTTTTGCATATCAACATCAGCCTGTATTAGAGGTTTTTTTTTTTTATAATTCTTTTGGTATATGCTCTTTGGGAATACACCCCTTGATTCCTTTTCCAAGAGCATACCATGGCAAGGGCTGCCAGGAATGCCACAGGCAAGACAGCCACAGAGCTAGCAGATTCTGAGGAGAGCTGCATTAAGGCAATTCTCTCCCATTGACACCCGGAAGCTGGAATTCAGAGAAGGCCATCTAAAATAATCAAAGCATTGAGAAATGAGATCTGTAAGCAATGTTAAGAGAGATAAACACACGTGCTTTTCAGAAGAACTGGTTGAGTGGGAGGACAGGGAACATGAAAGCAATTTTACATTAAAAAAGAGTGTAAAAATAGATATTCTAAAAGAAAAAAAAATCTTGATTTAATTAACTGTAGCTCACAACAAAGGAAGGAAGAGTCCAATCTACACAGGTGGTGCTATTAAAAGTAGAATTTGTTCACTTCAAACTGTATGGAAAATAATAAATATATTTATATATATAAATATATTTATAAAATAATATTATAAAACACAAAATAAAACCAAAAATGCACGTTACCTCCATAGACATAAACCAAACACAGACGCACATATATAAGACAGATATATAAAATGTCATATTGTGGATTCTCAGGATTGCATTTTTTATTGTGTTTGGCATTGTACCAAATGAATTTCTCTAAAAATATTGTACTGTTTGTTTCTCTTATTTCTGTTTACATAAAAACTTGTCTTGTATTTCTTTATCATTACTGAATAGTCTACATGTTTCTTTTTCTATTCTGTTAGAATAGCCCATGGAAAAAAAAAAGCCTTTGAAATGGTTAAAACTCATACAGTGTTTGGACATATGAATACAGTATATGTAATAAAATTCAGTAATATTATTAATATAGAATGATGAAGCTTGTATAACTTAAAATCTGGGATTAACATATCATTTTGCATTTTGAGGGCATTTTTTCTACTACATTTCATGGGGTTCAATGTCCTCTTAACATGTCATATTATATTTGACCAGTCACTGATTTTCAATTGATACAGCTTTTATTAAAATATGAAAAGGCAATTCTTATACATACTATTTTTATGTGTTAGGTTACCTTTTACAATGTCTTATAATGTTCACACTTAAATTGCAGAGTAAGTCTATCAGTTAAAAATGGGAACCAATTTTTCAGTTTGTTTATGTTCAATTTATTGTGATTACATGTGATTTTTATGACAGTGATTCAACTAACAAGTTATTGAACATTATCTGTGAAATTTTAGCATCAATGGAAAACATGTTTAGCTCATTTTTTTGCACATTACAATGAACAAAATTTCTATCTCCATAAGAGAGGTCCAGAATCTTTACTCTCTCTGAATATCTCCCAATGGTATCTGAAACATAGCTATCACTCCCTATATGGAGATTAAATAAAATAAAATTTATTCTCAGATAAATATCAGATGGGGATCCTAAGACCCCCTTCAGGATCCATAAGCAACAGTCAAGAAACTACCTTCTGTGTATTAAAATTAGAAATGTAAAGAGATGGAAATACTTAAGAAAGAAATTTGGTATTTTATGTAAGTAAATCTATATAAATCACATATAAGAATATACATTAAATTTCTAGAGATATTTACTTGGCCTACTTCCAATATTTTAGCTGATATTGCTTTAAAGAATTTGAATTGGTTTAGAAAAAAAATCCAAAGTTGGTTCTTTATGTAAATTTCTGGCTGGAAGAGAGTACAAAGTAGTGACAGCATTATTTGTCAATGTCCTCCAGTGATTGTTAGCAATGCATTCTTGCACATATTGTTTCAGACAAAAAAATTAGTATTTTGCATTAGCAGAGGATAATTAGGCAATAAGATACAAAAGAGAGCAGGGTTATCATGAGATAAACACACACATGGGGTGTTATGAGGCACAGCCAAGTATCTGCAATCCCTCCAGGGTATGATTATCTCGTGATAACCGCACACCCTGGAGTTGCCTTATTGCTATTATAAAATATCTTTATTATAGGAAGAAATGCACATTTTTGTGCTGAAAGAAGACGAAGGTGGCAATTTAGAATGCTGAACAGCAGTTTTAGCTGAGCTGTGTGGTTTACACAGATTAATCTATCCCATTGGAATGTTTTCTCAGCCAAAAAAATGTTCCCTAAATCCAAGCAGTCATAATCTGTAGTGATGTGCAGCTATTTGGAGTATTTGACAAATTCCCTCCTTGGTTCTTATGCTGTTCACTTGACTGCAACATATGCACACAACAATATGAAGAGATGGAGAGATGTGAACAGGACAGTGAACATTCTGAATATTTTAAATATTTCTAAAGTCTGGGTTCTTCCATTTTACTTTTATGCAAACTCTGTGTAAACTCTGGAAAGCTTCCGAGAGTTGAATAATGCATCTAAAGCTAATTGAAAACTATTGGGAGATAGAAGTTACAAAGTACAAACAATGCCAGTAGAGCTTTAAAAGCTGGGAAACTGATGAGACAGGGAGAAGTGAGAAGACCCTTCCAGCTGGCATGGTTGTTTTTCTAGCTGGCATAGAGAGGTGATGCCAGACGGGGAAAAGACAGCTGGATAAATACACACTGGCTTCTTTGTATGAAACTGGAGTTTTGTCCCTGTCATCAGTGGACAAAGGCCATGAGAATACTTAGCACCAGTCCTATGCCTAATAGCTTTGTCCATGTGAATGGCCTCTCTGAATTTACAGTCTTGCTTCCTCTCTTTGTAGGTACCATTTGGGAGCAAAACCAACTTGGTCAGGCTCAAGGTCAATGTTAACTGTTCTGATGACATGCTCAAAAGAAACAAATCTTGTCCCTATATCTGCATTTCAACAAGTGGTGGGTTAGTTGTATGTCCTGTTAGTCATAGATTCTTCATTATTATTATCCTAATAATCATTATGCCTAAGGATTTATTTCCATTCTGTCATTTAATTATTTATGAAAATCATCATCATATTTCAGTGCAATAGAAAGAACTTCAGGGAGCATTCTGTTTCTGTAAGTTTGTATTATTGAACAAATTTTAGGAAGAAATAAGTATTGAAATAGCTCATAAATTGTGTGTTAAAGTATAATCAATATTTGTATTCATGTTTGGGCATAAAAAACACACAAGGAAAGCTTTGTAGAATTTATTTCTGCTTAGAAACTTGTACTTTGGCCTTCAAAATGTGTCAGTTTTAATTTAAGATTGGTGTTTAATATAGAATATGGAGATCAATGCAATTGATTTGATTGAATAAAAAAGTCCTTGAAAGGATATATGGTGCACATTTTTAAATGTAACAAGCCCAATAATTGGTTTAAATGTAAAAATAAATTGTTTCTAGAGATATCTATCCCAGCCAGGGGTGATGTTTTATTGGTTTTTGCATTTTACTAACTGATGTGCTTTCATGTAAAATCAATATTGTGCAGTCAAATATATTTTGCTTTGTTGTGTAGTAGGTTCAGATAGCTAAAATATAATTTTGAACATGGCATAACTAACCTTTATTTTACAGTAAACCTTTTGTGCAGAAATGAAGGGAAAATGTAAAAAGACACTTTTAGCTTCCTAAATATTCTATGGAGTGCCTTGCATAATGTATAGATTTTTCATGTGCTTCTGCAGCATTTTACTTTGCTAACTCTAGCCTTTTTAATTAAGTCCCTAGCCATTCCTCTGCAAGTAATTGCCATCTGTGGAATATTAGACACCATTTCAAGTGATGCATATGTACCTGCTTAGCAGAGCTGTGTAAAACTAGGCATCATACTTTCTACCTGTACTGAAACTGAAAATGCATTTGCATTCATTTTTTTTAACCTATCATGAAGAGAAAATACATTTCTCCGTTTAGCCAATGTTGACACTTTTTATATAACTGAAAAGCAGCTCTTTTAGAAAAAGCCTACAACTAATATAATTTTTTTAAAATTTTTCTTTTTAATTATTATATCTTCCTCACAACTGGGGAGAGCTGAAGTCAAAAAGGGAATCTGACATATCTCACTTTATTAAGTTGCCTAAATGATCTGGGAAGTTCTACTGCCACAACAGAGAATGTCAGCAAATCCAGAATGTTATACAAGAGAATTCTAATGGATACAATTCTTCAGTTCAACAGGATACAGTCCATACAATTAGTTTAAAATGGCCATTAAACATCTGCTGGTTTTCATAAAGTTTGTACCTCTCTCATCATTAAGGAAAACAGATTATTTGAAAAAGCTGTTAGTGTCCAAAAGAGAAATTTATTTCAAAGATTAATTTCAATGTGGTTTCATGATGTACAGATTGAAGAAGCATATGAAGAAAAGAGATTTTTGTATGTACTATTCTAGGGAAGTAGAATTTTGTCTTTTTGTCCTGAAACTCCAAACTGCAGTACTCTGTCCAGTTTTTATTTTCCCTACTGCAGGATGATGAATAGAGAGAGGCTATTTTGCCTCATCTTTCCTCCCTCTCAGTGGTCTTTGGGAGGTAGGTAAAATTCGGTGGATTGCTTTGCAGAGCTGTAATTATTGTAGAGACCCACATTTCCACATTGAAAAAAAAAAAAAGGCTTTTTCTGCACCATGAAGTTTGCATACAGAAAATTGGTATTTCTAAGTACTTCTTCCAACCCTACAATTCTGAAACACTCAAAAGGTTTAAAAAAAATAGAGTAATAGACAGAGAAAGTAAATATACACACTGCTTATTGAATTCAACAGAGCAGAGAATTTTTTCTGAACTAGCGATTTCATAGACCAGTTTTACACTTTTTAGTCATGCCTTAAAACAATTGAGCACATGCCATAAACATCTAGTTGCTGGAAAATGAAGAGTCGTGAACCATTCAGAACCCAATTGAACTAATATGTCAGAATGTTATAGCTTCAGAATGTGTGAAGTGAATTTTAAAGCCACTTTGGTCAAGCACTTTTTGAAATATATTTGCATAAAGACACACATTCTTTCAAACAAAAGATTACTGGGACATGGAATGCTGGTTTTTAGAGAGACTTTGCTAAAGAAAGAGAAATAAGCTTGAAACTGTTTAAATCAAAACTTTAGCAATATTTAGGGCTATTTGGATAGGGATATATTATTATGCAATTCATTATGGTTGAAATGCTACATGTCTGTTACTGTCATCATAGACAAAAAATTATTTTTCCCTCCTGTCTTGGCTAAAAAGTAACAAACAGAGAAGCTGAGTAGGAAACTGAGATTGATGAGGGCAATGGTTACTAGAGAGAAGAATATTTGAATAGATGTCATGAGAAAAAGAAAGCATTACAAATTACACCACTTGCCTTAAAAAAACTACCTATTTAATGTGCTACAGAATAGTATTCAAATGGAAGGAAGATGTCCCCAGAGCAAGAAGACTTCTGGCGCAAGTTCCTAAAACTAGCTAGGGCAATTAAATTTGTAAAGATCTACGGAAAAACTAAGAACTAAGAACATCCTTTTGGTTGAGGTTCATCAAGCTACAAGTCTATCCGGTCCCTATTGCAATGGGGTCTTATTTGGGGTAGGGGGCAAGGCTTAAGGCAAAAGTATAATCCATCTAATAATAATATTAATATTAATAGTGTGTCACATGAGGCCCACACTGCATAACTTTCACATATCATAAGGTCACAGTTACAAAACCACCAAAAATAATTCCATTTAAAAAATCCTTCTATCTGAAAATGTTGAGATTCTTTAATTATTGCACCCATTCATTGCCAATTATACCAGGAAAGGGATGCCATGCTGAGGAGTATCTTTTACTGCCCTCACATGCTGCTGGTACTGCAGCCTTCACATCTCCCTCAGTGGAGTTCAATTCAGGAAACATACTGTCCAGAAGACAGACATTTTACATATGCTCTAGCACAAAACAGTGGCACCTTTGACATCAACCTGCTATGATGCATGATGTTGTTTGGTACAAACCTCACACAATAAAAGCCTGACCTGGTCAGGATACAGCCTCATCAATAAAACAGTATTAACAGTGAGAGTTTTTGTTTCCACATCAGATACACCAGTGTTAGATGCCACTAGCATGCTTACATAGGAATATGTTAAAGAGAAGGAATAATGACAGGAAAACATATTTTGTAATGTGTGAGGTTGAACCGTAGACCTGATACCCAAAAATGCAAGTTGTGCCTCTTCCTTATACTGAACTGATCAGATGTGCAATAATTCAGGAATTGTTCAGAAATAATTTAGTCCATTCATTTATACTAAAGGGCTTTTGTGCTGTGATATATGAAAAATAATGATTAATTTCCTGAACAAACCAGCAAACACCATCAACTTTCCACTTTCATCTTCTTACTTTTAATAGTAGAAAAAATGCAAGCAGGCACTGACTGGGCCAGAAGACTATGACATTAAAATGGCCTTTTTTTCTTCTCATATACTTCTGCATATTTGTCTTCTTGGGTATAATTGTGCAGTGGTTTTGCATAGTTGAAAAATTTGTCATTTTTAAAAAAGGAAATAGTTACCTCTGTAATGGCTCTTTGATCAAGCCAGTTGAATTGATGGATTCCTCAGCAGGGACTGTTGATCCAAGGAGGAGAGTTTCCTTTACTTCTCGTTCTGTAGCCAGAAAAAATGCCACTAGTTTATATTCAGATCTCAGTAGTAATATTGCAAAGAAACTTGAGAAACACATAAAAGTTTGTAAATCAAATTTTAAAATGTAAAACCACCGTTTTCAGTGGCAATGATTTCCCGTATATCCCTGGCAAAATGTTGGTTTCAGTGGTGATGCATAGGGGAGAAATGTAGTGCAGAAGGAAAAAGAAATTGGACAGTGGTGCTTTTGTAACTCCTGAAATGTAGTCAGACTCAGTGAAACAAGAAAGACTGCAGTGCTTCACAACCCAGGTCACCCAGGTGATTAGGTCTTCATCTTTTCATACCATTTACCTACAGATTCCTTTAATAATTATTTTTTTCTAATACACCTAAGAGGAAGAGATTTTCATGGACTTGGATGTCTTTATTGGAGTATCGTTAGCTGAAACTAGAGAAATTAATCTGTAATTCTTAATACTATACAATTGCAAATCACAGTTACTAGAAAATTAATTTCAAACAAACCTATAGATAGCAACTTTGGTAGCAAAGGAATTTATGGGATATGTTTTCTAACTAATAAGTTATTTTACATTTTATTTATATATGGTTTTCAACAGTCAATATTTATGTATTCAGTATTAAAAATTATTATTTCAAGCATTTTGCTGTATATCACACGCTAAATTCCCAATTAATACATATAATTGACAAAGGTAATAAACAAATGGCATAGATGACTTGGCTCAAAATACAAATAGCTGTGATGATACAATATTCTAAGTGTTCCTTTGTGGGAGCGTTGGTTGGTAGGACGGTCGGGATGGACGGAGATGAGAGATCTCTGAAATCAGGTCTTGGAACATGTGGTTTATTATAAATGGTGTGGGTGCAGGGGCCCTGCTTATAGCTGCTAGCTGCAGCTTGGAGCAGGCCCAAAAGAGCAAGAGAGAGAGAGGCAAGAGAGGCAAGAGAGGCAAGAGAGGCAAGAGCAAGAGCAAGAGAGGGAAGTTCCCATTACAATACAATAAGTCTTCTTCTGTGCTGAATATTCTAATTTTCACTAACCAATCTAGTACAAGATACAAATCCTATAGCATTTACATACAGCCTATAAGAATCATTACATTACCATACTGTGTTACATTTTAAACCCTAAAAACTACTCTTTGGACCCCTTCTGCCAAGCTAGTAGGGTCTGCTCTGACCCTTGGACTTGCCTGCAAGGAGAGGGTATTGTCTCATCAAAAGGGGATTACCTTCAGCTGGCCATACCATTGTTTTCCAGTTGTTCAGTAACTAAGGCTTGGTATCTCAAAGCTTTCTTTCTTTTCAATCTCACTTATAGTTTCTATATTCTCAAAATCTTTTGCCAGGCAATCATATTTATAAGGCTTTCCTCTTTCATCTTCCCCAACATTTCTTTAGAATAATTATCTTACATATATAATGGTGTTTTTAGAAAGAATGGACAGAACAGAAACATGCAAGTAAGCTACTTTAAGTACATGTATATTTGACTATATAAAGCTCCAGTCATAATTAGGATGGGGTTTTCCAGTTACACCAACAGACAGAGACAGAATGTTACACAGCCATTTTTTAGTTTTGAAACTTTTCTTCCCTCCAGCTGTGAGCTGTAATGTGTTCTGATGAATATGGCTAAATGAGTTGCTTCTTGTCACAATTAAAGGGGACAAAAACCCCTCATTGCCATCACTGAAGCAGCAAAATTAATGACAGAATTGACAGAAAATGAAACCTTTCTTCAACATCTCTTCTTATCTTCTTTAATAAAGATATTTGCAGTAAAATTGATTGTATGAAGAACATTATTGTCTTGATTTGCAGTCTAGACTAGATATTGCTACACCTGGGACTCCTAAGATTGATCTACAGCTGACTTAGATCAAGCAGATCCCCTGTGGTGCTTTGCCTGGTCATATTACCTCTGCTGCTAGATGGCCTGCCTTACTCAGGGAAGATTTTTTTTTTCTCTCGTCCCATCTGGATTGCATGCTAGAAGTTGAAAGTGGGCAGGAAAGGTCCAGGTTTCAGCTCCAAACCTTTGCCATCCTTGTCCCTTCATTGCCTCTGCAGCAACTCACAGTCAATGGCTCTAACAGCCTGGATGTCATTGCTCTAGTAAAGAGCAGCCCCTCAGCACTGGTTCAGCTCAGCTGCTGATTGCTCTGTCACACACTATCTTGATTCCCTCACTATGTGTCGAGACGCTGCTGCAGAATGAATGCTCTAATTCACCATGAAAGTTACAATCACAAGACAAAATGGAAATGATAATTTGATACCGACAGATCCCCAAACTGGCATTGACTGTGCAGAAATTCCCCTGCCTCCCTTCTTCAGCTGTCTCCTTTTTGTTACAAGGACAAACTTTGGTGTACCCAGTCACTGTTATTTACAAATTACCTGTGGCTGATACAACAACAAGGCAGAAGGCAGAAGCCACTCCCCGTTTGGCATTTGAGTGATTGTTACAAAGAAAGTGATGGTGTTTGAATGTTCCTTCTATCAATGTCACAAACATGACAGTGGTTTTTAGACCACAATACAGAAATAATTTTTTTTAAAAAGACCTGTTAATATTAGTTTGAATTTTAGAAGGCTAAATGAATACACTAATGTATTTTGAAGGTGCCATTACGATAATGCTGTCTGACTTGCACAAAAAAGATCAGAGATTTCATTCAGTTTTCCCATAGCACACAGTAACCCACAGAGGCGTAACAGATTGTCTTTTGGAAACCCACCCATTTTGATTGAAAGATTCCAAGTGATTAAAAAGATTACTGTATCACTTGAAAATTTGTTGCAATAGTTAATTGTCCTCACCATCAATCATTACCTTTTATTTCTAGATTGGACTCTACTGACTTCTACCTATCAATGGACATTATGTTTCTGTCTGCAAGAGGAAACAATGCTCTAAAACAAGTTATTTTTTTAGATTGTAACAGACCACAGAAAGTTTTGTTTTCCTTTAACTTCTGTGACTATTCCAATAAGCAATTTTCCTAATAGAATGATGAAAGGAAAAGGTGACTTGTGACCAAATACAATGAAATAAATTGTATTTCAGACTGCTATTTATAAAAATATGCTTACTAAAGAAACAGCTCAAATAGTTAGCCAGCCAGCAACTCCAATCTTATGTTTGGGAGTAAATTATTTTTTTAACATCTTGTTGAATTATTTCCTTCAATATTATATGATCTTCATTTAACTGTTTGTCTACGGGTTGTTCTGTGCTCAGATCTCATGTTTGATTTAGTATTATGTGCAGAAAAAAAATACATGAAATATTAGTTTGGGTTTGGGTTATTTTAACTAGCAACAACTAATCAGTTTGCAGATAGAGAATACAATATGCATATAAAATAAATGTTTTCATTGGTTGACTTGATGATTTCTAATTAAAGGTATTCCCAAAGCATAACATTTTAATTTTTTTTTTTTTTTGTAGTGGAGGGAAGTAAAGTGGTATAGTGCTGGAATCTTTTGTGCAGTGTCTTGTTAAGAGAATCTCTGATCTAGGAGGGTTCCTAGATGATAAATCAAAAATGGTTTCCAAATGTATTCTTTGGTTTTAACTTCCGCAAAGAAAATCTTACTTTATCATTTGATAAAGTAAGAAGTAGTGTTAAATGTATATGTAAATCTGTTTGAGACTAAACCTTTTCTTTCTGTTCTGTAGATTTTAAACATGATGGGTTTTGGCAATATATGTTTCATTTCTCCACTACTAGTTATATTAGGATTGTTGAAGAATAATGTTTATCAGCTAAAAGACTTGAAAGTATACAACCAACTGACCTACACCCATAGTTGTAAAATTTATATGCATTCATCAATCCCGAGTCTTCTTTCCAGGTAGCAAGGTCTAACTTTGCATTCTAAAAAATTCCCCTTTAATGTGCTGCAAGGTTCACTAAATCTTCTCCCTTTTATTTACTATAGTGTCAGTACTGGTCAGCTTACCTTGCAGTTGATATTTACTACACTGAGTAATACAATGTCACTTAGCCCCTCCAAATGGTCTTTGTTATACCATGAAGAAAGTAAGTTCTGGTAGAATTTGTATTAATATTTGTGTGTAAAAAGAAATTCTGAGGTGCTGTATCGATAAGGAGGGGTTTGTGGAAGGAAATAGAACATCCATATTGAGAATATATCTCCTGCTGATGTAAACATCAATTACCATTGGATCAGAAAGCAAGATATATCCTAATGTAAACCTTATCTAGAATACAAATTACACATCAAGTAAAATTTATTAGTAATATGGCAAAGTTCTTTCTTTTTTAAAGTAACAGTACATTATTTATCTTGCATTTTTAATTCTTTTCAATGTTTAATAAAAGCAGTAAGAAGCTTTTATGCAAAGATAGCAGAAGATGACCTGTAGCTGTTGTCCCAGATGTCAGTGAATTTAATAGTGTAAAAGCTTGAATTTAATTTCCTTTTCTATGCTGCATTTTTTTTAACAATTAGTTGGCATATTGTAGTACCCAAATATCTGACCAAAACATGCTGCTGACAAATGGACAAACATCTTATTTGAGAATGAAAGAGGGATTTGGCTATTTTTCAGAGCAGGGCAGGACTGTGATCTCTGTGATATGCTTAAGATTTTTACAGAGAAAAGCCTTTCCAAATAAGGGTAGTGGTTTTTAGGTCTGAGATCTCCCTGTGAGTCTAAGCTTAGGAGGTATTTTGCAGATTAGGTGGTCATGGTTCTGTTCTGCACATTGTGGTGGGAAACCCTTCTGCAATCTCCTTAGATGCTGTGTACCAGCTGCTGTTGCCTGCTGTGAGTGAGCAGTTCCCATGTGCTTCTTCCTCCTGCTGAGCTATCAGTCTCCAGTCATGAAAGCAGATTCACTTCTTAGCAGATATATCACATTAATTTCTGTTGCTCAGCTGAGTCATTATGTAATGTAATTGTTGGCCTTTAATAAATCAGTTTGGTTTTTTTCATATATTCACATTTTAATTCAATTTTCAGTAATTCCATATAGATCAGTATACTAAACACATGCATGAAGCTAAATAATCTAAAGCCACATGATGTCATAACAATAGTACATGACACAAACTTTTAAAATGTGTAATGAAATTGTATTGATTATAGTAAAGCCAATGTTTGTGCTTTCAGAAGTAAACAGTATGTAGCTGCACATTTAATTAATGAAAAAATGTTCCATATTAATGTACAGCAATCAAAATAATATGTACACATGAAGAATATATATTACAAAAGCAAATGGTCATTTATACATAAGACAACCACAGTTGTCATTTGTAGTACAGACTCTGCCACAACACAAGCAAGCCAGAGAGAAAAATTCAATGTGAGAGCTCCCTACTTTGTGAATAAATCAAGGACTTCAGTTCAGATAGAACTATTCAGCCAAGCTCAAAGGAGAGAAGGCACAAGGGGTAAATCACACAGTATGCTGCAGTATCTTGGCTTAAAATTTTCACAAATGGAAAACACTCAGTACTACAATTGCCATTCAAAAGAATACACCATTCAATGCCAGAATTGTCTCATAAAGTCATATCTTGCTTCATTTACTGCCAGATGCCATTGCTCCTGAATGATGTCTTTCAGGAGACAATGCCTGGCATTCTAGATCATTGCTGTTCCACTGCAGCACAGAGTACAAGGCACAGGATCTCTCGGCTCTAGAAAAATAATGTCTCATAACAATCAGGCAGAACTTTTAGAATTAGCTTCAATGAAGAAATTTTAACAAAAATATTACTGCTTAACACTCTAATTGGCCATTACAACTGAAAACTTCACCTTCCATATTTTGTTGGATTCAACAAAGCATTTTACAATGGTGTTTTTCTCTTAGATAAAGAAAATGTTGAGAGAACTAGACCTCTTTTGGGATTACCATTATATTTCATTTTGGGGGGTTTTTGAAATATTTTATATATAGAAAGGTCTTTTCCTGAAATAATTTAAATTATATAAGTTTTCTCCCCTTCTTTTCTTCATATATGAAATTTAGAGAGGTCAGTTTCATGAACAAAAATCCTGACAGTAAATTATACAAAGTTCTCTTACTGGGTGTTTTTGTTGGAAACAACAAATTGTATAAAATAGTCAGAACTGGCAGAGCCTCCAAATTTCTTCTTAAAAAGAACTCATAATTTTAACAGGTTCTTAATTCCATTTTGAACTGGTTAGAATTGTCCAGCAGAAATTTCAATGAGTTAATGTGAATTCTGAACATTCTGGGAAAACCTTCATTAAATTAAATATGAGCATTCAAATAAATATTGGGAACCTGAGGAACAGCAGTTAAGCTAACTTGGTAAAGCATTAGTTTAAAAAAACATGAAGGAAATAAAGACATCAGTTTGCTAAATAAATGTTTCAGGCAGATATGCTTCTTATGTTCTGGATATAATTTTCAGGGGTTTAAAAATCAGGACTCAATCTCCTCCTCCTTTGTTGTAGTTTGGGTTGGTTTAATTAGGGATTTTAATAAATATTAGCTTGGTTGGTTCTCTGTACCCCTATTTCCCCCTCACAATGGTTTCCCCCAAGCTTTGTACCACGGGAGCTCTTACATGTCAATCTTGTAACCACTCCCTGCTTCCTCACAGAAAGTTCTGTGTCAATCACCCCACCTTTGCATTCCCATTTGTCCCAGAACATTGTACCCACCTCTGTTATGTTCCCATAGGTTGTTATGTTCTATGTCACTCCCCTGTTGTCTGTCCCCATTGGGCGAGGGGGTTTTCCACCCCTGTCCGGCCGCCCCCTATTTAACCCAATGCTTTCTTTGTCCCAGTGCCATTTTGACCTGCACCAGCACTGGGAACGGCTGCTGCGACCACTGCTGCGGCCACACGAGAAATAAAAGTTCTCAGCCTTGCCGGCAAAGTGTGCCTCTCTCATCCCTTTGTTTCCTCTCAGCTGAAGCTACCAAAGCTGTGTACCCACACCGGAGTGCTTAGCACTAGCAGGGAGGTGAACGCCATAGCCCTGGGAGCGCCTGTCCACGTGGCAGCCACAGTCTCTGCAAGGGCAGCTCTAGCCAGGCGTTCCTGCTGCCTGAGGCCGTGGCGGGTGAAAAGCCACGCTCCTTCTCCAGTTCCAAGTATTTTGACTTTTGACCTGTGTATTTATATAACACACTCAATTATCTTTTTTCTTTTTTTAAGATCAAAAAGTATTATGAAGGAAACTTGGAGAGAGAGTTCTGGAGTAAAATGATGAAATCTGACATATTGCTAATATTCATGACACAGGTCCCTTCCATCAATAATCCTAGTCCTTCTGAAGTTGTGTACTGTATTTTAGAAGATATTTTCAAACGTATCCTCTTCTTATTGTTATGCTTTTGTACTATGGACTATACCTCTGTTTCCTTAACATTTTATAGCCTAATTCTAGAAGGGCTTAAAAGTGTGTCCAAAGACTACATTATAGACTACATTATTGTGACATTCATTTTTCATATTTTCTGTGTAATTTATAATACATTTCCATTTTTTTTTTATAAATAGCTTGCCAAATTTTCTTTTGGAAACTATTCTTGGTATTTGGCAGGACTTTATATATTTTGAAAGAATCTTTATCAGAGATAGATAACTAGGATACACAGGTAACTTTTATTATCTAGGATATACATTTCTCTTGGTTGAAGAGAAATGCTTGCACTTCCCTATCCAAATGTTTATACAATATAATCTGAAATTATGGTTTCTGTTTACATTCAAGCTGCCAATCAAACATGATTCCACAGACAACAGTAATTAGCTGTGTTACCCAATTAGAAGAGAGGAAAATATCTTGTTGGCACTCACAGTATTACTTGACAGACAGCTTGAATATAACTTGTATTTCGAAAAGGTTTGTGTTGGAAAAAAAAAGATAAAAAGATTTTCAATAACTAATGAAGTACTGCAGAAATTTACTTTTTTAAGGTTGAAAAGTTAGTAAAAAAGGATTTAAAATGTGCATTATCAATCTCTCTTTGCAATCTGAATGCATACATGGAATTTTTACCATTATATTAATATTCTTGTCCATCTGTGACTTTATGTTTTAGCTGGTTTTGGCTGGGATAGAGTTAACTTCCTTCACAGTAGCTAGTGTAGGGCTGTATTTTGGATTTGGTCTGAACACAGAGTTGATATGTAGAGATGTTTTGTTACTGCTGAGCAGGGCTTGCACAGAGCCAAGTCTTTTTCTGCTTCTCATACTGCCAGGCTGGTGAGGAGACTGGGGGTGCATGGGAGGCTGGGAGGTGACACAGCTGGGACAGGTGACCCTAGCTGACCACAGGGATATCACACAGTGTATGGCATCATGCTCTGTGTATAGGGTGAGGAGAAGAAGGAGGAAGGGGGGACATTTGAGTGATGGTGTTTGTTACAATCACCCCTGGTGGGTCCCTGCTCTCCTGGGGATGGCTGAACACCTGCCTGCCCATGGGAAATGGTGAATGACCTCTTGTGTTGCTTTGCTGGTGTGCTTGGCTTTTGCTCTCCCTGCTGAATAGCCTGAATAGCCTCATCTCAGCCCGTGGGTTTTCTGGCTTTTACCCTTCTGATTGTATGAGGTACTTGATGCTCAGTGGCTGGCTGGGGATAAATCATAACAACAGCAATGGAAAACTCTCTCCATATCCCAGAAGAACCTTTCTTAAAAATCAAAATTTTTGGCTTTTCCAAATTTACATGTATGAGATTCTGCTATAAACTTGATTCAAATAAAAAGAAATGGCCAATTAATATGCTGACAGAATCTAATCTAAATATCTGTGGAGGATTTTTTAATGGTTTATTGTTATGAGACTTTTAGCCACAAGAAATTTAAATATAAGTATTTTGTAAAATTAAATTATTCATTATTTTTTGGTTTTGAATGAAATACTTTTACCATCTTAGTAAAAACCTTCAAAATTAAAACAAGAATGCTGAATAAAATAGAAGGCTTTTTATATTTTAAAATGTCTTGTTAACAATATCTGAGAATTTGAGAAAAATCAGGAACTTTCAGAAATGTTTGGTACCAACAATATTGAGTCATTTAGAAGACTTGCTTGTGCACTGTTTTTTGGTAGAGACATCACAAGGGATGACACTCTATTCCTTTTTATTCTGAGAGTTCCACTAAGATTTTCTTAGGCTCATTGGAATGTAGCATGATATTTAATTTTAAACATATGAATAATCTAAAAGCATATATAGATCACACTGATGTGAAACCAATCGTGGACACTTTTTCCCCTATTAAAAATAATTTATAATGTAAGGTTTAAACTTAGGATGCACTCACAAGAAGGCTCTCAGTAAAGCTTAACTGAGTTGATGAAGCATGCCAATGTAGACCTCAGTTTAAAGCGGCTTTGAATCCTGCAGAGAAACAAGGTGGTCTTACTGCTGAAAAGCTTCAAAAGGATTTTGGATTTCAGGGAGTGTATTCACACAGAACAGTAAAGCACTTTACATAACAAGCTTTACATTCACACCTTTCAGCTATTTTGGTTTTAACTTTCCCAAGTTCCCCAGGTTGACATGCCCCAAATTCATGCATGTCTGTCTAAGGTGTAAGTCTGTTGCTGGTTTTACAATGTGCTTTGACAAATAATGAAGAGACCAAATCTTCTTTAACAAATTCTTTAAGATTCTTATTTTAAAACCAGGTTTGAATCAGGAATCCAAGCCAATCTAAATCACTGATATTTTGAGTTTCTTAGTATTTCCTTGTTAGAAGTAGCTTTATCCTTTGTCATAATTGTTATAATTAGGGGCAAGATTTGGATTTTTTTCAAATAAAAAATGATTGCAACATTTTACTTATTGCTCGGACAATGCACTATTAATTCCAATGAAGTATTTTTGACATTACAATGGATTTGCACTGAAGGGCAAACACCACCTCCATATGCATCCAGACTGCATTACAATCTAATCCATCACATTATACATTTATAGGTGTCTACCACTGCTGGATTGCTAAAACACTCAGCCATAAAAAAATGCCCATATGAAAAGCTGGTTTAAATTTCATGCATTTTTACTTACAAAGTGTCTGGTTAGATGAGCATGAGCTTCTGTGAAAGAAACCCTTTTGGAACATGAATATGTAAGAAGCTATGAAAATTACATGAACAGCAGTTTCTCTATTACCTTCTCTGTATTCTTTGCTGCTAGGTGAGTTTTAGACTCAACTAATTTGCAAATATCATTAAAATTCTTTTCAAAGTTTTATGGCATTGCATATTAGTAAATAAGAACACTTTCTTTTTGATGTAAAAACATGTGCATAGCTGATTTCCCAGATGAGGAAAAGGATGGCGCAGTGGACAATAAAGCATCAGCTGTGAACTTACTGTACATACTAAAATTATTCATCCTGGGGTGTATTTTCAAAAGCAATGTGAATGGATGCATACCCACATCTTTGATTATTTGTTAATGGGATTTCTATGAGTGCCTGCCATTCATGCTCTAGAAAATTATCCTCTACTTGTCATAAAAATCTGCTTTATTTCCTTATTTATTTGTTTATTTCCTAATATGAAAATTAACAGCTTAGAGAGCATGATAGAATGGTTGGAATGTCTCAAACCTTGAAGATCATCTAGCTCCAACCCCTCTGCCATGGGCAGGGACACCTTCCAGTAGACCAGATTGTTCAGAAGCCCATTCAACCTGGCCTTATATGTTGAAATATTTCCCAATGAGAGAAAATAGGTTTTTCAGAACTAGGTTTTTCAGCCTTTGCAGCTGATTTTGCAGTAATTTCCATTTCCTGTAATTAGAATGAGTACCACAAACAAAATGATGAGTGACTGAAAAAATAAGATGTGATAGATAAAGTATTATGTATAAAGGGACATTTTTTTAAAGTAATATTATTTATATAAGTCTGGGATTATTAAAAAACAATACTATGAAAAAATGTCCCATTATAGTATAAATGTGGTATAATGTGATCTACTAGTATGAAAAAATTATATATTCTAATTTAACATACTGTGCTTGTGAAAGATAATGCACATATACCTGTCTTAAAATGCTAATCTGTCCCAGAAAGCTTATAGAAAAGTGTATTCAATTCAATATTGTTCTTCATGAATAGGCATACTGTGAAGTTTCACTTCACAGAGTGTATCTGGGTTCTACAGAGGCATTGTTTGTTCATAGGATAAAAAAGTGCAGATTTAATACTGCTTCAATGTGGACAATACTCTTAATGCTGAGGTCCTTCACAGAAAAGGACGAGCTCTAGTTGCTAAAATGCTTAAGAAAGTTTCCATTTGGGGTGAATTAGCTTTTCCTTTTTTAATTTCCTGCTGATCTTTCTGTCTTTCATTCTTCTCCTCAAAAAGGCTAAGAATCTAGATCACAAAACCAGCTGAGATCTACAGCCATACAGAGCTGTACACGGAAATTCTTGTAGAGACATGCTGCCCCTGCTTGTCAGCCTCCCAGCTTCAATGCATGAACATCACAACTGATACGTTAGAAAAGCCCAGGCAAAACAAAAATTAGCTGTTTGGCAACTTCTGGTTTTGTGGGACAGAATTATAGAATAGTCTAACTAGTATTTCTATTAATGTTCTCCTCATCCTTCCCCCAGTGAGGCAAAACCTTACTCCCCAAAGAGCAGGAATGTCAGGGAGCCAGCACCTCTCCCTGCAATTATAGCTTTCATTCTTTATGCATGATCACTGTGGGAAAAAGTATTGAGAATTACAGTATATAAATTCCAAATAATAGAATTTCTAATTACAAACTAATGATAAGTGGTTATGATGAAGAAAGATAAAAAGTCAGAACACTGGTAATGCATTCATATTATAGCCAGCAATATACCATTTCTAAATGCTACGTATTTGGCCTTTTTGCTTTCCATATCTCTCTAATGTGTTTAAGATTTCAGAGATTTAATCAGATGCCTGGATTTTAGTAATTAGATTATTTGGACTAATTTTTGTATTATTCAGGACATTCAAAAGCATGTTTTGATAAGTTCCAGAAGTCTTCACTTTGCTTGGGTAGAGCAGGTTTTCTGCATAGCAATGTAATCCAAACCTCAGACATCTTTTAGACTCATTGATCAGCTCTTTTGGGAGCTTTTTTGCAAGCATTTGAGGATGAAATGTGTTTGAATATTGGAGAAACCCTTGATAAGATGAGTTGCAAAAACTTAGTCAAAGCTGCATACTCAAAAGATGAACAACAAGGGAAGATGAAAGGGAGGGTATGTGTCATACAGTGTTATTGGGAAATAACAAAGAAAAAAAAAACATGAAAAACCCATGGTCCATGCTTGCTCTGGACCACAGGACTAGTAATTGGGGACAAAAATAGTGTTTTTCAAAACAATAAAAATTCCTTTTTGGATATGTTTTGAACAGAAATTATTGACATACACTGACTGAAGTAACAAAATATGTTGTCATATTTATTTTGCCAAATTGTTGAAAACTGCTGAAAGATTTTCTGTAACCTAAAAGCAAGTATCCTCCAATGTATATTTATATTTCTGCATGTCATGTAACTCAGTATAACCTAATGACAGATTCTTTTTTTTTTAAACTGTTTTTGAGAAAGTAGCAGCGGTGAGAAAAAAGTGCACAGTAATTTAACTTTAGGCACGTGACGTTTCTTTTTCTAAGACATATTAGGGAAAGTATTTCCGGGACGGTATATCTATAGCTTCAAGTGAATGTCTTGGTGTGTATTAAAAGATATAAACTTGCACAGAGCAGAAGAAATTTTGTTCAGCTCAGTCAGCCAAAATACAACAGACTGAACAGGAAAGCACTAATATTTTTTAGATGCATAATGTTCTTACAAATGGCCCATGCTGTGCTAATAAAACTATTGTGACTAGGAGCTTTTGCAGTGAGAACTGACAGATGAAGCAGAGTTAAGTACTTTTTCAGACAAGCTACTACAGTAAATCATTAAAGCGCACAAACAGTCATCCTTCATCAGCCTGGGATTTGTTTTATAGCAATTGCAAATCGAAAACAATGTAAACAAACAAATCGACAACTAATGAACATTCCCCCACTGCTCACTGTAAATAGATCTACAACTTTAGAAGAACACTTTATCCAACACATTGTCAACTCATTGTAAACACATCTACAACTCATAAACAACTCATTACCCAGTATGTTGTCACCTCATTGCAATTAAAGTTGAATGCTAACTGTACTGCATTTCCTCAAACTGAATCAATTCAGAAGCATGGAAGAAAATGTCTAGATGTATTAGTCCACTAAGTTTCAGGACTTTAATGAAAATCTTCACAGTGTAATTGGAGTTTCTTTTGCAGTTCTTAATGCAAAAAATTGAAGAAAATTGCATCACTTCCTATTCTAGCTTACATGTAGATTTATTCAGTTAGACTTCCAATTTACATATAACAGTTTCTCTGGAAATTTTTTAAATGAGAAAATTATTCCCCCAAAGGTTGTAAAACTCACAAATTTCCTTGGAATTGTTCTGCATGATCTACATTTGACAGTCTTATTTATTTATTTATTTATTCATTATTTACTGGCTTACTGTCGACGCCACTAGAAATTTCTACCTTCTTTTTAAAGCATGATAGGTATAAGTTGGATGTGATTGCTAATTAATGAGCTTCAATACCACTTAAAATATTTTTGCTACTGAAAAATCATTGACCTTGAAGAAAACATAACTAACAAGTTTTATGTGTGGTGAACATAAATCAGAAAATGAAGACATCTGGGCTTAAGAGCAAACTTCACATACATTAGACTGCTGATTGGGGCACAGCTTATGAGAACTGGAAGTATCTTAAATTGCTTCCACAAACTTTTCTGCTGGGGCTCATGTACATAGTCTGCTGCTGCTTTACAAATATGTCCTCTGGGGCAAGAGTTGTCTTTTTTATCGATATTTACATAGGGCTTCGTACAAAGCAATCTAAGGCTTTACAGTGCTGCAATATTACAGATAATAAAGAACATATGTAGTAGACAGATGCCTTTAGTAATGGATCACTACATAATTACAATCATATATTAAGAATAATTCAGTTTCTAATACAAAAGATTTCTACCAAGCGTCTCAAGTTATTTTAGAATTACTGCTTTTTGGTTACATGATAGACTTTGATGCTAAGATTGAAGAGACTGGCTTACAGTGCTGTTGCACACAGGATCACAAGCATGATCTCCATCATTTCATGAATAAGATTTTTTTAAATGTCATTTTGCAGAACAGTTATTATCACTATCTTCTGGGTTACACTGCTCTAGAGCTCTCTTATATGTATTGGTCGCACATGTTACATTGGCGTCAAAGTAGCTTGCAGTACATACGTTGTTCAATGAGTGTAGTGGGCCAGAAACAAATCAAACTGGCTTAAGAAGAAAAGACACTTCACATACAGAATATGGTATTTCTCACTGTCCTTTCTTCAGCACCTATTTAGACAGTGGCTTCACCCAGTTTTGGAGATATCCACAACCCCTGTCTTTCTGCAGAACGGAAAACATCAACAATTGCAATGAGCACCAATAGCATCTGCTTATACCAACACAGGCATCTGTCTCACAGTTTTTAATGTTGAGGTTTTCTGCTTGAAATGTTACTTGTATTTGACAATATGCTTTCCAAATAATCTCTTCAAAGGTCCTTGCTTTTGGGGAAAGAGGTCAGCTGGGGTAATAAACTGGTAAAAACAATTTATATGTTCAGGTTTTGATTACCTCCCTCCTCCACTGGCCTTAGCAGGCAAATGTTATGCTGATGTGATAGAGCTATGGTGAGAGAAAATGATACAGCTATGGTGAGAGAAAGGAATCAGTAGTTAATCATTATGTTTCTAGAGCTCTCGCTGATTAGAAAGCACAGTCCTACAATTAGAAAAGTTTGAAAGGACTCAAAGTTTGGCTGTTTCACTTCCTAAGTGAGATAGGAAGTAAAATTCTAGGAAGTTAATGATAATTTGGAATGGTCAATGAATGATTTATTATCTATATTTATTACAAATATGAACTCTTCAACAAAGTGAGTCCATTATGGAATTTCTGGGTTAGCACTGAGAGCTGTAAAGACCTTTGTCATCCCTTTTTGATTTTTTCTCCACTCATATGTGAACTATGCAAATGTAAACATGTAACTTTTTCTCCCTAATCAGGCCTCATGAGTAGTCCTCATGAACTCAGAAAATTATTTCTGAAATATAAACACTTAAACTGATAAAATGTGCAACTGAAAAACAAAGAGAAAAATGTCAAAGGGTCCAATAAATATTTGCATTTGAATTTGCAAAGATGCTGTGTGTTATGTTGGGGTATCATTAAGCTAAGTATTGTCTAGTCCAATGGTTTTGAGACAGAAACCTGTCTTTTAGGGCATATTTTCTTTTAAAATAGAAAAAATGGAAAGTTTATTTTGCAATTCCCTATTTCTTAAATGTATATATCATAAAACATTGAAAAAGTATCTAAGGATGTAATGTTCTCTCCAAGACAAAAGCCCAAGAACAGGTCATATTTCTGTTTAAAAGCTTTAATCTAATTCACTGATAAGTTATAGTCTGGATGAAGGAATTCCTCAGTTGTTTTTTATAGAACATAAGACTAGATTTTTTACAGTGGTTAATTCTGACCTTGATTGGAAATAGGTCATATTGTGCCTAGAAAACAGCAAGAAACTTAGAGTCAAATAAATGAAAGAGCCTGGGGGAAAAAAAATTAAAGAAAGAAAGAGTTGTTCAACTATATTGAACCAAGAGACTGCTTCACAAATCAAGAGTTTTCTTAGTTTTCTTTTTAAGAGTCATAATTTAATCACTATAACTTTTCATTTATTCTTATGTTTGCGTATGTGTCATTGGATGCAGATATTCTATGCTACTGAAAATCATTCCAACCAAAATATAATAATGTATCTTTTGTTCTACATTTTAAAATAGACTGACAAAGGAGAGGAAAGAAACCAGAATTATAATGCGTCTTTGTAAATGTAAAAAGCTTAATAAATCACAGAATTGAATTTCTTATTCTTCTCAGAGAGTAATTAAATTTTCACATAACTGGTTTTTTATGACTCTATTTTCTTTCCTCTGTAGGGCTGAACAACCCACTGGAAGGAAATCAGTAACTTATTTTAAAATTGAACAAGTCTCCAAATACATTTTTGATTTTACTTTGTGAATTCTATATCCTGAAAAAAAATTAAAAGTGGGTTCTTTTTTGGGGTTTTTTTAAGATTGGTCACGGCTGCTCTCTACTTTTCTCGGCCCCGGTCAGCTCCTGAATGCCCGGCTTGGGCGTCTCAGCTTTTTGTCGGGGCCGGGGCTCGCCACAGTTTCCGGGCGCTTTTGCTGTCGCGCTCCGGGGTGGGCTGTTGCCCGCGCTTTGCCGTCGGCACGAGGGAAGAAACAAAGAGGCAGGGAATTCGTCCAAATCTGTCCGCGTGGCAGCTGGATGCTTTATTGGCTGCGAGAACTGCGGTGGAAAAGCTGCAGCCGCTCCCAGCTTCGCACGGACGCAAATGGCCTCAAGCATGCCGAGGAGTGGGATCAAATAGGGAAGGGACAGGGTGGACGGGGAGCCCTCCCGCCCAATGGGTACAGACATCGCGGTGATGACGTGTACTACAGTGACCAATGGGAACACGGCAGGGGCGGACACAAGACTTTGGGGTGAGTGGGACCGCGAGAACGGGGAGACGGGCACGGAAACCACAGGAGTAGGGAAAAACCTGGGGGATGCACGAGGGTACAGAGAACTGGAAAACTAACAAAGAAAAAACCCATAATGTGAACCCAAACCTAGGATGCAACAATTGGTTATGGGCTTTTTTTGGAAAAATTGAGAGAAACATGATTCAACCACCACAATATTTATAAACCTATATACAGTAACACCAAATCCACATGAACTCAAAGTTACTCTTACTTTAGCACCTAATATTTACCATACTCTTAGTAGGACCCTAAAGGCTTCCTTCTTGCTGCTGCTAACTATTTTGAAGTTTTGAATCAAGTGCAGTATTTTTGATCAGAAACCAAGTTCTAATCTTTAGCACAGTATTTTTCTCAAACATTTTAACAAAAAACCCACAAAAAAATTCCTTGGATTAAAACCTGTATATGTCACAAGTTTTGTTGTATCTATTAAGTATAATTTTATTTCCTAGATAGAAGGTCTAAGACAAAACCAGAAATCCTTAGGACAAGTGATCTCTATTTTTCTTAACATGTCTCTTAGTCATCTCTGTTGTTTTGGGCAAAATATTTGTATCCATTTCCTCTGTAAACCTGATACTATCAGTGATATTAATTTATCTTGAATGTGGTGTCTACATTCTGTTTTGAAGGATCACAATTCGAAGATTATACTGGTATTTAGCAGATAGTTACCTTCTTTTTTTCCACTCACTTATATGAACTAAAAGACAAATGTTTCTCTGCTCTTTAGTAGATGTAACAATTTAAAGTCACTGATTTTCTGTATAGAAAAAAATATAGTGACAATTTTATAGGGAACTAAGACTATGCAGGATTGTATCAACAGATACAGAGCTATTGAAGATAAAATAAATCTCCCATAAAAGTGAATACTTTCCTGAGGTAGATTCTCAGTGATGCACATGATGCCATGTAGCTTTTATGTCAAGGTTGAATACCTTCCTAAAAGATTTCAAAAGAAATGTTAGATTTGATCCAGAAATTACCGTGTGTCATATGAGTGACATTGTTTTAGACAAGAAATTACAGCTGAAGACCAAGATGTGCCTTCTGATTAAAGTCTTTGAGAATAAGCAATTTTCACTTTCTCATACATCAGCAACAATACTGAATGTTGTTGACCAAGAAGGCAGTACAAGGCAGTTGAGAGTTCAGATATTCCCTAGTCAGACAGCTGCACTCAGCTTCTTCAGGATCTTGAGCAGATGCAGCAGATGGCCTCTTTATTGAAAGGTGTAAGGAAATGGTAGGTGACAGCAATCACCATATAGCATTGGAATTTGTATTTGCTACACACACACACAAAAAAAAATCAGGCCTGAAAATCAGCTTTATTCTTGCTCCAGTAGGCTTAAGTCCCTCTGTGCTGTCCATGTAGTCACATTCTGAATTGCCTTTATTTTCATCTGAAGTAAATGCTAAGGAAGGAAAGCAAAATCTCCTTAAGAGTGGAGCAGCCTGTCTTTCCTACTAATCTGTATCTGTTTGTCTTACAATAAAAGCCAGTGTTGTCAAAGAAGCCACAGTGTATAGAAAAATATATTACTTTGCTTACATGGATTCACATTTAGTTTATCGCCCATTTGGTCCAACTTGTATGCCATAGATCAGGCCCCGACGTTATAAACTCTCTGCTGCAGAACTGCCTGTGAATAGGAAATAAAAACAATCCAGCTGTGATGGACATATTGTTATAACTGCTGCCAGTGAAAATGCATAGATGACAGTTCTGCATACACTGCTTAGTTACCCCAAACAAGAGAAGGAACTGAGGAGACTATCCCACTACTTTATTACTGCCAAGAAGTTATTAAAAAATATTCCCAAGAAATATTTACCTCCATCATTCTTCATAAAATTTCAATGTTTTCTCTCCCTTCCCAATATTTTTTTTGCAGCTCAAATTACCTTTATCTCACTTCTTGCCCTTAAATAACTTGTACAGTGGGGAGCAGTTTCCCCAGCTCAGTTCATGAGCTTCAATATCTTCAACAGTGGATTGCTTTTGTTTGCCCATGAAATTAGGGGCAGAAAGGTGAAGAGTGGTGTTTTTGTTAGAATGGCAAGTTCTTATTCAATATCTACATAATTTATGTTTTTTCCCTTCAAAAGATTGAGAAAGGAAGTTAGTAAGATTTTCCAACTCTAAATGATAATTCTAGAAAATATTATGGTTCAATATGATGCAAATTTATGAACTTATTAGGAATCGTGTTGACCACCAAAAAGCTTTGTTTCCTCCTGGTGACAGTGGCTTACTATTAGAGACAGAGAAAGTCCCTCAAAACACCTTTAAAAAAAGAATACATTAATATTTCTTTCAAATAGGTCTGAAACAAAACTACAGATTACAATCCCCCAAAACCACTGATTTTTATTTCAAACTTTCATTATGGTCTATTAAAAGGCACTCCTAACAGTTACCAATGTTTGAGTGTGTCTTAATATAAATCTCAGTCTTGCTTTTCTGCACTGTTCACATGACCTGGATTTCTCTCATTTTCACCGCTGTGTTTTCAGCATTTTGCAAGTCAAAGGATCAATTCAAAACCCAACAAATAAACCCGTTTATTTGCAACTCATTAACACGGGACTAAGTGTATAGATAAAGATTAGATAATTGCATAGGTAAGGATTCGATTCATCGTGAGGAACAAAATGTTTGAGCCAAACACTCAGTCAGCACCAGTGCTGTGGTGTGGGTTCCATAGTCAATAGCCATGGCTGCAGGGCTCCCCGCATTAAACTAGTGATGTTAAATTAGGGATGCATCCATGCTGACAGCAAGCACAGAAGGATTGAAGAGCAGGCTAGTGACTGCTCAAAGAACCAAGAAGAAGCTAATAAAAATGCAGGAAAAATTTAGGTTTTCTTGTAATCAGAAAGCCTGGGAAATTTGTTTGCTTACAAGCAAAACACCACAGAAAGACATTATATTTTGCGTGAAAATCTTAATTCCAGGATTTCAAATAACGTTGAACTGAAAACTCTGCAGGTAAGCTGTTAGTCATACTACTGCTTTTTCCTTTAAGGAAAAAAAAACCCCAAAACCAAAAAAACCCAAAAAAAAAAACCCCAAAAAACACAACCAAAACAAACAAAACAAACAAACAAAGCAACCAACAAACAAAAAATAACCTACAGCCTTTTTTTCCTCTTAGTTTTATTTTGTGATGTTTTAAGTTTTCCTGACATGAACTTGGTTTTGTATCTGTTATTTTGATCTCATATTTATCCTTGAAGATATGCAACTTCTCTTTCCTCAATTTCTATTACAAGTGCTCATAGCATCTGTCAGAAGTGAGGTTTTGTTCAGCTAGACTTCATTTTAACTTGAAGATTTTGCCTGCAATGTCCTTTTCAGCACGTATTTGGCATTGTTCTGTAATTTAACCTGTTCTAAATTCTTATCTTCATTTATCACTAATATAATAATTGAGCCAAGAAGCTAGTCATTTCATTCATGAAACTAGTCCAATTGTTTGGACTCATTTTGCAAGGAAAGACATGAGATAAGAATTTGTTGTATCTTTTTGTCCTAAACATGGATTCTTTCAGTCGCTGCGCAGGAGCCCTGTGTGTACACATAGCCTACTATCTATTTGAGGCTTGCCAAATATTTGGCAAGTATTCAAGTATTTCAAGTATTTTGAGTGAAATCCTGACCCATTGAAACTAATGGCTTAATTCCCTGAATTAAAATCTCACATTTTGTTTTTTTTGTATTTCACAGTCAGAGCTTTTAAGCCATCTAAATTATGTCACAACAGTGAGTTTGTTGCATCAGTGTTAAATTCCTTATGAGGAATTACGCTTTTCTTTCTTGGCACACAAAGTAGAATGTAATTCTGTTTTATACAGATATAATTTAAGTTTTTCACAGGTTTTTCGTAACTGGGAGAGAAATACAGATTAATGGATTAGAAGAGAAGATTCAGGGGTCAAAATTACTCCAGTGCTAAAATTCCCTTCAAAATACGTGGAAAAAAGCAGGTAGTTGAAGGGAGCAGGATAATTTAATACTAATCATTTTATTTATTTGTGAAGAGCTCTACAGTAATGAGACCACACTGAAAAGGTATCTCAAATATATTTTAACTGAGGTTTGGAGTCAAATAACAAAAGGTGAACACAGTGTTTTTATTCTCTGATTTCCATGTTACCTGCCTAGAGTAAATTGCATACATATGACAGTGTTCTTTGTTCCTTGTGTCTGAAGACTCAACACTAAAAAAAACCCAACAAACATTGTGCTTTGAAATTTCAGATCAGACAACTGAAACAAAAGGCAGAAAATTACAGCTCTATGTGTAATAACTAAACCTCTTGTTATATGCTGCTATAGCAAATATAAAACATTTTCATTTCCTTTGTATAGGAAATTCAATAGGACCTGAAAAAGGGGTCAACCAAGTACTGTGACTCCCACTATAAAATGTGAGTGGTGCTAATATTCCTTTTTCAACTCTCATGTGATTGCAAAGAACCAAACAGATAAAATATAGCTTTCATAAAACTGGAGGTTTGGTGGAGAATTAGCATGAGAGTTGTGCAGGCGACTTGCAAACGGAAGGCTGGCCAAGAGCTCAGATTTATGCTATGAAATAGAAATGCTTTTCTCCTGAGGTTTTCTTGAAAATATCACTGCATGTGGTCATGTTGGTTTACTGGCATATTTTACTGAGTTTTTTTTCAAAGTGAAAGGGGGAGGAGGAGAGGGGAGAAGCCTGTTCCTTTAAGAGAAACATAACTATCTGGGCATTGGGAAAGCATATAAAATGCATATTATAAATAGCACAAATGGGAATTTTAAACATTATAGCATATTCAGATTTGGACTGAGGAATTGTTAAGAAAATATGGGAATGTTGTCAGACCAGAATTGAAATTTTATTTTTTATGGAGTGTTTATAGTGTCACATATTTTATTTCCATAGATTCTAGCTGTCACATACCAGCATTAGAAAATTCTAAGGCCCAAAATTCAAATGTAGTTTTACAGAGATTTTTCTTGCCTACTTAACTGAGATTCAGTCTGAATTCAGACACAGGTATTTTAGTAGTCAAACTACATTATTCGTGGTATACTTGGTACAATTTTAGTAACTCAGAAACAAGAGATCCTGGATGGAAAGCTTACAAGCAGTACAAGCCTATAAGCAATTCAAACAGAATTTAATTACACAAAGGGTAGCTGAATTATGGAACACATTGCTGAAGGCAGCAATAGATGCAAGAATTATAAATCAGTTCAAGAAAGAGCTCAGAGAAAGGAAATCAAAAAGTAAAACAAATCAGTTCCTTTAAAAACATCACAGGGTTAAATGGGGCAGGCCACAACGGACTCAACAGTCAAGACTTTTTTCTTTAAATGTTCCTGGGTTTCCTAAGAAAGAAACTAAATAATCACTCCATTGATTTCCATAATGGCTGTAGTTCCAAGTACAAGAAATACATGAGTGTGTCTTTTGTGCTTTACCTGTGCTTACAGAAATTTTTTGCATTTCCTTTTATTTCAAACTTCATTTACACTTGCACTGTTTTACATGACTCTGGCAGTATAAAGCAGCCATGAAGTAACTGTAAATATGATTTATGCTCCCTTTACACTAGCAAAGTGATGTATAGTATCCTTAGGGAATGTGGAATCATGCCCAGTGCCCGTGAAACAGACACATAAACTCTGTTTAATTTTATTTAACAAGCACATTTCTATTTTATGGGTCTTTTTTATATCATTTTAAGACTCATATTCATTTCTTCTCCTTAAAGTAGACTGACAGAACTGAATTCAGTGTTCTCAGTGCATTAATATTTCATTAATTCTATGTATATAAAAAAGTGATGGTTTGTACCTACACATCTAAACAAACCACTACTAATAGATCTCTGTTAATTTTTCTCATCTGTAATATTTGCAGTCTTAGGAATATTAAACATAAAAAGAGTGCATAAGTGAAGTAATGATTACTCAGGATGATTACAATGACATTATTTTTATATCAAATGAGCATTTCAGGGATGATTACTGTAGAATTGATTGAGTACCTCACCAAATACCTGATATAATTGTAGTCTTGATCTTTAGGTTGATTAAACAGAAAGAATTAAAAATCTGCCCTATAAGGGGGACAATAGACAAAATAGAATCTCCTGGAAATAATATGTTCACCTAATTTGAACTTCTAAAGATTTTATGGAAAAAATAGTAAAAAATTAGGCAGATGTATTTTTCTGCAGGTATTTTCACACTTCTGTGAATGCTGTCTGTAGGAGACATTGTGGCTGAAAACAATATTAATTGATTCTCTGGGACTTAGTGACACATTTTTTTCAGTTCTTTGAATGTCAACACAGAAAGAAGCCTTTGTGAGGGGTTGCAGCAATATTGCCTCATGTCCATTTTTAAATGCACTACACTGATGCCTGAACTCTTAAATAAAAAATGGAATCAAGTGCTTGAAAAGTTAAAACATTAGGGTTTTTTCCCCAGTGGTTTAAAATTACTTACATAAAGATTTAAGATGCTGACACTACGATGACTGGAATATCCATTACGTGCTTAGTAACCTTGTACAGCACATTTGAGTTGTTATTATTGTCAGTACTGATCCCTGTAGTTTCTCTGGCATTCAGAAACTGGGGTGCTCAGTGACTCAGAAATCCAGGCTTTTGAACCTTTCCTGATACAGAATATATCCCAATACATGTCTGCAATGTAACTGAAAATACAGAAGTATTTTCAGAAATGAAAAAATGTATTTAGGAGCAGCTCTTTAGAAATTGGGTGAATTGTGCTATAGAACATCAAACTGTAGAAATGTAATTTTTCTGATTTCTTTAGTTTAAAATGCTTTTTATTACCATTTGATTTAATTTCATTGTACTGAAAAAAAATCTAAGGTTTGTTTTGGGGGTTTGGTTTGGTTGGTTTTTTAATATGGCAATTATAGAGTCCAAAAAGGAAATTTTTTTCCCAAAAGAAACAAAATCTTAATTTGTATTAAAGTTAGAATGGAAGACCAGATTTAGAGTTCTTGTGCGCAGCAGCAGTATTCTGCTTTACAACTGTGAATGTGGGTTTTTTTCCACAGCAAAGACAGATAAAGGATTATCAAAAACTCAGAAGAATAAATAAAAGTAAAGAAAGTGCTGATGCAGCCATGGATGAGGAATAGCTTTATTTTTAGACTTATGCATGGCAGACAAAGAAATCTATATGAGCTACTCCCTGTATCTTCCCTCACAGAACTTATGTGTAAAAAAGAGATACTTAAATGTAATCTTTTGGATATTGTTTCACACGAGCATTTTTTTTTCATTCTGTCCTATTGATATACTACTTCTCACTTTCCTTTGCCCTTGCCAAAACTTCACATGTGTCTCCTAAGCACAGGAACAGAAATCAGCATTGTGTTGTTTTGACTGCCATTGCTTTGTGATCTTAAATGGTCCCTCAACCCTTTTGTCAATATTTATTGATGGGATCCACAGGCACTCTGAGTGATCCCACTCTTGAGGGGCATAAAACAATGGCAAGCTGGGAAGGCAAGAAAAGGGGGGCCTGCTCCAGGCAAGAACTGGTTAGGAAATATCAGAAAGCTCAGGAGCCGTTGACATAATGTCAAACATTTCAAATCCTTGATTGTTTCTCTGGCTAATGCCATGCTAAACAGAACCATTATCATCCCCTAAAGTGGAAACGGATACATATATGCACAACACAAGCATGTACGCTCACCTTCACGAACACACAAGAGTCTGCAGGGAAATTAAGCAATGCCAATGAAACCATGTACAGAGAAAGTTCTCGGATAAATTAACAGTGCAATTACATTACATGACATGCCACAAGATGGATGAGGAAAACTTGGCTATATTACGTTCTGTTTTCAAATTGCAATTTATTTGAGGGTTTTAATGGATGCCTTATTAAAACATCTCCACACTGGTCAGGTTTCAGCGTGTGTCAGAGTAGCCCATGATTGATGACACCCTCTGCTGCTTCCCTTGCACATTTGCAGGGAATTTAAGCAAAGAGGGAATGAACAGAAGCTCGGATTCATATTGATCGTGTGAAGGTGCACTGCCTGAGAGCACAGTCTAATAACATTCTCTTAGCTGAACTGCCTCACATGAAGGCATTTATTACAAGAACTAAAATGTTATATTGTTCAGAATAAAAGAACATTGTACAAACAAAAGAATAGGCAATGAACAAGGGAGAGGAGAGAAAAAGAGAAAGAAAGAAATACTAATGCGTAACTTTAGCAATGGAGTGCTATTATCTCCTAAGAGCATATTTTAGTCGGCTAAAAAAATGGTGAATCTAACCATTCCCTAAATGTAGATATAAAAGAATATTCTGAGGATAAACTAGAGACAACAAGTTCCTTTTTTTTTCTTTAATCCATCTCATTTAGATGAGATCCTGTAATTATATTAGTAGCAATGAGGGTGGAGGTCAGAGCTAAACACAATTAGGATTTCGAACATCAAAATGGATAGCTTGACATTAATCATTTGCCCATCCAATGTCTTTCTTCATCACTTTAAGTACTATATACTATAGTTAATCGATCTGACCATCACCCATTTTATAAGCAAAAAGCACTTGTATCTAACCAGTGTAAATCTTAAAGAGTCCCCCACACTTTTAGAGGGTAGCTTCTTGATAGATTTGTACTAGACTTGCATAATATAAGAAATACTTCCTCTTGTGCTGTGAGATTTCCAAGCTACCTGATTGAAAAAAGAGGAAATTTACATGATTTCAAACTGCAAAAGCACTGTTGGCTTTTACCTCCCAAACACCCTTTTAAAGAAATCCCTGTAAGTAGTTCATCACATCAGCAATGTTTGGTTAACTGATACTATTTTTTCGTCATTGTAAATGGAGTCAAGCTGAAGGTAAAATGAGATAATCAACTACAGATGAGGTAGAGTAGAAATACCCTTGCCCCTAGGTACCTGAAAACACAATACTGATTACAAATAAAAATTTAGGTTGGGCATTAGAGTCCAATTCTTTCAGATGCTGAGTACTTGTCAGGACCATTTCTGTGGCTGTATTCTATTTACTTTGTCTTTCTTGTGGCCTGCAGTAAGCACTCAGTATCATCCATGATCAGATCTCCAAAACACTCCCCACATATCTATGCTTGAGGCTTGGTTAAGCACTGTCTCATATGTCAGAACTGCCTCTGGCTGTTTGCAACTCTAATACCATTCCAGTTTCAATTCCAGGTCTAAAAGATTATTTGTTTGACCTGCCTTGCTCGTCATTATCTGAGCTGCTAATTTTATTATTTTGTTAGCACCCTGGGCTGCATGGTATAAAGCAACACTATAAAAGTGTAGTTTGATTATATTGGAATCATTCAGCATCACAGAGCAAACAAAATGCAGCACTCCCACCCACACTGCTATGGTAGCAAAGAAGAGGGAGTAAAGAAGAGGGGGAAGGGAGGATAAAAGCTGGAAGAAAGATAAATAAGAGTAAAAAAGCCATTGTGGTTGAAGAGCATTACAAATTCTCTCAGGCTAGAATTGGACAAATTTTCTATGAGCCTATCTGAATTATATGGTATTCAAAATATTTTTTTAAAGTAATAGTGGTAAAAATAATGCTAAAACAATCGGAATCTGGGAAGTTTTTCTGACTAGAAACAATGAATGAAATCTCTAAGCCTCTAGTTATGAAAATTAACTTTTATAGAAATTATAGCAATTTGACTAGGATTTAGAAACCTTAGGTCAGTTAATCACTTCTTAGTTCGAACGTAGACAAGTCACTGTGCTTCTACTATTCAATGTTCCCACTTCTTTCTGTCATAGTTTAACCACATTTTTCCATATGTTAACCACATTTTTCTATATGTTTTCTTAATATCTCCATTTGAATAAGCATTTTAGACGTTCAAATTACAACTTACTTTTGAAAGTTTATTTTAAATATAGACAGGGTCTTTTAATAATCCTCATATTTAACATTAGTTATACTGTTGAAACATCGAATCAGAATAATTACTGTATTCTGCTTTTTTTTTCTGAAGGTTTTTTCTTCCCTTCACCCCCATGTTTTAGTTTTATTTTATTTTAACTGACAAAGTTAACTTGAACTTCTAAAAGCAAAAGGGCTAAATTTTAATTCTCTACTTTTGTAGTCCATGCTAGTCTTGATACTGCAGACCTGATGCTTGTTTCATTGTTGCAGAAGCATTAAAATGGCTGCCTCATATTGCAGGCATTTTACAGCATAAGAAAAAGGCTTTCTGAAACAGAAGAGTTCATATACTTAAACCAGAAAACTGACCCTTGTGATTAGCCTGCTGTGACTCTCTCAGATTAGTACATGTAACACCTGAGCAAGCCATCTACAGGTAACCTAGCCATGTCATAAACATGATCATGAGCCTTAAAACAATTCTGTATTCAAAACCACAGTTATCAAACATTTTCTAGCTACTATAATTCAATTTCAACTTTATTTATGTAGATGAAACATAGTAAATATTAAATGTTAATAAACATTGATTTTCTAATTAATAAGAATTGAAAATCTCATACTAAGTGTACGTTAGAAGATGCAGCTCAAATAGTTCCAATTCATGTAAATCGCATTATTCTCAGCTTCTTGATTATAAGCAGTAACCATGTCTATTATAGCTAAGATAAATAAACAGATATTTTCTGGCAGTTTAGTGCACAAATGCAACCTACTAACCCTCACCATCAAAAGGTCAAAAGCTGCAAAACCTAGTCCATTAACCTCTGTAAATGGTTGTGATATTAAAAACTGACTCTCAATATCCAAGGGTCATGATCTAGTGCAATAACTATCAGCAATAAAGAATTATGACTATAGTACATTATCTATCTATAAAATGGTCATTTATGACACCAGCACATGGGCTATCTGTAACAGGAATGAACCACCCCTTTCTAGGAATCATTGCACACTTTTAGTTATGGGGTTATAATATAACCTGTTAAAACTTACTAAGTTCTGAAGCAGAGAACAGAACTACTATCTGTATATTAGAAGAAGCAACAAAAACTTACAGGCTAATAGAGTTTAGTAGAAAACAGCAGTTTAAAGTATCATTCTCAGTCTGATTTCTGAACTGCAACAGAAATTTCAGATTTAGCTAGGTATCACCTCTCTACAAGAGAGCCATGGACAGGTAGAAGACTATCAAGAGGCTGAGGGGCTCTTTCAAGAAAACAGCCAGCTAATTTGTTCTAGCAAACTTTTCTGGTAGTTAAACAGAGCGTTAGCACTCCAAGCAAAGCAAGGCTTTCGCAAAAGTGGCTGAGAAAAAAACAAATGGGTCTGGAAAAAAATAGTACAGATGATACACCAAAATCAATTTTAGCGGTATCAACATAATTTTGGTCACAAAAAGTCTGTTTTCAGGGAAAGAAGGTAGAGCGTGACTGACAATGTAAGAAATGTGAATAAATTTTAAAAAAAGTCATTAATATTTTTGAACTTAAAAAAACTACTGTCAGAAGAGGACAAAAATTATTATCATTCCTATAAGACATGCATACATCTATAAGTATATATAGATGGATAAACTTCCTTCATTTGCATGACATCTGTTTAAATTGCTGAGAAGTCTTGTACATAGAAACTTAGACCAGTGAGTTTTTAATCAATCACTAAAACTCTGATGATACATTAGCTTGGAAGACCTGCAAAAACCTAACCCACTCTCTCTTTTAGAAAGCAGCTGGTCTTAATAATTAAAATGGAAAAACTCCATCCATCTTAATTTGCAAAGAAGTCACCCAGACAGACAGAACTTCAGCATCTTATTGTAGTTTCACAAGATGTCTGAAAGGGCTAGGGAGAAAGTAGAAAATATTCATTACAGATACAGAGAAGCCTTTTATTTGTAATTAGATGTGAGAGGTTATCAAAGCTAAAAACGAAAACATACCGATATTGTTTACTCTTTCTTTTTCTTTTTCGTGGATTCAATGAAATCCAGCCATAGAGTCAATAACTGATTTTCAAGAAGGGAATTTACTATACCACATTGTCTTGCTTTTTCTTTTTCTAGTCACAGGAAAATAAGGAAAAACTCGTGCATGAAAATATGATATGGATTTTAAATAAGACTGCTGAAGCCCTTTTTTTTCAATGCAATTTGCAGTGATAATGAAGTCTTTGCTAGAATAATGCTTATGTGCTGTTTTACTGCTTCTGTTCCACCCATGAACTTGTAATTTGTTTTCTCCATTTATAAAACAAAAGAAACATGTAGAATTAAGCAGGACTAGATTTGGGATGGCACTGAGCATTGGAACTGAGAAGTATAGTATCTACTCAAAAAGTGCTTAAGATGAAAATTTTTTATGGTGGTTAGTCTCCTGGAGAAGCTAACTGGCCAGTATTGCTTGCCAAGAGTAGAGGAGTGTTGCAAGAGGGTGCCTGAGCCTTACACTGGAGGTATTGAGACACTGTGAAACCAAACAGGTCAGATAGAGGCTATGTTTCAGGATACAGCCTTCCCCATGCAAAAACTCTGTGTAAATAAGATTGCATGAACAGCATCTGCTTTTGCCTTTTGCAGATGACTCCCTGATGCAGAACCTGAAGGCAAAGGTCACTGGAATGTGCATCTTATGGCAGTGGAGGCCAGTTGATATTCTGTTCTCCAGTCCTTCGTACAGAAAGGGAAAGAGTAGAGCATATAGTATATTGAGTGGCTACAAAGCAGCTACAAAGAAATTATTTCATTGGTGAGATCCAATACTGTGCACTTTACCATCAGAACATCTCTTTTTTTAATGGCTTAACAGCTGACAAGCTCTGGAGGACGCTTTAGAGCATATTTTCTCCCTGTGCAACAGCTTCCCACCAGTCTGGCCCAGCCTATGGTCAGGGTACCAGATCTCCTTTATTAAGGAATGTTAAAATACCTTGGCAGAAACCTTTCTTCTACCACTGTGGTTAATAAAAATATTAAATTATAAGTTTGTTTCAGATGTTGTCTTCTTTCCCAGAGCTGGGAAAGAAGGGTTTACTCTTAGTAAACCATTAGCTTTTGTCCTAATTCAAGGACAGTTCTAAGAAAGGCATATGTAAATATAGTGACATGATATACATACACAGGGTGCACAAACAAACTTCATTTGGGCATTGTCTACAGTACATGTCTAGGTTATCTTGGAAGTCATACATTTAAAATCAGTTTTTCTGTGAAATATATGCTTATTTTCCTTCAATCATGCATTTTTGTAACTTCTTAATTTTCTTAGCACCACTGAAATGTGGGGAAACAAATTTATTTTATTTTAAAATATCAGGATAAACAATATTATAAACAATAGCTATAAATTATTAAACTGAAAGAAACAGATTTTCCTTGAATAATTTTCTTTTATAGTTATAAATGACCAGTTGAATGACTAGAAGGTTTTGGTCTTTGCTTTTTTACCACTTTTACAGGTAAGAACATAAAGTCCTTTGTATGATCTTCCAAAAGTGTAGCAAGTGCTCAGTTGTTTAAGTTATGTGAGTTAAGTTTCTTACTGATGATAAGTTATATGGTTCCACAGGAGAGACCATCTTCATTCTGATGGAATAGTTTTAGCTACAAGTAGAAATGCTGACATTGTTGTGTCAGTGGATATTTAGGGTGTATGTTTTCAAAATATATTCACATTGTTGGATTTACTTATAAAAGTACATTCCAGTAATAAATTTACTTGCAGTTAATTAAATTATACATACAGAAATATTTATAATTATAAAGGACCTCATGTTTTTGATTCACTCCAAATATTTGTAGGAAGAGCTTCCTAGTTTATTAAATTCATCAAAATGACCACGTCATGACCAGCTAGCATACTTCACTTTGTCATGTGAATTGTTTACTGAAAAGGCAGGTAGTTGTCTTTGTCCAGATCATTTGCATCATGTGACTGTACAGATGCTCTTCTCAGCAGCAAGATGTTCAGGACTTATCCTGACCTTTTTCTCACTTTATTTAGGTGAAGAGATTACTTTTTTGCTAATACTGCAAATTAGGAATAGTAATCCTCTAAAGATAACTGAAGAAATGGAAAAAGATTAGAACATCATCCCCACCAAAAAACACACACACTTAATATTTAGTTAAAATATGATTTGACAGGTGGAGCCTTGCTCTACAATGGACCTTCAGCTAGTTATAATAATTATAATGACCAGACATATTCCATGCCACATTCTGTCAAGAAAGCTCTTCAGATTGTCTCCCAGAATGGCAAGGTTAGCTAATTCTTTCAGGAGGCACAATTTTTCTGAGACTTACACACTCAGACATGGTACAAGAAACAGAGCTGATCCCCCTAAGGGTTTAAACACAGGTCTGTGAGCTGCATAAATCTAGATGCTTTAAACAAAATGCCAAATTACAAATTAACTCCATGAAGCTACTTTCCCAATTGCTGAAAAGGTTTAATTTCAGTAGTACCCTTCAGATTGAATTTAGAAAATATAAATGCATTAAAAGAAGCCAAACATTAAAGTATGATATGTAGCTGAACAGGAAAAAACAATATGATACTTCAATTCAAAAAAATGCATACACCTCAGCAAAATCTATTGCAATTATAAATGCATTATATATTGTTAATGCTCATCATTAATCGTTTTAAGCTCTAATTTGGCGAGGTCAAAGTTTCACTTGCACTACGTTGTTTGATGTCCTGTTGGACTGTTTTGTTAGTTTTTTGCAGAGCTGAGTGTAAAATATTGAGTTGAGATATCAGTATTATAATTCTAAAGTTAGTAAGGCCTGTTTGTCTCAAATCCTATGCACTTTCTGGTTTTTAATGTAAAAATAGTAACCATGACCAGAAATAGTACCATAAAACATATTACTATATTAGGTAAATTAGAAATTATTAGGTGTGTTTTGGTTGGGCATTTAGTTTTTTTTTTTTTTTTTTTTTTAATTACTGAACTCTGAGTTTCCTCTCTGAGCAGGCAGTTTCAGGCATTTGGTTGCATTATATATCATATATACCATGTGGCTCACAGAAGGAAATTTTATTCTGTTTAGATCTGTACAAAACTGGAAGAAAAATCTGCTTTGTGACCTTATGGGAACTTGATACCTGACTAAGCAAGAATATATATTAAATCTTATCCTTGATTATAGGTACGTGTGCAAAGTAACTGTTTCAAGATTCTTCTTCCTTCACAGAAAGTCTAGATATGAAACAAACTTTAGAAAAAATGCTAGGATCTTGCTCAGGGGAAAACTGCTGTAATATACCACAGAAGATGTACTCCAGAAACCTGGTATATCCCTAAAAAACTCTATTTTCATCTCCTGTCTTGTAATCTGTAAGTTGAACATTGCACTTTTATTTTATTTGGATGTACCAAGAGTATCTTGAGCTTTTATGTGTCTCTTTATTTTATTGATCCTCTCTGTACTCTTAAAAATAATGGGCTTTTAGAATCCCAGAGCAACTAAAATTTATCTTACTTTCTTGCTCATTCGCTTTTAAAACACACACATTTAGTGGATAACCTTTTATATATTCAGAAATCATCAGGTATTGTTAACACCAAAAAAACCCAGTCCTCTCTAATTACTCTTTTAGAGAAAGGGCACATACATGGTTACACACGCCCCACTGTTTGCCTGCTACCAGGCTACCATTAAATATTTTTCTTATATCTTTGTTGGCATAACTCTATGAGATAGTCATGTATGTTCTCCCTGTGCTGGTGAATTAAAAGTCCACTTTCAGTGAGTAAGATTAATTATCCATTTAACCAAACCTAGATTCATTCTCTTATTGGGGCAGGAAGCAGTGGAGAATGGGATGCTGGAAAGATGCAGGTGGGAAAAGAAAGGGGCAGAGTGCCAGCTAGGCTGCAGTATTCAGTTACATGTGAAATGATTTGTAATTCTGAGTAATCACTTAGGACAAGCCCTTGCACCATTTTATCTATACATGACTCTAGGCCAAAGTCAATACTCATAGTAAAATAATGAGATGAAGCTAACTGAGACCTTTATTAATGCTCCAAGGAGCAAATCCGATGCTTAAGCTTCTCCCATGGAAAGTATCCACTTCTACCTAAAATGAACGAGTAGGTCATGATGGCCAGTAGTAAGTAGGATTCTTACCTCCAAAAAAACATGGAAAATTTCCTTTCTTATTTGTGCACCATGTCGTGCTTTGCCCAGCTGCACATGAAGCTGTATAAATTTTGTATTACGTGTAGACTCATTAGAGAAATATCTCTTTCTTAATCATTTTCCCTGACTCGGAGAGATGGAAAGAAAACCCACACAATGAAAGTCCAATAAACCAGAAGGAAAAAAACCAGTACACTGTTCCAGATGTATGGTTTCATTCTTACTACTGTCAACAATATGAAGAAATTCAACTATCCAAGGAACTCCTTGGCAAGGAGTGTTCCCTCACAGTTGTTTTAGTTGGTTTTTTTTTTTTTTTTTTTTTTTTTTTTTTTTTTTTTTTTTTTTAAGTGTAGTGTTCTGGTTTTGGCCAAGTCGTGGCAGGAGCTGCGAGGAGATAGAGCCTGGAGCCATGTGTTATGGCCAAGACCCTATTGTTTAAAACCATCTCATGTCATTGCAGTGGGGCAGGGGACAGGGACACTTGCTTCAGAAAAGAAGGGTGTCTCTTTCCAGTGGAGCAAGAGTGGCAGACAGAGTAGTGTAGTACTGCTGATCCTAAGCAGAGATAGCAGTTTGTGTATGATTGGGTTGGGCTCCATGCTCTCTCTTTTGCACACTTTTTTTACTAATATTGTTGCTGTTACTATTGCTTGCTCTCTTATCTCATTATTTTTTCCAGTAAGTTATTCTTATCTCAGCCTGTAATGTTTGCCTTTTGTGTCCCCAGTTACCCTCTCCAGCCACCAGTGGGGGAGGAAAAGTCAGTAGCATGTGGTTTTGGAGTCTTGGGGCAGGGGTATGCACCAAGAAATTGGGGAGTATGACTCCTAAACCATGTCATGTAGTCATGTTACCCCAGGAAGCTTTTCATACTGCAGCAACTGGTAATTTTAATTTCAGCACCATAAATAAACATTCTTAGTCCTTGCTTTATTCCTCTGTGGTTGTTCATGATGAATCTTAGTCATCAAGTGATCTCTTGCCCTGGAACATCCAGTTTCTTATCTCATTTTCTAACTTGAGATTCTCCCCTTCTGCTACAGCTTTCTGTGTAGTCTTTAGTGTTTCACATTCTGATAAGTCTCCAATTTTACAGCAACAGGCTTTGGCAAATCCCAATCTCAACATATATTAGCATATGTGAAGTGTTATGTGATTGTTCCATAAATATAACAGGGCCACAAAATTTTGCACCATTGTATTATATAAATCAAAGTCTTTGAATAGAATATTGGATTTTAGTCCCTTTAAGCATTTTTTCAAGTGACCTTAGGACAAACAGTGAACTAAATTCTTTGGGATTTAAATCAAGCAGATCTGAAAATCTTGCTTCCTTTTAAGAACAAGAAACAGTGTAACACAAGCTGATGCAAGATCAGTTTACAGATGCAAGATGGCATTCCAGATTCAAACACAAAACAGCCAGAACAGCACAATACTTTGAGCTTCACAAACTCAGATGAATCTAAAGCTTTCAAAAATGTTTCAAGTATCCTAATTAAAAGCAAATGTCTGATTTCTCACAGTACGTCAACAATTTTGAATGAGAGACTGAAACTCATGATAAGCCTCAGTTTACTCCTTCCATTCCTAAAAAAGGAAAGGTCACAATTAGGAACCATAAATTTTTGCATGAAACTGATAGAATCTCTGGTGATTTCTTTCTGCTCATCCAGGAGTCTCACAGTTTGTAAGGATAAATAAATTTTATTTAAAAAAATATTGGTTTTAACTAATAAGTATTTCTCAAAATCTATCCTCTTTATCAAAAAGAGGTAAAAATTAATTACTTTGTGAATGTTTTCTGTTGATTTCATCATTGTTACATTTCACTGTTATTTCCTTTTATTTTCACTTAAAACATTTTGTTTAATCAATTAAAAGTCTTGACATGATCATTATCTTTGAATACTACGTAATAATAGTAGGTTTGATGCACAGGCATTAATTGTATTAACAGAGCAAACCCAAATTAGTTAAAATATATATAAGCAAATTTTTTGATTTGTGAAAATAATTAAATAACTTATTGTTCTGTACCAAGTTGTTCTGGCCGTACCCCAGCTACGAGTATAACCATTTGTATGAGCTTTTCTGGGTGATCCTCCTTGCAATATTACGTTTCCCCATGGTGGCTGAACACAATCCAGTGTGTGTCCAGGGGGTCAAGAAGGCCAATGGCATCCTGGTCTGTATCAGAAAGGGTGCGGCCAGCAGGACCAGGGTAGTGACTGTCCCTGTGTACTTGGCACTGGTGAGGTGACACCTTGAATCTTGTGCTCAGTTTTGGTCCCCTCAATTCAGGATGGGATGCTGCAGTTCACAGAAGGGCCACAGAACTGGTGGAGTGTCTGGAGCACAAGTCTGATGAAGAGCAGCTGAGGTAGCTGGGGAGGGTTTAGCCTGTAGAAAAGCAGACTCAGGGGAGACCTTATCGCTCTCTACAACTACATAAAAGGAGGTTGACAAGATGAAATGGCCTCAGATTACACCAGGGGAAGTTTAGATTGGCTCTTAGACAAAATTTATTCATCTAAAGTGTGGTCAGGCACTTCCATCCCTGGAAGTGTTCAAAAGACATGTGGATATGGCAATTGGTTTAGTAGTGAGCACGATGGTGCTGGGTTAGCAGTTGTTCTCAATGGTCTTAGAGGTCTTTCCCAACCTTCACAATTCGATGATTCCATCATTCCGGTGCCTCATGTGGTACCAGTGAGGACCATATGTCTGTACAGCACCATCACTGATTTTTAACCTAGATTCCTTCTGTAGAATCAAGATCTGTGCTGAGGAGGCCATTTTGTAAAGGATTTAAAAGTATACACAGATTAGAGAGAATCTAGTAAATCCAAGAGCAACAACTAATTCCATAATTTGAATTTCAGAGAGTGAGGTAAAGAATTCTGATGGATATAACTCGTTCTGTAATTGAGATAGTCTACTTCAATTCTAATCAAATGTATGCTTAATTAATTGGAAGCAAAAATTAATCTGCACCTTTTTTTGTATCATTGAATATTATGGAAGATTTTCATAATGTTATTTCATAGTGCAATAGTTTGGAACAAAAAGAAGGGTTGACTGTTCTAACAAACCTGATATACTCAGTAAATACTCTGCAACTTTAGAAAACAAATAAACATTGTTTAAAACTTACCCATTTTTTCCTTATCTTGTTAATAGGAAGAAAACATGAAAGCAGAGCAGAACAATATGCTTTGTGTAAGTTGGAGAGACCCAGGTTTACAGGACAGAAGCAAACATGTATCACAAAAATTTATCATGTAGCTTAAAAGGAAGCTAAAAAATCCCCACAAAAATAAACGGAGAAGTCTTGCATGACTTGCAGGGGAAACTACAACCTTCTGATTGCGTTCTCTTCCAAAGAGGAAGCAGTGCTTGATAAGACTTTATAAAGAAGTTTTCAGGCCCTTATATACAAGTAAAACACTAAAAATCAGATAAAAAGTTTGCACTTCAGACATGGCAAATCTATTTCTACTGAGACCAGAAATTTACCAACAAAACCTCTTTCTTTCTATTTATCTTGGGAAATCTTCTTTCTTTTCCCAAGTGTGAAACACATATTCCCTGGATATCTTCTACTGAGAAAGAAATTATTAATTTGATTATTGGTATCTCTGGGGAGGAGTTAGTAAAAAAATGCCATCTTTAAATATTTTGTATTGTAAACTAAAATGACTGAATAGTCGACTAGAAAGTTACAGTTAACTTCAGGAAGCTATTGATACAGACCTGGCTTTAAAAAGCCTGTTTGCAAAAGGCTTATTAATTCTGAAGGGGAGCACTTCATAATCCTTCAACAAAAGGGTTAAAACCCACTGAATGGCGTAATCCAGGGCCTAAAAATTCATGTCAGTTTCACCTTCTTCCTGGTAAAACACTTAGAAACAACGCTGTCTTGGTGTGAAAACATCTATGTGGGGCAAATGCATCTAGGTCATGCAGAAAACAGTATGTTGCCATAGCTATCATTAGTGTAATACACTTCACAGCAAGTCCTACTGTGAGCTAAATTCAGGCCCAGTGGGTGCTGCACTATTGACTTCAATGAAGCTGCACCTGCTTATGCCCTATCTGAATCAGGCCTCATGTCTACAATAAGAATAGTACTTCAATCACTGCCATTCACTGAACACTATTTCAACAGCCTCTCTGTGTGAATTCCTGCTATGAAGTATCTGATGTGCAGTAGCTGGCTATTCCGTCTTACCCTGTTTGCCCTCCGCTCCATCATTTCTCAGAGCACACCTCTTTGAGGCAGAGAGGCACAAAGTTCGGTTGCTTCTAAGGATTGCCAAGGGCACAAATTGCCATTATTTCAGGGTACAGTACCTGTTTGTCAAAATGTTGTCAAGTAGTTCATAATCTTAGCTTTGAGGGAAAAACCTGTTGCATACATATTTCTCTGTATACTTTTTAATTGCTAGAGTTCTTTAGAAGCATTAAATGTCTTTCTAGCTAAGAACAATTAAATGGCATTTAAAGATGTCACCACCTGACAGCTAGGCTGTGAGTGTGACTAATGGATGTTTCTCTATTTGATCAGTAAGTCATCCCACCACTGACACATTCCTCTCATTGTATTTGATACCTGTAGCTACACTTCTGAGTATTTCCTTCTTCCTGGTTGCACTTTCTAACTTGTGTCTCAATCTCTCTCTAGTCCTACTTCATGTTACTCTGTACCTCATCTCCACTTCTGAATGTGCTTTTTCATCTTGCCCTTCAAAAGCTTATAGTGGATTTTTTTTCCTGATGTCTTAGAGGTCTAAGAAATATACCTCTTTCTCTTTTGATAAAGAAAATCTCTATCAAAACAAGTTTTTATTTCATTTTGAGCTGGCTTCCTTAAAATAGTGGCATAATATAGGCACACATAAGTGGAAAGCTCCAACACTTCCTGATAGGCATAAGAATCTCCCAAAGGAGGATGGCAAGAATGTGGACTATGCCTATACAAATCCTCATGAGTTGACTGCCATCATGGTGCCACATGGTAAATTCTGTGTTCCCCTTCCTGAGAGGTGAGGAAGACTTCAGCTCCTTCCAGGCTGATTAACCCTGCAGTATCCTTTATCTGGCACAACAGTTGTGGTAACATTTGCCAAATGTGTGGAATCCAGTCCAGCATAGCAGAGATGGAAAAAAGAACAGGAGGGAGCAGCTGAGTTGCAGCCTGCACAAAACATTCTGGATCAGACCTTGTTCTGACATGCAGGAAAAGGATAATTTGTGTCTGAGAAAGACTCTAAACTTTGTTCTTCTGCTTCCTAGGTAAATGCCATTGCTAACATTAAGACAGAAATCTTGTTCTCTTCCATGCCTCACAGGTCTTAAAAGGTAAGCATAAGTTAGCTCCATGAATTCACATGATATCTTTCTGAGAACTTAATTGCTGTGAATGCTCTGCCCATGCCTCAGGAGCAGTGCTTAATAACCCAGAAATCACCAAAAAAATTCAGCCTAGTAACAGACATTGTTATCTTGCCCGCGTTACTGGCTGATCTATGTGAAGGAGTCATATTTTTTAAAAGAGCATAAACATATGAATGCATGTCGCTACTGTGTGATTTTTGGAAACTACGCTTTTCTGCATCTGAAAAACAGGAAAAGTACTGATTCTTCTGTAGGGATTTTTAACTAAGTTTTTGTTTTTTAAAAACTTTTAGGAGTTTCCTGCCATTTTTAGGAAAAGTTTGTAGAGCTCTTGTGCCAGAGCATTGCTCCTTTTCTGGAAGCTGCACATATCCTCTCTCAGCTACTAACCTCTGAAACCTGGTCTTTTAACTGTGTTAAAAGCATTTGTAGTACAGCATATGAGGAACAAATACAATGACCTTGAGACTTTCGGCTGTGGAGTCTCCTTGGAGATACTTGTCTCAGTTATGTATTTTTGCGGAGTATTTTGTTTCAATAAAGCTAAAATCTAAAAAAATGAAGTGTTTGAAAGAAAACCTAAGCCACTGCTTGATGGCAGTTTAGTTGCTGACAGTCAGGTGAACTTCTGTAAAAATTGTACATTGAAGGTTATCAGCTAAAGACTGGTTGTCAGAGGCTGTCATCATAGTATGACATCACAGTAATTCTGAGTCTTACATTGGATTTGCTTTTTCTGAACAATTTGTTTCCTACAGTAGAACACTGCTGCATTGCAAGTTATGAGAGGAAAAATATAATTCAGTGGATTGCTTTCTTGTGAGGCTATAACCTTAAAGGAAATGTAACTAAAAGCTGCAGGATCTTTCAGATATGATTACTTGTGTAAGTCTGACAGTTCTAATGTTACTCAGTAGACATTCTGAATTTGAAATATTCAGGGATATGTTTATTTATATTTTAAGCTGGTTTATCTCTGCATGGTCACCTTGGCAACACAGAAGGATGGAAAGAATGCATAAAAAGACCCCACTTCTCAATAAATGTTTATCATGCAATTCCTTGCATTTACAACTTGGTACAATACTTTGCTAAATCCAGACTGGGGACAATGCTGTTTAACTTAGCTGCAAATATACAAATCATCCTACTGAATATTATTCTTATATGAGCAATGAAAAAAATAGCACAACAGAAACATCAAAATGATGTTTATACTCAATATATTGAGCACAAAATGTCCATAACTTGACATTATTTCATAAAATCATAGAATTATCAAGGTTGGAAAAGACATTTAAAGATCAAGTCCAACCATCAGCCAGCACTAACTACAACTGTAACCCCTAAACCAGTAAACCATCACCCAGAGCCAGATCCAGATGCCTCTAAAACACCTCCAGGGATGGTGACTCCACCTCCCTGGGCAGTCTATTCCAAAGTCTGACCACATCAACAGGGATTTTTTTTTTCTAATATCTAGTCTGAATCTCCTATCTCAAAGCCATTTTCTCTGGTCCTCTCACTGCAGGCATGACAGAAAAGACTGGACCCATTTCACTAGAACTTCCTCTCTGGTAATTGTAGAGAGCAATGAAATCTCCCCTGAGCCTCCTCAAGACTAACAAGCCCAGCTCCCTCAGCTGTTCCTCAAAAGACAAGTTCTCTAGATCTCTCACAAGCCTTGTTGCCCTTCACTGGACACACTCCAGTGCTTCAATGCCATTTTTAAAGTGAGGGGCCCAAAACTGAAATGTGGCACTCGAGGTGTGGCCTCACCAGTGCTGAGTGCAGAGGGATGCTCACTTCCCTGGTCCTGCTGGCCACACGATTGCTGACACAGGCCAAGATGCCAGCGGCCTTCTTGGCCACCTGGGCGCAGCGCTGGCTCCCACTGAGCCTCTGCTGACCAGCACCCCCAGGCCCCTTTCTGCTGGACAGCCACTCTTGTCCCAGCCTGTAGCGCTGCCTGGGACTGCTGCGACCCAAGTGCAGGACCTGGCCCTTGGCCTTAGTGAACCTCATGCTGCTGTCTTTAGCCCACTGACTGAGCCTGTCCAGATCCCTCTGCAGAGCCTTCCTTCTCTCGAGAGGTCAATACTCCCACCCATCTTAGTATCATCTGTAAATCTTCTGAGGGTGCCCTCAATCCCCACATCCAGATCATCAGTTAAGATGTTAAACAGGACCATATCCAATTAAAATTCTGTAGTAAAAAAACTATATTACAGTTTTTAAGTCCCAATAAAGTTGTCTACTAGGTATTACAGACAAAAGTTTTGCAACATTTGGATATTTGCTTTTATTTTCAGTACTGGGACTTTTCTCACTTAAAAGAAATTCCTAATGGTAGTCTGGAAGTTATTAACTTTGAAGGGAACAGTTTAAGGTGCTTGATCCTCCTTTGATGAAGTGTGAACATTAGACCTCTTTCCAGAGGTGTAATAGTGATTCTTCTCTGAAGGGAAAGAAGGGAATGAGTATCTGTAACTTTGTTTAAGATACTTTCCAGTAATCAGTTTAATTAGCTGTTACTAAAGGTTACTCTTCATGTTTTCATTTCACATTAATGTTGTCAATACTGTACAATCTCTATCAAAAATGTCAGATGTGAATCTCAGTGTTATTCAATGGACCTACATTTTCCTTAAGTAAAACACAGCACAAATAAATGCAAGCATTCAGAGGAGGCCTAGTGTACATACAGGGTACTAGTACCAGGTCATTCCAGAAAACAAACAAACAAACCCCAAACTCATCCCTTCAGATCGAGTTCTTACTGGAGGAAGGTTTCAGATCACGTAGGTGTGATGAGTTTGATCCAGCACTTAGAGTTCTAGGGCTATTAGCATATCAAAATATAGCCTGCCAATTTAATCTCTAAAAGTTTATATTCTGTATAGAAAAGACAAGGGGAAAAAGAGAATCAAGACAGACAAAGGGAAGTGACTTTCTTAGACTACGCAAGAGATTAATGATAGAGTACACAATGTAACACAAGTCTTCTGCTTTCTGTGTTAGTGACTCTTCAGCTCTTTCATGCAGTCCAATATCCTAAATTACAGCCTATGACAAATATAGATTAGTTTAGGAAGATTTTTCCTTCACCTTGATAAATTTCTTTTGTATTTTAATATGTGGAGATACAGAGAATCAGATCCAGAGTGTCAAATTGGTTCAACTCATAGTATCTACCTATAAAAGTACAAGAAATTTTTGGGTTTACCATATCCTTTTAATAGTTTTCTGAACAGAACAGAAAATGAATGCAGAATTGGGACAACTCCAAACCCCTCAAGTTTCTCTCATCCTAATAAAATCTAGTACTAAATTTCCAATAAAACGTTAGGCTGCTTTAAAATGCAAGGATATTTATTTTACAGGACTTTATATTCTCCTACTAGTCCTAGCAGGATTGAAAATGAGTGATGAACAATGATGCTAAAAATACTTTTGGTGGAATAATTATCTCTTTTTTTGTCATATATCAGTTCATGTAGCATGCATCCTTTTCTGTCAGTGTTTTGGGTATCAAATTTGAAAGTTTGTTCTGTATATGAAAGGTGCATCTGAGACATTCTTGAGCTGAATTCTGTTATCAGTTCTGTAGCAATACCCTGTGAAAAAGTTACTTTTTTTAACTTGTAGATAAAAAAAAAAAAAATCTGTGAATCATCATTTCCAGTGGAGCTGGCTACACAAGTTTCCCAGGCTTTAAACTTATGGAATCAGGACTTTGCCTGCAGAATTCTGTTGGGCTAATATATTAATGCTGTTATCTCTTGACATAGAAATTTTGCATATGTTTTTTATATACAGATATATATACACACACATTTATACAAACATGTTATGCATGTGATATATGTTATCTTTGATTAATTGCCTGCTGGATCTATTTGAAAATACAGAAGAAAATCCAGTGGGTTTTTTTCTGTATACATACCAGACATACTATTTTAATTTTAGTCATGTGGATTCTGAAGAGAAATGTGCTTCTAGGTTTACCCTAGCCTCTCTCTGGTGACAAATAATATAAGCTCCCAAATGTGTTTTGACCTTCATAGGCTAAAGGCCAAACCTTCAAAGGAGGGCTTCTAAAAATCTTCCAAAGGATGCAGTTTACCACAGTGCCACAACTCATAGTTCAGGTCCGTTTGAACACCTTTGACAGCAGATGATAGCTAAACAAAACCAGAATATGAAAAAGATCCCTGTAAGAGATCCTTTAAGGCTACTCTTATAAGAAAAAGAAAGGAAATGCTCTAAAACAACTTCCTTCACATAATCAGATCAAGTTAATCTGTATAAATTTAGAAATTCCATCTTTGATTCAGCCAGCTCCTCTTCCCCCCAAAAGCAATACCAGGACAAAGTAATCAGTGGTGCTTCTACTTTTGAAGCTTGGTAACACTGGAGAAGTTCTAAGTGCAGTCACACTATGTGTGTTTTTCAGGCACTACCATGGAGTTACAGTACAAGGGGCAAATGGGCAAAACTGATGGCAGAAGATACAAAAGCACCATCTATTCCTTAGGGTTCTGCCTCTGAATTAACTGCAAGGTGATGTCATTTTCTAGCCCTGTGGGGTGAATGGATTAAACTCGCATTATTCAATATTTCTATTCAAATTGGGCCTGAGAGTGAGAAGCCTAAATATGATGAGGTGCTAACAATTATGGCGCTAATATTAGGGTTACCCTCAAGAATTTACAGTCTACAGATAAATATGCGCCTGGAATGGACATTGGAAATCATCTGCTTCAACTACTTTCTACTAAAAGGTTTGGGTACCAGACACCTATTCAAAAATACATTAAGCTAGGAAAGGGAATTCCCATTATGCATCTGAAGAATGAGAAACAAAATGTGACTCCTGAACTACATTTGAATCTCTGAGAGTGAGCTTAATGCCTCAGACACAAAAAATATTTGCTGGTTTTAGTATTATTTGCTAATAACTAAGTTCTGACAAACAAAAATCAAATGCTTGGCTAGAACTTCCATGAAGTTTTAGAACGAAAAAGACATTGACTAATAAAGAATCATTCTTTTAATACTGTTTGGAAACTGTAGAAAGGGATGCATTGCCACTTAGGCAACAATTTCTCATTCTCATATTCATGAAAATTGGATCAGTAACATCTGGAAGTTCTTTTGTTTCTGCCTGATAAGTACCTAATGGTCTCAAGGACTCTAGTGTTTGTAAAATTGAGTTTGACAGAGAGACATCATGCAAGAACAGATTTTACATGGAATTAGATAATTCCTACTGTCAGTTAGAATGGCTTTTTTTCATAATTCTCTAATCTATTTAGTGCCAAAAATTTATTGATCTAAAACAGTTAGACAATTTTACGTGTTAAACCTTAAGAAATTATTAAATTACACAGGCTTTTAAACTTGTTTGATTTAGTTTCCAATTATTTAGGAAAAAAACATTCAAAAATAGGTTTACTATGATCTTAGTAATCAAAGCAAATTTTAGCCTATCTTTTTTATGTACCAGGGAGAAACCAGAATAATCTGTAAGCATTTTAGGGACTTTAAAAAAATTTTATTTAGTTATTTTTATTAAATAATGAGGTATGTTTAATTTGAACTTTGCAGCGATCCTTCTGCAGAAGGTTTTCATGATGGTGAAAGAAGGATGATAGGGAGGATGAGAGCTTGGAGATAAAATAGTGGAGGTTTGTATCCGTGTTTGATATTGCACAGTCACCTCCAGAAATGTCTTCTACCTTTATTGAAAGTTTATTTCATAACTATGCACCCCAGGTCCACCATCTGTGTTCACAGTTTAACAATACAAACTCTTTCTAGGCTGCACTGGATTTCAGCCCATTAGAAACTCAAATTTTTTGTAAGCCTCAGTGTTAGTTCTTACCTTCTGCATCTGCCAGAAACAATCAGAAAAAAGCTTGGCCATTTTCAAAGTACAAAACTGCCTACTTAGCAGTGAAGTTAAGTTAGTTAAGTTCCGCTATGGAAGTTCAGGAACAGTGCACTGACACCTGAGACCATTGCAAAAGCCAGCTCAAGACTTCTGTTGGACGTTGAATAGCTTTGTGCTAGCAGGTCATTAAGAGATTGTTTGGGAAAGAGGTGATTTGCACACAGCCAAATGAAGTGAACATCCTGTTCATTGCTTGCAACTATTAAAGTGAACTTTTGTCCCTCCATCTATGCCAATTTTCTCAAAGGAGCAAGGACTCTGTGTATAACAACCACTGGTTTATTTTTAAAATGCAAGCAGGAAATGTAAACAGAATCCTAGGCTTACTGTTAAACTGCAGCCCTTAGTTTATTGGCTGAGGAATCAATCCTGAAGGATGCTGAACTTTCTGGCACTAGTCCAGACCAGGACTTCAGCACATGTCAACTTTAACACAAGGGGCCTAGTCCTATGATTAGAGTTAAGCATGTGTTTATGTGTTTTCCTGGCCTTCAGCCAGGGTGCTCAGCACATTTCAGGATCATGTTTTCAAAAAGACCTGGCGGTATCTGAACTTCAAAGTGAAGTGTGACCTATTGATCTTAAGTCACTTTCCACACATGCTAGATAGTAATACAGACTAGCCAGCTCAGGTCATATCCTCCTCACACCTTCCTTTGTCTCATGTGCTCAAGAAAAATGATTAAACATACTGCATTTTTTTCTGCCCACACTGCATGTCTTGACTCTCATGAAATATCATTCAGAATAAAAATGTGCTGATCAGGTGTGATGACCCACCATTAAGGGGAAAGGAGCACTTATATCAGGCTAAACCCTGGTTTCTCTGAAACCTTTATGGTGAAATCTGCAGGTTTGAGCACAGACAGAATGCTATGAACTGTCAGTCCTCCTACACTGAAGGTTGTTTTGAATGTCAGAGTTCAGGTTTGTAGATCATTATGGATTTTTTTTTGCTAGATCAGTGGAATAGCACTACTATATTATTAATACTGGTTTATTACAAAATGTAAGAGGCAGATATTAGATTAGCAGGAAGGGTAAATCCTAACATCTGAAAGCAAAACATAGTACTTAAGGTTAATTCTTACAATTTTCCAGGGGTTTGGTGCAGCAATACATTCCATTTTCCAGCAAGCATTCATTTTAGGATACAGCTTTTCAGGATAATTTTTCTGAGTCCACTTACCTTTCAATGTATTCGAGTTACTAAGAGAATATAATGATAGGTTATATAGAATAAGAGTAGGATAGCTTATCTGAATATTGGCTTTGATTTAATCTGTTAAGCCTGGATAAGGTTTTAGTTTTACCTGGAGTCCACTATACTAAGAAACACAGTTGTCATGGTTTTCCTCCATTTCTGCTTTCCCTCTGAAGGTATTCCTAAATCCAAGACTAATATTATATTCAACAGCTAAATAACTTCCAAAAACAAAAATGGCAAGAAAAGCATTTCCAGACAGACATTCATTTCTTAATACACATTGCCACCTGGGGAAACCTGAAGATACAGTATTTGCAATGAAATTTAACATGTTAACTCAAAAAGTCATAGTACTTTCTGAAGTCTATTACATATACTACTATCTCCAAGACATCCTTGAAGTATATCATCAATGAATTCCTTAATATTGTGGCATTTAAAATTTTTACAGAAATTATGCACTTCTTAACCTAATGAAGGCAATAAACGTAATGAACAGCAGGTAAATTAACTGAGCTAATTAGAGCAAAAACATTTCATATTTACTTTGCATTTATTTACTGACTTATTTGCAGGTATAGCTGTATCTATAACAAACAGACAAACTCAAGTCTGTTAGCCACATGGAAATATTTAAGGACCTCTAAAATAGAAATCTTTATATGACGAAAATATTTTAACACTGTTGACAGAATTTGAGCAAGTAGCTCTGTAAATTGCTGTGAGATTCTAATGCCAAAAAAGGCTACTGAAAATTAAAGAGCTGCTGACACCTCATGGCAAACTTTAAAAACCATTCTCAGCTCACACATCTCTACTATTCTATCATTTTCTCTACATTTGTTTAAAAAACATGTATTGGTTTAGTGGTTTCGTAGTAGCACATGGATCAAAATAAAATTGATAACAGTTCCAAGGAAACAGTGTTCATGCAGTTTAGTAAAAAAAAAAAAAAAAAACTCCAGTAGAAAAAAACTCTTAAGAAGAGTACAGATAAAAGGCTGGCTATTCCATCAGTTGATCTACACCAGTCACTAATAGAGAGGTGCTGCTGGTACAATACATACTTATGTTCATTTCAGTATTATAATCCTCTCATTTGGAGTTATCTCAGCTGTTTCAAATCACACAAAGCTGACATTCTATGTAAAATGTTGTCAGCAACTTACACTTTTTAATGGTTCAAAGCTGTTGAAAAGTTTCAAAGCGGTGGAACACAAAACAAAAAGGTATTTTTGCAATGCTTCTGATGTTTTCTCTCCTCCTACACCACACTTTTTTGTGCAGTGTAGTATCTTGTGTTTCCTCAGATGATATTTCCTGACAGAGACACCTTTCAATCTGCCAAGGGCTAAATGCATGCTGGAATGTAAGACAAAAATTCAAAATAAGAAAAAAAAACATCCCAAAGAAGAAATTTAAATGCTGAAAAAGTAATTCTTCCGGTGCAAACAGCAGCAGAGTTTAAATGTGCCATTTTTCAAAACAAAGTCTTCAACAATCAATCTGGGAGGCATAAAATGATTGTTGAATAATTCTGGAAATTAATTATTTTCTTTCTTCAATAACTCATACCCGAGAAGTCAGCAAATATCCTTGTGGTTGCTTGAGATTTCTACACCTGCAAAAGCATTATGACCAGTCAGATCTGTAATGGCTGTAAAAGTGCATTCTGTACATCACAACCTGTTTTACCCTTGCCATGGGTACAGCTGCAAGTATAAGCTGTTTAAGGTAACTATAGGGCATTTATTCCTTTCCATAAAATTCTCTCAGTATTTCCTTATACACAGTCTTTTCCTAAGGCTTCTGTCTCTTCGCAAACTGATTCTGAATGAATCCTACCGGCAAAATTCAGGTAAAACACATGGAACAAATGCATTAGATAAAACGAAACTTTTTGAAAATAACTGAATTTCTTGGAAAAAGTTTAGAGTGGGCTGCTGTATACATTTCTTAGTATAAATTAGCTTAGTTTATCTGCATGTAATAAATTGTTACATCAGGACGGACGTCTGAAAATTAGAGAGCTGCTGAGTTCAAATGTATTCCATATAAATCAGTCTAATTGTGAAATATATATAAAGAATATGTATCTACAATCTGTAGAACACATTTTATACATATTGCATGATAGTCCAGCTTGGGATTTCCTTGGGAGAAATCTAGGAGTTATTGACATCCTCTTGGATGCAATATGAAGAAGAGACATCCATGGCAAGGACCATACTATATCAAGTCCAAGAGGATCCAGGACTTAAAGATCCACAGCACCAATTTTTCTATTTTTTCACCTGAACATGTTGAACATCTCCATTCTTTTACAGTCATTTGAGTAACCAACAAGGTCAGCTTTCACAAGCTACTAAGTGATTAGTCTGTACAGGGAGAGTACTTGCCCATGTTGCAGCATTTGGTGGAGTCAGCTCAATTTTACAAGTTTAAAAATTTTTCATTTTGCTACTCAGAATGATGTTAATAAAAAAAAAAAAATCCCTTATTCCTTATTAGTGTTTTACTATGAGAGTCTTCATTTGCTCCGGAGAGTTCAACTGTACATGGCCTTCAAGAAGTTCAAATTACTTTCTTACTGGTTAACTCTAGGAGCTGTTTCTGCTCAAAATCAGATGCAGAAATCGTTGTCTCTGAGATGTATGTTTAAACTTTGGAGGACTCAACTCTTTACAGAACTACTGCATAAATCTTTGATCTCTAAGCTTGTCAAGGTTTGGGGATTTTGTTTTGCTTCTCCACATTAAAGGTATCTCTGTTTAAGCTTACAACACTCTCCTCATGGACCTTAGCAACAGTTTCTTGCCGTATTCAGGAACACTTTCTCAGCCCATGCATGAGTTGGCTTTTGTTGACAGACTTCACAGGAGATTAAAGCTTAGACCCTAGATAATTGCCATTACCCTTTAATATAAATTTCTATAGTTTCTGAGTTAATCTAAAATATCTAGGTCTGCTGGTGGTCCTTATATAAACTCTGTTTGTGGCTATAATTAAAATAATTAAACTCCTACATAATTTCCTCCATTTTTGAATCTGACAAACTACACCATGTAGGAAAGGCTCCTTTACAGAGATTGCAGTCTCAGAAGAACAGATGACCTAATTAGCAGCAAAGCCTTAGTGCTCCTTATATTCACGTATGCTGTGGTATGTACCCGAGGGTGTTTTTTACCTGTGCTGTATTTCCCAGCTTCAGTAGCTTCCAAGCCTGCTATCATGAGCTATGGAATTATCATAAGTTATGGAATTTTCAATTATTTCCTACTTTTCCTTTCTTAAAAAAATACACTACTGGCCTGCATTAAATTTTACAGGAGTTCATTGTCTTCAGAAAAAAAATGAAATAAGCACAGTTTTTCAGTACAAGGATAATAATTTTCCATTCTTTGTCTATCATAAAAGGTACTTAGAGTTTAAGGTATACTTGAATTGTGTTACATGAAAGGGCTTGCCATCTCCTGTTGCTTTCACCATATTAATGCATTTGCCAGACATAATTAATCCTGGCACTAGGAAGTTAGAGGTAAACCAATGCTTAAACTGTTCCAGTAATGGATACAAGAAGTATATTTCACCTTGCAATCTGAATATTAGAGCACTCCTTGTCTCCTGTGTGTGGTGGTGGAAAACATACCATGGATAAAAACAAAGTTAAATGAAGCAGCAGATATAGTATAAGCAGAAGAATTGTGTGTACATTGTAGAGCATTAACCTGTTCTTTCCAGACAGTTCCATTTTTTTCACAGGAATTCTGATTACAAAACAGTAAAAATAATGCAGAATTACTTCATAATGTTCTGAAGGTTTTGCTAAAATACCTGTTAATGTCATTCATATCTCTTAAGTATTTTTTCCTAAGCTCCACATATTTGCAATTAATATTTTAAGCAGCTGTTCAAACTACTGGTAGAAGATGAATTTTTGATGATATTGTAAAACATCCAACTTGACTGTAAGGATTATATAATATCCAACATGACTGCAAGTGTTTGATTATGTACAAAATATATATAATTGGTGACCACACTGTCCAGTCAAAACTGCTTGTTTTCATATTACTGAACTCCCACAGACAAATAATTTTCATTAGAGCTTCAGAACAAAAAAAAAACTATTTCCAAGAATTCTTCTATAAATAATCCACAGATCATACTCATTCTCAAAATATTTGAAAGGAAAAATACTAGATACTCAAATAGACAGCAGTGAGACAGCAGAAAGTTTAGCTGACATTCATTCCTGGAAGTTTGGAACTTCCAAAAGCCATCATTCTACAACGTGTTTCAATTTTAAGTCTCCAGAGTCCCTATTACAAAGTCAAAATTAATAAAAAGAAAATAAAGGAAACTATAATGTTGTTTAAAAAAACATGTGAAATTTAACACAAAAGCTGCTAAAATAACATTACTGTCCGACATAAACCTAAAAATACAAGGGAATTCCAAACTAGGGCAGATGCAATAACCTTAACGCAACCCCGTTGTGCCTACCAATTGCATACATATGGTATGTAAACTAACCCGCTGTTCTGAGACCCTCTGCTAGAGGACCATATGTGCTGCAATTGGTAAAGCACAGAGGAGCTGTGTGAGGAGTGCTTTGTCACTGCTTATACTAACTTTCTTCTTGGGTCACACACACACCTTCATTACACCATAACCTGTTTGCTTCCACATTCCTGCTTTCTCCCTGACTTTGCATTTATTCTGCTAATTTTAGTTTCATTTGGTTTGATCATTGAGACAAAATTCTTGTCAGTAAGATTTTCCTGCTGAACACTATTTGACAAAATAATTGCATTAGTTCTGTCTCTTAATCATTAGAATTTTCATCTCAATAAGTTTCTTAGGTCCTCTAAAAAAATTGGCATATATCTTGCTTTGGTCCTATCATCTCAGTGACAGTCAGTTTCTTTCACCCAAATTCAGAGATGTTTGTTTGGCTTCTCCAAACTTCTTGATAAGTCTGAAAATAAATTTCTATTTGTTCTACCTATTTAGCAAAAACTCACTCTCTGGTACATAAGAGATTTGAGTTGAAATATTTCACCATATTATACTTTTGTACTTTTCACCACTTTGACGATTCTCTGCGTAACTTAGTGCAGATTAACATCATCCATTTTCTTGTAAGCAGCAATGTAGACAAGATGTATCTTTTACGCCATTAAGTATTGATACTTATCATTTATTATTAAAGAGGCTACATTCCTTTTCCCACCATTTTGAATGTCTTTTGAAAATAATAGGTTTAACATAATACCTCAGAAAGAAAGTGTTATCCTCCTTGGACACTACACATGCCTACAAGCTCTAACCAGCTTAGGAAATAAGTCCAGGTATAAAGTAAAACAACAAAAACACATAATTAAGAAACAACATACATGAAGCGTGCACATGTATGAATGTAAGAATGCACACAAAACCCACAAATCAACTATGGTATAGTAGATGGCAGAACATCAAGTTCAAGGTATTTTGATATTTTTGTGATTTTGGGTTACATCATCAAGTATAAAACTCATTAAAAGGCGCAAAAAGGGCAACAAAGAATGCTCTGGAATTCTGTTTTATTATCTAGCTTCCAAAATCCCTCACTGAATTTTGAATGCTTATTTCAGCACTCACAGCAGGATGGAGACTGTACAAAGGTGGGCTTGTTTTCCTGTAGTCCCAGGACTTTCCTAGTGCTGGATCAGTCAGGTTGCAAATGGAAGCAGCCTCAGGCACTCTGCTCTAGGCTGCTCTAATTTAAGACAGTTACCACAGGCCTCTGGGGGCCAATTTATGGGTAAGGTGTCAACTAGAAGTATGAGCTGTATAGCCTCCCCTCATGGAGTGGTGCAGAACTCTTGCAGTGCCTCCACATGAGGGGAAGGTTTCCTTTTTCTTGGTGGGATCCTAAATGTTAATCAGGTCTGCATGCGCACACTTCAAGGCAGTAATGGATCTTATCCAACTGTGTCCAGCCCAAGAGCATAACCAGGACATTTCAGTAATCAAAACTAAAAAATGCAATTGTATGAAACCATAGGATTTTTTTCAGGACAGAAGGAGATGAAATATATTCTCTTCCACATACAGTTTCACAGTCCTTTTTATTTTGGGATTAAAAAGGTGGTAGGACGTACTGATCTCAAGCTACTTTATGCATATTTATGTAGATTTATGCAACTAAATGTCACCACATTCCAGAGAAGGCCAGTGACAAGCAGGACTTTTCTTGAGCTTCTACAATAAGACATTGGAAGAAAAAAAAAAAGTTTTCTCTGATTTTACATTATTTAGACTCCTTCACACTCTCTTTTTACTCCAGTCATTCCCCTCTTTTGCTGATATATTTTCATGGGGGCTACAAAGTGAAGAAGGATAGTAATATTTTTAGGATAAAATCTATTAAAGGCCATGTCAGATGAAGCCAGGGTCAGAATCATGCCTAGTAATAAATGGAGCATCAAAACAGTGTAATATTTGTTTTCTTATTTGTGAGTAATTTTTTTTTTATATTGATGATTGTGCCTTTAGTATTAACATTTGGATTGCTCTCTCAATGTAAGGGTGACTTGAACTCAATATATAAATCGTTACACATAAAGGAACATCTCAGAAGCTTTGGTTCAGTTTCCTTGTGACATTGAAAAGGATGAAGAATTCCTGGCCAGCTGCAAGTGCTAAGATCCCATTCACATAATGTTGAATCAAAGTAGACCCTAAGAGAAGGAATGGTTTCAAAGAACATAATATCCTTCATTAAATGCTTGGTTCTTATCCAGGTTACCCCTGAAGTAAATTTGAAATTAATTTACATTCTTTTAAGAATGCCTTTCTACTTTTCTGTCTACTTTTGATGGCCCAAAGTAGACTACATCAGAAAAGAATGAATTTTTGGCTTTGGAAGCTAATTCACACAGGGTAAGATTTGAGATGTTTTAGTTTTGTATGTGCCATTATATGCATGAAGAAGGTAACTACATCAGGGAGCAGTAACCTTATGTGGTTTGTAATCTCAGGTATAGAAGATATGCTAATCATGGATTAGCTTCTTAATTTCTTAAAAAATATCCATATCTAATGACAAAATACTGTAGACAGTAACCTGACAGGCATTGTGCTAGACGAGATGCGCTTTTTAGTCAACTTCCTTTTTATTTTCAAACGTTTCTCCTTTCACTCTTGTGGCCTATAGCTGTGCAAGTGGATAAGTGGCTCTTTCAGATCCGATGCCAACATCAGTCTACAAATTGGCAGATGGTGCCATGAGGCGAGGCAGTTAGTTGGCAAGCCCCCCACCCCCTGCCCTGCAACCAATTTAGCTTCTTATGTTGGCATGGATCCTGCCATCCTGAGCCAGTGCCCAAACTAGGCCTTCTAGTGTGTGACTCAATATGCTACTGCTTAGCCCTAGGACAGCTAATCATGTATTCTTTCAAAATTGATGTGAATTAATTAGGCACTGTGGGCAGGGTCTGAAGGGGAGAAAGTGCATGGTCCTACTAAGTAGAGCAAAGCAGAAACGCATTCCCTGGTAAAACAAAATGCCCTCCCCTTCTGCCAGCGGCTAAGCACTGCCATTTATTTACTCCTACATCACCTTTCTGTTGAGCAAGATCAGGTTTGATCTGCTGGGTACTCATTAAGTTGCAACATATTTGTTTTGTCAATTGGCACCAACATTCAGGATTTTTTTTTCCCCCTGGCAAATATAGATCTTCTTGGCAATTGTGCACCCCAAGAAAAGGAGGAAGTGGAAAGCCCAGTGCCATATAAGTGTAATTAGCTTTAACTGGAGAAACAGAAGCTGGAGTTCAGACAAGCTTGCTGGCTGAGTTATGGGGGAAACTTAACCAGGAAGTGCTGCTGTATCAGTGGGAAAGTACTGTAGCTATGGATACTAGGGATTGCTGAAATATAATTCAGCTACATAAAGGCCTAAACAAAATGAAACAAATCACTTCCTTTCCAAAACTTTAGATATTAAACTCACAGCATTAGGCCAAAAACAGAAACCCTTTCAACTGATAGAGTGACAGGCTCATAAATTTCACCACAAAACCTTGCAGTGGGAAGGACTCTCTCCTGGCCGGGTTTCTTACCAGGGACCCTGTGTGGACAATGGCATGTTTGCACAGGCATTGGAATCAGGGATGCAGACACTACAGAAAGTTTGATTTTTCCCTCGTGCCTTGGAGTTTCAGTCCAACTTGCCAGCAGATGCCATATATACAATGAAAAGTCAAGTAGTGGAAAAACAGAAATATTATTTTAAGGCTTTAAATACAGAGGAATGTGAAAAATCGCATTTTGGATCTATTATTTTCTTGTTAAAGTAAACTAATGCTTCTTTGGGAATAATACATTTCATGAACAGCAAAATTATTTCAAAGTTTCAGCTGAAATTTTTTGCTGAGAGTTTCTGCTTTGGAGGTTTCAACAGTTGCATTCACCATTGTGTTTGCTTACAGTTAGATTAGAAAAACAAGCAATGACTCTTGTGCAAGTGGTGCATCTGACAATCATTAGAAGTGTTTTTATGAGGTTTATAATACTACAGTTCTTGTTGTGGGCCTTGTATAAAGCAGTTTCAGGATGGTGCTAAAGTAAAGTAACAACCACCTATGTGATTCTGCTACTCTATTCAGTATGGCACCATTTTATATTGGCATACAAAATTGCAGATGGAGAAGAAAATATTTACATTTTTTATGCAGGAAGTCTGCAGTTAAACAAAGCAAATTTGTTATTTCTTCTGGCTAGGTTCAAAGAAGGATTTTTCACAACTTAAGCTGACTTCCAGAAAGGAAGATAGGGATTTTATATAAATAAAAATTGGAAGTATTAGGATTTGTGGGATTTTTTGGCTCAGGTGGTTTGTTGCTTTTGGAGGTGAAGGAGAGGGGATTATGAATCCAAAAAAAGGGAAAAAAGGGATTTATAGAGGGTAGAGAAAACAAGAAATACAGGAAAGTAATGCTGACCAACCAGAATTATTAGCACATTTCCCCCTTTCTTTTCTTCACTTTTATTCTTTTTTCCTTCCACCAGGGAACAACCTGATCAGCAATATGAATTTAGTTACCTAAGTATGCCCTCCCTTCTGCAAATCATTCACTTAAAGAGCATGCAAAAACCCCCACTATACTCCAGAGCAGCAAGAAAGTGGGATTAAAGACCCATGGGAACTGTCTAACATCTTACAAAAAACAAAAGTCACAAGAGTAATCAAAGGTAAAGGTCTTAGACATGACAAGGAACAGTAGGGAAATCAAAAATATCTCCAACAGAAAGCTGAATCCAAAACGTAGAGGTTGTACAGATGCCACACATGTAAAATAGCAGAAGTTAAATACAAATCTAAGGGGAAGAGTGAGGGCAGAAAAGGAGAAAAATGTTACTAAGTAAAGGCACTGAAAAACTCATCATTAGACCTGACACTGAATTAAGGCTAAATCATACCACAGGAAGTACAGTCTAAAGCAAGGGCGCACTTCAAGAATCATAATTTTATAATAAAGTACCTAGACACACAGTTTCAAACAGAGAGAAATCAATGAAAAGTATACCTTCTATAAGTAATAAAAATTTCCTCACTATAGAAATTGTTGCAGCATTTGCCACACTGCATACCACAGTCAAGAGGGCCACAATACACAGAGTGCTACCATACAATTTCAGAAGGCTTCAACCCATGCAGAGTAACACAATACCTTACCAGAGGACTTCAGGCATCTGCCCAAACAGAGTAATATCATATCAATCAGAAGGCTGCAAGCATCTGCCCTTCTTGTTCTTTAGCCCAACCTTTTATACCCCTCATGTTCATGCACTGCTCCTGTGAGCCCTCTGTTCCCTTTGGTGGTTGGTCAGTACCTGGGCACTCCATGGCTCATTGCTGCCAATGCTGCTCACCTGCTTCTCACAGCTGTGCCCATTGGGGATGAGGCTCAGGCCACATCCCCACTCCCAATTACCACAAACTGTGTACCTACAGGAAATGTTTTTTAAATATTTATAAAACTAAATGTTCGGTTAGTTGTAAAAAATAGCTGTACAGTTTTAGACTTGTAAGCCTATCAGAGACACAAAGTTTCAGCAGTAGTTTTTAAGAGGGAAAGAAAGGAAACGTCTGGTTTTTAGAACATGTCCTATCAAGATATTTGTTTTTAAAAATTTAAAAATCAATTTTATTCAGTATTCATTGAAAAATTATCCTGTGGCGTAACCTTGGCCACCCAGCCTTAACAGCTGTTGTTTGTACTGGAGGGAGTGACAAAGCTGAACACACACCAGGCATTTGAAACTGCAGTTTTCACAATAGACAAAGTACCATAACCTGCAAAAGAGGAAAAACAAAGTGCCCTACTTCATCTCTAATTGTGATTTCAGAAACTTGACATGGATTAACTAACTTTTAAATCTAGAATCAGAACCTATGTCATTTTTTTTGGTCCTTTATCTCATTGTACATTGAGGTAGGTACTTAGAAATATGTCTAGCACTTTTCTAGCACTGTAAGTTCACACTAACAATATGCCCAAAGAAGAATAAATGTGAAGGCCAGTATTACCTTGTCATGCCAAAATGTCAGTGTGCATTAATTAAGAAGATACTGGGGACCAGAGAAACTCTAAGGTGAACCTTACAGGTTTGTACTTAGCTTTAACATACTCAGCATTTATGGTGATTCAGTAGAATTGTCTATCTAGCTCTCACATTCCCGACCTGCGTTTCCAAGTGAGAAGTGAGTTGGTAGATTGATTTGGCAGAAAGGTTTTGGCATCTTAATAGGAAGCAGAGGAATTAAAAACTATGAACTTGGAAAGCAATAAGCCCATAAAAAACCAAATATTTAATGCCAGCAAGCCCAGTATTTTGCAATACATAGTCTTTATCTTTCAACACTACTCTTCAGCAGAATTACAAACAAATTGGAGTAAGCGTTTGGTCAGTAAATACAAAAGATGAAGATTTTTTTTCATTGAGCAGTTCTTATTTATGCTTTATCTTGTGAACAATCTTTTTTTCTTGTTATCCCTGTTATTCTGAGTTTTTCTTTCTAATTAAGTGTATTTGGAGAACAGTTTTGGAAATGAAAGTTTCCTTTTGTGCACACTGATGACCAAAGCAAAATAGATTGCTTTATAATGTCCAAGTGCTTTTGATTGTTTTGCCTTTGGTTGTTTTGGTTTGGGATTTTTTTTTTCTGATATTTCTTTAGGAAAGACAAGTGGGGCATATTCTGTGGCTGGTCAAACAATTTTTCCCTTCAAACGAAAGACCATCTGATAACGTCTGTTGTGCTGCACTGTGCTTTTATGCTGTGAAGTGTTTTCCAACAGAAAAGAGAATTTAACTGTGTTTTAAATATTTCATTAAAGGAATAAAAAATACTGAATCTTAACAGCTTTTAAAATATAATTCATAATCCAAAGGTTATTTTAATGTGTTGGCTCCAAACTAGCATTCTGACAATAATTTATTTTCATATATTGTTATCTTTAAAATTATTTGAATCCTAGATAAATGCAATGAAGAGGAACTATTTTAATTAAAAAACAGAAGCAAAACAAAGCCAAGAAACAAACAAACAAACAAAAAAAAAAAAAACAAACAACAAAAAACCTCACATAAAATGGCTTAAAATATATAGACAAATTAAATATCTTTTGAATATCTATTTTACTCCTTGGTCCCAGGCAAACAATGGAACTATTAGAAAAAACACATTACTATGCTTGGCAATATTTCATATGCTATTTGACAATCCATAGAGGCTACTTCTCCTTCTCCATAAATAAGATATATTATTTAATGGGTCTCTTTTATCTTACACATCATAGCAAATCTACAGGAACATCACTTAACCTCCTCTAGCCATCTTTCACCTGCCATATTCTCACAGACATGAATAAACCAAAATTATAATACTTTAGATTTTTGTATAATGAATATGTATTTTCACATGCTAAACGTTGTCCCATCCACAGCAGATTTCAGAATGTCAAATACATTAAAAGTACTGTTTTGAAGAATGTATAAGACTTCCAAACATCTTGAGGATATGTAAAACATTATGAAATCAAGTGACTGCGAGCTATGACCCACATACTTCAGCTGTAAATTTCCAAAGTCAAATGTGTACTATTCTAATAGTTTCTTGATCCTCCTCATGTAACTGCCTCAGCAGATCAACATGACAGGTGTCACATGCCATGTTTTGTGAGCCACAGCATTGCTGACAGCAAGAAAATGACAACTGGGCAATTGATCACCTATTTCTTATTGATGACTGTACAAAAACCCAACCATATCACATCCTTAATTCTTTCCAAACTTTCACATCAGTTAGTCTCAGAACTAATGTAAGCCCTTCCCTCTTTCTTAGGAATTTGGAAAGCATAAGGAAAGCTCCTAAGTGGGTGTAGTTTGGCACAGGTTTTAAAAATGACATTTTTACAAATGGCATCCATGTCAAGGTATATTTACTTGAGAACCTGGTTCTCATTTTAAAAAATGCAGAATGCTTAGATAGATTACAGCCATTTGCTTAGCTGATAATTTTTCTGACATTGTATGATTATTTGTGACTTTTTGAAAGAATCAATCCTTTTTGTTATACTAGGCAAGAATATGATGAATTATTTAAAAATAGGAACTTGTATAAAGCCATGAAAAGTGGAGAAAAACAGAATTCTGCTTTCAAGGCTATTGTAAAGCAAGACTTTACTTGAAATCTTACAAAAAGACTTTTCCCTATGATTTCTGCACAACCTTCAGACACCCACCTGAGGTTAATGGATGGTTGCTCAGACAAGCCTCAAAAATCTAAATCTTGTGATTTGACTTACTTGGTAAAGTACTTGTTTTATGATTTATTGCTATTCACTTTCAAAAAGGGCTGCATTTTATGTGTGATTTCTATTGTGATAATGATGAGAAACACCAGCCAGGATGTTATGTGAATGCAGAACAAGGAAGTTGGTTTCAAGAATAGACATCTGTACAAAATAATTTCTCTTCCCTTTGCAGCTGTTCAGTATCATACAGATGCCAGTTCTAAGACGCTGAGAATTGTGATGATCACGTTTTGCAGGTGCTCAAAATGGACACAGCTGCTTTTAAAAGACATGGATATTTTCAAATTATCTGTGTTTCCTAGTATGTTTTACAGCTCTCTGGTCTCCCACATCTGTGCTATCCACTTAAGTTGCAAAATATTTGGTGCTGCTGTGAAAGAGCACTGCATATTTGCCCAGCATGTGGGTTCTTGGATTGTCCCTTAGCACTTCTGTAGTAACCAGTCAAACAGAAATTTTAACTTAATGATGTTATAACAGAGAAAGGTTTGTCAAGATACTGTAGGTTCAATGAGCCTTGTAACATCAGTGTGTCATAGGAACATCAAAAAGTCAGAAAATTTTCCCACCCAAATTCTCTTCTCATAACAGAACCAGCTAGACCTGTGTTAGTCCTGAGACATGTGTGCCTAGTGTGCTCCTGTTCACAAAAAAGCTGCTATCTTTCCCAGTGATATGTTCTACTTTAGGAATATTGCTCATATTATCCAATCTGACTCTCCTTTGCTGTGATTTTAGTGAATTGCTTTCCTCCAATCGACAACAGAGAGTAAATTCTTCCTTTTTCTTTTCTGTTTGCTCTGGTAGAACATGCTTTCTAAATCTTGGATAGTTATTTCTCTCCTCTAGATTGTCCCAAGGATTCATCCCTTTCTTGACTGTTGTACCAAACTCACACATTACCAATTAAAAGGATTATTTTATAATAATAATACCAATTAAAAGAAAAGGATTTTTTTGTGTCCAGCTTGTGCTTTCTATGGCATTCCCCTTTTTAGTAGTGCCATCCTGTTCATAACACTAGCTTATCATAACTACAAACACTAAATTTATTCCTGCAAAACATTCTTATAACATAGGTATTTATTCCCTACTCTACTTATGAGTTAGCAAGTATTCCACCATAACTCTTTATGCTTCTGAAGACATTCACTTTAGTACTTCTAAAGAGAACACCTCTTTGTCAAGAACATTTGATTTATAATCTTGTTTTGCTGTTTATTTCTGATTACTTAAGCAGCACACTCTTTCCATCAGACAAACCATTAGCCTAAGCCTCAGTGTTATCTCACAGCTCAGGTATCATCTCTATTTTTCTTGGAAAGACATGCAATTTAATCTGTATTCCTTTGTAATATTAGACTCAAAGTGATTAGGTAAGCCAGGGGATTTGTGTTTTGATGAAGATATAAGTGGAGTAAAGTAGAATTAGTCAAGTTCATGGAATTAAGTCCATAAAGCCTGTTCTAGTCTTTGACTCTAGAGATTTTTAGGGTACATGTTGCTGTAATACATAAATAAACACTTTAGTGTATGTGGTCTGCCGTAATACTTCCATATTACTGTGCCCACTTGGCTCCTGTACCAGTGACAGTTATAAAAAGAGGGTCAGACAAACTTGATGTGTGACCCAGTTTTACAATTTTAACTAGGATTCTCTATGCAAATCAAACCCTACTGATGTAAATGAGATATAAGTCAAACTTGTGGGCCCTAGTGAAAATGAAGTCTGTATATGAACCAGAATCAGAAAAAGCCTTAGAGAGGATGAGACCCAAGACAATGTAAACTATTTCTTAAAATATAAAAATAATAATGCTAATGATGCTGATGATACAGTTAATGATATATCCAAATCAGTAGCAATAAAACCTCATGCACTATACTAAGAGGTGAAAAAATATATTTAGAAGTACCATTTATTTCACTGAGATGAGAGCTTGAACTATGGAAAGCATTTATGATATTATAAAATAAAAAGATTTTTTCTGTTAACATTACTCTTATTGCCTCACTCATTCCTGCAGAATAGCAAAAAACTGATTACAAACTAAAATTTTCATCTTGATTTCAGTGTTCTCTTTAAGTTATCTTTAGCAATATTCCAGGCCTAGCTTTTAATGTTATACTGCAGATTTCTGAGAAAAAATGGTGACATTTAATTCATTCAATGGAACAGAGCTGCCCAACAAAGACAAGAATTGACAGAAATCCCAAGTAAGGTACTGTGTCACATTGCAAGCCTACATAGAGAAACCTATGCTCAAATTAAGTTCCTCTTAGCACTAATCGTATGATGACTACATCCTAGTCAGTGGCATCAAGCAATGGTGACTTTTCAGATGCATACAATGCAGTTCATCCTACATTTTAACAAAAACTCTATTTTAAGAATTCAAAGATTTAGTGAATATCATATTTTATGATTTATAATAGCTATAAAAATATCTAAGAGATCCTTAAAAAGACTTTTAATATCAAAGCAAAAGAAAACACAAGTGAATTCCAAAATGTTTGCTGTGGTCACAGGACCAAAACCAAACACTGGAAAGCTGCTGTGATGGTTGCATATCCATTTCTTCAAACCTTATTAGGAGAGATATTGGCAGGATTTAAATTTTGTAGTAGAAATGCAAGATCCTGAAGCTGTTGTGTTTTAAGGAAAGTTCCACTGAGTGGCTTTCAGCAAAATCAAACACATCCTCTCAAGCCCAGTGTCATTAGTAGACTGACACAAAAGAGACTTGTCCTGGCAGAGCACTGCTCTTGCTTGAGCAGGCCCACACTGAGACTGAAAAACAAACAACCTTGTCAAAAAACAAAGTCCTAGTGGCAGATTTACCCACGGGCTGGGTGTGCTCTGAGTCATGCTGTGGAAGGAAATACGCTGTTGTTGCCCATAATTTGCTCTCTGTTTCTGGAGAATCTTTCTCCTTGCAATGTGTTTATATTTTAATGCATTCAGTCCTGACTTGCTACTTTCCTCTTTACAAAGGATTTAATAGCAATTCCTAATTTCCATGGCCTTTGATAGATTCACTGCAGGTGAAATCCCTTGTGTTCAAAAGGTCTCCTTCCCAACTTCTTGACTACTTGTTCTCACATCAGGGTGATTTATAAAAGAAACTGTATATACTGCTTGTATTGTCTTGCTGCCTGCAGAGGGGTTTTTGAACAATATGATCAAGTACTTCTTATTCACTGTTCTCACAAGCAAACAGCCTTAAATCTCAGAGTGTTATGAAACCTTAGGAAACGTAATATGCATGATATAACTGGCACTGCAGACTAACAAGCCTTCAAGGTACCTTTACTTCAAAACTTGTTCATATAGAAGAATAACACACATATTTGTGGTTTTTTTTTTTTGTTTGTTTTTTTTTTTATTCTAACACAGAAGACAACCATGATAGTTTGCCTTTAATTTACCAAGAATTTCCATTTGATGCAGGAGTATATTAATGTTAGAAAAATAAGCTTAAAGATTTATGGCATTTTCCTCTAAATTCAGATGCCAACCTATAGATGGTTTCAGACAGATTTTTCTGCCCCAGATTGTTGCATCCTGGGTTTGTGCCAGATGATTAAGGGTTTTCTACATTTTTAAAAAACATACATACATATATATATATTTATATATGCATACATATATATACTTCATAAAATATCCAGCTGAAACAAAAACATGAGTAAATTATTCATTAAAGCTTAAAGGCTATACATATATAATCAACAGGCACCAAAATATATTCACTGAGGAACAATAAACTGTAATAGAAAAATATTTGTCAAATATTTAATGGTCATAATGAGCCATAGCCTATCACTTCTCTAAGTGTAGCACATATATATAACTTTCCAGGATGTCTTCAGTATGAGCAAGAAGATTAATGGATAGTTGGATACTACATGATACTACTCTAAGTTGGAGGATAGGATGATGTTCACTTAGAGAGAAACCATGTCTCTGATAGATTAGCAGTTATTAGAGCAGGAGAAAAATGCTCAAATGAACAAAAGAATACTGGACAGAAAAGTATAAATGTGTATTTATAGTCCACTACAGTTAGCTTTGAATCTGGTTAATTAAAAAAAAAAATAAATAAAAGGAATGCAGGCACAAAACTATCAACAAAATTTTCAGTTCCTAACCATTAAGCTGAATAGGATTTCATCAAATTCCCCACTTCCATATCAAAAAGTAAGTTTATCTCCCTTATGGTTTGAAAATAAAAGATATGAGCTCGCAAACATCCTGAAACAATAACTAATTGTGATTTGTGTCACCCCCAACATTTTACTTAATTTCGCATCTGACATAAAAAAGGCCATTGGAAAAACACTTTGGAAAACCGCTTTGTATGTGACTCAAGGAGAAACCTATAATGTGTCAGTCTTCGGGTCTTGTGCTCTCTTGCTGTGCTTCCCGCTCTACACGGATGACAAAGGACTTTATTTTCGCCTCTGATACACCAGGGTGGAGCAGGGAGCAGAGGCTCAACATACGCCACCCGTGACATCTCTTCACAAGGGCAGAGGTAACCTAGTACTGAACTGAAAATAAGGATGGGGCCAAATATTAGCATGGGGATGACATAGACATAATCACAAGGCATTAACTGTAGAAAAATAAAATTTACTTTGCTTCTGTTTTATAGAACATCAACAGATGTACCAAGAGTTATATTGCAGTAGTTAAATATGATTTTTTCTGTCTCTGTGCTTAGGAAACCATTTTTTACTGCAATCTAGGTTTTATAAAATGCCTGTTGACATGCAGTTAGCTATCAAGGTCCGTATGACAAGTCATAACCTAAAAGTCAAAAGGGAAATAGTCACGCAACAGAAAATATCAAAATGTTTTTACACAGCATACATACCTGAAACCATTTGGAAAAGCAAAAATCCACTGATTTGTGCAAATAAATGGAAATGCATTTTTATGAACAGACACACTATCTTTAATTCCTCATTCTTTGTGAGCAAAACTATACCATAACTGTAAATGTATATCTTAATACACATAATACATCATGCAGAGAAATTTATTAAATGTTGTCTGCTCTTTGAAAAACTGGGCTGGGATATCTACTCAGTCTGGTTTTCTCCTTTCATACCTTCTGTTCTTTATTTTTCTTTGCTCTTCTATATGTACTGTCAATAAAGGCCTTGACATTTCTAAAGAGTAAGCTAATTTTTCTAGCATCTATAAAGGGGTACCATTTGCTAGATAATTCATTAAGAAACCCACAGAATTGTTTATACTACATTTTTAACTTCCTAATGTAATATCCACATTCTACAATTTCAGTTTATCTTCATTAGGAACAAAATGAGAATATATAAAATTCCCCATGATTTTGTTTTACTGAGGGCCTGGAACTGCAGCATGCATGAGACTTGCACATGCTGCATCAAGGTACAATAACTGAAAAAGCAATACCCATCTTGAACATTGCCACACTGACTTACAGAATTGTGCCCTTGAGAAAAAGACTGTGAGAAAAATGGAGAGCCATGCAGTGACAAAAATGAAATAGAACTGTCATCTGGCAGTTCTTCATAGTCCATCACGTAAACTATTACAGATATAAAAGAGCCACGGAGTGCTTGGGCAAAGGTTGTTAAACCACTACTCCAAGGTCAGGTCACAGCACATTGCTAAGATTGTTAGTAAAAGATAAACCAGTTTTCACTATGAAACTTGACATTGCCAGTTTTCAACCTCACCTATAATACTATATGCTCGCAGCTAGGGACACAGCTGGATAAATTAATAATACAAGAGTTTATAAGAACAGTTCTCATTGATGTTAAGAGCATTTAATATTGAAGAAACATAGTTTTCTTATCAAATAATGTGAATGTGATTTTCATGTTACTTTACCTACATTTTTATTCCATTGATATATTCTGTGATAATTCTGTGCCTATCTTTTAAAAAAGAGTCTCTTTCACAGTGAGATTATTTCTTTGGAAGGTAAAAACTAAAAGGTCAGCCCAAGATCTAATTGACCCCCAGTTACCAAAGTTTAGGTCCAGATCAAGAGATTATCTTGAAAAATTAGTACCTTTTAATATTTGAGGGTTTTTTATTTGCCATCTTATTTTTCAAACATTTTAGGTAACCTTGATAACGATTCTCATTTTTTCTTAGTAAGGATAGGGATTGAAAGCTTACTTAAACAAAGATGAAAGCTGTTTTTCTCCTGTAGTCCCCTGTCTCAAAGATCTAGTCATTTCAGTTAGTATGAGCCAATATGAGACACATGATTAAATCATGAGAGATAGCAACACAGACAATGTGCAGATGCCTCTGATCTCAGTGAAGAAGGAGAGATGCTGGTCAGCCTTTTCCTGACACAAGTAAAATTCAACAAATACAAAACAGAGATGCAGAAACTCTTGCCTTTAAGCCATACATGAATCAGAATTGCCAAATGCATACAGGACTCTAATTTTCAGAATTCCAGCGCTCTTCTAGTTACAAATGAAGCTATTGATTCTCAGCAGCTCTAAAAATTCAATCCCTTAGAATTTTACAAGGGCATTGATGGATGTTAATGTAAAGCAAAATACTTGGTCTATTGCCATAACAGAAAATGAAGTGCTGAAAACTGTGTCTGGTTACTAAATACTTTAGCATTCTCAAAATATTAGTTAATTTAACCACTGTCCTGTCTAAACATGAATGTGCTTGTGGCTACTTACCAGTTATTCCTGGTTTGTGCTTTGATACTCGGGCATAGTTTAAGAAACCAAAGAAGGATTATGGAGGATTCTGCTCATTTTTTTATCATTAAATAAAATAGGAATAAAGCATACTGCTAATCTGACTACAGAAATTGGTATGTCCCTACGTACTATACCCCCAGAAAGCAAGCGTGAGATACACAGACATGAAGAGCACAGCAGAGGCTGCTTACATGCACACAGCAAGTCTCTGCTTTCCAGTTCATTTGGGGTTTTCTTTGTTGCTTTTGAGTTTGGGGCCTTTTTCTCCAAGAGAATACAATAAAATCATTGACCAGGAATTCTGCCATACATAGTCTGTAATGTTTATCAGAAAAAAAAAAATTATCTAACCAAAGCAAGAAGCAAGGGGTGCAAATATCTGATCAATTTGATAAGTCTGTCTAGCACTCAAATGCCAGTGTGCTAACTAGCTATTATATGATTAGTATTTAGCACACATACTTAGAACCAAAAGATAAATATCCCTGGATTATTGTCTGTAAGGGAGACTTTCAGCTGCCTAGGAATGTTCTTGTAACTATTCTATCTTTGAGTCTTCACCTTATCATTCATAGCAAGTGGGTCACACCACCATTAGTGTTCCAACATTGTCCGAAATAAATCAGATGAGTTGTTTAGCTAGAATATAACTGTTGCCTTCTACAGAGTACATGAACCTTAATAAGGCTGCTAGCTATCATAATTTTTTTATCTCAGCTGTTAAAGGATAAATTCTCAGAAGTTGATACAGTTGAGGTCCATTTTCCCCTCCCCCAAATACTTTAATTTACAGGCACTCTCTGTATATGGGTTAAGAGATGGTCTCTTTGTCAAAATTACACTTGTGCAATTGTTCAGAACTACTTGAATTTTCAAGTAAAATAATATCCTGAATATTATAGCACAATAAAGCATGCATTTAAGTTGCCATAAAAGTTTGATTTTCATACTATGAACTTTCAGAAATAGTTAATATAAAATGTTTACCATGGGGGCTTTGTAAATATTAACAGACTGAGTCTCTATTTCCTTACACTGTTTTTGTACCAGCATATCATAATAAAAAGCAGAGAAGACAGCTCAGGCTCTGAGAAAGCAATGTCCTCTTCATGCTGGACAACTCAGAGCTCTTCTGCTTCTACAGTGGGTATTAACACTGGCAGTTTGATACATAGTGCATTATATTGAACAAGGAAGTTTTTGATAGAGATGTGCATAATGTAAAATGTATAAGCAGCCCAGAGCACAGAGCCTGGAATGTGTGAGCACCCTCAAAGAAAGAAGCTAACTATGTTAGGTTATCTTTTTGCTTTCTTTATTTCCATGGCCCAGTAACTCTTGACTTATTCAAGACAACAGATCAAATTCATTATTAATGGGAAGTCTTCAACTTGCACTAATCCTAAACTTGCAGTGGAACCAGCTATGAATGATAAATGAAAGGGTGTGTCAAATATTTTTGTTATATTCCACTTAAAGTTCTATTAAGCATTTAAGTAAACTCAATATTACCACAATTAGAATTAGGTAAATTTGCTTTAGAGAGAACTTTAAGTCTCAGAAATAAAACTGTTTGACCATGGTATTAAAAGAAAATACCATTTCCTCCTTATTTAGCTGATAATCAGTGTCTATGTTATACTATTTTAAAAAGTGTGGAAAAGCCGTGAAAAAGATCCTGGACTGAGCATTCCAAGCAGATGGAATGTGTCTTTCCACCCAGGCTGAAAAAGGCATACTCATAGAGCATGGCAATTTCAGGAGCATCAGGGTCCTGGATTTTTCCTGTTGGCCAGCTCCAAGAGATGACATGCAGAGGACTTTGGGTGACACCAGTTCTACTCTGAGGGTCCTAAATTTTCTAGTGTTGCACATAGGCAAAGCCGTATAAAATAAGGGCCTTGTTACCCATGTAAAATCATGGCTCAGGCCTGCTACTTTGGCTAAGTAGAAAAGGACTATGGGAAAGTGACTCAGCTGAATTGGAGGTAGAAAAACAAATTCTATAACCATTACATGCTCACATCGTGGTGTATGGCGGTTGGTTGGATTTTGTTTGTTATGATTTAAAACTGTGCAATGATAATGGGCTACCTGCTTAAAAAGGTCTGGTTTTTGCAATAAAGCAGCTCTCCTTTGCACCTGCCTGGGGACTCTGCATCACTTTGTACATTCTAGCACATTACAGAATAATTTACCACAAAAGCCTATTCTATAATATGAAGGTTATCTAAAGTTAAGAATGGCAATATTTTCATTATATTTAAAATGATAATTACATATACTCTGATTTATGTTTGGAATATTCCTGTTGCTGGCTCTACTATATTTAGAATTTCTTGCATTAACACACCAGCCAAAACACAGGTCAGGGGGAAAAGATTCAACATAAAGTTTGCACTGATGCTTATTCTGGGTATGTAGACAACTGTGTGCTAATTTCTGTCAGAAGTCACCCACTCATAGGCCTGGAGTCAGTCTCTGGACGTCACATGATCTCTTATTTTATTCAAAGACTTTATTTGATTTTGAAATGTTTTGGGTTCTTTTATTTTATAGCTTTTAGTTTTGTAGAAATTTTAATTTTAAGAGTGCTCTGATAGTTTCTTTCTAGTTTAAATAAAAAATCATGAGGCAAATCACAAAGCCTCCAAGGAAAACTAGGACAAAATTTTCGTATTTATAGGTAGTTTCTTTGAAAAATTAAAGTTACATTCTTAAAAGAACTGGCCTACTGGTTTGAAACTTTATGACATAAATTGTCAGTAGCTTTTCAATTTATTTGCCTTCATCTAGCTGGGGAAAACATAAGCCTTGAACTTACACTGTTCTTTTTTCTTCCTTGAACGTTGTATTTTGGTCTTTAGTAATTTTGTGTTATGTTATGCTGCTTCTGTATGCTGCCTATAGGTAGAATAATTTAATATTTTCTTTTCTTAAACATTTCCCTATTATTTACACAAGTAGCTTTGGCTCTATCATATAAAAACAATCACTGTGGCTTTGCATCCTTTTTAGTTCCCATAGCTTCATCACCCACATAATTTCTGCCTGTCTTGACATTTACATACCCATTTGACAGTGATTGAGTATTTCAGTAGGGGATGAGTTCTTTGAATTACTTAAAAATGAGATTTTATCTGATATTTAAGGGTTTTACCAACACCCATTTCTAATGGCCTTGCTCAATTTCCTTGTATTAGATAAAGTAATGTAAGGTACAAGTCGTTCAAACCTTCTTTATTCAATAGAGTAACCATTCCACTAATCAAGAATCACAATACATCTCAGCCATAATGTGTTCCATCTATTTCTCAGCTCCTGCACCTTCCCAAAACAGCAGTCATCCAGAAAGCGAGCAAGAACCCAGTGCTGGATAATTTATCTGTTCAGGGGTTGTTATTCTCCCTATTTGCACTACGGGAATGAAGCTGGCTGCCAGTGACTCCTTCAGTCAACATAAAGCCTAAGCCTTCCTGGAGAAACTCCAGTCCAGCCTCTTGCTATTATCCAGGTTATCTGACTCAGGGCATCAAGTGTTTAAATTTAGTTTTGTCATTATGTTCTTCTAAGACTAGCCAGAGGATATGTTGATAGTATCTTAAGGAAAGCATTTACCCAGGCCAAAGACTCACCTTAATCTTCTTGGATCTTTCTGAGGGACAAGCGAAGAGTTTAGGAGCCAACAAGTTTATTTCCTCTGGCTAAAAGCATAAAAGAAGTTTCCAAGATGTAATCACTTCTTGTCAGATACTCAAATGTCTGTGTCTGAATTTTGCAGTGCAGTATTGATTGTGCAAACACTGGTGTGGTTTGTTTCTATATATGTAAATGGCAAGAGGCCAATTAGATCTTCCCATATTTGTACTGCAATTTAAAATAATACAACTTATCCAAACAAGTTTTCACACTAAAAATGTAAAAACCTGGGCTATTTATTTAAGGGAGGGTAAGCATGAAGGAAAAAAAGTTCAGCTTTGAAATAATTTTGCTCCTTTAGTAACATATATAATATGACCACATCTTCTTGGCACAATCAGATGCTGCACAGTTAACTACATTATCTTGTTAGGACAGTTATATTCTCTCATATGACAATGACTTGCAGTATGTAGTCACTGCCTTCTGGGGAAAGGAAAAAAATCCAGCAATTACTGTGCAGTACTCAAATCTGCCTGCCAACAGCAGAACAGTGATTTGTGAGACACATCAAGAGCTTCTGGCAAGATCAATCTAGTGAGATTCCTCTGATAGAGGAATAATGAGTTGACAAAGACCAATGTTCAGTTGGGCCCAAGTCCAATAAGATTACTGTACAGCATCATCAATATTGTCTGTGTTTGGAACTGACACAATCAGAATGGAATCAATTGTATTTTCCACAGCACTGTCACACATGATTTTGAACTTTGGCTCACAACACTGCAGAGAAGCTTGCAGATGTTGGCAGATTTTTGCTAACTTATGGGATGTCATTATTAAGTAGGAACCATGTGCTACAGTAATTTGTGGTTCTGTGTGTTCCATCATATGGTCTCTGTGTTTAGGAGGGAGGAGAAGGAGAAGATGCAGTAGCCGGAGGGATTTGTCTGTTATCATCCTCATTTTACTGTGATTGTTGAAAATACCATGTGATCCTAAAGGTGTAGATTGTTTTTCAGAGAAGGACTAATTTGGGCTGTTTAGCAAAGTGATTTTGCTCAAGCATGAGAAAATGTCTCTCTTTAAAAAAAAAAAAAAAAGTGAAAATGTTTTGATTATCTGACAAAAGACTTAGGATAGAGATGAACCCATTTGTGAATAATAGATGCTTATCCGAGGCCTTGTAATCTATATTTAAAAAAATATTTTTGGAAACAATTTTGTTTGGTCTTGTGACTACTGGAGTTAAACATTCTGTCACAGAAAGCTGTCATCTGTACTTGCTGAGTAATCACTCACAGTAGACACTTAGGTGTCTAGGCATTTCTGCTTATAATATAGCTTAGCATACTCCACAATAGGTAATAGTACAGTAGCTTGTGAATTAGTTTAAATTAGACTTTTAGTTATTTCAATTTAATTTTTTTGAAAAACGAAGAGACAACTAAAAGGTCAAGTTTCTTCTTCAAATATGTAGGTTTCTTTGGGTGCTAAAATCTTTCTTTTTTCCCCTTTGTTCATATCATTACCTTCATTACTTGTTTCTGTGCAGTGTGAATGCTTCTTTTTGAGAATGGGATTTTGATTTCCATAGAAAGTAAAACTGAAAGCCCTGAAGACAGAAGTCACGTTTTGATTTGTAAAATACAATAACGCAGACATCACAAGAATCATTTCCATATAAGTCTGCACAGTAGAATTTATTGATGTTCACATAAAGTTGTTTTGATACACTTTGGTGTTTGTCTAATAAGAAATACTACTTCAGACAGAAGACTGGATTAGTGTTAATGAATATTGTATTTTATTTCACTGTAGTCAGGAGTATGATTTTGATGACAAGAGATTAATGGCTTTGTATTACACTTACTAGAAGCTAAAGGACAGCAAAGTATTCCAGAGATATCATTCAAGAGCACTCAAATAATAGCAAGATTTAGCCATCATCAATTTGCTCAGAACTTGAGTCAGTGTACTGAAAATGAACTTTTGGACACCCATTGTGCCAAATAACTTCTCTTGAATCTGTCTGGTTTGATAACATTACCTATCATATGAGACACAAATTTTTTAGTGGCATTGCTTCTGTGGGTCATACTGTTTTTTATGAATATAAGGGAATTCCCTCCTGGGGAAATTCCAGATAAACATTTAGTGTCCCCAACAAAATGGGAAACTTCCAACCCAAGACAATTACAAAATTGGGCTAAAATGCATTTATACTTAGTAGTGTAATGCAACTTTTAACCTAAATACTTGTTTTTCTGAAACCTTATATATTCACTGGGATATGTCCAAAAGAAGAGGGAAGCAGCTGGCAATACACAGCCATATCACTTCCATGCTTTCTTACTTACCATATAATTTTTTTCTGACTTCCATTCCTCTCTTTTTACAAGGTTTAACTGAAAGATTGTTTAGAGGGTCAGATAGTTAAAGACACACTGTGTTTTCTGAAAAGTGTAATATAGTACATAATCTATTCAGTTAAATAGATTAGTAGTAGTATTCAGTTAAATAGATTCAGTTAACATACTTAAGAAATACATAAATATAAAAAATATAAAATATATAAAGCAAATATTATTTTAAAACAACTTGATTTTGTTAGACCATTGTCAAAATTGTTATACATGAGAAACAGACAAGCAAACTCACTAGAAATCAGGACTAAACTTATTTCCCATCACACCAAATCTTTTCTATGTTCACTTTTTTTGGTTAATTAAATTTTAGTGCTACAGAAGTTAGTCAAAGCAGAATTCACACAACTTAATATATATTGAATTATGAAAATAATCATAGCATTAATATATTCTGTACTTAATGTACTCATTGATATCTGTTTATTTCTCAGCAGCTGTACATGAAGTTTTTTCACATACTGAAACTTCCTGATACAAAAAAACCCCACAATTATTTCACTGAACATGGAGGTTATGCAAACTTGCAGCAGATCTGAAGGAATAAAGATTTCACTTATATCTATCTGACTGAAACACATGCCAAACAAGTAAAATAGTATCTGCCCTTTGGGAAACACTTGTGCAAAGTGCTTTGAGAGAGAGGGGTTGTTTTTTTGTGTGGGGTTTTTTGCTGTTTTTTTTTTTTTCTTTTCTTCTGTATCTTGTGACCATTCCTTTTAGCCAAAGGTATTTCATGCCTCATGGTTGGTATTCACCCCCTGGCTAGGTTATTAAAAACAGCTCCTGTGCTACCTCAGAAGATTACTTTTGATAAGACACAAATCACCAAGTGTTTAAGAAGCCCATCTAATTAAAGGAAGACTGCTCATGCTGGGGATGGTAAGGGATGTTGATGTCATTCGCTGAATTGGGACCTAATTGTGATTTTAAATGACAATAATTTATTAAGTTTATTTTTTATAGACTGCACGTGGCCCTAAATGACAATAAATTTATGAATAGTGATTGCGTGCCGCAGATAACTCTTTTCTGTTGTCGGACAATGTGTGATTAATAAGAGTCTTTTCTATCATTGCCTGGACTTTAAACAATAAATAAAAATGTGCAATCATAGATATATAAATTAGGTCATGCTATCCAGAGGATTTTATTGAGAATTCAGCCATTCTTGGTTTTTCCTTCTTTTTTTTCACATTCTACTATATCATAACGTATCCCATTTTTGTTGTGTACATAGAATGTCTCTTTATATTGTTATGGTGTGTGTATTCTTTATTCCCTTTTGCTGTTCATCTGTCTCTCCCTTTTCCCTCTTTTTTTTTAATGTGACACCTCTGAGCTGGTACCCATGGCAACACCCACTAGTAGGGGTGAGCCTATGAAGCCGCTGCAGCTCCCCATCACTCAGTTCTGACAATGCCAGTCATTAATCTAGCAGTGTCTGCTTACCGAGATCTCTACAGGTTCTCTTCTGGTCTTGTTTCCTTCCAGCAGTTTCTGCCCTGTGCACAAAGATTCAAAAGATCACTGTTAATGATTTTCCATTTGTTTAAAACAGCTCAGGCTGGCAGCTCTGTCTAATCCACTCTTAATGGCACTGAACATAAAATTAGAGGGCAATCACTGTGTGAAGTAGTTTCCTGAATTTCAAAATTCAGCTCTGAGTTTTTCTAGTACCTTAATTTTAATTATAAAATAATAGGAAAATCAAATAAAAATTACAATTACTTAGGCCTCTATTGTATTCATGAAGGTAGGTTGCAACCTATAAATGGTTTAAACTGATGCTTAAAATGTCCTCAAACTCTTAAAATGAAATTGCTTCTGTTTTTCAGTCTATAAAGAATTGTTGTTGTAGGTCTTTTTAACTGAGTGCTATTGTAGTAGTTTAGCATCTTGCACATATTTGGACTACTTCCATACGGATAGGTCTAAGCCTGACATACAAGGGAGCTCAACTTCCATTCCAGCAGAGGCCTTGACCTGTCCAGGTATGCAAAAGATACATTTCATTATGAGATTAATCTTTGACTGAGGTTTTAAATTAGGCTAAAGAGGTTATGGACACAAATCCCGCTGAACTATAATAGAAATTCTCTCCCTAGATCCCTTAGGTGTTTCTGAAATTAATGCTTCAATTTTAAGAGTCAAGTCCAGGATGGAAGAATTACATTTTGTTTTCTGTGGGTTACAATTAATTTATATTCAGTGAAGATAAGCCTTGGATATTTGTCTAATGTCATATATGTCATGCAAATAAAAAGTGTTTCATTCAATGAACAAAAAGGTTTTAGATAGTTTTTACCTTTTAGTGCATATCATAAACCGTGCATAATTAGGTGGATGCAAAATTTTGGTACACATCAATAAATTTTGCATTATTCAGGATAAGTTTAAGCCATTTCCAAGGGACCATACACATGCTTCTTTTTGCCACTATGGGACTTAGTGAGGCCCTTCTGCTAAGGTGTGTGTCTGTGGTCATAACTGCAGCTGTATCCATTGAGATCAAAAATGCAGATGTGCTGAAAAGTCTTGGGAATGACTGAGGGATTTAAACCCATATACCACCTACCAGGTATTTCAAAAATCTGATAAATGCCATTCTAAAACATGGCCTTGCACTGGGCCTCTCTTTGAACTCCAAAGACCTATTGATTTTAGAAAACAGAGTATGGATACCTTTGTTAAATTCTTCTATTCCAACTTATCCAATAATTTGTGTCCTTGTACTGACTTGTTATTTCAAGATGTGCAAAATATGCCAGAATATCTTTTTGTCAACAAAAGTTTACAAAATATTTCTTTCTGGTGATATTGCCAGGCAAATATGAAGGACACTTCTTCACATTTAAGTGCCTATCTTGACAGTTTAGATGCAGCTTCAAATCACACTGGGGGAAATCTCTTTGCCTTGATGATTTTGCTGGTATGATCTTCACATTATTTTGATATGTGACTAAGAAGTGAATGACAAAAATGAAAGTGGTATTGGGTTAAACTCATCAATCCATTTGTTGGAGGACAATTTGCTGGAATGGTAAAGACCAAAAATGTATATAATCTAAAAACAGCAGCCACTGGAATAAAAATTCCAAGATGCATTTATTCTACATGGAAGAGGAAATTTAAATATGGCAAGTGAAGTTAAAAAATTTATCTAAGTCAGGGTTAATGTTAATGTATGTTCAGTTTTTATGTTAAAGGCAGATTTATCATTGAAATTTGGAACAATATTATTGGAACATTGTAAATGCAATTTCCTATGCTGAAAAAAAGAAAAATCTATGTGTTTTAGAAAATTATTCCACTCTTCTGTGAGCTTTGGGAACATGCAACCAGAAAAAGTGTTCAGAATTTTTTGTTATGGAAAAAGCATAATTTCACACAAAGCAGATCATTGTACCGGTTTTATTTTTTAATTTTTAAGTAGAAAAAGGTGGATAAAAGCCTTACTGAATAATTTATTAGTTAAATATTTTACCTCTACTTGTGGTATAGATCTAGCATATAATTATCCATTACATGTCTCATAGATATAAGCTTTTCAGTTGCTTGAATGTGCCACCTGAATTGTACATTCAAATTTCAATACCCTAGGAAGGAAAGAGCCACATTTTCAACTCAACTGTAGTTGTGCATTTTGGGTTGAGTACACATCAGATTGCTCAATTTAGGGTAGAGATGGGAACATACAGCTTTAAATAAATTTTAAAACAGTCAGAAATTTGGGAAGGACTTTTCACACTTCGCATACCCGAAGTGATGAGAACAATGTCATATCACGGTGGATCCGGCAATTACGCAATAGAGCTTTTCAGTGTGTTATCTCTCAGGTATTAGCTAAGCACTAAGATTTGTCCTGGGAAAGGAGCTGTCATCTCTTTCTATATACGGAGAATATCCAAGGCTGATATGGGACTTGAGTTAGAGCATTTTTAGCACAATTTTCTAAGGCTACTTGTGTGCCTGAAGGATCAAAAAAGCTGTTTCATTAATGAAATACTGACTAGAACTTTCTTAAAACAATCCCTAGCAATTATCATGAAGGCAGATTCTGCTAACTAATTCTACAAACATGATGAACAAATAATAAATGACAATTTTTATTTAAAGATTTTTTTTCTTAGTATCTGCATCAATTTAGAAAAACACTGTTCCTTGCATAGGGTTTTCATTATAAAGGCCGGGAACCAATTTTTAATTTTTTTTTTTTTTTGTAATGAGATTGAATTGGACATTCTTCATAAATCTTGTAACTTTAGTGGGCATTACTCATTTCACCCAAAAGCATGGATGGATGTTTTAGAGTTTCTCAGTCATTAAAATGAAAGCAATCTCAATATTACTTTCCTAGTAGCCAGACCCTTACTCATGGTGAGCTGTGCCTTCATCTGTAATAGGTGCTATTGATTTCAGTGAAACTCTTTGATTCCTAGAGCACTGCTGAACAAAAGCCAAAGTGGTAAAGTCTGTCCCTCATCCCTTTCAACATGTTTTCATAAACACATTACAAAACCTCATCCTTAGCATCTCTAATGTATATGTTTCCATTAAAATCAGTTCTTCTAAACACATGTAGATCAATGAAAAATCTTTGATGGAAACACCACACCTAGAGATTTTAAAAATATATATAACATCTCCAGGTTTTCTGGCTGAACAAAAAAGGATTTTGGACAAGATTAAAAAAAACTAATTTTACCCTTGTTACTAATATTGAATGGATCCCCTGTGAAAAGTCTACTCAGACTCAGTAGTAAGGGAGCCCAGAGCCTCACAGAGTACTGGAATTTGCATAATTCAGGTAGTGCTGGATCAGAAAGTGTATTACAGACAATAGTTTTGCTAGTTTACAGATTCTATAATACATAGGGTGGTAAATTATGTTCAATAGTACCTCAAAAGCAAAGGAAGTTCTTTGTGTAATAAATAACTCTTTATACTAGGTGGAAACTAATTAGTTCCAAATTCTGATGAAATCATGAGATTACATCTACATTAATACAAATTAATTTGTCATAATGAATGTTAATAGAATTAATTATAATTAGACACTGTTGCACTGGGTGAAATATTTCATAATGGACCCTTTCACATTAGTAGTAGATTATGTGCATATTTCAAAAATATATAAAAGCAAGAATTACATTTAACATTTTTTATGGTGGAGTCATGTCAAAGAACAATGACATGAAATTTTGAGTCTAGTTAATGGTCCAAATGAACTTTTTTCTTGTTCAAAGCTAGACTGTTAAACTCTCTTGAATATTCAAAACCTGTTTGTTTGGTGGGGTTTTTTTTATTTTATTTATTTTTTTTTTTCCTAGGAGGCAAGACATCCAAATACTGTCCATATACTCATAACTACGCCCCCCTCCATGATGCTTGATGCTAAATCATGATATAATGAGTATTGAATTACTTAGGCCTTTTCCAATTTCCATAGAAAATGGACTTTAATTCAAAACTATGCCTGGTTAATTAAACTTTCCATGATCTAATTTGATCTAATTATTTCTATAAATTGAGATGTAACCAGAGTTATATCCTAAGGTAGAATGAGGTTATGGTTACCTATTTTTACTCAGATGGAGGGAACAGTGATGTTCTCTCCTATTAACTCTAACCTTGCTGGCCACTTAAATTGACACAGTTCTGCAACCCAAATGGTGAAGAAGAAACTGTATTTTCAAAATATCTGTTGGAGGAGGTGGATGGTACTTTTTTAGAGATTGATTTTCCCAAATGCCTTTGAAAACTAATGTTTCTCCTTGCATCCATCTTGAATGCTAATAGCACAAAAAAATATTTTATGTAGTCCAGGTGTCTTATTGACAGGCCAGTATATATTTTCTCTCTCTTTCACTTCTGTTCAGATTCACTAAATTTTTACTTAAATTCATTTTTCTCTAAAGACATCATTTTATTTAGATCTGCTTTTCTAAATCACGTATAATATGATCTGAACCATTTACATTTTTTTTACCTTCTGAAAAAAGGGACAACTCCTTGCTAAGTTATTTTATTTTGCCATATCAAAACCAAAGCTTGTATCTATTTTTTCTTGCTAGCAATAGTTTTTACCTTCTGAAAATAACTGCTGATCCTTCTTTGTGTAATTTCCTTGAGCGATTCTCCTTGAGTGAACTATCATTGTTGCTCACCAAAATCTTGTCACATTCAGTCAGCTGGTGTACACATATACTGTTCCTTGCATTTACCATAAAATAATTTATTTCTGAAAACTTTGCTGACAGAGAAGCAGAGTGCAGATGCCTGCTTTGCAAACAAACAAGGCAATCTGATGAAGTATTCAAGGCTTCTGGCTGCACTGTCTGAGTTCGTTTAGAGGTTAATAAAATCAGCTCCCTGCTATGCGTTAAAAATAAGTAATTAATTTTGGGATAACTGTTAAAACTAGAATATTATGCCTGGAAAGTAAGGGTAGAAGGCAGTCTGCTTACTGGAAATGCCTCCTTGAGGCATATCCTCACAGCTAATTTAGATGCCCATTTTCAGAGCGGCAGACAATCCAGACCACCTTACATAGCTGCCAAAGCTCTCTATAGACAATGAAGAGAAAAAGAAAGAGGATTCTGAAAAGTTGAAGGCTTCCTGAATTTAGTTACTTTCCTGTCAGTACTGGAAAGATAAGGACTCCATCAGAAAATCAAGTGCACATAGGTGAGGTGTTTAGTTCTCTATTACACTATCTCAAAATGAACAGTAGGAAATCTTAGGTATTTCCATATTTCTGTAATGCAATCTGGTGGTTTTGGTCAGTCAGTAACACACAACACAAGGCCCAGAATGTAGCCTGACTCTTTCCTTATTCTTAAGAGTGATCTGGGAAAAGGCCAGACTTCTAGATCAAGGTCTTTGGAAATGTGTGCAGGCTCTACATTATAACATTATTGGATTAAACAAGAAAACAAAAAACAATTCAGAAGTGGAGATGAGAATTTTAATTCTTTACCTACCTATCAACAAAACTATTAAACCAGAAGTTACACTTTCCATGTCTATTCTTCCCTAGTCCACAAGTCAAGTAATCAAGGCATAACTTTTCCAAGTTGGTCCTTCTTTAACTTGTCAATTACTGATAATTTCTTAATGTATTTCAATTTTATTTCATTAAAGACAATAATAAAACCTTCTTACATCCCTAATTATAGTTATGTAACAATATTTTATTGTCGTACAATAATATTATAGAGTGGGAGTGTAAGGTTCATTTTCTTTCATTGGCTTCTTTGTATCTCCTCAAGTTGCTCAGCAATACTGGTAAGGCATTTAGAATCACCAACATACTCTATTGTCTTGGTTTGTAACAATACTCTTTTCTAACTGGAAAAGTGTTTTGTGTAGTAGTTTACTAAAAATTCATAGACTCATCCATTAAGATTAGTAAATAACATGTATGAAGTATTAATTTTGAGTGATAATATGCTCTGACAGAGATTTCATTGAGAGACATAACAAACACATGTTTGACAGAGTTAAAAGCTAGAATAAAGTCTATTAAATGAATTTTGTCCATTGAAAAAAAAAGAAAAAAAGATGTAATTTGATGTGGCAATAGCAGCTACAACATAAGCTACCTGACCTTGCCCTTGAAATGACCTCAACCTTGACCTTCAGGGACACTCCCTAGGGATGAGAGGTATGTTATTACATGTTATTTCATTACAAGGCCCCTGCTGAGCAGCAACTGCCAAATGGACTCAATTAAGTGTTTCTTGTGATGTGGATTACTGTCTACTGGGGCGAGTTGATACTAGCAAACATATTTCACTCTCTTAAAGTTTGACTGGATATGAAAAGCATGTGAATTACTCATTCAGTGGCACTTCAGTATATGATTTATATCTGTTTAGAAACACCATAATATGCAGACTTCAGTTGTGCACTGCAACCTTTTCTCACTCCTTGTCCTTCAGCAACCAGGCCCTGTTACCACATTCAAGGATTATAGAACCTGACCCAACCTTCATAAAAGCAACCTTCAACAAGAAAAATTACATCGAACAATAGTTGAATTCTGACAGACAAACTCTTGTTTAACACTGAAAATAAAGTTCAAAAATGTCACAGATGCAACTCTGTATGCGCTCTGATTTTTATCTCAGCAATGTTATATCAGGGACAAAGTACTGAACACTTATGAGAGTTTGGTTAATTTATTGCTACTTTTAAATCAATTTTCTACATTAAAACAACCGTGTAATGCTGTTGGTAAAAACGGTGACAAGTGTTTCTTTCTGTCTCTCTAGTTATATAGATATATTTTATATTTATGAATTATCTATGCATATATTTTATATTTATGAATTAAACACACACCTTCCCCCTCATTTTCACTACCTTTTCTATATCTAATAGTTTTCTAGAAATTCTTTTCTGAAGTATCATTTGAAACTTGTGGAAAAACACCTAATTGCAATGTACTTCTGTTAATGTACTACTACAATGTACTTTCTATCAGAGTGCCAAAAGAACATTGAGAAAATGAGCAAGCCATGGCATGCAGAATAACACATTTTATAACATTTTCATGTAACAATTTTAATCTTGTTTTTATATCTCTGCATAAAATGCATTTTTTTCATAATTTATACACAGCAAAAGTATAAAAAATGCTTCAGAATCTGTTTTTCCATCCTACCTCTGTCCACTGTATTTTTCACCAATGAAATTTGGAGCATAAACATTTTGCATTAGAATTGCTGGGAAAAAAGCTAGCCCCACGGAATTCAATGGAGGTGTCATTATTTCTAAAGGGGCCTCCTCTCCTTCCTTTGACTTCTCTGAAATGGGAAAAAAACTAGACAGCATTCCTTTGGTCCTGAAGGTAAAAAAAGGAATCATTAAAGGAGGAAATAGACATGTGTAGCCCTTCTTTGTATATCATAAAGAGTTTAAAACATAAATACACTGTAAATCAGAAATATCTAATTAATGAATAAAACTATCTAAAGGTTGGGTGCCAAGATGGCAAATTTTTTTGGAGGTGCTCAGCAAAAGGAAAAAGAGAAAAGATCATAAAGAAAACACAAAAGGTTTCACCTCAACACGAGGAAGAATTTTACACAGATTGGCAGAGCACTGGAACAGTCTGCCCAGGGAGATTGTGGAGTCTCCCTCTCTAGAGATATTCAAAATTCACCAGGATGCATGCCTGTGCAACCTGGCTTAAGTGACCCCACCTTGTCAGAGGTGTTGGACTAAATGGTCTCTAGAGGTCCCTCCTAACCTTAAAAGTTCTCTGATTCTGTGATACTTTACCTTTTAAATGTAGTTTCAGATAAAAGATATTTTGCAAGTTACTTGTCATACACTGCTTTGCCTAGAAAAATTCCTGCCTGGATATCTTCTCTTGGTTGTTAGAAAACTATTTTTTTCAATTGTATTAGATTTCTACAGACACATAGAATTTCCCTTTAATTTTTGAGGTCATAATAACTCATACTTTTTAAAGTGTAGCCTGGATTAAAAAACCCACAAAACTAAAAAGAACAGAAGTTGCTTTGTGTTGTTCATCATTTTCCCAGAAACTGATACTCAACACAAGGTGGGATTGGAAACATTTCTTCATGAATATGTCTACTTTGAACACAAACTACACAAACATGAACTACACAAACAAGTATTACTCATCTGCTTGACAGACAGTGAAAAAAAAAATCGTTTTCTTTGTTAAAAAGACATCACAATCTTAAGTGAGAGAGGACTGTACTCTACTGCTCTATTACCATCCTTTTCTCTACAATGATGTCTGGTTGTTTATGCCTAGTGCAAAGGAATTTTTTTCCTTTGCTGATTTTTTTTAATAAAATAGAGTTAATGCAACTTTACTTAAAGTTATGGAAAACCAGCTGGTTCTGTTCAGTTGTATTAATCTCTGAAATTTAAGTACATTGAAAGATACCAATGTGTCTAACTGAAAAAACTCTCATTTGGAAAGACTTTCATCATTTGTTTAAATATTTGCCACTGGAATTAAACATGCAGGAGCTTGCTTACTGTAACAGTTTGGCATTTTCTGTATATTAAATACATGTGGAAAATTATTACCTTTTCAAAGTTACTTAAACCAATTGAAGATGTAGAATTGTAGCCTTCCCTGCAGAATGCTATTTTTCAGTGATTCTTCATTTGAAATACAATTTCCCTATCAGAGCATCAATTACTTTTGAAGACTCTGCAATGTACCAAGCTTAGCCTGTAGTATATCTCTCTATAAGGCTATCAAACCTTGTAAAGAGTGAATCCCTTAGAACAAGAAACATATTTTCTGTTCAAACTTTACACAGAATTTTACAATTTTGCTCTTTTTCTGTCTCTGTTACAAGTAATTTCCTATGCTCTTTTCTTCCCTTATTGATTACAGTCCTTTTGGCTTTACAACCTATGAATGTTAGATTCCTTTCCCTTTCCTTTTCCCTTTCCCTTTCCACTGCCACCACTGCCACTGTCTGCTGGATAGCAAGTTCCAGCCAACTCAGCAGCAGACCAAAGCTGAGTCAGAATCTGTGGTGCCACTGTGAAAACCTATTTTTAAATCACAGAAAACACAAAGGGGAGGCAATCAGGGCACACAGACAGAAAGGAGAGAAAGCAATAAAGAGATTGAATTTGAAATTGAAATTATTGAAATTATTGAAGTTATTGAAGTTATTGAAGTTATTGAAGTTGAAAGACAGAAAGAACTAGAAAGTGAGAAAGAACTAGAAAGAGACTGAGAAATGAGAAACAGAAGAGAACATCAGTCAGAGATTTCTCCATGGTGGAGCAGGGTCTCCCATGAAATGGCAGCAGTCTTTGGAGAACATTATGGTGCCCAACAATCAGAAAAATACATTGAAATCAATTGTCACTACATTAGGTCATTAAAATGATCAGAGTATAAATAATAAAATGAAAAAATTTGTTTCATTACTTTGTTATAGATGACTTTCTTTTAAGTCTAAGGCTACCAAGAGAAGAATGGTTCCATGAAAACAAAGAGGACTCATTTAGGAAAGGTGAAACATGCCTTGGAATAATGTTGGTATTAAAGGAGAAAATGTTAGAATCAGAGAAGGTTATTTGTGGGTTCTCTGCTTGTTTTTTTTACCTCTGTCAAGGTCGGGATTGAAGGCACTTGAGACTGTGTTTCATGTTCGGACCCAGGTGTTTATTATTTCTTATCAGTGAAACAGCCACACAGCTATGAGTTCTGCAGTCTTTCATTAGCAAGGCATAAAATGGCCAACTATCTCTGTTACAAGGTCTTTTACAACTAAACTATCCAATTAAGAAATGCCACCTAGATTATTTTCCCTTTTAACCCAATAACTGATCCCTCAAAGCCCGCAATGTGGACTTTTCTCTCCAATCACAAAACATCACCCAAACCCATGAAGAAGAAAGAAGAAGGCAAAGAAGAACAACTTGCCTCCACCCTAAAACCTCCATCTTGCTTCATATTTATTTCTATATTCTAAAACCCCAAATTCTAAGTTTTCCACCCTCTGATATTGCACACTTCTAACCAACTACATACCCATAATCCCAGTGCTGTTAATCAATTTTGGAAATCTTCTCCACAGCCTCAGGTCAAATGCAGTTCTCTCTTGCAAGTCTGTGCCTTTCAGCACAGAAAGTTTAAAATTCTCGGCATCCAGAATTCCAACAGTTATTTATTTTTTCATGCATCTAACTCCTTTTGCTTTTTCTGAAATACACCTAGCAGCTGCTACAATTGCTGTTGTCATTATATCTGTTGTAGAAAAAGGAAGTAATTGCTTTGCCTAGGCTTACGCAATCTTAAACTAATCCTTTGCAAGCATGAGGACAGATTAACCCTAGTGTGCATTTTAGATATCTGTGCTTGTAATCAAAACTACTTGAAAAACCAAATGTGCACTCAAAAGGGAAATTAGTATAACTGCTGTTAAGGGAAACAAGTGTTTAGACTCTTCACAGCTTCAGGATAACTGCTAATTAGATAATGTATTCTGAAAGCCAGAGAGAGATATTAAGATCATCTGATTTTTCCTCCTGCATAATATGGGATTTAGGACCTTCTGGAATTAATTACTGCATAAATTAGGATGAAATATATAGAAAAACATCTTGCCATAGCTGAAATACTTACTGTGATAGGGATTCCTCTTAGACATTTGACAAACAATTCCCTGATTTGGATGACTTTTTCTTTCTAAATAAGTTCCCAAGTAATTTTATGGTAGACAATTATAGAATGTACCAGACTTTTTTTTTTTTTTTTTCTAATTGTTTCTAATACTGCACTTGGAATTTCTAATAATCTTTGATGCTTATACTGTAATGCAGTAAAAATATGCATTTCATCATCTTTCATACTTGAAGATGATAAAACAAATTAAATTACTGATCAAGATTCTGGTCTGTGATTGGCCTGGTTCTTTATTAGTTAGGTTAAGCTACCTTCCAAAGAGCAAATATTACCAGCTGAAATCAGAACAGGACTAAAAGAAATGCTAATTTCAGTTTTTATCAGAATACTGACACATCCTTGTGCTTACAAAGAACAATAAAACAGGCATATTAGAGAAATATAGTGATGTTCTTTAGGTAAAGTCAAGATTGCTAACCTCTCGTTCCTAAAACTCCCTTTAATTTACTGTATAAATGTAAAGTAATTATGTTTAAATGTGGAAAGATGAAACTCAACCTGATTTGCTTGTCAAATAAGTGCCTTATTTATTTAGCTCTGAACTTGTACTAAGTATTATGAATTACTCTTTTAATGAGCCTTACTTAGTAAAACATTTTTCTGTTTAAATTTATTTAAAACTTTCAAATTTTTGTAAGTTAAATTTCTGTAACTATTTATTTTTTAGTTTTATTTAGAAAAGTACTATCTAGGTTGAATTAAAAAATACATTATTTTATATTCAGTCTGATACATTTCTTACATTTCCTTTGTTAGCTGCAAAGATAACTGCATGTAAGTATGAACTATCTCATTCTTAATTATTCTTGGGGCTTTTTTTCTTAGTATATTTGGTGGCACCTACTGTCTGGACAGTCATGATGAGTCCCATTATAAACTGCATCTATTTTTACTAGACACTCACTATATTTTCTCTGTGAAATTTGAAACTTAAATATTTGCTAATTGTTGTTCAGAGAAAAGAGGACTCATCATTTTTCTGTTAACTCTTGGAGTACTGTGGAAAAATCAAGGTTGAGCAGCTCTCACAAGTTTCAATTTTCACTTGGCATTAGTTGCCATCTTGCAGAAAGTTACAAAATCAACAAAGGAAGGGGTGTCACGGTTTGATGCTGGTGTAATGCCAGCGCCCCCATGAAAATGCACCTTCCCCAAATTAATGCTGCCAGATGCGATCAGGAACAGAGCAGAGCAGGCCCAAACTTAGAAATAAAGGAGAAAGAACTTTATTAAGCCACTACTATGATAAAAGACACACACTAAATCCAAAATGAAAACCTTCCAAAACATTCCTCCTCCCCCCCACCCAAACTCCAACAAACCACAGTGAGGCGCAACTTGGACCCTCAATCAAGTCATTACCCTTCAGATAATCAATACTCTGTCCCTCAAAGGAGAGAAGAGTCTCTCTTGCACCACAGAGCCCCAGGAAACACAATTGCCACCTCTTGTGTTTCCATGTCACAAATAGCACTGCCCAGAGAAAATCTGCCAGTGTGACACTCTCCTTTCCATGTCACAGTGCTCTTACCCACCGTGCATGGACAGACTGCTCGTAGGGCTCCTTTAAGGATGCTTTGCCAAGGATCAAAAGAAACAACAGTTCAGCTTCTTATATTGGGACCACAGCCTTCCCCCATTTCCCAACCCCCCAGGACCAAGGGTCTCAAGAACAGAGATCTCCCTGAAGACAGAGGGCATTCACCACACCCTCCTCAGCTTTTCTCTGTTCACTCCATTCTTGCGCTGGTAGTCGCTGAAGCAGATCTCTTGGCTCACCATTGCATCCCCCTCTCTGTTGCAGGAGAAATTGGTTTAGTCTATGGCTAACAAGAAAAGTCCAGCCAAAAGCCACTCCATCATCTCCTCCCACCTAGAATTTCTTCTTCTAACATCTCAGATCCAGACTGTCTCTCTTCTTTTTCAAACTGGGGAGGAGTAATATTTCACAAAGCTTTCATTACCCAGGAAAGGGTTAAAAGTCTCTGACTCCCCGGATGGCTGAAATCTCTGCCCAGAACTCCAACTCCCAAGGCTGGGCACCTTTCCCCCCTTCTCCTTCTCCTCTGCTGGCAAATTCCAGGTGCCATCAGGCTCTCTGTCTCTTTCCCTCTGGTGGGGGGGAACAAAGGCATCTCCGTTTCTCTCCACCCTTCTGTCCACAGGAGCTGGCTCGGTTCCAGTCCTTCAGCCCCCTCAGCTCACTTTGACCAGGCCATATGGCTTCCCCTCCCGCACCCAGCCCATAGCTGGGCGGCGGAGGTCTGCACTGCACTCTGACCGGAACCAAAGAGAATGAACTCCTGGGAGTTCTTGCTTTTAACCCCCTGTGTTCTCAGAGGCATGCCCATGCCTTCAGTGGTCACTCCAAGTGCCAATATCCAAACCTGACCACTGATTGGATTGACCCAACTTCCTGAAAAAATTCACTTCCATGTCAAACGATGAGAAGGGGCTTGTTTTATCTCATTGTGGAAGGACCTACAAATTATTGTGAACAAGACTGAAATCTAAATTATCCTATACTTAAAGATTAAATGAACTGCATAATGTGTGTCCCTTAGTTTTATTTTTTGCTATATAACATTAAGTTTATAGACATAAATCAGTGTCAATAACATAACTACATTTAATGTTGTAATGCATTATTATAGGACAGAGACATGGGAAATAATGATTACATTTTCCTGGAATTATATTTATAAGGCATGAAATAAGGCCTGTTATATCTCACTATTGTTTTGTCACCAGATATTTTTCCATGGTTCTATAGTCAAATTAATTGAAGATATTAATTAAAGTTTGATTATTTCAAGAAATGAAATAACGGTACTTTACTACTGGTAATCACACATTAAGAGGTTGGTGCAAACATTACACTCTGTTATGAAGTTTCCCACTTCAGGGAGAAAGAGAGTGCAATGTATGACAGGTATAGGGAGCTGAGGACAAGGGCAAGCAAAACACAAAAGAGAGTGCCCAAGCAAAAGAATATGTGAAAGGAAACTGTGAGTAACTGCTAGATATAAGCATATCTGTAAGAGAGGAGAAGTATGCAAAAGTTATACTGATTTCCCCAGAAAAAGAGAAAGAACTAGTGGAGTCTAGAGGTAATGGGCAAACACCAAGCAGAATAAATATAGTGCATGTTACATAAAACTTACAACTTCTGAGAATTTTTAATGCGTATATGTATAACACAGATCGGCCTAAAACTATTACATGGTTTTTATAAAATTTTGAAATTCCCAAAAGTTTGAAAACTTACTAGTGATCTCTGAAAGATTGAGGTTACTGGTGGTGCTCTATTTTTTCCTGCTATAGTGTCTCCTCGAATGGGTAGTTGTTATTTATCAGTCTCTTTGAATGGGCAGTTGTTATCTTTATGGAAGATGAAAGCAAAACTAGCAGTATCAACCCAGACTCTGCTTTCTTTACAACCCACGTAAGCATACAGTCTGAATGTTGGATGATATTTTTCCAGGGAATGAATGAAAGAGCATTCCTACAAGGTTCTTGTTGATCTTGTTTATCAAAGCATCACCAAAAATGCATAATATATTTTTTTGGCTTTTTTTTTCTTTTATGTGCTCTTGCCTTCAATTATGCAGTAATTGCACACTTGTTAAAAATGAAGAAAAATTGGTGTTGATAAATGCCAGCTGAAGAGGTGCTTTCTTTTGCCTAATAATGCAATTGAGAATTAGTATAAGTCATGACACCAGTACTGAACATTTTTATTTTACTCCCTAACCCTTATTTTTTTTTTTTTTTAGTGTAGATAGCCTATTTGCTATCAAAATGGAAAAAGTTGCAACATACTGGAAAATACTTAATTGAGTGCAATACTCTGATATGATCTGTTTCAATTTTTTGCTTCTTAAAAAATAACCTTATGAAATTTATATTATAACAGTTTATTCTAGCAGCTAGAGTTTGCAGAATATGCATCAAAAATGACAAAAATATGATGGATCTCCTCCTCCCACAAAATACCATTGCCCTTTTGGCTGAGGAAGAGGTGGCAGTGATAGCAACACAACTTAGCAACAAATTACACCCTATATATTTAATAAAAATATATAAATTAAAATCTGTCATGTAAAAAGAACTGGCTACTATCTGTTCCTTTGTTACTTTTAAGTTGTCTTAAAACTTTGTTGAAGAAATTTCTCTTCAGGATTCCTTGTATTTGATGAGTTTTTCTATGAAATCCACTCTCAGGGAATGCCATGAATTTCAAGGAATCTGTGTTGTTGCATTTAGGAAGCTTTGAGAATATAAACCTGCTGAGAATTAAATTCAGTCAAAAAATTGTCAAAATGGCTGAAGGAGAAACATTTCGTTTAATTTTAGAAGGTTACCTATATAGCTTTCCTGCAAGCTAAAAAAGACAGCCCAGCCAGCCGATGAAAAAACGATGAAAGCATTCCTTGCACAGTCATCCCAGAGACTGGACACTGTTGCCCAGCAGTTCTGACAGATGATTTACACTTACCTGGACATCACACACACCATGAGGTCCAATAAACAACATCAGGATGGTGCATTTCCTAATGTCAGAATGGTATATTTTCCAGGGACTATACTGTTGCTTAGAAGGACTCATATATAATTTTGCAAGCAAAGTTGTTTTCCTCTTGGGCAAGCCCTTTCATCTTTTCTACTTCATCCACTCTACCTTAAATAATAACATTTTGCAGTTTTTCCCTGATACCCTCATCTTGCTGGTGTTTGAAAGAAAAGAAATCTTCTTTTGGTGTACCTCTTAAAATTACATTGACCAGTAACACCATGTTATGAATTAGGAAAATAATGTCAGTCAGAATTGGTTGCATTTACCAATTTGAAACAAATTCCATTTCAAAGCACTTTGCCTGCCATCCAAGTTAATTGGAAAGCCAGTTTGAAAAATCTTCTAATGTGCTTTTTAAAATTGACCAAGTTTGCAGAGGCAGCTTCTTAAACAAAATATAATTAATTTCTATCTGTCTGTGCTGATCAGTGCAGGCTGACAGTCCTTGTCCTTCTGCATTCTTTGTTTTAAAACGAGATTTTTTTTAATAGACTATACCTCCCTTTCATCTTTCTCTTTTCCGTATATAAATTGGCACTTTCTGTCTTCTAGGAATCTCATTACCATGCACCGATTCTCCATTGCTTCATAATAAAGGTGCCCAACTGATGTACCAAAAGAATTGTAAATATTTATTTTTATGTACCAAAGATTTTTTCCTTATAAACTTATGGCTACAATGGCTCTAACTTGTCAGTACTTATCTGAATTATCCTAACTCATAATATCTATTCAATTCAATTTCATTCTACATCTGTACTCTTTGGTACTATATAGTTACCAAGATGCTCCAAGGTTGTATAGGTAATATTTGATTAATTTCTAGGGCAGCGGTTAATTTAAAAAGATCCTGAGAGAACTGAATTATGTAATCTGAAACTCCAAGCCAAAAAGAACCCCAAACAAACCACAAATATAAGTCTTGGGGTGTACTACTATCCTTACATAAACTTTCTGTGTCATCTTCAGGAGTTTCCATCTATACATATAAGATCAGACTCCCTGAAAACAAACCCTCAAAATCTAACTGATATTTAAACATGCTTGTTTCTTGATCTGAAACATGAAATAGTTTTTTCAGACTCTCAGAAAGTCCACTGACTGTTTTTACAAAATATATGAGAAATATCAACATGAAAATAATTTCTCCTTTTCATCTTAGAGCATGGTAACACTAATGCAAGAAATATCTGCAGGGCTGATAACTATCTGGATTTGCTTTTTACTGCTTTGATCATCATTGGATTGTGCCAACCATTTATTAATTTCCAGAAAATGTCTCAGTCCTCTGATTTCATTGCCTCACTAATAACTTGCTTTCAGACCAAGTGATTGTGCCAATCTAATCCCAACTACAGCAGCATATCAATAGCATGTTTCCACTTAATCCCTTCCCTCTGATTGCATACTTATTTTAAAATTTTACAATAGTTTCTTCTGTTTGCCTCAGGCCCTTTTTTCTTTCTTTCTTGGAGAGATTCTTATTTTTGCAACCGAAAATTAGCTGCTGTTGTAGGACTTCTATAGGGACAAACAGATCCCTTTCTTCTCCCTAGTATCCTCTACTTCATACCATTTTTTATGACTGCTCTTTTATCCAGTAAAGCAGATCTGAAGAAAATAAAATTACCAGGAAAGGCATAGTGTATGGAAGGGAGGACTAGGACTTTCTAGAGTCATTGTAGGATTTGAGAGTTTCTTATAAATGGATATTTTTCTTTCCTTTTTTCATTAATTTGAAATTGATTCTTAGTATTTTGAAGTGCATCTTATGATTTTAAAGAAAAGCTAAAAGCAGCATTTCCTGTGGGACTTTGGAACAGAATAACCATAAAAAAACCCTAAAACCAGCTGTACACTACTGGGTTTGAAACACTTTTGCAGGGTTGGCTTCTTTATCCTCATGGTTTAATAAAGAAACAGTTTTGTTTTTATGATAGTATACAAGATGCTTCAGATTAATATCAGGATGTCAAAATATCATAAGCCAACAAAGACAAAATAGAAAATTGGACCAAACTATGGAGGATCTGATTGTAGAGAGTGACAGAGAGTGAGATATATATATATATTAAATAAAAAATATTTACTTTGCCACTAAATTATGTAATGCTGTTTTAAAGTATTTTGTATTAATTCCTTTTATCAAGACTCAAACTGTGTTGCTCTACAGAGGAGAGAAGACTTTGTTGATACTGACTGCTTTTCATAAATTTTCTACTCTCATGGGGGAAACATGGTATGCATGAGAACTTTTGCATATCATCCCATAATAGCTCTGTTCATCACTGCTAGCTTGAGCCTTGATAAAGTATGTCTTGTAACATTTGCACACCTGTCATAAAGTGACTAAACAGCTTAATGAATGTATTTATAGGATGAAGTGGTAAAATACAACAAATATTTTGCAGCATCCCTTCTTTTACAGGAGTGTTTTTTTGCTGACAAAAAAAAAAGGTTAAGATTGCTATTTTTATCTGAGGTTCTGTGAACTTCAAGATATTTTATTCAGGCTGCAGTACATCCTGTTGTATGAAGGTGAAAAGTGGCAGTGATCAAGTTTTAGACAATGAATGTTGCGAGAAAAATCAATAGTCTGATTAAAAAAAGAAAGCTCAAGAGGCTTCTAACCCTAAAAAGTTGATTTGTTACATCACTATATCTCATTGAAAGAGAAAACTATATTAGTCTTTAGATTTACCAGGCGCATTATTCCTTGTGTAGTTCCAAATGTATCAGCAGTAATGAGAAAGAACATCTTTAGGTTAGCCCCTGTTTTCTCCTAACATATATCAGTTAGATCTGTAGGGAGAAATACTCTATACTCTATCAGGCAGGTGAGCTATAAAATCTGCCACAACAAGGGACTTCTTTGCACTATTTCTGACCCTGAAGATTAGACTGGAAAAATCTCAGTATCAGACATTTAAAAAATGTACTGTTCCCAAAGAGACAATGAGAGTGAAGCTATTATACACGATGCAGAAGGGACTACTATAAGTAAAAGTGAGTATGTGTGAAGCAAAACTATGTTAAATGCTAAACACTAAATTAAAAGACAAAAAGTTTAAAATAACTACTTAAATACTATAATGAATGACAAAGGAAATAATGGTTTAAAACTCGAAAGAGCAAAAGTAAGATGTCATCTATGACAAGCTGGAGTTTCTAATGAAAAGGGATAAGAGTCGTAGGACGTTTAAGACAATATTATCTGAGAAATTACTGAAAAAAACTATTTTGGGAAAGTTTCCAAATGGTGAAGAAGAATATATAGGTCAAGGACAAAGTAAGCAGAGTTTCACTGCACAATATAGGCAACTTCTGTACTAGAAGTGAACTTTTGCTGATGAACCTCTGTGGACTATTTCAAGGAGACAGATTTCTGGGACTCAGTCCAACAAAGCACTTATTTTCAGCTTAACTTTAAACATGCAAGTCAACATGTTAGACTTAATTCATGTAAAAGCATTGAGTGAATATAGCATTTATCAGGACATAGCCTGATAGCTTTTGGTTTCAATAAGATCCTCCTTTGTCTTCATGTTCTTAATAAATTTAAACTGCTGCAAATCATTAAACCCTTGACTCTGTTGTCTTGATACAAAATGAGTAAGTGTATATGGGCTACAACCCAAAACCTCAGAGTGTTTAAACACCTACTCCACTTGAACAGTGTGGACAGCTCTGGTCCCCATTATCAAAAGAAATACATTGCTATTAGAAGAAAAGACATTAAAGAGTAAAACACTTGATGAGAGGCATGTTTTTACACAGGGATAAGCTAGGCAGATGAGGAGGCTGCATTTTGGAAAAGAGATGACAGAAGTGTATCATAGATGTTCATAGAATCAAGAGAAGAATGACGATTCTCATATCTATCTAGATATATGTGCATGTATATAGATATATATATATATAGAGAGAGAGAGAGAGAGAGAGAGAGAGATCTTATATATATATATATATAATGGAAGAGTTACAAGACACCAATTAAATTACCAGCAACATGTTCAAAACAAACATTATGAAATGTGTGCACAATATGTTTTATTAAGCGGTGGTGCTTTTAAATGATAGGATCTACTAAATTTTATTGATATGGATACAGCCTCTGGCTTGTTGCTCCTTATTGCCAGAAATGTACAAGTACCACACTGTACTTGCCTGAGCATACAGTCTTTTCAAATCACTGGCTCTTGGCTGCTGTCCGAGACTGTTCTCAGCTGGATTGGTCCAATCTTATGTTGAATTTTTACTCTATAATCCATAGAACACATGCAGACAAGTAATTCTGGGCCCAGTAATGTGAAATCAAGAAAGCACAACAATGCTGAAAGCAGAAAAAAAATCTGAATGCATCACTAATAATAAAACTCAACATGCATTCTAACAATTAGCATCTCATTCATTTATGCCAACATGAATTTAGAGGTTGTGAATTTTTGTTTGTGAATTCATTGTTATTTATTTATGAGTTAATTTACTTTCAGGAAGAAATATGGCACAGTTGGCTGAAGTTGTAAAATATTTTTTTTATCTTCTGTTCACTGCAAAAACATAAGACATCTTTTTTTATTTGTTTGTTTGTCTGTTTGGGCGTTTTTGTAGACAAGAATCAGTAGTCTTAAACCTTGGTGTACAGTGATTGAGAAACACTTTAGCAAAAAGTAATGAATAACACACTGGAGAAAGTTTAGGGCAGCTTTAGGACCAGCTTAGACACTTGTTTTTACAAACAGATTAGTATCTAACTCAGTCCAACAGTTGCTTTTCTTGTAGTTTTGCAAGGATTATATATTTTTCATCAAAAAAGGTCAAACCACGTTTCAGTTAGATGAATGTGTTGACTGAAGACCTGTTTATTATAATTTATTAAAACTACCGATATGATCAAAAAATTCAAACAAACACTTGCCATTTAGCTTGTATATTAGGTACAAATAGGCAACCTGAACATAAGAGGCTATGTGTTGACAAGGTTTATACATCAGGCCAAAAAGTATCCCAGTGCCCTCTTAACATAGTAAACCATAATTCTTGCAGACAATATGTGCTATAGTAAAATAAATGAAATGAAGTTAAAAAATCCTAAGATAAGAATTCCTTATTTTGGTGGAATAAATGTATCTTTTGAATCACCTTGGAAAATCTGGGATTGTGATATTGTTAGCATAATGGTTGATGGATGTTAGTGACTGGTCTGAGACAACTAAATTCAAGGATTCCTTTCATTGAAGCAAAACCAGGCCTTTGCACAACCGTTTAAAAAATTATGTTAATTTTTTTCTTCTTTGTAATGACTCCAGATTAATTTATAATTCTGTTTGTAACCTCGGATTGTAATGCTCAAGGTAAAGTTTAATCTTTTCACAGTTTACTAGTTATGGAAAAGAAAGAGCACAGATTTCTTTCTCATTTCTGAAGCTAAATTATGCCAAAGTAGTCAAAATTACTATAATAAGGACTGCAAATTGATTTTAATAATGTGGGGCAACTCAGTGTTAATGAGTTGTGGTGCCTCCAAAGCAATTGTTCTCTAAAGAAAGAAAATACTTAATAAAAAATTAATAAATTAGTTGAAAGTGAATCAAATCAGCTGAGAAAGGACGCATTAGTAAAAAAACCCAAACAAACTAAACAAAAAAGCCCAAAAGACTATAAAACTGAATAAAAACTTGAAGCAGTTTAAACTATTCATCAAGACCAGAGAAAATTAAACTATAGAACAAAACAGATTACCTATTGTGATTGAAAAAGCTGAAAAAACAAAGCTATTACAACCTGTATAATAAACAAGATTAACAAAAAAAGTGAAAAATATGAAATTCAAAATATATGTCATATACCTTTAAATCATATAAATTTATTCTTTAAAGCTGTGTGGTTAAAAATAAAAATTGCTGCTACTGCATTTCTTACACATGTTAGCTTTGCTTGGAAGCAAACTCACTCAGGACTTGAGCGGCTTGTCATGATTCTACATGTGCTGCTTTGAGAGAAAAGTACCCATTTTTCATGAAGGATAATCTCTGTTGATGAAATTAATAGAGTAAACTGTATTACAGTGTATTGAATTGAGCTTTTGAGCAAGTGGTAACCTAACTTAAAGATGGCTCAATGAGAAATAATTTTTAAAATTACATCTGAAATGAAATTTGTTATAGTCTATGGGGTGATTTGATTGAAATGGAGCCATTAATATAACCCACCATATAACCTAAGCAATGAATTTCTTCATGTACTTTAGTCTCTGAAGAGAAACAATTCAAGGAAGATGTCTTATCTACCTAAAGGTTCCCTAGAAACAGCAATCTCTTTGCATGCAAGCACTACTGTTTGCCATAGAATTGCCTAGTAAGCTCCAGTTGAAGATATTAATAAATCACAGGGCCATTTCAGAAAGACAATTCAGTTTCTGTTTCATTTTAATTAGCTGGAAAAAAAAAATCCTCTTGGGAAAATCAGAGTAAAGGGAAAGGGCAAGACAAAAAGCTGGTCAGGATTCGTTTTTAGAGCAACAGAAAGGTGAAGTAAAATAAGAAGCCTTGTCAGGTAGCTAGGGAATATGCTTTCACCATCAAAAGTGTCGGCTAAGACAAGATATTAAACATTTCTGTCTTTAGAAGATGTAAGGTTCTGCAGTCTCTGCAAGAACATATCATTGAAGAAACAGGCTAAAATCTCCTGAATAACTTCTGTGACATCAGGGAACTGTTTCCTATGAGCATCAAAGAAAGACAGAAATCATCTACTACTTAGCAGTGTAAAAATACATTAGCAATGTATAAGTTTTGGATTGTATTTCTGCTGTTGGTAGAGGATATTTAGAAGATTCCAAAATGAAACGTCAAGCAGAGAGAACGTAACTGTTATAGTTAAGTGACAACTCTAACTCCTTTCCATTCAAATTTTCAGTTAATTCACAACCCAATAGAATGAGCACTCAGCTTTTTTTCCTGACTTTTTAGGAATTTGGTTTTATGTCACTACTTTCATAAAGCCTGTACTGTATCAGCCCTCTAGTTAATTACAATAGGGTGCTGTGCTTTTCTGAAATTTCAGTTCATCTGCATTAGTAAAAAATCCTCATGGCAATTAGTAAAAAATCCCCATGGCAATTTCGTCAAGATTCCCTGTAGATAAATTCCAGCTGGCCATTTGCATTCAGGTGATATAGGATGTCAATAAAGTTCAGTCTGACAGGTAACTCATTTTCAGTTCAGAGCTATAAGTGAGCCACTTTTTGAATGATACTTGAATGGCCGGAATATAGTACAGAGGTGATCAGAGTTGGGGTTCAGCCTAGAGAAGAGGAGGTTCCAGAGACCTTATAGCAGCCTTTCAGTACTTAAAGTGGGGTGCAAGAGAGCTGGAGAGGGACTTTTTCAAAGGCATGGAGTAATAAGACATGGACTAGAGGCCTTAAACTGAAAAAGGGCGGGTTTACATTAGATTTTAGGAAAAAATTCTTCATGGTGAGTGTGGTGAAGCATTGGAACAGGTCACCCAGAGAAGTGTTGAATGCCCCATTTGTGGTCATGTTCACAGCCGTGTTGGATGGGGCTTTGAGTTACCTACTCTAGTGGAAAGTGGCCCTGCCCATGGCAGGGGGGTTGGAGCAAGATGGTCTTTGAGGTTCTTTCCAACACAAACCATTCTATGATTCCATAATGATCATGGTAGAGAGGTTTTGAAATCAGTCTGTAAAGATAGTCAAGTATTTTGGAGCTTGAGATTTCTGTGTAGAAACATCAGTCTACTACCCTGAAGCGTTAAATGAAATTCAAGTATATGTCATTCAAATTCATCTATTTGAGATCATCTCATATTATTGAGATGCAGAAAACAAATAGATTAACTTTTTTTTTGTTAATTGGGAAGTCTAATTTTTTCTGACATCTTATTTGAATCTCAAGTTTGCTGCAACTGAAAGTTATAAGAATCCTATAAAAAAGACTTCACAGAGAATATATAGTCCTTAAAAAGCATGTTTGGCCAGAGGACTCAAACCTGAAATGCAAATGTGCAGCAAATCATGCTTAAGTATGAATGTATTCAAAGCAGTGTAACTTCAGTTGGAAGAACTGTGTCTGATTTAGTCCAGCAGAGGAACATTGTGGAAAAAAGACTACCTAGACACAAGATAAAGCAGGAATTCTGCATAATCACATTGATCCCAAAGTTGGTTAATGCAGCCTAAGAAGTGGGAAAGACTAAGCATGGATCTCTCTCATCACAAGGTTTTGCCCCACTGAAATCCAAATCATCCCACCCACCACACCAGCCCTGGCAAGAGTAATAACTCTATCACTTTCTACTGGCTTCAAGAAAAGCATGCTTTTATATGCCTATTTTATCTCATTTATAATTTGCATTTCCCTTTGTCAAAGTGAGCGGATTAAGTCCCACGTGTGCTAATTTTAATATCTTTGTTCTTTTCTTCTTTGTGTAAGCAATGAAGAGCTCCTCTGGGCATTAGAGTTGAAAATCAATTCCTCTGAAATAATTTTAATTTCTCTGCATTTATCATGAAATAAATTTCTCTCATTTGTCTCATGCACTCAATAATCAGAAGATCATGAAAGTATATTTATGAGATTTTTCCAAATTGAATCGCAGTACAAAAAAGTCATATCTAGGTATAACTGACCTGCATATTTTCCAAACTCGACCATGGAGATAGAAGGTTATTCTACTGGCTAATATCTAAACAAAGTGTAGTAGTATCCAAATGTATGTCTCCAGTCTTTATTCACAATGTCACAATTTTTTCCGTTATGTTAATTTTTAAAACATCAGTAATTGCAAACCATTTATGTTATATTACGCCTTTCAGTACAGTGGACAGTCATTTCAGTTCCTAAACAGATCCTGATTCCACAGGGAAATATCAGAGATAATTAAGAAGACTTCTACATATAACTGTTAGAGAAGAAATCTATCTTCTGAAAGGTGAAACACAATGAAAAACCAGGTGACAGCTTACTTAATATTTACAGCTGAGTATGACATCAGACAGAAGGGTAGCACTGATTGATTTTAATGGCAAGCAGCTGAGCATGCTTATTGATTTAAGAGATCGGTTACTTCACAAATGGCAAAGACCATTAATACACTAAAATCAAAACAGTGATGATATGAAGAATAAAAAGTGACCTTGCATTTAAACCCTCTCCTTCCAGGTAGAATGCAGGGTTCTCTGGATGGGAATGTACTCCCAGGTAAAATTTTTTAATCATAATTATTATTTCTTTTTATTTATTAGAAGGCAAAATCACAAGGGTCATCAAAAATACAGGAGTCTTCATTAAGATCTCATAAATTAATTTTTTTAATAAGAGTTTAAGAGGTAAGTAAGAAAAAAATAAAATTTGAGATTTTTTATAGACTTTTATATTTTAGGTTTAATGAAATTAATTATAAAATGGAAATCATAATGAAATGAATTTTCACCTAGAGTTACTGAAGTCTTTCTAATGTGGTCCTAGAAATTCTTCTCTTTCACTTTTGACTAAGCAAATTAAAAAAAATAGAAAGTAGATAAAAGGAAAGCAGGCAGGAAAAATGCAGCAAAGAAAGGTTAAGTAAATGAAGATTATTAGAAACAGATTAAATTAATAGTGCCCTTTTTTGATTCCTCACCTTCCTTCTTATCAGTGCTGTTTAGATCACTTTCTTGTTCACTCAAAGTATAGTGAAGATCTTCTGGAATTTATATTTCTTTAGAAGGGACCACAGATATTTTGTCATTGATTAAATTTAATTATATTTTCCATGCTACAAATGTCTACATGTAAAAACCTGAAAAAAATATTTTCTGCATCTTTTCAAGTATTCCATGTACAATATTTTTGAGTTTGCAATAATTTGTATGTTTGTGTAGGGTTAACAAAAATTTTGTCCCTTTCTAGTGCCAGCAGGCCACACCAGAGAATTAAGTCCATACATCCATAAGTCAGGATAAGTATATGCAGTTTTCTTCACTAAGTCATATGTAAGACTATTTGAGAATACATGAATGTGACAGCTTTGCACTCAGGAGAACTCAGTCAATCCTGAATTTTTAAACTAACTCTTGTATTATAAAATGAATAACATATTTCATGCACTGCATCAAGCAAAAAAATGGCCATCAATTGAGAACCAGTATTCTTTGACAGAATCTCTGACCAGAAAACCAATATACTTTTCTATCAGCTGAAGAAGACAAATTCACCTTTTGCAGTTAAACAAGTTTTTGATATCTATTGAATTTTCTGTAAATGGAAATAGAAATGTCTCCAAGTTTTACCAGCTGTAGTAAGGCTTATAGAATAAAACATCATGACTTAAGTACATAGAGGGCTCGGTTTCAGCATTAAAAATGTTAATAACAACAATAACTCCAGGAAAGCATCACACAATTTAGGGAGCGTCTAAACTGCAACTTTATATTGAGATGGTAAATATTCTCAGTCTGCCACTAGATTCTATAGAATGAAGCAGAAGTCCTATACCATCAGATTCAGAAGCCCCACAGAATAACACTAAGATGTTGTTTTATACAGTTGGCATTCTCAAGCAACACTGAACCTGTTTTGTAAAGGTGTGAGCAGAATCTTTGCTTCCACACGGTAAATCACTTGTGGTAGGCCAAGAGCAGAAGAATGTGATGTATGATGTCTGTTAGAGTCAGCACTGTCAGCATGCCTAGCAGGCAGCAGTGGTGCAGCCAGCTGAGGAAAGCTTTAAGTAATCTATCAAATAAGAAGCAGATATATGATAACAGCTGTCAAAGTTGCAATTTAAGGTACAGAGAACTGTATCTTCTGTTGTAATTGTAGTCATAATAAACATAGAACCACTGGCTCCAGTGGAGTTATGCTAATTTGAAGTATCAAAGTATATGATCCACAATTAGTGTATCATATCGACACATTGATAAGTATATTAAGGTAGCTATACATAATTATAAATTTTATGTATTAGTTTACTCAAAAAAGAAGTGGTTAATTCAGAGATTTCAGAATCCTTAACCCATCAGGCCATAATATTAAACTGAATAGCACCTTTTGTCAATAATTACAAAAATACATATTGTTGTCAGCATGTATGTATGTTTGTGTGTTTCCTCCAGCACCAAGTTTAGTGAAGCCAAAGCACTTAAATCAGCACACAGCATCCTGCAGTTAGGAGAGGTCAGAGCTCCTCCTGAATTTTACAAGAAGGCAGCATGTGTGCTGTTACCTCTTGTCCTCCGTGGCAAGTTCAAGTTCTAGCGGGATCTGAAAACCCTGAACCAATATTGCTCACAGAGGTATTTTGGTAATTGCAGGAAGTTCTGGCTGTTGCCCTCTATGACACATCATAGAAGAAGCCATGTATCGCTCACAGACAGTTAATGTTCAGGTGTCAGGAAATACCCATTCTGAAAGCAGCCTCTAAATGTAGAGTCACCTTTTCCAGAAAAAGTTTTGTGTAAGGCCCAAAGTTATAACATCAGAAAGGCATAAACTCTAGGGAACTAAAAATTAAGCAAGATGGTAACAAAGCAGATAGTCCTTTAGCCTACATTAAAGAAAAAAATTTAAAATCATGGGTGCTTTATAGTCTTCCCAGTGGCCATGAATATGTTAAAAAATACATCTGGAAAAAGAATTTTCTCTTTCACTCAATGGGTTTTTATGGCAAGAGAAATAAGATAGATATACCTTTAATCCCAACAGAGAAAGAAAAACAATGACCTTAGTGAAAAACAATAATCTTAGTAAAAAACAAAGGGACAGATTCTGGTCTGGTATAATCAGATGTTAGATGCCTGCCCTGCTCTCTCCCTGTGTTTGCATGTAACCCCGACTGCAGCTCTTTGGAGCATTTTATTGCAGATTTCAAGCCTTTGAATACTGAAAAAATGGTATGTAGAAACAAATCTGATTTCATAAGGTTTTGTATGATAAAAACAGATTGTATTCTATATTGTAGCTGACCAAAACAATTCGTGTTTACTACCTACTACCAGTGTGACTATCACTTCCTGCCAACACAGCAGTATGCAAAGTAAAAGCCAAAAAAATCTGTGGGGATAAAAGAAGTGGAAGTCTTATGCCAGAAATCTGCTTTTTTTGATTTATTTGATTTGACCTTCACAAAAGCAGCAAGCAAGAAAACTATTTTTTAACATCAAGTCATTGTGGACTGATTGCAGTAGTCTGAAAGAAACAATAATTGATTTCAATAATTAATTCCTTCTGACTAAAGCAATATTGCTTTTTATGCACTCTTCCTAAAGCCAAGTAAAAAAGAACTTTTAGCCAGGAGTGCATAAGCAGTAATGTTACTTTAGGGAGCAGAAATCCCCTAACATACTGTTGATTTGGGAAAGGCTTTTTTTTACCCCCAGGCTATAAAAATTTTTTATATTCTCTCATGTTGCCTCAGGATGACCCTGAGATTCTCTCAGATTTATAAAACACAGGAAACAAAGTAGTATGCTATTTTGACAGTATAAAAAGAGACACAAAATTTAAAAATATAGTTTCTAGCAAGTTGAAAACATTGAAATATACTTCCAAAACTATGTGGAAGTACTGTAAAATTCAAGACACGGCAGAAATTAAAACATTCAGTGAAGAATTTCTTTCAATTTTCTTCTTTTGTTTTCATGAGACTAGAATTGGCTTTTACATATTGTTATCTAAGATTAAATACCAAATGAAAAGCAACTTCCTATGATAAATGTTATAACTTTTTTCCTCAATTTTCATGGTAGTCGCATGGATACTCATGATGCATGGTTTACCAGGTCTACCAAGTAAAATTCTTGCAAGGATTACTTTTTAAAAAGAATTTCTTGTTTATAACATAAACTCTGCCAAATTCATACAAGGGACTAGCCAAGTTCATACCAAAATTATTTTGCTCAGCTTTCTTGTATCTTGACTGTATCATAGTCTGGACTTCTTTACTTGTCTGGAATTTATCGCTTAAATCTGCTGTAATATCAAAGTTTTATTATTGGTGTTACTCCTATAAAAATGACATAATATAAAGCAGTACCTTATTATTCATATAGATTCCACTTTAACTCCGTGCAGGTAAATAACTTGACCTGGTGTGACTCCACTGGTCCCTTGGTGATCAGATTCCTGCTATATAGATCAGAATTAAAGCAAAACTAGACCAGATGTTTTTTACTATTAGATAGATTAGCTCAAAACTAAAATTAGGAAAACATACTGGAGCTGATTTACTATCAGTATGTGATCTGTTGCTGCAGAGGGAGCAAGGGATGGTAGAGCAGAGGCAAATGGCAATTTATTAATGCAGGCATGGGAGTCTCATACCCTCACCCCTGACTGCTCTAAAAATGCTGAACAGAAGGCCCCAGTCTGGGGATGAAAGCTGACAGTAAAATGCTCAGTAAAAACAACACAAAATCATTTCAAAAATGGTGCATGAGAAAGCTCTGGTGGAAATCACTACAAAAATTTTTTTTCTACAGATATACAAATTATATGTCTACAGACATATAATTTCAAACTTTGCCTTGAGTGTTCTCTTGAAAAGATTAATATATCTGAAGCATTGTGATGAGCCACCTTAAAGCAACATCCATGCAATTCTGTTCTTGAGTAACAAGACCCATCTTTTTACTATGCAAACTGGCTCTGTTAAAAACTTGGGATTAAAAAATACTTTCCATAGAGTATTCCCATTTGGCATAACTAAATTACAGCATGAAAAGTTCATGCTCTGAGGCAGACTATTGTAAAATTTCAGGAATAGAAGAGATTTTGTCACAACCTGCATATTAAAAAATCCTTACATTCATATAGAAACTAAAACAAGATATTCTCAAGATGTGTTCATAAACTTATCTCAAAGATAAGTTCATAATCAAGCTCCCCAAAATTCTGTGAGAAGGACAAAGATGATCATTAGAGCTTTTCAAATCTTTTCAGTCAAATATTTTATTCACCAAAAAGGTAAACTGACAGAGTTTGTGGATTCAATTACACATGCTAGAAACTGAATGTCTATGGGAAATTGTGTATTGTGAGACCATTTTCAAAAATTTGGAATTTAAAAAAACTATACAAAATTAAATGAAACTGTTGTCAGTTTTGAATGAAATTAATCTGGAGAATTTCTATTCATCAGGAAAATGACAGAGAAGTTAATGGTTGTAAAAGCTTATTTTATTTTTTTCACTTCAATGACTGATGTAAAAAGAAAACCAACCATGTGGTCTATTAATATCTCTGTTTTGTGCATGACTGAAGTGAAGCCTTACATATGGTTTTATGACATGACCAGTCAGGAGCAAAGTGACGGGTGAAATTAAGTTTTCTTTTAGTAATCTGCTGGTTGGTTTCCTGGTTGGTTTCCTATTGACTCAGAAAGCACTTTATCTTTCACAGTAGCAAGTATTGGATCCTGAATATTTAGCTTTTTTTTCCCTCCCCCTTAGGGCACACCAATATCAAAGTCATTTTCTGTCAGTGTTAGGTGACTGTGGAATCATGTCTTTGATTATAGCAATGGCATGAACTGTCCACATACCATCTCAGGAACATCTCTGCTTTATTAATAATTTCTCCAGTATGGAGGTATCACAGAGCCATTTAACCAGAGAGTCTTATTTCCCAGGAATCTGGGTTAAAGAGCTGATCGCAATAAGAGCTGCCAGACAGAAGCAGTGATTACAGCAAGTACTGCAAGGTAACTTCAAAATGTACTCTTAAGGACTCTGCAGCTCTTCTTTAAAATCTGTCCTAGAGCAGATGGGGAATACTCTCTCAGGAGTACATGTTAACTTCTGAAAGTATGACAGGCATTCCCAAGTGCTACTTCTTCTGGGACTCTGCCTTAGAGCAAGAAAACCCCTAAAGTAAATGGACTCTGTTGCTCTCCAGTTATGCCTCCACTTCATGGTCATCTGCCTACATCTGTGTATTTGAAGCAGCTCAACACATCTGGGCATCACTGTGCTCTGCCCTGTGCACTTACATACAGCCCTGCTGGTCTAGCTGAAATGAGGGATGTCCAAAGAGTTGCATCAGTCACCATGTCAGCCCTGGCGAGCTGTCGGTTTCAAGCCACTACTGCAAACAAGATTTTTATTTCTTTTATATGACATAAAGTATGCTCTATTGCTGTTTTCTTTCACACATGCTTCCACTAGAAAGTGGAGAAGTAGCTTTTGAGGGAATTATGGTAAGAAAGAAACTGGATGAATCAGTTTTCTGTTTGCCTCCATCAGTATTCCTCACATAGTCTCTGTCCCACCACACCTGCAAATGAGCAGTAATAACACTGCAACTGCCAACTCGCTAACTCTCACCTAATCTATCCCTTTGTCTCCTCATCCACTCTTCATCACACCTCACCTTATTTTTTATTTCAGGTTCACTGAAAATTTTGAAGTGTGTTATATCTCTATAAGATCATGTCCAAATTTAACCCATATTTAATGTAACAGAAATATGCACATTTATGACTGTACATAAATGCGATGTGCAGTTTTCTTACAACACAATATGAAGTAAGAACATTCTACATCTGGTTAAATCTAAAGAATTCAAAGTGTCATAATATTAGATGTTAGCAATAGATTAGCATAAATATTAGAATTTTTTGCCATTTGCAAAACTAGAGAGATAAGTGCTACAAAAATACAGATTAAAACATTGGAGGCTTGAGAAGTTACTTAAGGAGATGTTTGTTCATTGAAAATGAACAATGAGTGATGCATTTTTTTCCTGTGCAAACCAACAATTCTGTAGCCTTGCTTTGCACACCTTTGGAAGTTTAAACAAAGATTAGACAGAGAACTAGAAAGGGGCTTTTTGCCATTATTGCTGGCTGATGGTATTTTAAGTAAAGATTCCTACTGATATTTCCCAACTAAGAGACTCAAATTAAAGAGATTTGCTGACTGTTAGTTCCATTTCCACATCAGAGGGAAAAGCAGTGTGACAGGCTCTGCATCACAGCAGCACAGTTTTGGCCAAGCTCCAATTGAACAGGGGCTGACTTAGATCTCAGTGGGTGGTGGCCATTACACATTTTGGGGAGGCTATTTAAAACTGGCATGTGAACTAGTTCTATCAGAGAGGAGAAAATACAGGTAGTAAAGTCACCCTGTGACATCTGCCCGCCTGCTGTGGGTTAACACAGAGAAATGAAGCTATATCTAAAGCACAGAACCATTCACAAGAGGGGAAGTACACTGAAACAAATTGGAGATAATTTGATGTTTTTAAAATTGGAAAAATTACATCAAGAATTCCTATGTAGTAGGATTTGTAAAAGGCTTCTGCTGTGACTAAGCACTTGGCAAAACAATAAGAATCATGCAGATTATGCCAGAAAGATTATTGCTACCCTTTAAACTGATTGAGGATATCCAGTAAGCTTTTTGACAGGCAGTCCTGAAAATTACACACATTTCTAGTTAAAAGGAATTCTGGAAATCAAATTTGCCCTAGTTTTGCAGTTCATTAGAAAATAGTTTTACTCAACTAGTAGCAGGTGGAATATTTTAAACATATAAAGTTCCTCAGTGCATAATGCCTAGAATCATCATCCAATCATCACAATCCAATAATCATCCAAACACTCTCTGCTATTTACAACAAGCTACAGGGCCAGAAGAGTACTGCTGCTTCACTGGTGGTAGTCAAAATCAATTGTTTTTTAATCCAGCTGGATTTTAAAAGCTATACAGTACTAAAATGAAGTTACAGAAACATAAAATAAGATTTTTTTCAATGTGTTATAATGTTCACTAAGTTGTACTCCACATTTTTTTGGACTTACTGTGAACTCACTATGAATGGTGGCTACACAGTAAGAAAAGTAGTATTGTAAGACAAATCACTGATGATAGCTATTATTAACTATTAAGGGGAAACATTATGTTAGAGTTTTACATTTTTCAGCTAACAACAGAAACATTTTCTTATCAGTACATTTATTATAAATGATACACAGATTTGTCACAAAACTCTGTGCTAGAACGAAACCAAATGTACTCTTTTATCTTAAAGGAAACCAAACTCCAGAACTGTAGGTGACAACTGCAAACTTTACTGTTAGAAGTATTACCTCAAAGCACTTGGATATGAGGAAAGCAATTGTGGGACAAACAAATTTAGTAATAGATTATTGATAGAAATTCCAGCTAAAGAATGAAAAAATATAGATATTACAAAAAAAAAATCAACAAAAAATTCAGTAAGATATAAATTCTTCAAAAGAAGGACTTATTGGAAAGGCACTTCTTAAGTGGAAAACACATATTTTCTCTATGAAGATAGCAGATACCAGGTGAGGCTATTGATAGAACTACTAATAAAAATGTAACTAAATAGGAATTTGGCTAACTAGCAAATGAACTCACAGATATCATAACATTACTCAAATAACTGATAGCTAATTTGAAAGTAAAGATATCATAAAGAGCTGAATGCAAGTGGAATTATGGTAGTATAAACATAGATGTGCATTTTTCTGCTGAAAATATAAGCAAATGGTGTAAAAAATTAATGACTATCAATAAATACTTAAACACATGGCCAGTTATGACAGATTTAACTGCAGTCAGCAGCACAATACAAACTTGTGTGCAGAGTCATCAGCTATCCCAAAACAGGACAGATTACTGCTTAAGTAGGCAATAGGAGGTAAGCATCTCTTGGATAGGAGGTGTCTGTGGAAATACAACACAAATTATGGAAGAGAAGACCCTAAAAACTGAATTGAGGAGTACCATTCGTAAACCATAACAGTGTTAAAAGACTTTAAAACACATGATGAAAAAATTACTCTGTTTGCAGCTCAAGTGCATAAAGTGTATGATTAACACTGCTGCACCTTGAGCTATTTGTGAAATCAATGGTACAAATTTTGTCTGTTTATATGTAAGGCATATATCCAGTTCCTGTTCAGCTGTTTTTCTTTCATCTGAGAGTAGGGCAAACAAATTTTGTCTGGGTCTGCAGATAGTTTTCTTTATGGGAGACTTTACAGAGTCATTGAATTTCCATTGAATCTCCATAGAGAATCCATTATTTCACTGTTAGTGATTGCACAGTTTTCTAGAAGTGGACGATTCTGCTCTTTGCAGATATTAAAACTACAGGGATGTGACCTTATTAATGTCCAATCATACCTGAAAATAATCATACTGAAAACCCCTTAGAGTTAATGATATTTTAGCTTTGCTGTACTATCAACATCAGGCTTCGGTTTGATGTCATCAAGACCAATTTCACACTGGTGAAACCACCGAAGTTAAAGAAATGGTTGCTACCTATATATACAACAGTAAACATGTTCTCAGTTATGTCCCACAGTTGAACTATTGGAGTAGGACTGAACATGCTCATAACCAACTGAGGAGCTTAGTTCCCTGCATTTTTAAACAGTGGGGCTTATGTATCATGTCAAGATGCAGTGATGGAATGTGGGCATTTCTTCCACAAAGAGAAGATGATAGAAAAGAATTGTCTAGGATATACTTTATTATAGTTAGCATGATTCACAATGTAATCATTTCTGTATTCTGCACGTGTGGTAAATATATAGAATATACAAATCTTTAGTCTTTCTTCACACAGTTGTTGCTTATATCTATTATTTACACATTTGAGGCTTTTTGGCTATATAACCTTCCCACAAAAACTATTTATAGTTTTGAAAATTAATTTGGAATTTGAGACAGGTTATTCTATTTTCACACACTAACAATAATATCTTATTATAAAATGTTTTTCCAGCTAATGCTATCAGAAGTTTTGCTGTGTTGTTTTGAATTGGCAAAGAATTACAAATGAATTTTTTACCTCTTTAGCATGTAAGAAATAAAAGAGTAAGGATGACAACACAGCTCAGAACACCTCCCCCTTCCTCCATCTTCCCCCATCTTTACACCTTGAGAATGATGCCATATGATCTGGAATATCCCTGTGATAAGGTGGGATCAGCTGGCCTGGCTGTGTCTCATCCCAATTTCTTGTGCATTCCCAGCCTTCTGGCTGGTGGAGTGAGAAGCAGAAAAGGCTTTGGCTCTGTGCTAGTCCTGCTCAGCAGTAACAAAAACATCCCCATATTAGCAGCACCATTTCCAACACAAATGGAAAACACAGCACATGGTAGCTACTGTAAAGAAAATTAACTCTACCACAGCAAAACGCAGCACAATGGGAAATTGTGAGTAGTTAATTATGTTATTCTTCTGAAGTTTTCTCAGTAATTCATTGGAATATGATTAATATAATAATTTTAACATTTTTTAATTAAAATAGTTACATCTTAGCAAAACAGTTGTGATTTAATCCTTTCTTCTGTGTAGATTAATTTTCTTTTTTAATTTCATGCACAAAACTTGACATCTGATTGAATTCTCTTCAGGTTTCCTTCACTAAACACTGCATGAGTATTTTACATTAAACCTGTTAGTTGTCTCCTGCAATTAGTATTGGCTGTTTGTTCAATAAAATATATTGTTGGTTATCAATGATTTCTAATGCTATCTTAATACTGATATGCTGCAGATAATAATGGCAGACATCAATCACAGTTCTGGCTGAAATCCCTTCATTTAGTCTTAATAAGAAAAAGTTAAATTCCCTCCTGTTTAATGATTGAAAAACAAACTTCAATTATCAACCAATATGTCAAATCTTTTGGTAGTAATGAATTAAATGATTCACTGATTAAAGTTCAAGGGATAGGTTAAGATTGGGGTTTCCATTGTAGGTACATGTGTTTTTAAGGAACAGTGAAATAAAAGCAAGTTGACATTGCAAGAGTGCAGAATGCAGAGTGGGTCTCCATAAAAAACAGAGAAAAGGATAACTCCCTTCAGGCAAGTTTGTTCTTGGTGTAAAGGAAGTTTCAGGAAAAAAAAGTTTTTCTTGGTGTTTATTTATGTTGTGTTCACAAAAACAAACTTTCTGTGCATTTTTAACAAATAAATTGGGCTATTGCCGTATATAGATCTTACTAGTCCTCATCAGTATATCTTTCTGATGGAAGCAGGAATAGAAAATTGAAAGCCCCTGAATATTAGCTAATTAATAGAGCTGGAAGAAGATACCAAAATGTAGTGCTGTATGTTATCTGTTAGAAAAAATGCAAGAGCTCTGCAATATTGTCTTCTGGGAAACATCACAAAGAAGAGTGAAAGAGAGAAAGTTGCAAATGACAATAAGAAAGGTAATCAAGTGTTGTACTAAAGCCTTGTAATACCAAACTCCTTAAGAAGAATCTGTTTCTTGAATAAACTCTGAAAAACTGGTACGCCACTAAAGACATCAGATATGTGAAAACAAAGTTTCAAAGCCACTCAAACAAAATGGGTTAGAAAGACTCCTAAAACTTGCAGACTCAACAATTTCTGAGAAATACAGCTATACGGTATTTTGACTAATTATGGTGTTAGATAACAACACTGGAATTTTGAAATATTTAGACCAAAGACACTGCCAAAATATGATTGACTGGTCTTTATTGTACATGAAGGATAGACTTTACATTTTTTATGTAGCTAACACTTCATAAGGATTTCTACTGAAATTGATGTCTGAGCCCTAAGTGTGCTTGATGTGAAATGCATAGAGTATTCATGGATCATTAAACCCAACAGAACATATCAGTTATATTTTTGGATGCCAAAAGTATGTTTTAAATATCTGAAAAATACCTAAACAGTATAAAAATTGTGAATTTTTCTGCTTTTTCCAGTGGGTCTAATAAAAGACTATATGACCTGCTCTGCTAGTATCTTAATATTATTGTGTCTACAAGAATGCAATAGGAGTAGCTAAACATACATACTGTCATTGTACCTCTCCTGTGAGGATGAAATGGCCAAATATTTATACATATGACATTTTCTTTACATATTTGTGCTTCTCCCATTTTGAAAATTAAAATATAAACATTCTGGTTAAAAAATCTGTTCTCCCCATCATGCCACAGAGTCAAAGTCTACATCACTTTTGCTTTGTTTGATATGGTGTGTATATGCGTGTATAAAATACACTAAAGGTCTTTGTTTTACTGTATTATGAAATTAAAAATCATGCAGTCTCTGTAATTACATTGTCCTTTGCCGCCTCTTTAAAAAAAGAAAAAGACTGTGTTCAAATTTTCCTCCTGTTTTATTTGCACCCTATTAACAACTGTTACTAGAGCTTTAATTATGCCCCTGTGATTGCAGAGATGCGGCTGACTTGTGTCATTTTCCTCCCAGGGGATGCTTTATAATTACCAGCATCCATCGTGGCTGCCTGTAAGCTGATGCTTTTTTATTACCAGTTCAATAATCACTGCATCCTTGTGAACATCTGCTCTACAAGCCATGCATCGGAGGTCCCAGTGCCTGTCACTCGATGCTCCCTTGCTGTGGCGACCCTTTTGCCCTCACCTTCAGTTTATATCTAATTTGCTTAGCAGAAGCTTCATCCAGATTGCCTCACAGGAACACAATTAATGGTCCAGATTTGCAAACAAAGACATTTTCCCCCTTTTTTTATTCTATTTTTCTCTTATTATCTTGATGTCATATCCTATAATTTGTATTCACAGTAGGGTGAATCAATATAAATCCCAGAAAAAATATAGTATTTGATTGGTTATCTAGCTTTATAATAAAAAGTAGGTAAGTGATGAGGATTTTTTTCTCCATTAACATCCATATAGTATTCTCAAATAAAAGATAAATATCAGGGCTTTGTGCATATGTTTTCCTACAATAAATGTTGTAGAAAACAAGGAAATGCTTTCCGTATAATAATTTAAATATTTTCTAATTAAGAATTCTTCCATATAATGATTTAATTGGCAGGAAATCACTACTTTTATAAACACACAACTGTTCATATATGCTTAGATTTTTCTATGGAAGTACATAGATTCTGAGTGAATGTGTTTTGCTGAAAGAGGCTTATTGTTAGTTGCAAATACGGGTCATGTGGAGTGGTCCAAAGTAGCTGGAAACACCATCAAGTTGTTTAGTTGGCTCTGTAACTCATGTGATAAAGCCTTTAAGCCATGCAGATTTTTGCCAACATATATTTTTTATATTGGCCTCTCTTATCAGGCCTTCCACAGTCAGGCAAGGTACAAGAGACCTTCAAATGAATTGCAGTGAATAATGTAAAGTACAAAATCGGTAATGTTAGTGTTTCTCTCTACATGATGCTGTAACTTATATGTCTCTGATTAAAGATTTTCATCTAACCTAGCAGAATTCTAAGAGCAGTGAACACTGATATTATCTCTTAGAAAGAAGAATGCCAGAAAATTAGTAAGCACTGCACATCCATTTTGAAAGGCAGTAAAGTACTAATTGGAAACACATACTTCTGCTTAGTGGTTATTTCTCTGTAGTTTCTGGTAATTTCAGCCTTGTTTCTTGTTAAAGAGGTCTATTTCATATAATAGCATGATCAATGGTTGAAACATTATTCCAACATATAATGGTTGGAAACATTATTCGGTATGTTTCTATAGAAATTCTCTAGATATAAATTTATTTAAAAGTTTGAACACAGCCTTCAGAGGGTTTATTACAGTTCCTGTGAGCCAATTAAAATACATATAGCTATAACTCTTGTGCCTAGGATGGACCTGGCCACAAGCTAGAAGAGAAAGCTTGTGAGACTCTGATCATACGGCCATAATCCTGCACGGCAGTTTAGAGGGATTTGAAACTGAGAGAAAGTCAGGGAGGCTTTTGTGAGAACCTCAGGAAAACACAACCTCATAATATCCATCCAAATCATGTGATGCACACCCCCTCTACCTATGTGTCAAAATTTTCTGCCAATTAATTTGTTTAAATTCTGCCTAGATTGGATCTGGACAAGGGAGGGAGATTTGAATTACCTGTCTGAATGTCTCCTATTTAAATTTTTTTTAAAATAGAAGAAAAAAATTTGGAGAGTGGGGTATACTACTTCTGACTCTACATACTTCACAGCCAATATGGTGTGGGTCATTAAAATTAATGGTCAGGATACTGTAATGTACTCTAGCAGCCAGAGGTCATAGGGCTCCCAAGTATAAAACAGATCATCCCAGCCTCTGTCTTCATCCACTCCAAAGAGCACAAAGGAAACAGAGTTCTGCCCTGTACACAACACATCCAGCCTTTTCTCTCTATTTTATCGCTAGCAGGAAATCTAGAAGGGTGTAGTGTACCTATATCAAATATGCAAAAATATGTTCAAAGAAAAAAAACCAACAAACCACCAAAACCCCAAACAAAGACAAACCTACTATATCAAAAACATGGCTTAAGCTTAGCCATGGCACTCCAGAGATGGCTCTTGCTCATTTTGTCTCTGTCTGGAGGAACCTGACTCAAATCTGAAATCAAGCAAGGACCCTGCCTTGAAGGGAGATCTAGAAAGCTCATCGAGGTATGATTAGACCACAGAGCTATCCCAGCATCACTCATAGCCCTCCCCTGACTAGGAAGAGTGTCTCCAGGGCTGTAATTCACTCCTGGTGGGCATAACCCTGCGTCCCTTGCCAAGTCTGAAAATAGTCTTGCTAACAGGTTCTGCAGCTGCTCTGCGTGCCAGCTGCCGCCGGTGAGGCGTAAATCTGCCTTTGTTTCTAATAGATGCTGTGTCTCCCTCTCTCTTCATTATTTTCCAAAGGGAAAGTCTTTTGTATGACCCAAAAAAAGACACTCAGCACTTTTAAAGAAACAGTGTCCTGGTTTTTCTTGTGTTGAGAGGCAAGCAGAAGCTCAAAGCACCTCTCCTTTAAGTAGGATTGCACTGCTCAGCTGAAACTTTATAACCTTTGGGTTAAACAAAGCAGAGAAAAAATGCTTTCATTAACTTATTTATAGAAAGACCTTGTCTGCATGACATTTAACACTTTTTATAGACTGTAAAGTGCAGAGTTTAGTCAGCTACTTACCTGACTTGAATGGTTACCTGACTTGGATGGTTTTTCATCCTGTGTTCTCCAGGATGAAACAGCACCCAGTCTTTCAATGCTATCTGTAGATGTCAACATTAGTACTGTGGCATCCCAGATTTGGGTGTAGATTAGGGGTTCTGATCTGTGTTAGTTAGCCAAGCTCTGTGTACCCCCGCGCACTCCCCGTGTTTCTCCCTCCCCGTGGCAGCCCGCTCCAGGTCTCTTACTGTTGGAGCTTCAGCCCGTCTCTCCTGTAACCGCTCCCCATCCCGTCCAGAGATTTCAGTGTCTGTCATCCCGATCCCGCAACCCCGTTCACCCCAGAGCCTGGAGTCCGCCCCGTCGCATCCCCATTGGTCCCCGTGGTCCTCATCATCACCACGGCGCCTGTCCCCATTGGGTGGGAGAGCTTCTGCTCTCCTCACCCTGCTCCCGATAAAACCCTGTGCCTCCCAAAACTCGGGGTCACATTCCCCTATGCGGGCGCTGGAGGCGGGTCGCGACGTCTCTGCTGCAGCTCTCAGCGGCCATTTAAGGCTTTCAGCCTCCCTCGTGGGTGAACTGGACAATTCCTTCACCTCTTCGCCAAAGTCCCTCACTCAGCGGCGGTCGAAACCGCGGCCAGCCCTGCCCGGACCACAGAACGGAGCCGCGTCTGGGAAAAGCGGCGAACCTGAGTCCTGCCGAGAGGTGGTGCCGCTCCAGGCACCTGAGCTGCGCGGGGCCGGGGAAAAGAACGGAACGCCGCACAGTACCTCTCTTGCAAGAAATGGCTTGTTTTTCAAATTTAAGGCTCAACTCCAAAATAATTAGATTATTACTCTTGTATAAACCTTTTTTTATGCAATATGTTACGTGATAAAACAGGATTTACCTTTCTAAAAGTGGTGCCATTTTAAAAAGCTGTTTTTTTTCCTTTGGCTTCATATTGTTAAGGACTCCAGCAAATGCAGTTCTTTATAACCTTTTAATCTATCTACCATTATGAAGATGTTTTTACTATGACTGCAATTCATATATTTGGAAGTCACATACATGAGGCCACGTTTCCAGAAGACGTAAATCCCATTAAAACCAGTTGGACATAAATAACTTATTATTTGTCCAAATAAAATGACAAGTTTAGAATCCTAAGAATAAAAAAATGGTGATGAGTTATCAGTCTCCATTTCACTAACCACTATAATTTCAGAAAATTGTTTTTAAAGATGATTACTAGATGTATTAATTAACCATTTGCCATCAGAACTAAGAAATGGAAAAAATGTTCAAGACTAGAATAAAATTTCACAGTTTGATAAAGAACTAACAGATCTCAGAGAACCATGAGGTTTGACTGGTCTCACAGTAATTGTTGAGTAACTGAATACTAGTCTTTAACAAACAGAATATAAGCTCCTAGGTAATATCTCATTTCTATTACCAAACACTGGACAACAAAGGAGGATTTATTTTTGTAACTTCCAAATGTAAGTCTGCTCATTATACTTAAAATAGTTCTATGCGCTAGTGGACTAAATATAATAAAATTGACAAAATCCTGAATTCTAGTTGCTACTTTTATATTTGTTTTATGTAGCTTTTCTTCGGCAAGCTATATGTATTTCTTTTATTTAATTTTTTTGCTACCCATCAAAAAGCCATATATGGTTCATAAACACAGCACTTGTTCATGTCAGGTGTTGTGATAATAAGCTAAAATGTTTTTAGTTCTTAGTAGAGTCCTCCTAAAATTCTTAGTGAACCATGTTCCACTTATTCGAGTCTATCGATCTTTAATTTTTAAAAAGTACTTTTGAGTAAGATAAACTGAAGTGGCCTCTGAGAAACTACATTATGTATATAATTATTAGTAAAACCAGAACTAATAATTTGGAGTTAGAGACTGGAAACCCTGGTTTGGTGTATGGTAACCGATTTATAATGTTTGTTCTTGTTTATTCCAATTTGAATATATGTAAATTATTTGTAATGCAACTTCTTCAAACTTACAATGCAAGTGGGCCACACATATTTATAAGAGAGTTTATTGACTTGCATGAATAATTGCTTTAATAATTTATTAGAGATCTTTGAAGATGTGACTGTTAAGTTTCTTACAGGATATAAGGCAGATGGGTGCTCTTTAGAGTATAAAAATTATATGGAAGTAGTAACACTGTGTTGCACATACACACACACACAAATAAATGGAGAGAAAGCAACATGGAGTGTAACAAGGATAATGAATACACATATATGATATTAGAAGATTTGGTCTTGCAAAGTAATTTTTTTTAAATGGTAAATATACTACATTTAGAGAACCACAGAGGTTTCCTGAGAAGACATCCCAATTTCATAAAAATAATAAATGGAAATGATCCACTAGATATCACTGAAGACTCAAAAAACCTAATATTAAAATAAATAATTTTTCCAGAGGATAGTGAATAAAACATAATTATCTACATAATAGAAAGTCAGATTTAATTTACAAATATGAAATAATGGTTATAGTAATAACTAGATATTGAGTATTGAACAATGTGAGCAGTAATAGCTGTTAGCAAATAAAAAGACTGAAAGTTGCCAGAGGAAAATCACTACCATGATTTTGCTGTAGACAATGTCTGATGGTAGAACACAAAAACAATACCATGGGGAAAAAAAGTTTAGTAAACAGCCAAAACTTCAGAGCAGGACTGTTTTTAAAATATTCTGTTCATTTTAGCTATCTCTTTTTAATTAAATGCCCCAATGATGACTATATCCCTGTCTTCTAGGTAAATACAAACAGAGGGGTAGGGCACCTTTCTGTACATAAATAGGTCCTAATGGGAAGAAAGACCACTAATCATAAGGCAGTACAGACAAGGTAGTACATTTCCTGAACTCTGGAAAAATGAATATTATAAAGAAAGAAATATGAAAATGGAAAGTATACTACAAGTAAATTGTGAAATAATAGCACTGAATAAAAGCCTATGCACTTGTGAAGACATTTGAAGAATTTTTTTTTCAAAATGTTATTTAATTTCCAAATGTATTTGAAAATTTCTGATATCACAAGAAAAACTTGAGCATCTAGTACTATGTTCAGTATTACACATGCTACATTTCTTTTCATAAAGACAATTTATTGAATGAGCTTGAAACAGGAAGATATCTATATTACATACAGATATGAACATATTTCTAATTTATTGAAGGTAATAATTATCTGTCTACTGACTCAGATGTGCTTTTAATCAGGTCTTTTGATACTCTTTGCTTCCTTGTACTTCGTACATGTAACTATTGGCTGCTCTCATTACTTTTATATAAAGATCCTTAAAGAATTCTCCCTTTAGATTAATTATTTCTTTTTGGAATATATGGAGACAAATCCTAGAAGTTTATTTAACTTAGAGCAGTGTAACGTCAACCTTTTTCCAAAAGTGCTGTACAAACACAGTTATGACAAGTTCTTTCATTACTTGAATAAGCATTCAGATGGCTGCTCTCTGCAAAACAAGCTAATACATAGAACATTTGACAGCAAATAAGTAAAAAAAGCAAATTTCTAACATTTTTCCTTTAAGTCAAACATCAATTTTGCAAAAATAATCCTTTCCTCATTTTTAAGCTGAAGAGAAATTTTTCTTATCTACAAATACTCGTCTGGTTTTAAGTCAAAATTACTCCACTTTGTCAGAAAAAAAATTATTCTAACTATACAGATGTCTTTATTTCTGCAAAACATTGAAAAGAGTTGTAATCTGAAGTAGGGATATCCTAGACTCTATTTTCATTAACTTAGTTATTCATCCATTTTTCAGTGCATCCTACCTGATTTTTCTTTTTATTTCATTAGACAACAACCTATTCTTGCACAGTGATTATCAAATTTTACTTATAGTTTATTAAATGTTTTTCTTCTTCAATGTGCAGTACATATCTCCTGTCCTAAAAGTGTAGAATACTTTCTAGAAAATTTGTGGTGAATATGTCTTAAAACCAGTGAAATTGGTCAAGTGTCTTTTCAGCAGCCCATTTAGAAGCCATTATCCATGGACTTTGATGACAATGGATAAGTAAGGTTCTGTAACAACTCATAAAATTTAAAACTGTATTGAGAAATCAGTCACATGAACATATAAAAACATCCTCTACATGGAGATTTTGCATCTTAAACACCAACAATATAAACCCAAAACCACTCATAATAAATCCAATAAAATCCAAATGGCTTTGCTGAATTAATACAGAACTACAACAGAGTGTACTGCAGTGTCTTTTGTTAAAAAATACAAGTTGGTCTGGTGGGAGGAAGGGAAGCATTCAAAAGAGCAGAGATGAAATATGGCAATGCCCTAGCCAGAGCTTGGGAGAAAAGCAAGTTACATTACAGTTTCTGAAACAAAAAGACTTCAATATATCTGGGATTTTTAGTGAGAGGAGAGCATAAACTTTGTGTTCATGTTTCAATACCCTTTAAAAAAAATTATCCTTTTCTTCCTTTCCCCACCCCCAAAAATTAAAATCTGTGAACTTTTACTGTGCATTGACTGCAATATTTCACAGACATGATGGTACAGTGGTTTCCTAACTGCAAATTGAAATATTTAGATATTTAGCTTTCCTGAAACCAGACATTTAGATCTTGTCCAAGTTACCCCAGGGCATTAGTTTTCAAAAGTGGATGCATTGAGTGCAATGGCAAAGGCAGTGTGTAGAAATGAATTAAGGTATTACAAGTGCAATTCCAAAAAAATAGCAAACAACAAAAAAATAGCAACAAAGAATTCGTTGTTTTTAAGAAATTGTAGGAAAAAAGTTGTCTAGTGTTTTGGCAGTATGGAGCAGCTTCTGTACAACATGGAAAACTACAGCCAGTTTTAATATTGCAAAAATACTGATTTGATCACCAAAATGAGCAATAACTATGAGGTAACCAGGCTATTATACAAAGTACAATCACATGAAATTTAAAAAAATGACTCTTCACATTCTCTTCCTTTATTATGATGTTGCAAAATAGGACTGTGTCTCCAATGAACCAAGTACTGTATAAACCAGCTTAGTAGTGTTAAATACAAGCCAAAGCTAATAAAGCCTTGACAATGTGCTTTTGCTAACAACATCAAACAACCTGCTTATTTTATCAGAACCATCATTCCACTTTCTTAATAAGCAGTAACTAGGAATTATTTGAATAATTTTGTGAAGTTGCTTATTTGTAAATTGAAATCCTGGCTAAAAAATTAACACCTGGCCATCAGTAAAGAGAAAAACTCTGAAATCTTTTTTTCTGCTGTTCATATTTTTCTATTTCTCTTTGTTTCCCTTAGCACTAGAATCGACAGATGGTTGGAAAATTCAACATTTCTTTGGCTAAACAATGTATTCTATTTGATTAACCTGCAAATGTTGAGGACAATTCAAGAAATATTTCTCAGAGGTATTAGAGACTTTCGTCTATTTTTTAAAATATATATATATATAATTATGTCTGCAAACACAAGGTAGCTGTTGCCAAAAGCAGCAGTTTTCATCTTTTATATTTTCTATTAAAACTGTAGTTTCTCAGGGTTAGAACAAATGCAATTTAAAGTATCCCATGCTAGACTTTCAGGAAGACCAACAGCCTTGAAACTTTGAATTTTTGAATTTTAATCTTTTTAAATGAGTTTTCTAAAACACCCAATTCAAACACACCCTAACTGTTACTGCTTGGAATGAAATAGGCCCAATCCCATACCAGAGTTAGCAAATATGTATAAATACAAATATTTGTATTTTAACTGGAAAGTTAAATCAAGGATATTCCTGGAAAATGGGAAATGTGATTTATTACCTTTGTTTTTTCTCTAAAACAACCCAGGTACCTCAATCACAGTAAATTGTTTTTTGATATTAAATTATTGTCACTCTCCCAGGAAGAATGAGTGTTAAGTAGCATACACAAAAATGTTCTATGTCTCTTCATACTTGCTGAAGCATCGTGTTACAAATCTGTCTTAACTGTGTATTTTCATGATATCATCACAATTATTTTTATAACAGTAAAGATGGAGGTAGTACAATTTTTTAAATATATTCAGATCAGTGAAGATCCTGTTTTCTCTGATTTGAAATATGCACTGTGCCACCACAAGAGTTTCCATATAGTACTGAACACTGGGTAAAATAAAAGAATTGCATTTTATGTGTTACAATACATATTGTGTATTTATACACAAAAGTCTTATATACTGAACTGTAAACATAATTATGGATGTAATTTACTCTAGAGTTTGCAATAGATTTGGAACTTCTAGAACTTAGTAAACACTACTAGGAAAAAATCCATCAAGGAAGAGATTGTGCCAGTGGAGAGTTATTTGTGTAATTAATATAATACAATAGGTTGCAATACTATTGTAACATTACCTATAATGGTTGATTGTAATTGGCCCAATAGATCTTTAGACTGTATAATAAAATTTTACTATAAAGGCATTATAAGTAGAAATATATTGAATGTATGTATTTTTCTTGAAAACTGGAAACGAAATTAGGTGGGATTTTAATGTGGAGGAATTTGTGCTCACTGGGGATCTGTTTCTAAACAGGAAAGTCAATGTGGTGGTGAAAACGGCTGAAGATTTCCAGGAAAAGGCATTGTTCTCTTTCGGGAATAGACTAGTTTAAAGCATTCCTTTGAAGGAGGGGGGAAGTTACTCAGCCCAGGTGGGAATAGAAGGTCAGTCAGAGTGAATACTAAAGATTGAAGATTTGCTGCTGCACAACTGTGGAAACTTTCATAATTTTTTAATAGAAATATCTTGCTAAGTAGTATTTTGGCATTTTCTAGTTATAGGGACCTGGAATAATTCCAGTTCATGTAATTACATTGTTACTTACTCTCTCCCTCCTTGAAGTTTCAATTACTTTCATCATCATTCTTTCACATGCTGTCCAGAACTACCAAAGGTTTCTCTATTAACAGGACTTATGTTCTAAATAAAGCTAGTGACAAGGACTTTTAATCCATAATGCTTGTTTAAAGAATAGAATCATGGAAACAAAATGAGCCTCATTTTTCCCCAGTTATTTGGAAAATAAAATTAGTCTAAGAAGAAATATAATTTAAACAATTCTTTTCTTGTTAAGTTAAACATCATGTTTGACCCAAATGATCCCTTTTCAATTTTATGGTCCACTGAAATTTTGTGACCAGCATATTTGGAATTAACAGCGAATCAATTATTTAAATTAATGGAATTTCAACCTAGATATTATTTCATTATACAAAGAATTATTCTCAATGGTTTATTTGGTATTTTATGGTGTCAGTGGCAATTAATTGGAAGGGACTGAGAACTAATCTGGGAGGCGACACAGCACTTGCACTGTAGCCTGGTTGAAATGTGGCACCATTTCCCCTCTACTTGTGCTAGTGGAGGCCTGAAACCCCTAAGTCCTCTGACACACTAATATTTAAATATAGTCTAAACATTTAGCTGGAGTTACCCATATGGCTTAAGTATAAAAAATCCTTTAAAAGTAAAGTATCACTCCAGTACAGACGAACTTGCCTCCGTCACATTGAGATACAGGACGTGGTTACTGCTGAAGAGCATCCTGATGTCAGTGAATGTAGGGGGATGCTAAGGGGATGCAACAATCCCAGATTTCCCCTTCTGGAGGCCCAGAGGTACTGTGGAGAGAAGGAAAAATAAAGTGCTGCTCTGGAGAAATCCAGGCCCATGCTAACATGGGAGTTCTCAGCATTGAGAAACAACTCATCACAGTACTACCTTTGTAGAACAGACTACTCCTAAAACATATGGAAATCAAATCAGTAAATAGTTCTTTCTCCTTTAAATGGTACTCAGAAAGTCAACATTTAAAAACAAAAAAGAAATTTGCATTTAAAATATCAGAACCTATTTTCAATGTGTATTGAGAGCAAAGGAAATGAGACGCATAAAAATTTGAAACTTACTTTTTCTCTGCATCCTAAGGCATCACTTATCTCTGATGTGATCTGATCTCAATGAAAAATTTGCTAGGTACAATAGAATAAGTTGCAGAGAAAAAGGCAAAATATGGCACATACCTGAAGATATTGTTGGGAATATCTTCTTTGAAAGCTAGCAGCACTTTTATTCAAAGCATTTTCAATTGCGAGGTTCATCCTTTCTTATCAAGATATTTTTCCCTTAGTTATGCCTGTGAGTCTGAGTGCAGTAGCCCACAGATCTCTATACTTATTTTTCAGGCAAGAATCATAGGAATTCTCAAAGATAAAAACACGCAGTTTCACATGGCAATGCAGCAAATGTGGTCTATTTCTGAAACTATATGTGTTATCTCAATGTTACAGGAAAAGTCCATTTCTTAACAGTGAAGTATGGGGTTTTTATGTTATGTTGCTAATGTGAATCATTTAGTCAAAATTATAATAATCTGACATCACATAATATCCTAAATATCTTTAAATGTAAGCACAGGAGACATGTACATCAAACACACATCACTAAAGAAAAGATTTTGATTGAACAAGCCCTAAGTGAAATAGACAGTTTTAAAGAAGCCCCTGTTAATAAATATTCTTTAACTCTAGATGAAGAGATTTATTGTGGCATACATACTTTCAGAATGGATTTTTTTTCTCTTGTTTCCGTATTTAAGTTATCTTATTGATGACAGCAATTTTTTTTATTTTCTAAATTATAACACTAATTGGGATAAAAGAAACTTCAGATTCTTACCAGATAAATGTATCTTCTGTTCTGAGTTTTATGCATTTCTGCATTGGCCTTATTTGCCAACAGCAAAAGTAACAACACATTTTAAGGGTTGCTATCCCAGAAAGAACCAAACAGTACAGTATTTCCATGCTTATCTCTGCAAGACCATAGTGTCTTCTAAATTATTTCTCGTAACTAGCTAAACCTAAAAAATGTCCATCTTCTGAACCATTCAAAGCTGAAGCAAATGCTAGTCATATCCTGTAATCACAAACATGCATTCTGTTGTCACCTAAGCAATTTTTAAGAAGAATTAAAGGACTCTTCTACCTGGTTTCTGGAAATAAAACAGTAAGAGTGATAACCTAATTTGGAAACCAGTTCATGATGTAGATGTTTCCAAATATCATCTCCTTCTAGGATCTGTAGCAAGCATTGTGTCTCTATGGAAAATGCATGCAAGATCTAAAGATTTCCAGCTATTTCCATATACAGCTTGCAAGAAAAACAGACCCATATTTTACTGGAATCTGTTAGGAGATATGCTTTTATGAAACATTGTTTTTGACTTATTGCTAGTTTCCCTCAAGCATCTGTTCATCTCATAGCCAACTGCACCCACTTCGGCCCTGATGTCCTCAGTCCTGTTAATCTGTACTGGTTTACTCAGTTCTGTGTGCTGTCTCCTCTGCTGATGATTGCTTAGGACAAATTTTTTGAGAGGGATAAGAGCTGCCAAGAAGCAGTTTAGTGTATGTCTGACAGAAAATTTACAATGAAAGCATAATATAGCTTTTGTTATGGCAGCGTACTTCATTTCGCTATGGCTGCACTTCAAGCACATGCCTGCCTGCACAAATTCTAGCTGCACTTTCTGTTGTACAGAGGCTCCAGAATGTGGGATATCCATGTATTACAGAAATTCTGGACATTGAATGGTAAGTTTATGTTAACATGTATAGTCTTTACATTTTTGGAACTATTTTGAAACTGAATTTATTCTCCATTAACTGTTTTCAAGCAGCAGTAGTGGCTCACCTGTCCCTGCACATTGCAGAGTTTGGTTCAGAATTTGTTCCACAAAAAAAAAGCTTCTAGTTATGGCAGTAATGAGCTGCCAAAACTTTCCAGGGTCCCCATCTGTGAAGAAAATGGACAGAGGATAAAGGAACAACCTTTTAGAACTCTGAGTCATTATTTTCACTGATAGTGCCTAGGTTAAATAATGGGAAGTATACCTAGGTGTGCACAAAATACAACTGACTGCTTTGCATTTCACTCAGCCCTTAGAATATGCCAGTATACCCAAGCATCTCAACATCACTAACCTCTGTAAAATGCTGTATGAAAAAGTGGCCTAAACAAATGAAATGTTGATCTGCCTTTTATTAATTTCATTTTTTATCTTCTTGTATACAGACGTTTGACAGCTGTGACATTCATGGGCAATGCATTCGAAAAAGAAGACATAAATATTCAGAGACATATTAGAATGCTGTTCAATGTAAGCACCTGTCTACTTAGTGTTGACAGAAAATCATTTACTTTGCTTTATGCATGTTCTCTCCAGAGACTACAGAGGTCCTATTTTATTTAAGGAGCTGGTCCCAACATCAGTACTAGCTCTTGAAAATGCAATATATACATCTAATTCTATTTATTAAGGAAACAACTTTGGCTTATATTTTCTGTAATACTGAAACCATTTTTTCAACCTCTACTTCAGAATTTCCTTCCCTGGGGAAATGAAAGAGGAATGGGAAAAGGGAATAAGGAGTTGAAAAAGTATGACCTCATGATGTCTTTAATAACAACATCAAAGAAGATGGCACAGAAAGAAAAATATAATCAAAATAGTACATAAAAAGATATGTAATGCAAAAGGGATCACTGCCTACTCTTTTTGGTGTCCAATAGTTCTGCTAACTTTAAGAAGTGGAATAAATAAAACAAACTTAAATGTTTTTTAAAAAGGGAAATTGATGCTCAATGTCAGGTTATCTTGAAAAAAAATCTTCAAGTATTGTGAAATGTAGGGGTTTTTTCTGCTTTTTGATAGTAAGCCAAAAGATCAGTGGAAACAGGACTCATCCAATGACTGGGACTGCTAGAGCTCTCAAAAACCAACCAACAAAAAAAGCCCCAGAAAACCCAAAACCAAAACAAACCCCTACATCCCCCACCCCAATCTCTCCCAAAATCTCTGTCCTGAACCAAATAAATACACACATGAGAAATCTGGAAGTCATGAATTTTAAGCCTGAGAGAGTAATGACTCCCACAGAATGTACTTCTCCACTAGGGAAGATAATTTCACATTAAGGTTCTATTTTCCATAACAAAGAAAGCATGATGAATGCCAAGTCAAGTTTGTACAGACAGTAAGTGTCTCACTCAGTCCTGTGGGTTTTTTCTTTTCCTTAGATGAGGTGGAGATTTTGGTGCATTCACATGAAAATGACCTTTAATTCTCAGTATCCAGACTCAGGATGGAGAGGAGAGGAGAGGAGAGGAGAGGAGAGGAGAGGAGAGGAGAGGAGAGGAGAGGAGAGGAGAGGAGAGGAGAGGAGAGGAGAGGAGAGGAGAGGAGAGGAGAGGAGAGGAGAGGAGAGGAGAGGAGAGGAGAGGAGAGGAGAGGAGAGGAGAGGAGAGGAGAGGAGAGGAGAGGAGAGGAGAGGAGAGGAGAGGAGAGGAGAGGAGAGGAGAGGAGAGGAGAGGAGAGGAGAGGAGAGGAGAATTTTTGGCCCAAACACTTCACTCCATTTTATTTCACCTGACGTGAGTATGTAATGATGTTAACTCAGCCCTGATCACATAGCGCTGTGAGTGGGGGAGGTCTGGAGAGAGCATAAAATTCTTGGCAGCATCCCGAGACGCCAGAAGCCCTGACAATGCTGCCACCTATGGACCAAAAGTGCCAACGTCAGCTCGGCAGAGCGGCTCGCAGGCACACTCGGCGATGCGAGGAGCAGAGCAGCGCGAGCAAATTCAGGCTCCTGCACAAGCTCAGTTCACCTGGTGAACCGATGGAGCGGCTACTTTGGTTTATCTAGTCCAATGCTTTATGGAATTTAATTACGATCGTCACACAACAACCTAACCTGTCTACAGAAATTATGAGCTGCAACTGCAGACCCCGTATGAACTCTTTTGCTCAATTAAAGCTAAGAAGCTTTTTATAGAAAGATTTTTTTTTTCCTTAAAGCTCACACAAGGAGCAATGCCTTTCTTCATATTAAGGTAATTATGTAAAGACTGCAATGTTAAAAATACTTGCTGAAGTCCAAAAGTTACACTGATATTGCAAATATTTAAGCCTGTCATTTAAAAGACATTGCTACAATTTTCCTATTCTATGGAAGAAACATGGGTGACTAGACCTAATGCCTTCAGATATCTTCATGTCACTCTCCTAATATTTGCACTTACTACTAAAAAAGTTATAATCTAGAAAACTAATTTTCTAAGATCTTTTTGGGATTAACCATCTGTATTTATACCTTTAATTTGGTCTTTTAATTGTATTTCCATTTATAAATTATATATATTTCATATAATAAATCAGTATTGATATTTTATTGTCACTACTGGTAAGTTCTCTCCCTTTTCAATCTTACAGTCCTTACTAAGAGGATAGTTCACCTAGCTGGAGTAAAGTAGCCCATAGACAGATTTACTTCTCAACTATATAAAATAAAATTAAAAAAAAAAATATTCCTCAACTAATCTGCCAATGCTTTACTGTTATACAGAAAATAATGCAAGATGAAAAGTGTGCAGTAGAGAACAAGCTCGTAGGCTCTTACCTGTGCAGCCGTGGAGGGTCTTGAGACGACAGAAGGGTGAGCAAATCTTAGGTGCCACTTTCTACTCCCAAAGATATCTCTGTATATCATATTGCAATCACTGAACAAAATGCAGAAGCAGAAACCTGACAGGACTCAAAGTAGACAAAAATGGTGCTGGCAGGCAGGCTCCAAAAACGATAGGATTTCTGTAAGTTATTGGCTATCTGTAGATCCTTGGAGAACCTACAGGAATTTTTTGAGCACCTTTCCAAAATGACTGATATTCCTAATGTGTTGTATCAGAACATTAAGGTAAATCATGATACTATTTGCCATGCCTTGTACATTTCAAGGATCAATCTGCAAAGTAGTCAGTTCTACTGGTACACACATCCTCCTATATTTTCTATCTTTCCCATCTGAGCACTAGTCAGCTAACTTGCTATAATGGAATTAAACCTTCATTACATGGGAAATACCTCAATTAAACTAAATTTTGTTCTCATTTATTTTCATGTTACTCATGTACCAAAGGAAGGCCCTGATATAGCTAACAGAATAAAACATTGGTAGGCAATGTGGAATGGAGAATCAATCCCACAAACTGAGTAAGAAGCACTTGAGAAGTTAGAATATCTTCTATATTTTCTTCAAAGTAATACTGCAGTGATTTTTAAACATATTCGTTAGTAACTTCTTATTTATTATGCACATGCATAAAAGTGAGAATAAGAGTTATCCTATTAAAACCAATAGAAGTACTCCTGTGATTAAAATTTCATTTATGCTGAAATAGGGCCTTACATTCTACATACAATTCCATTCAATATGTGCATATTGTGAATATTAAATAATGTTAAATTACTTCTTTTTTCATAATAGAATCAGCTTGACAGTTACAATGTTCAAGCACTAAGCAGCACATATTACAATGGCAGCTCCCTATCATGCAGTAATTTTCTTCCTTTTAATATTCTTGAAATTTAGCTCTCACAAGTAGGTGAAATGATTTTGTCTTTGAAAAGTAATTTGGCATGCTACTTTAGACGAGTCAGTAAGACTCTACTCTCTCATGTATCGATGTCTTTGAGTAACATGAGTTTGTTGAGACTTGCTGTTTCTCAGTTCTCTTAAGGAGCAGAACAAGGATGGAGAAATTAGTTCATCCCAGATTCCCATTTGAGGGACATGGGCCACCATCTCCACCTTGACCACAACTGTGGAACCCTCCTTTTTTTTTCCACAGTGGTGGAGTGGAAGGTTGGAAGGAGGACAAAAAGGCAAAAGATTTTGTCTTTCACTTCCCATTAGATACTGGGTGCTCTGGTTTACCTCCTGAGCTTAAAGAGCACTAAAGGCGAGGGTGCAAGTTGAGGTCTTAATTTCACTTCTTGGGCACCATGACAGGTCTAAGTCTCCTTAATAATTTAATGAAGTCAGGAGTCCACAGATTTAGGAGGTGAAAGAAAGAAATGCATGGCTAGTAGTAGAACTAGTAGACACTGAACAACACACCTTGCTTTCATTAAATTTCACTACCATTATTTAGGCAAAGAAAAGGAGGCAAATGACAGTTCCTGAACATCACTCTTTTAGGAATTAGGTATTGGGGCAGACAGTGAGCTCAGAAATTCTGGGGCAGGGTCAGACATTGTGTCTTTTTGCTGGAAGTATTAGGATCCATGTGCAGTCTTCCTGGAGTATAGATTTCCATGGATGTCCCACAGCTAATTAAAACCCCCCTACTCCTCAGGGTATGATTAGAATTTTCTGCCTTCTGAAAGACAAAACACAAAGGTGAAATTATTGCAGTCCTGCCACCTGAGGGTTAGTAACTGTATTTCTGTAACTCAAAACCAGATTTTATCTGTAAAGAATCTGCATTTGGAAGGAAAGATGCACTAAAAAAAAAAAGAAAAAGGATCAGGCATATCATCTGATTCTATCGGTTGTGACTTTATCTGACAGCTCACAGGAATGTCACAGTAAACAGCAATCCAAAGAGAATAATAGATTCATAAACATTAAAGATAGAAAAGTCCATTTTTTAATGACTCTTTTATGGTAGTACTTTATTATATATTAGGCAATCTATTGTTTTCCCCCATCTTATTTTAAATTTTTCTCCAAATCTACTTCCTTCATAGATTTTGGTTTAACAGATCTAAGCTTATTCAGTCTGCTTTACCAGATAATAGAAGAATTCTGCAATTAATATCCTTCTCTGAAAAGATGACTTCATTGGACTTCAGAATGTTTAACTGTATTTTTAGATTGGGTTAAAAATACAGATTAACAAAAGAAAACGCTCTTTATTAAAAATTGAACACTGTGGCTAAGAAATACTGAAAAAGTAACTACTTGCATTTATGACTCATTGTTTGTAGGATTAAGAACTCTTTTAAATACTAGCTTGATTTAGCTGTAACAAGTGCATTGATGTAAATATAATAGGACATTTCTAAGGGGAATTGCAATTCTCAAAAAATTTGAAAATTCCATATTTACTGCAATAAATGGTATGCCAAAAAATTTTATATCTACCAGAAATATAGAAAATACTATACCCAAAGCTAGAAAACTGTTCCAGTACAAAGAATGCCTAATATATAACCTCCCAAATACACAGTATATCCCTAGTAAAGATATAAATTATGGTTGCAAATGAGACCACAAACAAAATTTTGCTCAAGGCATGAATCATAAATTCGAACAATAATCATCTCCTGCATGAGGCACAACTACTTTGTTTACTTTTTATACCCTGTTTCCTAAACATGAAGATGAAAGTAGGTCAAGTAAATTTAGCATCTTTTCACATGAAGTATGTTATGATAGCGGGTGGCACAGCCTAATTTACAATTACATGAGTTTACATGAATATGAAAATATGTGTTTTCACTGTGCTGTGTCATTACACATATTGACATTTTACTCACAATGACACAGAATCATAGAAAACACCCAAGATTTGGAGAAGGGAGGGAGCAGAAAGGGAGAGAAATATTTACCACAGTTGCAGCCTGAACTAAATATCGATGTATTAGGAAAGAACTTCATATGATATTGAATGTTATTTTTATAACTGCTTGTAGGTATGTTTATGCAGTGAGTTACAAGGGAAGAAGAGGAAAACTGAGAAACCACTGTTGTATTTACTTTCTAAAAAGTTTCAACTTTGTTGCACCTATTAATCAAGAAAAAGCTTTTCTGAGAAAATTTCAAAAGTTAACATCCATGTTTCTTAACATTGGATCAAAATGCAAAAGAAACTTTAAATCAAAAGTTGTAATCTGAAATTTGGTTATTCATCATTCTGCCATGAAGTTTCAAGTATGGTTCATCTAGGAAACTTACTTGAAATAAATAAATGCTTTGTTTTATTATAGTGATTTTCTTTTATGGAAGGAAGAAGGATTTTGGTGTGGACAAAGAACTTTATTTCTGGGACAAACAGGTTCAAAAAAAGTTTCTCATCAGTTGTGGATTAATATCTTGCTGAGACATTAGTCTATCAAGACCAGAATATGACTTGTTGTGCTAAAGTAGGACTTCTTTTTTATCCAACTTTAATGGAATAAAAGGTACTTCAAGCAACATAAATTTTGTTTTCAAAGAAGCATCCTTATCTACATATATGGCTGGGTGAATAAACATATTTAATAAAGAAGAGGTGAAGAATAGGAGAAGGTCACATACCAGGAACTGCTTCCACATAAATCAGTAATTTTATCACATTAGTCGTAAAAAGTGTTTAACAAAATGCTGGGTTCTAGTATATATTCATATTGTCCCAAGTCTAAGTCTATCAGAAACTGCAAAAAAGTGGATTTCTTCTTGAACCACAGGGCTTAAATTTTCAACTCAACAAGGTACTCTGAAATTCACTCATGATCCAGGAACCAGGTCACATGTTTGAGGTAAGCATGAGGTGAGATGCTTTGCTGAGGTACAGGCACTGGCAGCTTCCTAAACTAACACAGCCTGTCTCTTAAACTATGCTGAATAACTGAATAAACTCGTGCATTATAAGAGGCATCCCATTCTAATTAGACTTCATTATGATTAGTTGCATTATTTGAATATGACACAGTGTTTTGAAATTCGAAGTGTTTTTTTTCCAGTTGAGACCTTGTCTGCAATTTTAACCAAAATCACTTTTTTCCTGTCAAGTTATAAAATTTTAAAACCAGGGAAATATAGCTTTAAAAAGTGTAAGTTAAAAAAAAGGCAACAAACCTTTTCTTCTAGTTTGATCAGAATAATCCCAAAGAACTAATGAGAAATATAATCATCTGTTTACTGTGTTTGCCACAGTAAAACTAAACACAGATTGAACTAAAACTAAATGCAGATGAACTAACACAAAGTTTTGGCATTTTTAAGACTTACCCAAATACTATGAACCAAAATTTAGTCAGACTCTCTCTATATATTTTAAAGAGTGGAGAGAATACAGAGGCTCTGATACAAAGGTAAATAATACGCAGTTGTCCTATATTTCCAGTGTCTGAGTAACTTGATTTTATAAAGAAAAATTGTTGAAATCAGACATGATATTCTGTAATATCTATTTAATGAAGAGATTCTATCATGGGCTCCTTCCTTTTTCATTTGCAATTGTTTTACATGTCTAGGGCAATTCCAACATTTACTTGCTAAAAAAAAGAGCACCATTTGAATGATGTACTTTTTCTTCTTTTCGCAAAGAAGAAGCTAAAAACAAGGAGAAGCAGCAACAAAAGCTGAAGAGCCACTGCCTGCGGCTTTGGTTTTTCTTTGCCCCGGTCCCGGGCAGCTGGGGCGCCCAGCTAGTGGCGCTGCCTTTCGGTGAGACCGGGGCTGCTGCGTGTGCGGAGCTCTAGGGCTGAGCCTCTGTGTGGGTTTGCTGCCTTTGTAGCTGCACGCTGAGAGGAGACAAAGGGAGAGAGAAGGCAGAACTTGTCCCACGTGGTTGAGAACTGCTTATTTCCCTCGTGGCTGCTGCTGTGGCTGCAGCGGCAGTTCCCAGGTCGCGCGCGTGGACAAAATGGCGAATTGGACAAAGGAAACATGGGGTTAAATAGGGGTGGGCAGACAGGGGCGGAAGCCCCCCTCGCCCAATGGGGACAGACGACAGGGGAGTGACGCAGAACACAGCAACCTATAGGAACATAACAGAGGTGGGTACAGTGTTCTGGGACAAATAGGACTGCAAGGACAGAGTGATTGACACAGAACTTTCTGTGAGTAAGCAGGGAGTGTTACAAGATTGACAGGCAAAAGCTCCTATGGTAGACAGCTTGGAGCAAACCATTTTGAGGGGAAAATAGAGGTACAGAGAACCAACCTAACTAACCTTTATTAGGACCCCTAACTGAACCAACCCAGCATACCACAACTGCCTTTTTGGTCAACATATTATTTGCAAATCACCATTTGAAAATCGTAGATAATAGTGGCTTTTTGACAATGTAAAAGAATACACTCAGCATGTGTATTCACTGGCTACTAGACTGGCCAAAAGAAATCATACTTTGTAAGCAGGAGAATTAATTCATTAAATAGTGAATAAAGTAATTCTACATATATATACAAAAGCTGCAGGATGCTATATATACTGAAAAATGGCAGGGCATAGTTATTCATCAGCTGCTTACTATCCCAAGTTATTTGCAAATAAGACCTGACTCTGAGGCTTTGGAATAAATAATGGTATAGAGTCAGTACCCAGCATATAGTTATATGGTATTCCCAGCATTATCTATTTAGTACCTTGGCAAAATAAACCTCAGTAAACATGCTTGTTTGTGTTAAGAAAGTCAAAAGAATTGTGAAATGTGTTGGCATTTTTACTGCTACTGACACTTGTTCACTAGTTACTCACCAAGATACATATTTCAGCCTGACCACTGAAAAGCTTTCAAGGGTGAACAACTTTCAGCCACAGTATAGAACTGTGGCTCTATGCTGCTGAAAGCTTATATTTCACCTCTGCAATGAGCTCTGCATGTGTTCTAATTCCTTCTCCTTCCAGGATCTTTTCTAGCTTCACAAATGTCCTCATTGAGAAATGCCAGAAGCAGCAAGTGCTAGAAGGACAAAGGTTAACATTTACTCCTATGGAAAACCATAGCAATGACATTTTACCCTCACAAAGCATTTGGCTCTCTGCAGCTGACTTATTAAAGTGCATGTATTCATGCTAAGTACCTTGATATCTAAATTCTTCTTAAGATTTTGCTTTCAACAGAATACTCAAGTCTACAGCCAAACCTGGACCTGGTAAGTAACCCAGGAAGACAGATTGATGCAAAAACCTGCTAGTCTGGGCAAAACTGCTGCCAGTTAAGGTGTAATGTCACTCTGGGGGAAGCAATGTATTCCTTCAGCCAGCTTGCAGATACTTAGGGATCTTCATACCAGAGTTACAGAGGTTTGTTTACCAGAGAGAATTCCTTTTTCCTTATTCAACCCACCAAAAGTAGATAAGATCTATTTCTGGGTAAATAAAACCCACACAATTTCAAGAAGACATTTTTCCTGTAAGCAGATGAACATTGGACAGTCACAGCAGACCCAAATAACAGTGTCTACAATGACAATTATAAAGAATGTTGCATTTTGAGTATACAAATATAAGCAACAAATTCTACATGGCTTTTCTCAAACTGATATCTTCTCCTATAATGAAATAAATAAGAATAGATGAGCATTCAACACTTCCATAATACATTCCTCCTAAGCTCCTTTCATTAAAAATATGTTTCTGGGCATACATTCATGCACACATTCAGCACACACGCATGCTGATTTTACCTTAAGGGACTTTTCCAGAGAGTTCTTCCTGTCCAGGAAATTACAAAATGTGAATTTGAAATTTCCATTAAATACTACTCTTTGATGTCTTCCCCATATCCACGTTTGTTTGTTTGTTTGTTTGCTTTTGTTGGTTTTTTGCTTGGTTGGTGTTTTTTTAAGACCAGGGTTCCCAAATGCATTTTGTTGTAAAGGCTAGAGTCAAGATATATCTTTTGCAGGGCAAGAAAAGAGAGGAATAATGAACAAGTAAATATGATATACCTCATATTAGCTCCAAGCAGAATTTTTATTAATTTTAAAACTAAAGAAGGGGGGGTGGGTTTGGTTTGTTTGGTTTTTTGCTTTTTAATCAATATGCCTAAGTTCCCAATGCTCTGTGCATTTCTCCTCTACAGAACACAGAAAAATGCAGTTCTTTCCAGTCAAAGAGAAAGGTTGGGTAGATAGTTATTCCCTCTGCCAAAGTGGTGACAGACTAAACTAATACATAAGATTTTTTAGGTTGGATTAAAAGTGAAAGTTAATGTTGCTTTATAGTTATCAAACAGGTTTTTTCCTAATATGTGAGAAGCTTTGATGCATGACTAGCATTTGGGTACTTTCTAAGTATCTAAGAGCTGTCATTGAATAGACCATTGATGCTACTGAATATCCAATGCAGCTTGATTTAAAAAATAATGAAATTAATAAAGAAAGATAGAGAGGAAATGTGGAAGAATATAGCCGTAACATATCTAAGATTCTGTTAATTGCAAAAAACAAGGACTTAAATTTTCAGGAGTTTTTAAGAAATGTGGGTTAAATCAAAATAATTTATATGCATATTTCTAAAATTTCTCAGGACATCTATTTGCTAATAGAACTTTGAATTTACACATTTTGAAAAAAAAATACACTAGTAGAATAATCTCATTATTATTCTTCCATCCTTTAATCTGCTCAGCAAACGTTAATAAAAGTGCAGACTACTTCTAAAGTACAAACTCCCACAACTACCCCCACTGAAATTTTGAGCTTTGAAGATTTAATTTACATAAACAATAAGGAATGAAACCTTGTAACATACTGAGCATTAAGCTAAAGACAGGAACTGACCTTTAAAATGGCCAAGTGACCAAGCCCTTGGCATGGCTGGAGAGGAGTTCAAGCAGTTTTTCCCACAACAGTAGCAGTGATTATACATCAAGATGTTCAAAGTCTGTGTTTAAACCTTTTTTAATTTTCCTTATTTTTAAAGAAACCCCAATGAATTCAGGGAAACTGATTACAATGAAAATCAAAAGTTGTCTGAAAATCACATCTTTTAAATAACTAGTCAGCTTTTGTCGCACATGAGTCACCTTCATTACCTGTGTCACCAGCAATTTACAAATCTTTCACACACCTGAAGCAGAATATATGAGACTTTTATTCATATGTGGTATCTTCTAATGCAAATCTGTCTTCAGTGTAAAACCAGGGCTTCTGTGCTGTAGGTGGAAGGAAGGGTGAAAAACACTCTACCAACAGATAACCATCTGGCAGATTCCCTTTCTCTCTCTGCTATCTCCATGTGATTTTTATCACTTTACAAAATGTCATTAAGCAAACAGAGACGACCACAAGCAAACCTTTAGTTTCACAAAATCATGTTTTATAAACTGTTGAGAAACACTGACATGTAATGAAACCATATTCTTTTTATGTCTTAATCTCTGTAAATGATTTCTTTCCCTCCCTTCATGTATAAATAAACAGAAATGTGTCTGTGTATTTGCCGTTTGGTCTTCTCTCTTTTTTCTCTTTTTTTTATTTTTTTTTCTTTCTTTTTTTTTTTTTTTTTTTGGTCGTCATAATCAAGGGCTATTACAGCAATAGATCTTATCTTTAGAATGGCAGTCCCCTTGCACCTTCAGTTCAGATTTTTGTTTATGCTTGGCTGCAATTGTGGCTGTTTCTGATAGTTTTAGGTCAGCCATGACAGACTATGGGTGACACTAAATAAACAAGCTGGGAGTCTGTGACTGAGAAGGAATGATACTGGTTCTCAGAGTTTGATTTTCTCTGGTTAATCAACAATTTGTTCAGAATAACTCATTGTGAAAAGTAACTGTTTGCTGGACTACACATATTATGCCGTAAGGTTGAAAAAAATATTTAAATCCTCTCATAACTCACATAGGCAAGCAGAATGAACAAATCATGCTCAATCTTGGCTTGGTTATAAAAGGCTGCAGAATTTATTTGTTTATTTAATTTACATTCAGCTATTTCTTCCTGTCTCCTCCCTTCCTTCTCTCAGTTACATTCCAAGGCAGTAAGCTGATCTGAACACTGTCTGTTGGGGAGTAGATAGAACACTTCCTTGCAGCCTGCTCAAGGGGGATAAAAAATTAAATTACCAGTTTACTAACCGTACTCATGGAAGAAGAGGTAGAATAAGATCCCATGAGAAGGGGAAAAATATCGCAATCAAATGGGTACCTGCTCCTGTTCTCTTGATTTTACTGTCTGTATTGAAAGATTTTACACAACTTAAATTTCTTACAACTTCTGCTTCTGCAGTCATATCATTATGTCAGTTTCTAAACTCAATTTTCATTCACTAATTTTTTCAACTGTATCACTTGCCTCCGTGGTCATGGAGGAAGCCCTTAAAAATGTGCACCCTAAGGCTGAAATGCCAACATAATAATAATAATAATAATAATAAATAATAACAGTAATAATAATAATAATAATAATAATATCTTATTTTTATGCATTTATTTTTAAACTTCAGGAATTTTATGTCAGTCTTGTGATTAGGAAGAATATGAGAACAGATTTTTAAAGCCTGAGGCTGGTGATGCTGCCTACCTGGGATTATGAAGGTATTATAAATTCTCATTTTTAATATGATGTTTTTACCTGGAATAATAAAGATTCAAACTTAATGTAAATTACAAGAACAATAAATTATTTTAATGTAATTTTCACTTGTTTAAAATTTGGCCCGGAATTCCAATGCAGGCTGAGAGTCAGCCATTGAGCTACCCAGGGGTAAGCAGTGTCTCAGTGCAGTTTCTAGTCCACAGACATTCCTTTCAGAAACTAAAACATCCTACTGCACATCTTCTTACAAAACTTTCACAGAGCAGTGAATAGTTAGAAAATCGACTGTACCTAAACTTCCACTGAAGTGGACTTTCTGAAACTGTTATGTGCTGGTAAATGAGAAACTTTTGTGAAGAGGTTTACTAGCACCTGGGAAGATGTAGATGTCCTGTTTATAATTCAACTAACATGGCTCACCAAAGTATGAGTTAAACTGTTTCCTAAGCTCACCTTGGTCATAGCATCCTAATGCAACATCAAGTAGCTACCTAAACTAAAACATGGAATTGTAAGGAGATAGTGTAAATATGATATTCTTGAGCCTTGCCTACTGCCAGAGCCTATCCTCCGATCCCATGGAAAACTAACTACCAGGTTATCAGTGTCCAAGTTCAACATTGCCTAGGGTTATTTTATTTTTAAATTGCTTCTATATCCACCAGAATCAACTCAGCTAAGTCTTCAACAACCCAGGCCTTTAGAATCAAACCTTCGCCAGCACTACCATGGTTTAATTATCTGCGCATTTGCCTCCTGGCCAGATCCAATAAATATGCATGTATTGGCACAGCTGCATCTCAGCATGCATACTTAAATTCAAAATATTTCCTTTGATGCTCTGGCAATCTTGGCATTCATTCACTTTGCCAGAAGCAGTATCAAATCACAAAATACTTGTCTAGTCATCATCACAATGTACAATCATGAAAATGTGTTACCAGTTTAGCTGCTCATATTACGTGTGCAGTAACCTGAAATTCTTCATGCTTACTGTACAGTTATGGAGAAGGATGCTCCCATGCTTCTCATGACTGAAAGGTATTCCCATATGCCAAATAAGATGAAGTTGGTCATACAACACCTGTCTTCTATTGAGATTACTTGCACTAATTTATTCTGAAAGTGTTATTTTCACAACTACAGTTGCATTTTCTATTTAAAAGATGCAGAATTAATTTGTTTTGTTTTCTCCACTTGACATTAGCAGCTTTATGGAACAATGACCTCTCTAGTCACTGATGATGAATTATTAGCTATTTTTACATTTAAAAAAAAAGGAAAATTGAGTGTTATACACACTTTTTAAAGGACACACTGAAAGGGTGTGCAATGATATACATTTATTTCCACTCTTGACCTCTCTGCACTAAACTCCAGTCTAGTCACTGGAGCAGAAGAGGTAATACCTGTAAGACAGATGTACGCTTGTCACAGCAATACGAATTTCAACCAACCTGAAATTACTAAGCAACACAGTATGTGTGGGTGGCAAGGAGTGATCTGAGGAATATTAGGGAAAAGGATCAGATCAGGGGTTGCACCAGAATTCAAAGCACCTTCTTCATGTCCTACTGAGATACCATGAGAATTCAATAAATCTCTTCTATCGATACTTAACATGCTTCAAGTCTGCAGTGGAAATCTATCAGCTTAAAAATTCTGATATGCTATCAGAGAGCACATAGAGAAACTAGATAAATACTCGCTTTCTCTGAAGATGGTTAAGATATCCTGTTATTTCTTCTGAAATCTAGCATGGTTGATGTTTATTTTTTTGCAAACATTAAATGTGGACAAATAAAATCCTTACAATGAGACACTTCATTATGCTTATCAGGAATTCTACTTGCAGATTGGGAAAAAATCTTTATTGAAATCATTGGCTGCTTGAAGTTTTTCAAACCAGAACACAAACAAAAGAGAGAAATAAAATCTCTCTTTTCACAGTACAATTCTCAACTTACCAGAAACAAGCTCAGAGCTCACTCTCCATTTATGGAGCTAGACCTACTATGGTAAAACCAGAACAAAGAAACATTTATTGGTCACCACATTAATTAAAAATTATAATCAATATATGTCAAAATATATTGTTAAAAATCCTGCTATACCACACTGTACAACATCTGCTACATTACCATTGTTTTTAAAATCCAGTTGTCAAAACAGTTGTGCACATGGTTTGATGCATTCTTAAACATCACCTCCTTGAAAGTTGAAAGTCCATTGGAGAGAAAATATTTTTGCACTAGGATAGCAGATAAAGATTTAGATATATCAAAGCTATATAAAATTCATGAATTTTGTCCTGAGCATTAAAGAAAATGAAGAATATTATTTTCTGAGAAACATTAGAAACTGAAAACTAAACTTGATTTTTCAGCTCAGTTAAACTTTAGAATTGCCATTGCACACTTCCATTGAATAGATTATTTCACAAGCCTTCCATATTCTGTGTGTTACTGTAAATCTAGAACTCCTATTTTTTTTAAATTGTAAAAGGTCCTGTACTGAGTAGTGAAATACTGAATCATGCTGGTAGAAAAATAATCTATAAGCTTCAAGGAAAACACCAGGATTTCATGTGCTGGGTTTTGATTTTCTTTCTGCTCCAAATTTTCCCCAAAATCTCAAATTTTAAAATTCTTATTGGGAAATAAAATCCCAATTCAGGATCATTGAAATATTTTATTATGATAAAATTAGGGTTTCTCATTAATACAAAAACACTTTAATACTAAATTTTAATTACTAATTTCTCTGATACACAGAAAACTGATTAAATTTTTAAAGAAATAGTTTTAACTAAAAAGCAAAAGAGAAAAATGTTGGCTTCTTTGCAAGAAAATGTAAGGGAAAGAGGTTTGTTCTTCTGAAATTACTTGAAATGAGTTGAATTGCACTTTCTGATGGAAAATTTTCAGAGAAAAGTTATCATCCAGGTAAAAACAGGTGCTTCTTCTGAACTGTATCTCCATGTTTAGGTTGATTTTCTTGAAGTTTTGTTGTTCCTGAATATACAAAATAATAGAAGTAATCATACATTCTTCAGGAATCTCCAGGAGGGTATTAAATTAAGCTAGCAGCACTGATACTTCTATTCATGTTGAAATGATTAACAATTCCAAGGATATTAATGGTGTATTGTACAGGTATTTTAGACTGGGTAGGATGAAAGAAAAAACCTTTTGGTGACTCTTGCTCCTACTAAAATTTAATTACCTTTACTTGCTGACCTCATGTTTTATGTAACAGTACACTCCAAAAATGACCTCATAAATGGTTACTAATATAAAGGTAAAATCTTCCCTTTTTTTCTACAAATCAGCACAGCATAAATGATTTTCTTTTTAGGGGTTTTTAAACTACTTTTGCAAAGTATTCTTATAATAGCTAACATTATATATTCCAGCATTACCTGTGGGACCAACTAACTCTGAATTTAATTGAAGCCAGAATGCCTCACTTTGACAAGGTCACTTTTTAAAAGGTATCATTGCACAGGATTTTTGATTTTTCTTTGCTGAACTAGCTAAAACTTGTAAAATCATTGATGAAGAATTATATCTATGCCATCAAATATTAGTAAAGACAAAAGTGAAAATGTTACCATTAATGGACATAAAATCTGTACTAAATCTGGAAGGCTGTACCTCACTAGTAAAAAAAAAAATGTAACTGTGGACAAAGAACATCAGTTTTCAGCAGGTACCTAACATGAACTGTTTAATTTTGCAGATTTAGAGAGGTAGGGTCAAATTCACCTCTGATTTCACTGTAATAATTGTTGAATGCAAACTGTTGTTTTACATCCCTAAAAGAAGTGGGGGAAATTAATCAGATTAAATCTCCAAACAATTTGAATATCAGAATAAAAGGTATGACATGATGTGTTTTGCCTTCATTCAATCACATCAAATAAGATAAATATAAGAGCTAATAAGTAGATACTGAAACCAAAAGGTCTCAAGATGGAAATGGAAGCATTTAAACAATAAAGCATTTTAGCTGTTCAAACATACGGTCAAAGATGAGGAGAATTTTCAATACCTCAAACAATATTACAAAAATTCATCTGAAAAAGCACAGTATCTGGAAGTACCCTACAGTCTCAGCTATAACGAAAATAAAACATTTTACATTGACAAAAATACTCCTTATAAAAGCTTGTTTTGAAAGGGAGTATGGAACAATCTCTCCATCTGATATGTAAAAGGAAAATCAAAAAGGTTTTGAATTTTTTGCACTTCTTTTTTTCACAGTTTTCTCTTTTTATATTGCTTCTTTTGTTCACTTTATCAATAGAAAGGAAAAAGAATAAAGAGGAAAGGAAAAAATAACTGGGAAATAAACTAAATCAAATTAAAGTCTGCAGGGAAAAATTTTTAATACAATTGCTTTTCTGCAAATGTAGCATAAAATAAAACATTTTTTTTTAATTAGATTTTTAGCTGGATTTAAAAACAGCGTGATAATTCAGAATTCCAGAGAATGACAAAGAGAAACAAATTTCCTAACTGTTTTACTGGAAGAAATATGATGAAGAAATAATCCCCTGGGAAGGTGTTTTCTGAAAGTCAAAGAAAATTTTTAGTATTTTCCTTTCTGATGAGATAATTTCACTTCATAAGTGGTACCTAAATGCAGTTTCTGAAAACATGCAAGTAACTCCTATTATTTTGCTGCATTTTACATACAAAAATAGACCAATGAGGCAGACAGTACCATCAACAACTAAAAATCTCATTTTTGGACATCTCTCGGTGGCACTTTTCACTTTTTGTGGGAGAAGAAGTCACATATATGTCAATATAGCTTCTCTTCCACACATTTAAATCAGAGGAAGCATGATTAATTTTCTAACTGAAAGGAAAGAATTCTCTATGGAAACATTAGAAATTGCAGACCTCAGATATTCAAACTTCCTTGGGCAATATTTTTTAAATTGAGTCTCATGTTTAGAGTGTTTCTGTGTGTTCCTAAGGCATGCATATATTTGTCAAGAGGTCAGGAATCTTCTAAGCTAAACAAATCAGAGGACATAGCTAGTCATTGACACACATTGCAAATCATTAAACAAATTCCAACACACAATTTTGTATTCATGAATCTAAGTCATATTTTCATAGACAAAACAACTATATTTGATATTTTCTGAACATTAATATGTGCTTTAGGGGTAGTGTCCATTAGTATGTATACAAATGTATGTTTTGCCCTGGACAAAACTTTGATGTGCATTGATACTCCTCTTGAGTAAAATTTGAGTGTCAATGTTTGCCTTGTAACGATGGGATGGTTCTAATGACCAGAGCATTTGCTGTGAAATATTATCTACAGATATATTTTTTAGAATAAGTAAATGTGGGGGTTTATGTTTTATACAACTGCCCAAAGGCATTTAAATATTTTTGAAGACAAAACCAACACAACAAACCTAAATATTCCCACAATGAGCTATACAATAAAAGGAGTCCCAAACTTTCTAAAGTATCTTAATGAGGGTTAAAGGTCACTGCTAAGTAAAACTGAGAAACAGAAAGGACCAGGATCCTGTTTCCATTTTAATGTCTCTCATGTTTATGTTTTGCTGTCGGCAGGGGAAAAGCTGAAACAATTCCACTTACAAGGAGGTTACAAACAGGCTGACTGGAAGAAAAAGTTTGTGCTCCACAGGTCTAAGGTGAATGCAAGTTCACACAGACCAGACACGTGTTAAGCACTGGGCTTATAGCTGACATTTCTTTGCAAATCCATTTCTAAAACTTACAATCTAAGCTGTGGCCTGAATTCCAGTTTCCTTAAATTATGTTCCATAGACCCAAAGCAACAACACTCAATTTTAATTTTAACTTCTTCAACATTACTAAAACTAAAACTGTGTAGAGAATGTTCAATTATAAAGATGTGTTGTGTCTGCAATTAGCATAACATTAAAGAGAGGAAGATTTTAAATTCAAAGGTCCCTGGAATAGAAAACAATTGCTAATGATAGTCATCAAAGCAATATGGTGAACCTTAACCTGTCTTTAATCACTTCTAAATTCCAAGTCCTAAAAACAGACTGCTACTTTTCTGAATTTCATTTTAGTGTCTTGAAACCACTGTTATGATTCTAAGGAAATATTTTCTTCTTAAAAATGTATGTATTGCTCTGCTAAGCACATTCTGCTCCTACTACCTAGAATGTGTTGCATACTGAATTGTGAAAGTCTGTCTTTAATCAACACATTCACCTTATGAGCTATGAAGTGCACCAAAACCTCTTATGTGGAATACTTTGGTAGACTAGTTATCAACAAATAGTTCTTGATTGAGATATCAATAAATGACTTTAAACTCAGCTTGACAGCTACCCTCAGTGATCAAAACCTGGATATTTTGGTAAAACATGCAATAATTACATTATTTGACAGGACAGTTACACTTAAGATGAGATCAACATAAACTGACTTCTATACAATAACAATGGAAGAAATCTCAGCAATCACTTTACCATGGTCAGAAGACATAAAATGGATTTCTAAGTGGAAGAGATAAAATAAACAACCCAACAGTAATTATTATAGTAATGATTCTGGAAAGCCCATACCAAATGCGCCTTAACTACTTTTTCTTTAGTTTTAGACAATGAACAAAACCCACAACTTCTTGTGAAGATTGGTGTAAAACTGGCATGCAAATAGGTGATCATCTTCAAAGTTTACAAAATAAAATACCTTTGAATTTAAGAAATAATATTTTACTGGAGAGAGATTTCCCCACTAACTATGCAAACTTAAACTTCAACAGCAGTATTTTTGTCACCAATTATAGGTGCCCTCAGTTACATAAGAAAGGTATTATTCAAGAGATACCCATGTAAGTAGTGTATTTCCCCCTAAATTCCTGAATTACATTAAGTGGTTTGTGGGAACTTGGGAACACTAATTTAGAAACAATATTTTCCTTTTATTTCTTTTTCCTGTTAAGTGTAACTAATGGGACTTGCACTGCACTTGGTGTTTTGAAGTCATCTTAAGAGATGGATAGGCCCAAACAACTACCTTGTCTGACAGAAAAATACATTACTTTATATATCACAGAGAAAATATTCAGTGAAATAATGAATAAATAATCCACCAGAATTTTGATTCCTGTGCACAGTATGTCTTAACGACTGACAAAGTCAGGCATTACTATCAAGTTTCTGTTCTTGATAGATTGCTTTTGTCTTGCCTATCCTGAATTTCAGTTGGCGTGTTCTCACTATTCTACTGATACTTTCCATAAACAAAATGGTCTTGAGCATTCTTCTAGGTAAAGTAACAATTCAGTCTAGCAGATTATCAGAGCCACAACCTTCCTAGGAGTGCAGTTAGTGCCCTCCAGGTCAGCTTTCTGAAAGAAGATCTACCTTAGAAGTTGGCCTTGAAGATCTTTGAGTACCAGCTGGAAGAAGCTGCAGCAGGAGTTCCTACCTCATTTGGCTGGGAGATGGATCAAAGCATGTGTTGTCATACTTGGTCCATGACAGGGCTGCACTGTAGCTGTCGATCTGGACCCTGTGGATATGGATACTGATCCTGACCTCAGGCACGCCTCATCACAGTGAACTTGTCAGACTTGGTCCATGAGTGGTTCCCTCACTCTGGTGCTGCTGGACAGACCATTGTCATTGAGGCTGCTGCCTCAGCTGACCTTGCTGTCATCCTGGACTGCTGGCCACCCTCCCCTAGGGAGCAGCACCTGTCTTTGGTGCTTCTTAACACATGTTCTTAATGAGAAATACAGACCTGTATTTAAATCAAGGAAAAATGGCTTATTAAAAAAAAAAAAAAAAAAAAAGGAAAAGAAAAAAAAAGCTAATTCAGACCATGAATATATTAATTGTGTATGATATTTTTAAGATAAAAATGAGTTGTAACTCCTTCCCAGTCATCTTTTCAAGATGAAATAAGAAGGATGAGCATCTACAATGCTTAAATTTGGTCAAAATTTAACACATAATTTATTAACAAACTAGCAGCTCAGAATGTCTTATTAGCAAAATTTTATTATTCTTTTTTAAATGCAGTGGTAAAATTAAAGCTCATGGAAATTTCTCTGAGTACCCTTAAAACTTTTAATGCCAGAATGAGTAACTTAGTGATGGTCTATAAGAAAGAGCAGTGAAACACTGCTTAGGAGATGAATCTCTATATAGGAGATCAATCTATAGTGTTTTGGCCAGGCTTCCTCCACTCTCCAGATATTTGCACACAATACAAACATATGCTTCTCCTCAAGTCTTTAAGAAATTTCAGGCAACTCAGGTTTAACAGATAGTTACATTACTTTTCATGAACTAATGGAAAAAATTAGAGCTATATAGTTAAATTTCAAAGGGCAGATTTTGCACTGGAAACTTATTGACACAGAAGCAAAATTACATATAAACGTTATACCAATGAAAATTTTGAATCATACTTGTACTATTGAGTTATATCTGACAATGAATCCCTATTAGTTTTTAGGAGGACATGCTCAAAATTTGATTTGCAGTTTGTTCAAACACCAGGGCCAAGCTCAGCAGTATGATGCTGGTGTATCTATGCTGTGTTTAGTATACCATCAAATACCATCCAGACAGGCTGCCTACAGTATGCTAGTGACAGTTCTCGTGGAAGACAGAGAATAATGTAGACATATTCAGTGACACAGTTATTTAGTTAGTGTAAAACTGTCATAGCCATTGATTTCAACAAATCTTTGACAATAAACCAAATCCAGGAACTTCCCAGTGTTGTTTTTGGTATCCTGTTTTGTGATGCTCAGATGTTCACCACAAAATCCTGTGAACACCCTGGAGATAATTTCTCTTTTCTTCATAAAATATGTCATTCTTTGTTCTGTGGTTTTCACAGCTCTCAATGAAAGAGAGAAAAATTATCCTTTGAACTAGGCTCTAAACTCCTGAAGAAATAACAAATAATGGAAAGGACCATAGACATCACAGGGAAAAACACTTCTAGCATTCCTAAAAGTCCTTTTACCATGTACTCCTACTTTGTAATGATTGCATGTTTTCCCTTCGGGCCCACTAAAGTATTTAATTGCAATTACACTCATTTACATAGCAGATGAGGCTAATTGCTGGTATTAGTTACCAAATGTATGCTTGTATTGTGAGGGTAAAAAAATGCCCTACAGAAAAGAAAAACGACTATGCCTCTAATTAAGGAGCTATGAGTCAAAGTGAGCTTGTTCAGAGATGTAAATATAGAATCAAGGGCTTTCAGAGTTCTGCAGTACACTTTATTATACCGCTAGTTCCCATATTTCAGAGATAACACTGGCAGACCTCATAGTATATACAATGAACTATTCTCATTTTCTCAGAAGCAGGGATGATAAGTTCCACATAAAGGCTCAGAGAGAGAGAGAAAGATTTCCAAATTTTTTGATTAGAAATAAATGTGAATATCAGGAAGGTTCTTTGGGTATAATAGATACACTGAAGTTATTATTTGAAGTAGTTCCATCACCTATTCTTCTGGGGAAATTCCCAGGAAAAGTCTTTTTTTACATTATTCAGACCTCAAACTGTTTTGTGTCAATGGACTTCATTTTGCATGCAATTGTACACAAGGACTTTTTTGATACTACACTACTAAAGTGAATGTAAGAAGCATCAAGTCAAGTGGAAACCCAGATGAATAACAATTTCAGCCTTTGGCCCTGGATATCATTCCTAATATAAAGAATTCTTAAAAGATTTACATCTATACATCTATCTATATACAGAGAGAGAGGGTTAGTCCTGGATGGTGAAATGAAGATTTGTTAATTTTAGTTAGCTTCAGGAGGTCACAGTGAGAACAGAAGTGTGCCCATCAGTATCCTTTGGACAGGGTTGAAAAACTCACTATACACATTTAAAAATTAACACTTTATCAAACTGTGCCTTAAATTTTTTCCTTTTCCTGGAATTGTACCAAAACTTGACAGCAGTTAAGCTGTGGGTGTACAGAAGCACTACATATGATATTTACTATTATAATCCTTTAGGTAGTTTCCCATTAGTCTGCTATGTTTTGCCTATGTTTAAAATTGAAATTATTTTGGTTTTGGAATTTGCCACTTTGTCTTCTGATTTCATTAAGAGTTTTGGCCTTCCAAGAAAAAAGAAAAAAATAATTCCAACCTTAAAAAAGTGAATTTGATTTTCTGTTGCCTTCCACGTAATATAATGTAAGAACTGTGTAGCCATTGTCATATAGAGAGACTTTAAGTGATAAAGGACAGATAAAAATAAAAAGCTATAGCTTTTGCTGTATTATTTTTGTTATTCCTAGATGCTGCTTCATGCTAGTTTTAGATTTATCAATGTTTGGTTACCTACACAGGTCATTTCATAAAATGAGACTAGCTATGAGCCACATTATCAGCTGCTCTCTATTTTCTTTCTGAAAAGAAGACGAAAAAAGTTTTAAAACCCCTGAAATACATTCCATGGATGTCAAGGTCTATGCCTTCTGAGTGCCTATTCTCATTAAAAATATACTTTTGTAGGACTAATCCCAAATGGTTTGATGACAGAGGTCATGCAAGTGTCATTTTTCAAACCTGTGTGAAAATCCATTTCGAGCCATCTTTCCCTCTTTTATTTCACCTCATTTCTGAAGCACTTATGCAGCGTACTTACTTTGCTAAAGCACAAAATGTAAACAGGACATCCTCTCAGATAGGAGATCCCAACATGTTGAAAAGTATATGCCTTAGTTCTTAATCAGTTCTGGAAAGTATCCCAAGACTTCCACAAAAAGGTACTGTTTCTGTTAATGTGGAACATAAACTTAGCCCTTAACATAAAACAAAACCAAACAACATCTGTCCTTACAGTTTGATTGTTTGTTCCATCCTAGTATAATTATTCTTGCATGACAGCAGCCCCTGCAGGCTATTGCCTTGCTTACTCTACTTTGCCCTGAAAGCACGCCCAGCATTTAGAGATGAAAACACTGTCAGAACTAGTGAACATTGTTTTAGAAATGCTTAGTGCTACAGCACAGTCACATTTTTATAATTATCTGGGATTTTTTAAAATAGTGTTTTGTCAATCCAAGTTGACCAAGAAAGATTTGTGCTTCCAAAAACCACAGGTCTCTGAAAAAATCTCTGAAGATTCCAACGGGAAAAATGGTCATAGTGGAGAGATCAGTTTTTCACCCCCCTGTTCATTCACAGGAATAAGGATTTCTTCTTATATTTGATCATTATTTTAAGGCTTCTTTGCAGTTTTTTAACTAGTGACTATAAAATCTAAAATGGGCATAAGAAAAAGGGGGGACATGCTCTAGTGACTACCCGTGCAAGCAGTGCAAAGACAGTAGAAAGCCACACATTTTCTGCCCCTGTGACCAAAATGGGAAGCAAATGAGCTTCCAAAACAAAAAATTACTCAAGGAAGGAGGGTACACGAGACGAGTGCTATTTCTGCAATTATCATAACTTTTCCAGTATTTTCAATAAACTTAGCACTAAAGCAATATGTAGTTTAATCCCATTTGTGAACTAGCATATTCCTGGCTGAACATGTAACTTTCTCTGTCTCTGGATCTGCAGAATTCCCCTAGGGCAGTCCAACTTTGTCATAGCCACAAGGCTGTCTCTTTCTGTTGAGGGATATATGGTCTGCCTGGAAGACTGTCAGATCTAGTCAGGTGTGAAAGCTTGGTCCTACAGGGATCACAATAATATGACCTAATCAGAAATATCTAACACCAGAAACAGATTGTATCTTGTCTGCACCTTTCAGTGGCATGATTCAAATCCTAGCTCTGATCACACAAGGCTTGGTTAAAGTTCACAGCTAAAGAGCTGACTGAATTATCTTTGTTACCTCTGTACATAAAGTACACATAAAGTTGTAAAGGTTTTCTGCTATAAACATCATTATGATAGTAGTTGTAGCCCTTCCCTACCTTCTGCGCTGCCCACACAGCATGAAAAACTGACACCCCTTGTTTTTGTGCTAAATGTGAATGTTCATGGCTCTGCTCCTAGCTTGTCTAGTGTTGGTCTTTTTTGAGCACTATGGAGTTGGTGACATGGCTCTCAGAGTCAAAGTACTCCTCCCATTTCATACAGTATTTTTGCTCTGAATTCTCCACACTTTCTGTGATCACAGAGGTTGTGATTTCCTTTTTCATTTTAGAAATCAGTTGCACAAACATTTCAAGTATAAATTTTAACAAAGTAAAATAGAGTATTTGCAAAATGAAAATGAATAGTTGTTTTAAGATCAACAACTTGATCCTAAAGTTTGTTTATGTTTAAGCAAGAAAAAAAAATTCACTGAAACAAGAGTCAGCTTCACACACAGTCTGTGTGCCTAAGAAATTGCTTTAGAACAGGATGGAGCTTTTGTTAAGGGACCAAATTTTCAGCTTTCCTTGTAAAAGTATACAAAGGAAGACTTACCTCTAAAGACTCATGGCTCCTAGGCAGATTCCTCACAGTCACAACTTTCCTTTTGTAGGAGAGGCACTGTGAAGAGAACAGAAGCCACAGCTCATAGTTAACACAAACAATAGCCCCAGAAGTCTCTGCCAAAATTATAAATTAATCACCTAGTCACTACTTTTCCCAGCAGTGACCCAAAAGTTAGCAATAAAAGTTATTAATATGATTCCATGTCTTCTAAAAGCAGTGTTGCTTCTATCTTTACTTTTGCCCTTGTAATGAAAGGAATGCTGTTACAAGAGAACAGTCCTCAGTTTTTCTCTCCTCTATTTATCTATGCTTAAAAGCAGATCATGGGATTTAGAGGGCAGATGACCCACAAGCTGTAGATTGTAGTTCATTCACTTCTGTATGAACTCTGGCTTAGCTCATTCAATATTGCCATAGTTGGTCTGTGATGTGGAATGAACAGAAAAACAAAGAGCTGGAAGAAGGTAAAAGATTTGGCACTGTCACCTTGAAATTTGTTGGTAGCCTAAGTGTCATTGTGCTTTTTAATGGAAATTTCTTTCTCAGTCTTTAAAATTTGTTGCCTTTCAATTGTAATATTGCAAGAACTAGCCCTGTTGAAACACTCTTCTATGTATGCTATTGGTAGGGCTATGGCACCCTCAACAAGCTGCTGTTTCAAAAGTGCTATTTTTGAAAAAATAAGAAGAACAAAATAAAAGAGCAATTTGATTGATTGTTTGTTTAATCAAAGAACCTAATTATTTTAAATTTCATGGTTTTAAATTCTTTACGTATCTGTCAAGTCTTCATCAAGGGAATTATCCCTGTCACATCTCCACTGTATTTTTGCCATCATTTGTATTCATTGGTTCATCAAGAATTGGACACACAGTAAACAGGACTTGTAATATCTGAACATCTACTAATTAGCAGGGGAACCATACTCTTTTTGGTTTTGTGCCAAACATCTGAGAGCTGGAAGTGAAAGGAGCTTTCCTGAAAAGGCCTTAAGCAGCAGAAATCCCTTACAACCCATAACCCTGAGAGACTAGAAAGTGCTAGCACAGGCCCCAAAGAGCATCAAGTCTAAAGGGATATAGGCAGGGCAGCCAGGGGATGCACTGATTCAGATGTCCCTCTTGAAACTTCCACTCTTAGGACTTCCATGGAAGTGCCCGTGGTGAGTGATTAAATGAGCTTTTCTGTTGCACATCCCCTCAGCAGGACAGCTGCGGAAACATCCCCTCCCCTCTGTAAAATGAATCATCCCCGGTCAGAATGGGCGTAGCTGTTTGTGCATCTCTTATCATACTAAGGATGTGCTAATATCTTGACCTGCAACCCACAGGACCACCCAAATCTCTAGCAGCTAAGCTGAAATGATTCACTTATAATTTATCTTGGGAGGTTTCCTCTGCAGTATATTCACCCTTGAAGGAGATGAAGAAAACACATAAATTTGCCCATTTAATCTAGAAATAAAAGAAGAGGATCAAGTATGTAGTAAAAAGCTCTCAAAAAGTGAGATTGATAGCACAAGGAATGGTCTTCTAGATGACATACTCAGAGGAAGATGGAGATGGACAAAAAAAAATTACGCATAGTCTCTTGACACGAAAGAAAGACTAAAGACTCAAAAATGGGAAATAGAGAAAAGACCACATGTAGAGCCTGGGAAGAAAAATCAGTTCTGGCAAGAAGGGTTTGCATGTCTAGACTATTTCCCCATAGTACAATTTTCCAGACAAGCAAAGTTTGTAAATCCTCTACCTTGTCAGCCAAAAATTTTCTCTTTGGAGACCAGCATACAAATTGGACAAAAGCCTTATGTTTTGGCTGAAGGTATGAACAAAACTTTGTGAAGATAAAGTTGTTTGAGGATGTACTGTGAAAAATATCCAACCAAAAAAGCGCTAAATTTCCATTTTACTTTCTTTAAACGTTCATGGTGGTTGCTGTTTGCAACTAAGAGTATTTGTAAAAGTCAGAAAAGAATTACAAAATGTTTTACATGTTCTGAAAAGTTCTCATCATAACCAATGTTTCTACTTTAATAAATTGAAGCTGCTTGCCAGAAGAAATCTGAACCTACATATAGGACATTACGGTAAAATACATGTTCAAAAGGTAAAAAAAGTGTTTACATAACAACTAACAACAGGTATTTCTCTTAGATTCAGCACATCACACAGTCAGTTAAAAGTGGATGCGATAAACTGGAATAACCAATATCTTCTGATAATTCACAGCAATATTAATTACATTGCCTGTTAGTACTGGGGGTTTTACACCAACAGCCGAAAGATATGTTTGGTGTACATCATGCTATATTTGAAGAAAACCAGAAGGTCTCTTTCCCCTTAATGGAGAAAAAAGCTAGAAATCAGAAGACCAAAGAGGTACTCTATATTCCCACTGTCAAAGAATATGAGAACTGTTAACATGAATTACATTATTCCTAAGGGAAATCTAGAGTCATGAGGATTTGATATGTAGGAAGGAGCATGACTTATTATTTGCCTGCTTATCACAAGACCAATTTTATAAATACACAGGTCTAATATATCATGGGAGTAGGGTTTACAGGACTTCTGACTACTCAGAGAGACAGTTAAAGTCAATAGAAGCTGCAGGGGTTCAGCTTCCTGAAAATCAGTCACTGGTAATGTAAACCTCTATCAAGCATAGATCAATAACAGAGTTTTTTTGAGCATACAACATAAATGTCTTTCAGAAGATGACAAATTTAAACATACTCAGAACATGTAAAAACCTTTTTTTCTCCTTTAAATGTAAGCACAAACACATTTTAGACCTAAATTCTTGTAGAAAGACAGTTTTTTCCCAGGTATTCAGCAAAAGCTGCATATTTTCAACAAAAAAGCAGAGAGCAAGTTCCAAAGTAGAAGACAGTTTTTGGACAAGGATGTACTGAAAACTTATTATCTTATTAAAACAAAGGGAAATCTCTTACGTCAATAGCTCTCAAGAGCTGTCCCGGATTGATAGGTCAGAGCACCCGCATAGCCTCTTTAGGAATACTCAACTACAACCATTTTCCTTTTGGCAGCACCCATCTACCCCTACTCTTTCAAGTACTCATTGAGTACCTGAAAATTTGGAAAGCCTTGCTCTTGGGCTGCACCCAATCCACACTTAGTGTTCATCAAGATTTGTACCTTGCACCTGCCTGGTGTTGTTGTTGGCTTTCCCTCAATCTACTGAGAGCTGCCTGTGCACTGCAGGAGAAAGCATAAACCCAAAGCATATGATGAGGAGCTTCAACAGATGGGCTCTGGCAGATCTTTCTGCACTACTGTAAGATTTTACCCACAGATGACTGCTCTGTTTTTCACTTTAACTTACAGCCCTATGGAAGATTTAGCAAAAAGGAGCATGTATCCACAGCTAAGCCTGTGTTCATCTTAACTATTTTCTCTGGCAGCTATGCTAAGGCATAGGCATGTATCTCCTTTATCAACATCTTCAGTCCTAAATCTTCTTCAGAAATAGAAGACATGCAGACAGGTGTGATGGTATGCCAACTGTCATAATAAGAATGGACAGAGGCCATATCTGACTAAGGACCAAGATTAAGTTCAGCTTCTGTATAATACCTTATATATTTGCCACCTGGGGATTACAGGTATGTGCTGCAGTGGCAAGAGGACAGATAGCTGTGGTTTAATAGTTTTTTTGCAAGTCTTTTGTGCAGTTCATTGGCTCAAAAAAGTAAATGTGGCTATTGAGAGGGACAGGAACGGAGAGAGAGACACACACAAACATAGAGAGAGAGAGTGGGAGGAAAAAGAGAAAGAGAGTGTATGGGAAGAAAAAGAAAGGGACATATTCCATGAGTACATATATAACAATGTGATATTATGTAATGGCTTCAATAACTTCCCTACTCGGGAGATTAGCGATGTCATGATTGTTTTCCTAACCTGAAAGTATTTTTCTGGGAAAAGGTGAAAAAGGCATTATTTTTAATGTTGTTGCGGGACTCTTAGGTGGCATTGTCTTCAGTTGTATGTATATCCATGTATCTATGTAAACTGCAATTTAACAAACCATTCTGCTCCCCAGCCTATTGGCGGACGGAAGGAAGGAAAGAGATCAGTGGAGAGGAATGTTTAAATAGCTTCTTGTTTTTTACTCACAGGACAGATGGCGTGCAAACAAATGAAAAATAAAACCCCAACTGACATTGTATAGCAGCTGTGCACAGACGTTTCTCTAGGAAGAAACGTGGTCCACTGGATAGACTGTTTTACTAGAAATGAGGGAGCTTGGGTTCTCAGCCTAGTTTCCTACATTCAAAATGACTGTACTTCTGTAAAAGAAGTCTCTGTTTCTCAGTTTCTTCATATCAGAATGGAAATATTTAGATGCTTTATGAAGAAAAGGACAGAGATAAATGAGGAGACCTTAGTTTTTGTGGGAAAGCAAATTGAAAGCACAAAACATTTTACTTAACTAATGAGTGGTCACAACGCTTATATGAAGAAAACTGGGATTTTTCACTGTTGTACAATTTTTTTTTTCAGCAATCAGTGTTAAAATGTTGTGATACTCTTAATAAGCTTAAGATTTTGCTCACAACTCCAACAATATGAGGTTCATAAAGTTCAAGGTACTACCCTGGAAAAAGAAGGAACCGTGAATTACTCATTTCCTGGGGAGTTTTACATTTTTTTCCAGAAGGACAAGTTTTTCCTCTTTTGGTCTGAAAATTTGTTCTGGAATGTGGTTGACTCTCTTCTTTTTCTAGTTGCTGTGCTGGTATTGTTCTCTTCAGACTATGTCATTACATGCCAATCTTTTCTGCTTTAAATATGTTTTGGTTTGCTTGTTTGTATGCTTTTCCTTCTTAGTCATTGTCCTTAGGCCCCAGGAAGAGTTCACATAATCACTGTGATCACAGCTTAGTCTGAGAAGACACAGTTACCTCCCTACTTGAGTCAGAACACAAAATTGATGTGAATTATGTTGGTAATTCAGGGCTAGCTGCAGGGATTACCTTGATTTTGATTGGTTGCAATCTTTTCAAAACAATGTGGGAAGACTCTTTCTCATACCTGCTATAATGTTTCCTATCAAGCCAGTATGAAAAAGCCACATTAAATTTTCAGAGTAACAGTCAAGATAACATTGTGCCTCTCTCTGATGCTTTGAAGGCTATCAGCATAGAAAGGAAGCATGTGCAAGTTTAAATCTGCAATGATTGTGTTCAGCTACTGCCTCTTTGATATACCAAGTCTTCTGTTTATCCACTGGATTTGTGAGGGTGGGGAGGAAATATGGCTGTGATATGATTTAAGATGCTAAGTAAAAGAGTAAGAGAGTTCCCCCACCATTCTCAGATTCTCTCTTTTCTCTGAAGGACCTCAGGACTAATTCTCTCCATGGGGATTTACACCTGAATGAAAGAACACCTGTGCTATTGCATTCTCATAGATAGTAATATGTATCTAATTTGCATAGAGTTTTCTGTTTATTAATCTAAGGACACAGTTAATTTATCCTGAATATAGCAGTTAAGTATGATGAGGTTTATGGAATTTCTATGCTTTGAAAGATTTGTGCCATAAATTAAATTCTTATTAACTGGCTTGCCTAGTATGCTCGTGGCATAGAGGGCAATGATATCATACAATGGCATGGATAATAAAATAGGACACAGATATCTTCTTAATATGATCCAAAGAAATAACTCCATCATAAATCATGTTATCAATATTTAAGATTCTCTAAGAATATAAATTATATTGGCTCTATATGTAAATGTAAGCTGCATGTGACATTAGACTAATTACTATAAAATAACTGAAGAAAACTTTATTATTTTATTGTTTATTTGTTTGTTTTGCAGTAGTGGTGGAAGTGATGAAGTGGTGCAAATGCAATGTTTATCATACTGTACATATTAAAAGTTATGGCTGCACAGGAACATTTCTCAGTTAAATGGTATGTGTCAAAGAAAACTCTGCACCAAACAACAAAGAAAGGAATAAATTTTGTTCGATCATCTTGTTCTCTCTTTTTTTTTTTTTTGTTTTTTTTTTTTTTTTTTGTTTTTTTTTTGTTGTTGTTTTTTTGTTTTTTTGTTTTGTTTTGTTTTGTTTTTTGAACTGGATCCCCAATGTAGCCCAGAGGATACTTTATTTATGTCCCTGCAGTTCAGGGCCTGCAAACCAATTCATCATGTTTCTACTGTGCCTCATCTGCTATAGATGAATGACCCCACCTATAACTTTCTGAAGTCTGTTTGCCGTTATGTAGATTAATGCAATAAATACACATATCTGTGCACATGTGTGTGTGAGAAAATGCATTTATGGAATTTACTGTGCTGTGTCCCACAGCCAATCCATACAGAATTTCCAATCTAGCACTCAGTAAACACGAATGTCTCTCCAGTAGCACAAGGAAATTTATATTAAGTCATATAAATTTTTTACTTAAATACTCTAAAATAGATATTAGCTTGCACTGTCTTTTGCATGCAGCAATTCAAATCAGATTTATAACTTCATGTTGCATATATATTCCCACCGCTCATACGTGGTGTGTTTAGAAAGCCTAGAATAAAGTAACAGACCTGGACTATTTTGGGTCTCTCCTGATTTGCTAGACAAACCAATTCTGTACAATTTTGAGTTTGTATCTACAGTTGAATGCTTTTCAGTAAGTATGTGAAAAAGGATAAGGTTTCAGAAGAAGGTAAACAAAAGGACTGCGAACAAAATTCTGCAAAAAATAATTTTCACAAATAAATTAATAGTGAAAGATAGGTTAATCACTAAACTTATCAGGTTTAGTCATATGACCTTTCTTGCAAGCACAGAAACATTTTGTCTGACCCAAATAACCTCTCTGGTCTGAGTGGAATGAGTCAAGTTTGTATTTAACATGGGACTGAATATTTCCAGGGTCAGTTGTTTTATTTATTGGCCAGTGAGCTCAGTGATCACACAAGCTATCTGATGGAGTAAATGTTTGCCAGTCTTCAAAGTCTTACCAGTTTTAGTTTAAAAAATCCAAAAGCAACAAACAAGTACCAAAGAAGCTGCTCCTTAAAAATGTTAGCTTTTGAAGTCTTTAACATTGCTGCTTGAAATAGCGTCATGTAGGTTTGTTTCTGTAGATATTTCCAATTTCTTAGGTATGTTCCATACACAGTTTAAGTCATTTGATGAATAAAAAGCTGGAAAATGCTAATGAACCTATGGAAAAGAATGGAACAGCATCTTAACTAAATTCATTTAAGGAAATTAAGTAAGAACCCCTCAACAATTTCAGCTGCTTATATCTGGTCTAGAAATTCAGTCCTTTGCTCTCAGTTTTTAAAAGTAGCCTTCCTCACTGATGAAGCTATAAGATGATAATGTCATTCAATAACTCTCACACCCTTTCCTGCCATTTGTCCAGTGCAGGAAACTGAGGGTTTTCTTGTCGTGTGGACAGGGAGGAAATATCCAGCAACCAAATACTGACCCTTGCATGCAAACAGGTCCATATCCTCTTCCCGCCTGACATCTTCCTTCCTGCCTGCTAGGAACAAATCTACTTTTCATTTTTCCGGAGTTCTTTATACAGGCCACTCAGAATGCCCTTGGGTAGGGACAAATATTTTATTAATGTAAACTTCATCTAACAGCTGGATACTTAGGACAGCCAGGCCCAAATTCAGAGTAGATAATTGTGTGCTTCTTTTAACTATTGTGTTGCTGCAGCTGAGTCACTAAATGCTTTGTGCCAGGAACTCATATGAAGCATTTACTGGTATGTCTGACCTTAGCTTAATGAAGATATATTTGCAATTCTGACATTTTGTGAAGGCTAAACTTAGGTATGATGAATCCTACTGTGTCTTTCCACAGCAACTTTCCACATTAACCAGAAAGTAGAAGCCTTTTTCTGGCGGTGAAGAATGAAGGTTTTATCTCCTGTCATGAAGTTACTGATCAGATAACAAACCAACCTGCCAACACTCAGCTGACAGTTGATAGCAGAGAACCAGTTTCCTAGGGCTTTATTTTTTTTTCTGGGTTTACCAAAGTTATTGATTCTTTGAGTGAAAACTTGATTTCAAAATACAAAAGGAGAACCCAGGCCATTTTCTGTCTTATTCCCACTCTTCAATTATCTGGGAAACCTCTACACAGGTTTGCTATTCTGTGCTGTTGGAAAAACCTCAGAAGTCAGTAATTAAGCTCTTAAGAAATTCTGCCTCAGTCCCATAACTACTTTTCACTCTAAAGATAATTAGTTTACACTTAGCCTGTATTAATTTTTTAGCAGTTATATATATACACCTGAAACTTCTGCTTCCTTTTTCTTCTGCTTGTGTAAGCTATAAAATGAAAGTATTTTCAGGAGGAATTCAGACTGACATTTGTTAAAGTCTTTTCCAAAAACCGATAGGAAGAAACAAAACACCTCCACCTTCTTACCCAAATATGTGTAAAAGTCAAAGTATTAAGTAATGGAATTTTTTAAAATTTTATAGGGAGACTATATATAAAGTGTAATTTATCAATAGTATATAGCTATTAAGAATTGTTATATCAAATTGATAAAAAGAGACTTAATTGTCAAAGGTCTTTTACCTTTCAGACCTGCAAAGGTAATACCATAAGGGCAATAAAATCCAATAGGTTGCATTATTTAGGTAGACCAGAAGAAGAGCACCATTGTTTAGCCTGTAGTTCTGCCCAGTTTTCAGTTGTGTCTAATCTTCAATTCCTGTTTAAATTGTTTTCAGCTGTTGACTTTCAGCATTGAGGCAGCTGAATTTCACCATTAAACATCAGATACTTCCCAGTAGAATGCATTGTGCACAGACATCTATTACGTCCCATCGCTATCACTTTATCCCTTAAAATAGTAATAACATGTTAATGCAGTTAATATTTATGTTGGGGTTGTGCCTGGAGGAATCAGTCAGATGAAGGAACAGTAAAACAATATAGATAGTAAGTACATAGCTGTAACTCAAAGTGCAGCTCAAAAAAAATTCAGAAGTCCGTTTTTTTCATTACATGTCTATGCACTTTGTGATACTAAAAAAAAACATAATTAACATGTATTTAACTATTTATAAAGTAAAGCACTAAAATAAATAGAGCAATTACCTTTTCTGTCAAGCTTAAAAGTTTACTCACAGTTGTCAAAAGGCAGCATACTTTGGAATTTAATTGTGCCCAGGAGAAAAATGTGCAATTTTTAAAATTTCTGCTTGAGGATAAAAGATCAAAGAATAAGCCCCGTTTCTTAATTTAGACTCAAAACTTCACCTACAACTTCACTACACCTATGTGTTAAAGAAATATAATCTAATGGAGGAAGATAGATGTCAGAAGCCTTCTTTCCTGTAATCTAAATTATGTTGTAATTCTAACAGTGTTATTATGATATTTGAAAACAAAATTGTAAATCATTACATCTTACACAAAGAAGGATCCAATTTACAAGTGAAAATATTAATAAAACAAATTTTTGACTTGAAATAAAAAATAAAATGAAAACTAAAATTCTCTTTGTAACTTTCCTAGAACTGATGATTAACAAGTTACTTTTTTTCTGACACTACTATTGCCATTGGCTTCAATATGATTTTCATTGGCGTGTGCTCAAAGTTAGGATAGTGCATTTACAGAGGTTTGATCTAGCAGCAGTTTTCTATTTTATCCAGCAGCAGTTATGATCATAATTCTACCCTTATTTACATATTACCTATACAATTTTAAAAAACTAAATTTTTAATTTGGTCTTAAACAATTTCTTCTTTCTGGCCTTTTCCCCACCATGCTTGTCTAATGTATTAGTAGAGTACATTTGTGTTCAACAATTCACTTACTCTGGTTACCTCATTAAGTTTAATATATCTATGGCTGCCACATTATGTTGAATTAGACTGAAAGTTTTCTTTTATTTTTAAGGACTTTCATGCTCAACCTCTCTCTCTGTCTACCCACTACCGATGCCTTGGATTGTTACTGCACCTCTGCAGTTCTTTCCCAAGGATTTGTTTTTCCTGATACAAATTTAAGAAATTGCCCATGTGATATAGACAGTCTGATTAGAAGCTGAAAAAAAATCTAAAATTGTCTTAAAGAAATTATTTCTTTAGCTAATAGTAGAAGAAACTTAAACTGAATACAATTATTTTCCTTTTCCTCATCTTTGTTTGACAGTCATCTTCAGTTGGATATATTTCTTGGGTATATAAAGTGCTATAAAAACCAGCTGTAAGAAATGTAAAGGCTCATAAATATAATCATAACTTCAGATAACTTAAAAAATTAATTACTTAGTGGTGAAAATAGCTATTTTTACAGTTCTAGAACTTTATTTTGCTCCATATTATCCAGTGTGTCAGTGATCAAGCACATCAGTGATTGAATTTACCATTCTCCCCTTCTATTCTCTTGTTAAAAACTAAACTAAAAAAATACAAATTTGAAATCCAGGTGTCAAATCACATCAGCTCTGTAGTTTATACTTACATGGAAACTATCAAGACAGACAGGTCTAGCTGTACCAACGTAAAAACAAGTCTATCCCAAAGTGACTGAGATATCAAGCATGAACATTTATGTGTATGAGAAGCTCACCTATATATGCCTTGTACATAAGGAAAGGAATAATTTCTTTTCCTAGATACATTAATCTAATAATTTACAAAAAATATTCCCCTTTTTAAATAAAAGGGTAGTGGAAACAGAACCCTTATAATATTAAAATATGTACACTGTACATGGACATATAAAACTAACTGGAGTTCTTGCATGTAATATTTGTGTAACAATCAGCTATTTTTTCCCCTAAAATTATAAAGCCTATTGTATCTGTAATAAGCTTCTCCTCTAAACCCACCAACATGCACTCGTAGTGAGAGACACTGAATGATTCATACAGCAGAATTTTCCAGGAGTGTTCAAAAATAATAACAAAATGATGCCTTGAGTAATAAAATAAGTAGTATTTAGGGAAATTCTCATTGGCACACAGATGCATTTCAGTGATAACTACAATTTTTTTAAAATTTAGCTAACTGAAACCTGATGAACATGAATTTCTGTTTTGATTTGGTTCCTAATGAACTTGAACTGAAAGAAACGGAGTTTTGAATTGCAGTGATAAAAAATTGATTTCTGCCACATGAGCAAAATTGTTTATTTTCATGGGTGACATAATTAGACTCAACACCCAAAACCAAGGAGAATACATTTCAATACATTAGCTGTACTGCTTAGGTCGTGAAGTCAATCATAAACATTAACTGAAAGAAAACATTTCTTGGGAAAATCAAAGGAAGCATCACTGAAATTACATAGTAGCAGAAGAAAGCTTGGAGTCTTTCCATACTAATTTCTGATTATGTGGAACAATGTCAACAACTCAACAGAGAACTTGCCCAACTAGTACTTCTGGCCAATTTTCTCTCTCAAAAATATTGAAATGTAACTGAAAAAAAAAATTAAGGAAATTCTGCACTTTATAGGATCTAATCTCTTACTCACTGTAGAGTTTAAAGAGCTTGTAGAGAATATCAGAGATTACATTAAATTCTATATGGTCATTACTAATAGAGTGTTATGTGGTGGTGCAACACATTGAACTGCAAGAAAAGAACAGTAGAACTGTAGGATATATCAGAAATGGTTCAAGGGTGAAGGCCTGCCACTGGTAGCTGTGCAGAAAATGGTACTGGCATCATACTCTTTCTTTCTAGCTGCAGAAGCTGGAATTCAAATATGCACAGACTCTCTGTCTTTTCGTTTAACCATCATGTTAATTCAATTTTGACAGCTATCATCAGCTTTATGGTATGAATTCCAACTGGTTGGTCTCTTATCAGAATTAGTTTCTCACAAAGTTCACTGTTCTTTACTTATACTTTCTGGTACTGAGAAGAGATGGTTTGGAATCTCAAAGGATATAACTGCTACCGCTACTGGTGGTATGGACCACCTTTGTATGAACTATTATCAGATATGTCAGAGAGAAGTTTCAGAAGCCATGAAGGTGACATAATCAATCATTCATCTATGCTGTTTCTGCTAATTAAATGGTATAAACAAAATGTAACCTGATCAGTGTAGAGAAACTCTGCACTTTCATCTGTCACTTCATTCCTGGCTGTTGGGATAACTTATTCAAAAGAAACATAGACTCTGGAAGGAACCTTGTCCACTAAATATATTTATTTCTTAAAATGAAAATGTCTCCAACTGCCTAAGAAGCCTGATGCTAACAATGACTGACTACTATTCTACCTGCTATCAAGACAAGTATGGGTAGCCTGCACAGTCATTATAGAAGTACACAAAGATAAATCCTGTTTTTAATAATGTAAATGAACATTGCTGTTTGTAATGATTTTAGACAGGGTAGAGTGCAGTTGGCAATAAAACTACCTATGTCTGCTCGCCCTTCACATCACCATTTTGCTGAAGGAGTTTTGTGAATCATTAGGGGGAATTCTTCAGGAGAACCACATTTTCAGGCATGAGATTTATTACCCAGTAGGAGTCGTCTATATGCAAAGAATTCTTTCAACTACCCTCCCTCCCAAGGACATCTAATGAAGTAATAACCATTTTAACCTGCTAAAAGCATTTCAAAGAAATGACAGAGAAAAGATGTGTCAATGGGAAACGGCTGAAGTAATGTCCCTGTAGCTTTTAGAAGGGTAATGTTTGACAGATGCCCATCCCAAAAAAAGAAGCGATGTTTGTGCCATTTTTTGGATAACCTATGTCATCCAGGGAGATTTGAATGAATCTCTTCTCTTGTATTCAAAACATGTTAATTCATCCTTACCATGCAGTGTGTTTTAGCAACTTACTCCTGCAGTTTGTTTCTTTGTGAATATCTTTAATATAAAGTAAAAAAATAATTTTGGCTTAGTATGTCAGAGGTTTCCAGGAAAAGCTAGAAAAATCAATAGTTTAAAAGCACTAGGAATTTGGTTTAAAATGCATACTACTTCTTTAGTGCCAGTCATGGTTTAAGAGTGGTACTCCTCAGTTTAGTGTAAACAGTGAAATTTCAAACCACACAGAAGATCACTCACTACCCACCTCCCTCTCCCCTTCTCTCTTCCCTTTACCTTTCTCCTCAAGAACTGGAAGCACGAAAAGTAAAGGTCATGGGTGGAAATAAGAACAATTGACTGGAAATAGTGATAAGAAAAAACCCTGCAGCAATATTAATGACAGAGATGACACTTGCCCATCCTGGAAACCCCCAACAACAGACTACTGGACCACCATGCTTTCCTCACTGCTCCCTCCATCTGGGAACTGGTGTTACCCAACCACTCCTCCCACCTTGGAACTGGTGCCACTATTACTCACCAGCAGGAACCTCTTCTCCACAGAAGAGATTCCTCCTACCACCCCTGGAAATGACATGAAGTGCTAAAAAATAACTTTGGGTTCTGGCCATGACCCCTCCTGGCTACTGCAAAAATTAACTCTGTCCTGGACAGAACAGGACCGTGGCTCTCAGCAGAGGAAAAAAAACTAGTATTGTTTATTAATCTGAGAGGCCTACTCACTATTACATCAAGTCATTTTGAGCATGATAGGAGACATCATTTGCTAGCTCTGTTAAACATAGGCATCTAAAATAACTACTGCTGGAAACTGAGTTTCCAAGACGTCCTGGAATGGTCACTGGGACCATAGAAGTTCAAGCTTCAGAAATCAAGTGCACAAATAATTTCTTCTGAGTCCTCTTAGAATGCATTGATGCATAGTTTTTCAAAAGACACTGAGAACTGAATTCTTTGAAATTGCTTTTTTGTGTGATCACTGTTTATTCTTTCTCAATTAAAGTCATTACTTCTTGACATACATGGGGACAAATCCATAATAACTGACTCAAATGGACAGTGAAATAAATGACTAAGTAAAAATTTGATATTCAGCATTTCTGTTTCATAAATAAACAATCTCTTTTATGTCAAGAACTGTATACAGATTCATGTCCAATACAATTTTTACATGTTAACATATAGCAGAATGCTATTTCTAATTCTTCTTATGTTTAAATATAGCAATTTTTTTTCAAGTAAACATTATATAATAACCTTTTGTACATACACTACCGAACATGTCATAGCTGGCCTAACATAATGGAGTGTTACGAGCTATTAAATTAATGAGTCATACTGAGGAAGAAGTACATCAAAGGCTACCACACTTTCTGGTATGCAAGCATATATTACTGTGTTACTTTCTGAGTTCTGGCAGGACAAAATCAGTCTGGAAGGACAAAATCTGCACTTATAATCTTTACTTGTAACATACCTGTCTCTGGGCAAGGGGTAACTAACAACTACATCACTAGAATTTCTGGTTCAGGCTCAAAGTTGATATAAATGATAAAAAAGTTCAATCACCAGGGAGTTTTTCTAAATGGTTGAATGACAAAAGAAGTTAATCTAGCTTTCATGATTGAGAAGATCTTCAAATGAGAAGAGGGATGGTGTTGTGAAAGGAGAAGAAACTAGCAGACATAAGTAAAGCTGTGAATGCTAACTTATGTGCCTTGATCTTTATTTTATTACACACATAATAAGCTTCTGGATTCTTGACATCCAAACCATGCTAGTTATCATTCAGTCCTATTGATTTATCAATGACCTAATTACAGCACTACTTTCATTTTCTCTGTACATGGCCAGAAATGCATAACCTTCTTTTTAATATACAAAACTCCTGTCTGGTCCACAATTCTTTTTTCATTGAAACAATAACAGTCTCAATTCCTAGTGATGAGTTTGTTTTCAGTATGGTTCTGAGGTAATTTGAGCCAAGTATGTGCAGGTTTGGGATCATGCATAATAGTATGTTCACATCCAAGTTGATTTGAAGTAATCAATGACAGGATAAATAATTGATGCTGGATAAAAGAAGAACTATAAAGACCTTACAGAACTGAATTTTTCTAGAAATTGTGATCTGCCACATACATAGTGCATTTTAAACATGTTCGTCTCTGCATTTCTAATTCCTATATTTTCCTAGTGCTAATATATGCTACGGCAGACTTGTATAATGAAAAGATTAAAAAAAAAGATACAAATGCTGAAAATTCTATAAGCTATTTAATCACAGCTCAGTTGCTCATCTGTAAGGCATCACTGTTGAGCAGGGTGATGAAGGAAGGATTCATGTGTTAAGACATATTATTGGGAATCTGAAGATCTGGCTTCTCTTCCTATTTCTTCAGAAGATATTATATTCAATCTTCAGCATATCATTTTGGAGTTGAATCAAAGCCAAACATAATGACAATCTTTATTTCTCGTTGTAATGGAGATAGGTAATAGTGATGAAATTGTACCAAGGATCTGTTTTACATTTGTTGTGATGTGCTTTCATAACCCCAGATGTCAGAAACTGTATGTGATGTATTTGTTACTTCTGTTTTGTTTTCTGTTTTGTTTAAGAAAGGCTTTGAAGGAATACAGTAAAAATACATAAAGAAAAAAATACTAATGCCAGTTCACAGCAACTTTCTGATAACTGGACCATTTTTTAGACACACAAGAATATTTATCATTTCAATATTTTAATTTTATTCAAGAATTGTGACAAAAAAACCCCCAACCTGATATTTTCTTTCATTTTCAGTTTTTGGTAGAAATAGCATAGTGTGATATACTGCATAAATACTTAATATCAAATAGATACTTGACACTTATTAACTATATGTTGGCTTTCATCCTCTATCTTTCCACATGCATAGGAAATAATATGATTATCATTCATGGAGTAGCAAAAGTGGATAATGTCCATGATCTTTCCAATCTTTATATTTTGAAACTTTTCTGGCTTAAGAAAATAAAATGGCTTCAAGAATCTTAAATATGTTTCTCGAAAACACTTTTGAATTCTCTGGAACAGGAAATGCAGAATCCTCTACTTCTATGTTGCTCCTAAATGAAATGATGGATAAAATAATTTAAAAATAGAAATAATACCATTGACCCATTCATAAAGCCTTATGCACTTGTAAAACAAGTCATATGCATTTGTAAAACGAAAGAAAACTGTATAAAAAGAATTAATTTATAACCTTTAAAATAATTTTTAAAAATCAAAGCAAATAATGGAAAAAGTGTTTCAATTAAGATGAAATACATTGGTTTAGTACATCAAAGTCAAATTCTCTCCTGAACAATTACTTTAAAGTAAATATGCATTCTATGGTAAGAAAAATGGCCGAAGATGCCGTTCATGTACATTTAAGGTATGACATTTTCAAAACATCTTTACTGCAGTTAGCAAAATATTTACTGTAGTGAAGACAATCAACAGTAGGCCAGGATTAAATGATTCAAGAGTTCCATTTTATTATCTGTCTCCATTTTACTTTTAAATATATTTTTGATAATCTAGTTTTCCATCCAGATAAATTAGACTGAGGTAATTACAATTTTCCTATATTCTGTGAGAAATCAACAACTGAAAAATTCTCTCATAAATATATGAAATGAATATTGTGAAAGGTATGCATGGATACTTTTGACTTGCTGCATAAAACTGTCTTCCACATGGTTTTTTCTTGCATATAACCGCAGTGTAAAAGATGACATTATGAGAAACCTTCTGACAAAGTGATTAATAATCTTGAGCTGCTGAAGTTCAGCTGAGTGAGCAATTAAACATTCCAAACAGCAATGAACCTTCAGAGATAATTTATGATAATTTTATGCACAAGAGCTCAGTGGCTTTTTAATTTGATAGAATGTTAGTAGCATAGATTTCTAACAAGGGAGTTTCAGTGCTCCATACATCACTGAGATTACTTAAACATTTCAAATGTGGTTGATGAATGAAGTTTCCTGAGATGTGAGAAGATACAGAAAGTGTCAGAAGGTTGAGATTATTCATCATATCAATTATTGAAAGTGGATGCATTGACATCATACTCCCAGCTCATATTTTATGGCCATTATAAAGACAGAACAGAAATAACAGACTTGGTGAACTGCAGAACTGCCAGAATATCCAGCTTCTTCCCTCTTTTATTTCAGCATTTTGCTGTCACCACACAATATTAGCATTTCCAGGTGTTTCTTCCAAAGTCATTCATAATATATAGCAGGAAAATAAGACCCTTTGAATACAACCAGCTAAGACCTGGAACATAGCACATGGTGTGATTTTTGGGGTTTTTCTGTGCAGGACCAAGAACAGGCTTCAGTGATCATTCCCCCATCCTTCCAACTCAGGACATTCTACAAAAAACATCCCACACAGATCAAGAGAAAAAAAGAAGGTTAGATAGCCTGAGCAAACTACAATTATTTTGCCAGAAATACAAATACTGTGTCATTTTCTGCTAAGGGAGAACAGGCTGCCCTTCATTCTTCCACATTTTTTTGTCTTTTTGTTGATTTAAAAAAAGCTGCTTTCAGACAGTCAAATATTTTTAATTCCTAGACTATTTCCCATTCATTCTTTTATTTCTTGTTTTGGCAAGTAAAATATAATGTTTTAATCTTGTGTTTCTGACATACTTATGACAGTTGGAAACACTAATCTAAACTAAAGTAAATAATGTAAAGGGGCTCTTTTAATTGTATGAAGGAAGATAAAGTCTCTGCTTTGAACAGAACACTGAAGCACTCAGATACCACATGTTTAAGAGAACAGACAGTTGGTGAGTTATTTGTTTTTAACACTACTATAATGATCCTGACAATAAATCATCATTTCACATATCCAAACAGTTATCCTTTCATTCATGCAACAGAAAGAATGCTGGAAAATAAAAAGCTAAAAGAGGCAGAAAAGTGTTTCTAGAAGGGCAGCAGCCTGTTACTTAAACTCCTTCATATGAAAGATCATTTGTGTAAAGCACTATTATTCAACACACAAAGCTCAGGATCTATGCAGACAGTTTGGAGAGTGATAGGTGAGAGAGTGGGAGTGTTTGGACAGACCTTGTAGCTTCAAATCCTACTTCAGACTTGAGCGATTAGTCTTAGGCTAATGAAAAGAATTGTCTGACCCTTTGTATATCTTCAACATTATTGTTTTAAGGGCTGACTCCACTACAGCTCAAAATGCAGTATTCAAACCTATCAACATAATTGAAAATCTCCCACCCTTGATGAAGGCAGTCAACATTAGCAGAAGAATCACAGAAATTGGTAAAGAAATGAAGTTCCATACATGTGATGATAACTTAATGAAACTCTCACTAGACATTACTGAACAAATGCCACAAAGCTGATTAGCAGTTTCTATGCCCACCTAAAGGTAAGTAGGACTGAATTTGTGGCATTAAGGTTATCATCCTTGGAAAGTTTATTTCAGCTGAGTCATGAGTTAGTTCCACTCACATCTAAATAAAGAGAATTCTTTTCCCAAAAGGATATAAAAAAAAGTCCAAACACTAATCAGGGAGGGAAATTCTCTCAAGAGGAAAGTAAAGAACTCCAAACTGTGTTAAGAAAAAATAAATTGCTATAAGGATCAAAACTTTGAAAATTTGACCCAATGAAAAGATTAAAAAGTGTATTTGTTTCATCTACAGTATAGATTGAAACAGTTCTCAAAACCAAAAAGTTGCTATATCTAGAATGATAGTATAACCTCTAGTACACTGTGACAAAAAAATGAAATATTATAAAGAAAACAAAAACATTTTAACTCTCATGTGAGCTTACTCCTGGGACAAGGTATGTGCAAGCAAGCTATTGACAAATTTCCATTATTAGAATCTGTTATCAAAAAGTTATTCATGCAACTTTCATAAATTGTAAGACTATAGAATCACAGAATATTCTGAGTTGCTAGCACCCACAAGAGTCATCAAAGTCCAACTCCCAGCCTGAACAGGACAGTCACAAGAATCACACCATGTACCTGAGAGCATTGTACAAGTGCTTATTGAACTCTATTAGGCTGGTGCTGTGATCATTTCCCTGGGGAGCCTGTTAATATCTTTGACCCTTGTTAAGAATTAGGTATTGATCTAGATAAATTTACATGACCTCTGTCCCAATTTAATGGTACACATTGTTAATCATTCTGGTGGCTTGCACTATCTTGTAACCTCAGTTCTTCTGGACTACTAAAATGGCAGTTACTTGACTCCCTGGGAGCTTCCTCAGGAAGTGGGCAGACTGGCAGGTACGAAGAACACAAATACTGACCCACATATCTTCTCTTCTAGGAATCTATAGGTCTCCTACCTTTATTCTGAAACAGGCTGTGATTATTTTTTTTCTTACTCAAAAGGGTCAAATTTGGTAAGAAGACTGGGCACTGATGCAAAATACTCCATCTACAAAGTTATCTACCACAGGTGCCATTCATGTCTGCTTCAATCCCACACTCATAAATCTCCATGACAGTGACTTCTGGAATGCAAAACAGCTTAAATTGCAGTAACTCCAGAATCTGCAGAGGACTTGGACATCTCATTTTAATGCACTCAAATAACAGAAAAGAGAAATGGTTCATCTGACAGCCTCCTGACACAGGGACACTTCCTAAAATAACATTTTCAGTGAAGTTCCAGCAGTTGTTTTTGTTTTTTTTTTATTCTTTTTCAGCTAAAATGTGTATGTAGAAAGAAGACTTAAAATAAAGAAAATGATAGGAAGAGTGAAATCCTCGACTGAAAATGTGTACTGACATTAGAAGAATAATCAAATTAGAAGAAATTAGGAGAAAAAATAAAATCTCTGGAGAAATGTTAGACCTGCTTTCAGTGTGTCAATGCAGCCCTGCTCATAGAGACTCTTTCAATGTTTTCATAATGTGCCAATCAATGCTCAAAAGTAGAACTATTTGTTTTTATTCTTCAAGAGACATATGCAAAACAATTCTGAAGTCCTATTTTACTAGTATAAGGTAATGAAAGCACAATATTAATAACCTAGTAAACTCTACTATAGAGATATGAAAAGCAGTGCATACCTAAAACTTGTACCTATAGTACTCTTTTAACAGTAATATTATTGCATGTAGCTTTTGGCAACTGCATTTGTTATTTTTCAAGCAAAGCTGGCAACAACTCAAAGGCGTGGAAACATTGGGCAAACTCCAGCAGCCCCTTTCTTAGGCAAGATGTCTATTTAAATGAAAATTTAACATAATTTTTAATAGGAAAAAAATTAATTACAAATAGAGTATCCTAAGCTCACTGCAAAATAGGATGGTCTCCTTGCTTGCACTATTTAATGTTTTGATTTCCCATTCATTGTTGAGGCTGTAACGAGCACCAGTTATTACATGGTGGCTCAGTTCCAACATAAATCATGTAACCTCCTCCTCTTTATTGATTTATATTAGCATTTATAGATGGCACTCATTGTCTTTATAGGGCCTGATATCTCACATTAATTAAGTTAAAATTAAACAATGAAATGCTGAAATATTCTGCAAGGTTTCTTGCCTAATTCCTACATCAGTTTAGACCTTATATCACTGTCATTCTAGAAATTCTAACTAGACAAACCAAATTAAACCAAACAAATAAACACAGCAAAAAAAAATAAGAGAAGGCATGTATTCAGTCTTGAAATTACTATTGAACAGGTTTATCAAATTATAGTGTCGATAGTGTATCAGATATCAATCTATTTGTGCAGTAGTATTATATGTAACCCTATATATCTCAGTGGCAGCTTTCTTATGAAAATATTTGAATCATTATTGGAGAACATTACATTGTATTTTCCCATCTCCAAGAACTCCAGTGTTCTTTGATGCACAGTAAGTTGCTCTTTTTTTTCCCTCCTGAGAGGACAAATTTGTACCTTACTTATATCATATTCATGTAATTCTCAATCAATTCTGTTGATTTAATCCCATAACTATATTTAAGGGTAAATGGTAAACATTCTGAACAGTAGCATATGACTGCTTTGAGAACTTCTTTCCAAGCCAAGAGGGCAATCTTCAATTCTTCATAAAATCTATCAATATATAAATGTCATAAATACTATAAAAATACCAGAATATTACAGAAGTATTATAATTTTCATAAAAATAGTCCTCAAGAGCATTTTTCTAACTCATACAGAAAATTCAATATTTAATTCAAATTAGAAACTCTCACATCACTTAAGCCTTTCAATGAACAATTTCTATTAATTTAAACTGAAAACCACCCTGGATGTATTCTGACAATTTTAAGAAATTTCGGAAGCAGCCACTCACTGTGCTGCTAAGCCTTAAGACACTTGTCTAAAAAAATATATCTGACTCTCTGCCCATAAATCTAGCCCTCGTGTTAAATCTGGGCAGAGATTTCTGTCAAGAGTCATGTTGAAGCCATCATTGGAAATAGGAGGTGGAAGAGAGTTCCCAAATAAGCCACAGTGCTGCTATGGCTTGTCCAGCTCTTTGCAATCCCACTGTTTTCATGGGTCTCATATCTTTTGCTCTTCCTATAGGCTAACCCTAAATGTGGGTGGACACTTCTGTAGTGGGACACACAGAAGCTCCTTGTGAAAATGATGCAATTGGGAGAATTCTCATAGAAGCCCCCACTTTACTTCCTCAGTCTTTTTACCTTCCTACGGGTCTCACATGTCTCTTAGGGAACAATAAAGGCAGTTAGGGAAACGAAAATTTGGAAGCAAATTATGACAACATGTCAGGCAGAAGCTGTGGCCCCACAAACAAAAGGGCTTAGTCCTGTCAGGAAGTCATGAAGTCATGAAGTCATCCCATGAGTCAGGGTCACAGTCCAGATCAACAAGGCACAATCACAGACACTGGCATGGCTGCAGAGTAGCTCAATGCAGTCCTGGAATGAACCAAATGTGAAAGATTGGGACAAGTGTGAGAGCTTCTACTTAATGCAGCTGCCAGTCAGGGAGGTGGAAACCCCTCCTGCAGCTTCTTCCAGCTCTTCCTCAAAGAGCTGCTAGGTCAGTGGAGGCTTCTTGAACAGATCTCACCTGTCAGAGATATCCTCCCAAGAGGTAAGAGGATAGTTCTCCTAACTGATCCTAAGCCTTGAAGGAAAGTTCTGCCACAGGATACACTGAAGCCCTGGAGGAAATTCTGAGTTGGAAAGGTGCCTTGTAGCAGCCTTTTCTTAGGTCATCAGCTTTCTACCTCTCCCTAAACTAAACCTAGTCCTAACCCTAACCTGGTCTCAGAAGTTTTAGCAAAATTTTCATTAAGAATTCTTGCTAGTCCTTGAAAAGTAATGATTCTTTACAAAAAACCCAACTAAATAAAAGACTAAAGCTTTCCTTACCTACTTTAACTTTTATTATTGTTTTAAATGAAACATAATCTATGTATATGGTTTCTGTGTGTCATGCATGGTATTTCCTGGTAGGTTATGGTGTACTTCCATCATTGTTCTTCCCTCAAAGTGATCTGTAGAATGCTTTTTATGAGATCTCAATTTTCAGAATAACACAAATTTCCTGCTGTGATTCATCAGTTTCTTGTAAAGACCACAATATTGATCTGCATATTTTAACCGCTTCTGTACAATTATGAGGTATTTAGGGTAAAAAATGTTGTACAATTTAATTCTAATTTGGATTTTGAAACCTTTGATTGAATTTATTTCACATGCTTGTTTTTATCATGATGCTTCTTTAATAAGTTATTCCAATTATTTTACTTACCATTGTAAATAATTTCCAACCAGTGAGTTATCCTGACTTTACTCCAGGAAGAGAGAACATATTAAATCTAATTGAAAGCAAAGGAAGTTAAAGCAAAAATACATAATTAGGACCAATTAGAAATTCTGATTTTACTTGCCACATTTTTGCAATGCTGCAAAATCATTCTCTTGGACATTTTCTTACTCCATGTGAATGAATTGAATTGTGATGTCTAATTGCTGTTGGTTTACTAAGTGACAAGGCATTGTTTCAGTGACAAATATTCTGATAGATTAAAACTGTTAACGCATTATACAAATACTTCTCTGAATTTTATTTTTAGTTTCAGCAAACATTAATGCCAGTGAAGCTAGATTGCCTCAGTATCTGCAGAAATGAAAACAAAGGAACTGTGAAGCTTTTCTGAATCCAGCTCATTTTAAATCTAGCATGATGAAAGTAGAGACAGCTTTTTGTACTACTGATCAACTCTAAATATTATGATTTTTTTTTTTCTCAATAAGAACTGACACATGGTTACAGATTTGCAGCCTCAAGAAACACAGCTTCTATTTTGAAATCCTGGTTAAACACTTTAAACACCTGAGTACTCACTCAGATTGATAATTGAACAGACTTCACTTTGAACTCAGGACTACCCTCCCAAGTAATGCTGCGCACATACAAGCACTCGCAAGACTGAACCTTGCATTTGGGGTTCTGGAACAGTTCAATATCTAGTTTTAGCTTTTCCTAAAGGAAAATTTAGTCAGATTATTAATTTTCAATCATAAGATTAAGAAGTTTGCTTTGTTTTCTGTTTGAACAAATTGATATATTTTATCATACATCTATTCTGGACTTCAGTAAAGCCTTTGACACAGTCCCTCACAGCATCCTTCTCACTAAACTGAAGAGACATGGTTTCATTGGGTGGACTGTTAGATGGATAAGGAATTGGTTGGATGGTCACATCCAGAGGGTAGTGGTCAATGGCTCAGGGTATCGATGTCCATCAGTGACAAGTGGTGTCCCTCAGGAGTCTGTTATGGACCACTGTTATTTCATTTCTTCATTAATGACACAGACAAAGCAATCAAGGGCAATCTCAGCATGTTTGCAGATGAAATCAAGCTGAGTAGTGTGGTTGACACACCTGAAAGATGGGATCCATCCAGAGGGACCTGGACAAACTTGAGGAGTGGGCCCTTTGGAATCTCATGAGGTTTAACAAGACCAAGTGCTGGTGGAGAACCTGGGTTGGGACAACCCCTGGTTGGGGTTGAACAACACAGGCTGGGGATGAACAGATGGAGAGCAGCCCTGCCCAGAAGGACTTGGGGGTGCTGCTGGCTGAGAGGCTGGACATGACCCAGCCATGGGCACTCCCAGCCCAGAGAGCCAAACGTGTCCTGGGCTGCATCCAAAGCAGTGTGGGCAGCAGGGCCAGGGAGGGGATTCTGCCCATCTGCTCTCGTGAGAGCCCACCTGCAGTGCTGCATGAGCTCTGGGGTGCCAGCACAGGAAGGACATGGAGCTGCTGGAGTGACTCCAGAGGAGGGCCTTGAAGATGATCAAAGAGATGGAGACTCTTCTCCAAGGAAAGGCTAGACAATCAGGTGTGTTCAGCCTGCAGAAGAGAAGGCTTTGGGGGTGACCTAATTGCAGCCTTCCAGTATCTGAAGGCACCCTGCAAGAAAGACAGAGAGAGACTTTTTATAAGGGCATGTAGTGATAGGACAAGGGGGAATGGCTTCAAACTGAAAGACAGTAGGTTCAGATTAGATATTAGGAAGAAATTCTTTACTGTAAGTGTGGTGAGTCACTAGAACAGATTGCCCAGGGAAGTTGTGGATGCCCCATCCCTGGAAGTGCTTCTGGCAAGGCTGGAAGGAGTTCTGAGTTTCATGAAAGGTATCCCTGTCCACAGCAGGAGAGTTGGTGTTCCCTTTAAACCCAGGCCATTCTATGCTTTTATAATAACATACATATAATTAACTTTGAAATGTATTTTTTACACAGAATTCAAAAAGAAATACAGAAAAATAAATAATATACAGACTATAAAAATTCTGTAATTGCTAAGATTATTAAGCAGAGTATGAAAGAAAGCCTCAAGGCATTCTTTTGAAAGTCCAGGTGAATAGATGAAAGAAACCATATTATTTTGTATGACATATTGTCACCAGAGGTCACAAGGAAAAATGATGCACAACACCTTTGGTCACAATGAAGAGACAAATTTATTTTTTCTGACTCCAATCATTTATAGTTCTCAAAAGGTGCCAGTGGATTGGAAGGTGAACGTGCCACCTCTCCAACGACACTGGACAAACTACCAGTCTATCAAATTTCTCCGCCTCTATGAAAGAATGCAAATCAATAGGTTGTTTACAGAAAGTTGCGTGAGAAAGTTCTCTACAAGAATGTAAATTCAGAAGGCTTTAGAAAATCCTAAGAAATCAAGACGACATCTCACCCTTCTCAGTTTAAAAAAAGTAAAAGGAAAAAGAAAAATGAACAATGTTCAGTGTCCATTCATGGAGGAATCATCAGAGTGATCACTCGCGTCGTCTGCATCCGAGTCATCACTCAGCGATTCACCCACTTGATGCCTTTCAGGTTGGTCACGGTTTCCATGTTGCCTGTCGGCCGGATTCTGTCTCTGTGGTCGCAGGTCAGGGCAAACACACTTCGAAGGTACCCAGCGTGCCCCAGTATCTGTGGACACACAAGCATACCCACGCCCCGAAGCGATAAGGTCATAAGGACCTTCCCACTGTTTGGTGACTAAATTCCGCACTCGAACTTTTACTCGAGGCTGATGTGCCTCATCCGCAGCCTGCAACGAAAAATGATGGTTCAAAATGACAGGGTTATTTGAGTAAGGTTGCACTGTAAGATGATTGATGGTGTACAATGCTTTTTCCAACCGACTGTGCGGGGTTTCACCCTGCATTCCCTGTTTCTGTTTTTGAAGAACCCGCTTCAGAGTACCATGAGTGCGTTGTACAATAGCTTGACAAGTCGGAGAATGTGGGATACGAAACTTGTGTGACACACCCCACAACTGCAGGAACTGCTGCACCTTTTGCGATGCGTAAGCAGGACCATTGTCAGTTTTCACAGCAGAAGGTACCCCCAGGACGGCAAAAGCCTGCCGCCAGTGGGCAATGACATCGCGGGCCTTCTCTCCAGTGTGAGCAGAAGCCCACATTGCAGAGGAGAACGTGTCCACCGTGACATGCACATACTTAAGCCGGCCAAACTCGGCAATCTGGGTGACATCGGTCTGCCAAAACTCCAAAGCCCTAAGGCCTCTGGGGTTTACCCCTGCTGGTAAAGGCGGAGCAAGCGCATGGCAGTCGTCACAGGACTCGACAATGTCCCGAGCCTCCGCTGGTGTCAGCTGAAACTGCTTCTGCAAGGTATGTGTGTTCTGATGGAAAAACCCATGCGATGCCTCGGCCTGCGTGAGTGTATCAGGCTGAGGTGCTATCCACGCTGGGTAAGCTAACCTGTCAGCCCTCGTGTTACCTTCTGCCACAAATCCTGGCAAGTTAGTGTGATAAAGTTCTCTACAAGAATGTAAATTCAGAAGGCTTTAGAAAATCCTAAGAAATCAGAGCGACAACATATTCCTGATGTGAGGGAGAACAAAACAACATGGATATTGGTGACAAAACTTCCCTTAAACTCACTTGTTTCATGATCATGTCCTAAATGGCAAAATTTTAATTAAAATGTCAGAATTCTTTGTTTCATTTGGATGCCTGACAGAGCTGTCAAGAAGGAAAAAAAATGGCTGCAAGGAAAAAAAATAGAGTTATTTTTCTGTTAGTAAACAAGAGTGATTTCACAACAGACCTAATAGAGGGTGAAGTAAGAAATTGTATGATGGAATTACAGAAAGAAAAAAAGTTAAAAAGACATTAAGGACATTTTCCTTCAATCCCTGCTATAAGAATCTGAGAGATGGACTGATGTCCACAGTTCAAAAAGTTAAAAAACATTTATTTACCACATACATATCCAGACCTCACTTTCAAAGAAGACAGTGATACCAGTAGTATGCACACACAAAAAACCATATCTGTTTGTAATACACTAATATTTTACACAGTGTGTTTCTACTGCCTGCGTTCAGTTGATATCTTGGTGGAGGTGCACAAGCTGGGAGTCAGACCCCCAAAAGGTACCTGTCTGAAGATATACCTACAGTGATTATCTTGGCAACAGATGCACATGAAAGTTCTTAGAAGAGACCTTTTCTCACATATTCTTTTTTTTTTTTTTTCTCCTCAGTGTTGGTTCATATTTATATGTATGTTCAGGCTACAAACTTTATCTATCAAATTACAGCTGCAAAGTTTGAACTGTGACTTTTCTTATTCTTTTCCGCTTTCCAACAGCTTGTGATTCACCATTTGCTGATGAACGGAGAGACTGCTAACTATCTGGCAGAGCATGCTGCTCCACCAGAAATATATAAACCTCTGCTTTACAGATCATTTACATGACCTTTTGAAGAAGGAAAAAGATTTTTTTTTAGTAGTGAAGACATGCCTATACACACCTTCTCATGGACAACTGCTTAAATCAGAAGTCCCAGACTGAATTTTCCCAAACACTTTGATTTAACATGTATGTACACACATGCTTAAAATACACAGCCCTACTAAAAATTAATCCTTAATTAGAATCAATGTACTTTATATTTATTAAGTATTAGCAACCCTATTTCACAGGCACAGAGATTGACCCCAAACATGTAATATAATTCATGCTACTTACAATCTCCTAATTTTGGAATCAGTCCCATTTGCAATAAATTTTGCATCTTAAAAATTGCTATCTTATTACAGAAAAATTTATTATTCACTGGAAAATATCATATAAGCAGTCTGTTTAAGTAGTGGATTGTGTACCTTATAATGTATAAATACTACTATAATCCGAAATTATTAGATAGAAGAAATTATGCTTCATGGCAAGTTCATTAAAGTACAAGTTTGGGAGGTCACTTTTTTCATTTAACCTCTCTATAGTCTTCTTCCAAATTTGTTCATGTTAGATTGTTGGACATGATTATGTTCTTTATCCCATTTTTAAAAAAATCTAGATATCTCCTTTCCACAGTTACAGTAATTGGTCTAGGAGCAAATCAAAAGGCCATTGCATTTTTTGGTGATCTTACCATTGTCCTCAGTAAATGAAGAATCACTTTACACAATAACTACTTCTGTTTCTTCCCCCTAGCAGAAATAATGCCTTGAGATATTAGTAGACTTTTCAGTTTTGGAAGAGTCTTGCAATCATATTTCAGAACCACAATTAGCAGCCTTTTTGTGTGCCTTCACCTCTTGGTTGCTTGTTCTGGCAGCTAAGGGTGCTAGTATGTCATCCGACGTGGGACATTAAAACATCTCCTACCAACTCTGATATAAGGCCACTGAGAGTGTAATGCAGGACCTGTGGTATTAGTGGAAAGGCTCCTTCATTTTGGTTAGGTTTCACATCGGTTTTTTCCTACTGCACTTCGTACTGATTCATTGCACTAACCAGGATACAATTTTCTTCTGTCAGTGCAAGTGAAAATATAGAAAAAGGAATACTGTCTTCCTTGTGAATGAGGATTATTTGTAATGAAGAATACCAGAAACACAAAACTGTTTTCAAAGTACTTGAGCTTGAAATAACAAGTATTTGATAGGGCTGTTCTGCAACTATTCAATTTGTTTTGAATTCTTAGTTCTCTCCCTGTCTCCTTCTGTACCATTTTTTTTTAAATATTCATCACAAAATTGGAAACCTGGCCTTGATAGTGTTCCTGCTCTGTTTTATTTTCCAGCACAATAACTGTGCTACTGTACAGTAAGGCTAAATGTGACGGATAGGTAATAATTTGTCAGTGTTTCAAGCAGAATTCAGGGACAATTGTGATTTGGGCTTCCAACTTTAAAATGTGATGTATAATTGACATTTTGATACTTCGAGGCCATGGTGTATTCTCACACTTCCACGAAAAAAAACCCAACTTGCTGACACAATCAGGAAACAGATGGTGACAAAGATCTTGCATTTAATATGCCAATCATTATGCTTTACTTGCATATTATCATCTCATTCATGAGGCCACTATATGAAGGAATTTTGCTATGCCTCTGCAAATCAATCAAGAAGTCTTTTAGTATTTTTTAAAAATATAATTTAGGTCTTTCTTATTCTATGTTTCATTATATTTGGGGTGAAATGTTTATGCAAATTTATTACACACAAAAAAATGCTTTGACAATACTGAGGCTAGAATAGATGTCAGAAATGAAACATTCACTATAGATAGCTTCAACAGAGAGACCAAGAAATGACTTGGCAACTGAAGTATCTGCATTTTCCATACTTTGCTGTGGTCCTTAATCTAAAGGCAGTGACACAGTATGAAGGATGATGTCGAGTAGGAGGATGGATTTGGTAACGTGGCCTCATATCTACTAAGACCTGGACTTCAGTCAAAATTTCTGCTCAAGAAAACCACAGATGGCAGATTACCAATATATTTCAGTTAGAGTTAGCACTGGATTTGAAATCACTGAGTATTTGAGCCAAGCAAACCTCTTCTTCAGCCCTGAAAATAGACATTTTCCTTGTGAGTGTCTGACACAGGATCCCATCATACAGGAGTGAGTTCATCCACTCACAAACTGAGCAAGGAACCTTCTTGGACAGCCTGAGGTCCTCTGAAGATGTTTTAACCTATTATTGAAAGTGGTGAGCAAAGGCTGATTCTCTCATCTTATTTCTAATCTGCAATGTCCAGAGAAAGCTTCTGACTTCCTAAGTGTCAAACGTTCATGTTTAGATGGAATGGGGATAAAGTTGTCACCATTTTTGTCTCACTCCTACTGTCTATCTGTAGGTTCCCCAGCTTCTAAAATGTATGTCTTTCCATTAAAAGAAGTAAAATATATTCCTGATTCTTTGCAATAAGATCAACGCTAGCAAGAGGACACAGCATGTAGCTTGACTACTTACAAGTGCCTTGTTACTTGGGATAGAACATGCATCTGACCTGGTTATAGTTAGGTAGTTATTTCAAAACATTTCTCCTGAAAATTTCTCCTGAAAGTGTTAAATCCCTGGAAGTGTTCAGAAAAACATGTGGATTTGGCACTTAGGAAAATGGCTTAGTGGTGAACACAGTAGTGCTGGGTTATTTATGATCCCTGATCTTATAGGTCTTTTCCAGCCTTAGTGATTTTATGAATCTATGAAGTGAATGGAAATATATCCTGACTTTCAGCTTGTATAAGGTGAACAGAAAAGAGGGAGAATGGTTTTGTAATGAAAATTAGAAAACAAGATATTTTTGCAGGAGGAAAAGGAATTTTATGCTCTTTTTCACCACAATCCTAAACCATTCCAGGCACGGTACACTTCAATAACTATTTCCATGAGACAAGTCTCATAGAGGCAAGGGATTGTAGGTGCATGAAAAGTGAGCCTGTGTTACTTTCAAATGTGTCACAACACAGAGTTTATGCTAGCCTTTTAGGACACACATAGCCTTCCCCTTTCTAATTTCCCTTTCCTAAACTTCAGCCATTTCAGACTACTTGTAATGTACTCTGTTGGAGCAGATCTTCACTGAGTCATAACTGGGAGTTCTGTAATCCCTATTTTGCTCTATTCCTCTCAAAGTATGGCATTCTTCATTTAGCTTGTCTAAGCAGGCTTGCAGTTTACAAAACCAGAAATCCTCAAAGTTGCAAATTTGTGTTCCCTTTAAATTGGTTAGGAAAAAAACATTACCCCATCAATCCCAATACAGCATAGTGTAACAGTTGAGCTGCTCTTAAACAAAGCGTCAGATTTATTGTTTTATTACTTATCAAAGACAGTCGCTTACACACCTTGCATTATCTAGACAGCAGTCTGTTTGCATGTCAAAAGTCAAAGTTACATCAGCTCTTGACTTTATCCAGGCTCTATGATGTACAATGTCACTGTTGCAGAGCACTTCCTCCTTGTTCCAAAATAACTTGATTCATAATGAGCCCATCTAGAGTGTACTCAGATTGTGATAAAGAGCTTTACACAGAGGGTCCTATTTTAGAGAAACAGGTGTTGGCTTTGATTAGAGAAAAATTACATCATTCAAGGGAAAGGAGAAAAAAAACAAAGGGAAAGGAGAGCAAAAATAGAAAAAAGTAGCTACCAGACACAAATACATTTGCACATATAAAGCTGTTCTAATGAAAGCCAAATTGATTTGACATTCAGTGGCAGTTTGAAGCCAAAAAAAGCAAAGCAGCCTACAAAAGGCCCAGCTCATTGTTTATGGAGTGTCATACTTCATCATCTGTGAGGCCAATAACAGTGATGGGAAGACCTCTAAAGCAGGGAGTTTGCACAGAATGGCTGTGTGGATACCACTGATGTCAGATGCACTAGAATGATTGTGAGCTATTTCCTGAATTGAAATCATGTTTGTCATATAAAGTAGATAGTCTCTGCAGATTATATCTTTGAGAATAATATTTAGTATATTGTTAGAATTCTTGGTTGATTTCTCCTAGACAGACACAGCCACAATATTTATCCTGATGTGTCCTGATCATCCAACTGCCCTCAAGAAAAAAAAAAAAAAACACAGAAGAGAAAAAATTACCTAACATGCAAAAGCAGCTTCCAGTACAAAAAAAATTAATCTCTTTATGAAAAAGAACTTTTCACAAAATCCTGTAAATTAATGTAGGCACCCTTTCATCATATTTATTTTCATTGATTACTTTGCAAATATTTTTACAAACACAATTTTTTTACATTTTCATTAAAGTAGTAGACCCCTATTACAAGCAGACTGTAGAATATATTTCGTCCATCTCTGTTTTCAGTTAGAACACCTGGTGAGGAGTGACATGTTTATCAAATGTTGGTGAATGCCAACATGAATTAAATAAGCCTTCAAAAAATGTGAGATAGTATAGACTTGTACAGGAAATTATATGTGTGGAAAGCAGTCTCTCTCTTTCTGCCTTCTAGCTATGATCTCAATCTAGATATCACAATATTGATATTAAATTCTGATACTAATATTTCTGTTTAGATTTCACCAGAAAATCTGTTTATTTTGGGGCAAAAAAATTCAGAAATTTCATCCTCCTGAGTTGCAATTCTCTAATGACTCACTGAAGTACAAATAGACAATGATCTCAAATTAGTAAGTCATTAATCACATTTCACATATAGTATCTAGTGTGGCATTATAACTCAAAAAGCACTATCAGGGTGACCAAATTTATAATGGATGGCACAAGTGTAGACAAAAAAAAATTAAGAGAAAAAGATACGTGTTGGTTGATCTAAGTAAGTAAATGAAACATTTTCTTTCATTCACATTGAAACAAAAATCAGTTTAACTTTTTGGGGTATGGGGGTATGTGTGTGTGCGAACCTTCCATTCTGTTTTCTGTAAATGACAATCTGTGAGTTTATAAGCATGACCACCCACCACAATAAATAGATCAGTAGGTCAATATGTTTTAATATTCTCCAAAATCCACCATTATGTTTATATTAAGTATTGTACTCTGTGCCATATGAAGACAGTGTACATTGGTTATTAATTATGTATGAAGATATAATTCCTGCTGTGTTAGCTTTGCATTGTAAATCATATGATTTAGGGGTTTTTTTGTCATACTTAAGAAAATTATAAGCTAATTTGGAATAAATTACAAATTTCAAAATGCGCTCTGTGATAGTACCTAGAGATTCAAGGCTGTATCTATTCTAGCACAGTAGACTTCAGTTCGCAGAAGTGGGGTTGCTCTGTGTCAAACACACAAAGGTTTAGTAGTCACTCTGAAGTCTTCCACTGATGGCAATTAATTCTAATAAATTGCACACTATAATGCAGACATCATAAGAAGCCCTTCGACAAGTGGATTTTACTTATTTCAGGCTGTAAGTGTTCTCATGGATAATTTGTTGTGGAAAAAGTAAACAGGAAATCAGTTAGTGAAGACTGAAGAAATTCGTTGCTACCAAATTTTGTTAAAACATCTAAAATGTTACCTTTCAGGATTCAGTGTCAGAATTATAACACCACAGAAGTGAATTTACATTTTCCTTAGAGCTATTGTTTCACACTGTCTGAAGATTCAGGCTATGTCTTTCACTGCTGAGAATGATGTATTTTATATCAAGCAATGTAAACTTTTATAAATTACTGAAAACAAGAAGACAAATTTCACTTCAATGTTGCTAGCCAAGGTAAACCACAGGCCCACATGTGCCATTATATTGAGAAAATGTAAGGAGAAATCACATGATATTAACATGAAAATGTATTATTTCCAAGTACTAATTATTTCAATTTTATTTCAATATTATTTCCATTTTACTAATTACTGGCTGTTCAGATTGGAATATTCTCTTCACAGTTCTACAATCACAAAATCTGAAAGTACCTTGCATTTTATTTTTGTATTTCCATCAATGTCTGAAAAGTAATAGTTTTTACTTTAAATCTTTATGAAAAAGGGAGAACCAAATTAAATCGGCTCCGTGTATAAACTTATGCATGGTATTAGAAAGAACTATATTAAGAAATAAATTTTCTTGATATAAATGACAATGTATTGTTTATATTAGTCACAGACAAGATTTTTATTTTTCACTTAATCACTCTCTTCTTTGTATGCTATATCAAGACCAAATAGTCCTTGTGGAAAACATTCATAAGTCATCTTAGAGTGAGAATATTTTCAATTTCTAATCTGGTTATGGAAAATTTATATGACAAAAAAAGTAACATTGACAAAATAGTTTTTCATGTTGATTTTTTCTACCAGATAATTGGTGCCATTAAACTGGAAAACTATTCTCAAGTAGTACATTTAGGAACTGCTTACTTCATAAAGGACTACTGATTTGGATGTGTAATTACCAAGTATGAAACAGCTGTTTCATCTAGCAAAAAAACCTTAGCAAGTCTCTAAAAGCTAAAGATAGACCAAGAAATAAAGATTTTAGTTTTATATTGTTTTTATGACACTGAGGGGATTAACTTCTAGAACAAATTAACTCAGCAATGTACACTGTACACTGCCTGTATTATCTGAAACAGAAATAGATTTTTTTTCCTCTGAAAGAGCTCCTTGACTAATCTAAAGCTGATACAAAATTTGTTGCCCGAGATAAAATATGGGAACTCTCCTTTTCTGATAACTCATATTAAATGTGAAACATTGCATAGCACTTCCTTGCCAGTAGGGTTTGGATAGTTCAGATAGATGGTTCCTGAGTGGTGCCTTACTTTGCTCAGGGAAAAAGATATTAGATAAAATTTTGTGCTTGAGTTTTATGTAGTTCTAATAGTCAGGATAACCTAGGAATTTCTGTAATTTTTTATTAGAACCTGTAGGACATATAAATACACACAAGGAACAGAATAAAATCCTACAGGAGTAAAAATATTCTTCAAGTGGGAATTCCAAAAGTGGTTATTTAATTTTTAACCCTTTGACATAGTCATTCTTTTCTGCAGTATTGTAGCAAAAATAATGTTAACTGCATTCTTTTTACTTCCAGAGACCACAATCTGTTTACTTATATTCTACACAGCCAAGTCCGTCTCTACCATATTTTATTCCATTTATCTTGCTTAAGCCTGGTAAATTCTCCCTGCTACTCCTTTCACAGCTCAGTAGAGTCACTGAGTGTGCTCTGGTGCTGCTAAACACATTCTGAAGACTGGGATAAGCAGGTATACCGAAAGCCTTATTGATGCAGGTAATCTTCATGGCTGATGGAAAAAAGACTGTACATGGCATGGATGGAAAAAAGATGACATTAAAAAATCAAGGCAAGATTTACTCTTGGGTAACTAAGAGGATTGAAGCTAGGCCTGTAAACAGGACACAAGTTAAATACAGACATTAAGATCAATCAGTTATATACATTTTCAGTAGAAAACTTCAGTAAAACAAAATTAAAGCAAGTGTGACTACTGACTACAAGCTCTATTCCTTAGACACTTTTTTTTAAGGAGAAAATTTTCTTTTGCTTGGGAATCCAGTAATAAATTATTTGAAGAGAAAGGAAAGAAAGACAAGGGGAGCTATCCTGGGAAAAAAATGAAATGCAAGCCCCTCCTCCTTGTCTTTCTTACCACTCTGTATGCCCCTCTTTTGTGGCAGTGAGCTGTTAGGAGGCTTAAACAGCTCCACAGACAGAAAACCTTCACTCATGCCAAACTCTTCCTTTTAAAACTGACTTCCTTAACTAAGACTAGGCTTAGCCTTCCTTTGAAGGCTTCAAATTGTCTTCTATATGGCTTTAAGCCCACCAGCTCATTCAAAAGGCTCTAGTGACACCAGTTCTAATTGTGCAGCTGGAAATGACTGGAGATCAAACTATGCTGCAGTAACTTGCAAAAGTTGAAAATGAGTAGAAAATTACTTCCTGGGAAGTCACTTTGCATGAAGTTCGCATAACATCTGTTTCCAAGAGATCCACAGACACAATTGATGCACCATTACAAGCCCATCAGTTTCTTGAAAGGAAATGCAGGTACCTATACTGTAGCACATAGATGTTCTATGCAGATTTTCACTAACAGAAAGTGGTTTGTGTAAGTATCTCCAAAACTCTGGTTTTAACACGACATCTTAATGTGTTTATCTACAATGTAAAAACGGAATGCAGTTCAGTGGCTATTCTTGTGGTTCAGACAGGGAACCTAACTTACACTCTCTAAAATATTTCATATTTATGGTCATGTTGGAAGTTGGATGAATGAGGCTGAGTTAAAAAAAAAAAAAGTGGAAAATCAATTAAGACAGAGGAGAAAAATAATTTCATTTCGAAGTTATTAATTACATGCCATCCTTTGAGTATTGCAGAATTTTCTTGTTCTGAAAACAAAGTGATTTTCATTTGGTCATCATTATGACCATGACTTTTAGACAAAAAAATAATCTTAAAACCAGACATGTCAAATCCCTTTTCATAAGGAACCTGCAGCATGGAAAACTTTGCATGTGTATTAAAGTGGAAAACTTTTATGTGTATTAAAGAATGACTATGCAAAGTGTGAAAACATCTTCTGGTGGGATTCCCAAACTATAATAAAACTAATATCTATGTGGAAATATTCCTCTAACAGAAGGGACCTCTGAGAACATATGTTTTATTCCTGGGCCTGCCTGTGCAAAGATGTGTAGTATTCTCAGATCTGTGAAACCCCAAAACATAAAACAAATTGAAAACAACTCTGCACTGTTACCCAAATCTACTTATATTTCATCAGCAGCACGTACTAATCATCAGTTGGGTTTTATTTAGTTATCTCATTGCTAAACAAAAGAAAGCAAAAAAAACTTTAAAACCCCCCCAAAAAACCAACAAAAACTCCAACAAATCCCAAAAAAACAAAACAAGCAAATGAATAAACAAACAAAAACCCCAAACACTAGTAACAACAAACTAAATGAAGCAGGTTTTGGTGCTAAAAGAAGTAAACCAATGTGATTTTACTTGACAACACTCTTCCCCAGCTTCTTTTCTCCACTGCTTTATTCCAGACACTGAAGTGAGAGGATATATATATGTGGAAAGAAACTGGTTCAGTAAAAAGCTGTTTTCTTATGCAACTATTATTTTATTGTAGAAATACACTAAACACTAAAATAGAAAATAAAGCAGTTTTGCAGGGGGTATTGTATAGGCAAGCATATCTGTATTTTCCACATACTATATGAAAGGAAACTGAGTGGGTTTTGGTCAGCTGTGAAATGCCATTTATAAACGGTTCATTGGGATTTCTTTCCCCTGTAACTTATTGCAAGTTTGGTTTTGTTTATGAAAATAGGTTGATCAGCTAATCAGAGTGTAGAGGTAGTGTTCAGTCATTCAGCAATATTCAGCAGGTTTTATTCACTTTTATACTTCATTGCATTTTCACTCTTGGAAACTCATTTACATAGTCTCCGTATGGTCATTTCACTGTAAATGTTTCTGACTCTGGGTATGCTGGCTAATAATTACCCTAAGCCATCTGAGAATACTCGAGTACATAGTGAATATACAATTATTTCTTAATACTCAAACTCTAGATTGAAGCCCTTTGACTAGTCCAATACTACAAAATGTCAAGCTGTTTACCAACAAAAAAGATTGTGCCTCTGCTTCACAGCCCCTGCAGAGAAGCTGAAAATGCCAGTGTTTACTTAAAGAAGGGGAGAAAAAGAAATCCCTCTATGCTTGATCTTGTGGCTGTTGGAATGATTACCTTTTGTCATTGATTTCAATGGGGATTGAATTTGACTCTCTCTTTTTATGCCTCTGCATTTCTGGAAAATATTACACAATAATACTTTCTGCAGAGGAGATTCTGCTTTATTTCCTCATTTACTGATTTAGTTGAGGTTACCCATCATCTTTAATATGTAGCCATGATGTCTGTGTATCTGAATAGATAATCTAACTAGAAAAATAAGAGGGCTAACAGGATTTTTCCCTTGCAAGTTCTGTAGGCCAAAACCTGCATGTATTTTTACCATAGCATCCCAACTTCCCTGATCTTAGGTGACTACTTTCCAGCATTACTGTGGCACAAGGTGGCTTATACTAAGACTTTTTCTTTTAGTCAGAATAGAATTTGAATTAAATGACTACGGAAAGGGTCAAAGGCAAATTATGAAAGGCAGGACTTTCCTCCTGTTCCTCCTTATCAATTGAATTTAAAAACACCAGTAACTTTAATCATCAGTTACAGGGCATTAAATCATATAGGGTTTTAGAATTCGGCAGAAGAGATAAAAAAATTCTGAATGGGAATGAAGGAAAACACAGAAAAGCCTATATAAACTGCAGGAAAAAAAAATCCTGGTTTGATATTTTACAGAATACACAGAAATAACATTTGGATAATCATTAAATAATACTGTGAAAGTCTACTGTGCAAACAAGGAGTTTCTCAGGGTTGTGTCTGTGTGTGCTATTTAATTGTTTTGGATTTTTGGTTGAGATTTCTTTTCAAAAAGAATGATGTGCTCTAAAAAGAGGACAAGCTTGGTTCAGTTATAGCTTTCATATAATTACTACAAACTAATGCAAATTAGACTGTAGGTCTGCTCAATGTACATTTCTGTGCTTGCCAAATTATGTTTGGCAGTGTGGTCAAGCAATAACAGATGCACACTGTGCCTAGTTTTCTCGGGCTGTTCAATAATTAGGAGGGCCATGTATTATAATAAACCACATCCCCTTGGCTGAGATTTGGATGCAAATTGCACACTAATTCACTTCCAAGTTTTTGGAAGCATACCAAAAGACATGAAAATTAGGGAAATATACTATTTACTTCATGAAATGTGTTTAAAACGAAATAAAGCTCATTTGTAAGCAATGTTCATCTATTCCACCCTTGTAAAAAAATTAACAATGAGTTCCCTTTCCTTCACACTATTTAGTTCAGCAGCTAATGTGACACCTCTGCAATGTTCATGGCATCTCTATTATTCTTGCACTGAGAGAGTACAATATAAAAGACAGTTACTCTGCTTTCTATTTCTCTAAGGTATTGCTGAGGTTGAGTGGATAATATCAGTTCAATGAAAGACTTGAATCACACTGCAATCCAAATTCTTTGCAATCAGTTGAGTTGCAATGGCATGCTGTTTATAGCAGAAAATTCGTCTTTTGAGAAGGCTGAAGATTCTTTACCCTTAGCTATTACACAAAGGCTGAATGGAGAGATTTAATTAAAAAAAATAAAACTTAATGAGGGAAATTCTAGGAAATCCAGCAACATAATGAAGTTACATGTGTAGATGTAGCTACATCAGTCTCTAAATTATGAAGAAGCAGAAAACTAAAACAATTGAAACTATTGCTATACATATTAGCAGGTAGTTATGTTTTCCTGGAAATAATTTAACAGTGAGCTGTCTTGCAGTAACAGTTAACACACTTAAAAAAAAAAATATAATGCAACCTAAAAGTGGTGTAATAAGAGATATATCTCCTTTGTTTATTGTCTACTAATTGTAATGTGATTGCAACAAAGAGGCATAAGACTCTTATCTCTATATGCTCTAGACAAATATAGAAAAATGGCAGTGAAAATGGTAAATATCAGAACCCGCTCCTGCAGTATTATTTTAATTTTTTGTTAGTTTGTTTTAATAAGAGATATCATAGAATATAATTTTATAAATATTACAAGTATTTTAAATTTTCAAGTGATGTCTGGTTCTCTGCAAGAAGACAATGAGGCAAAAAATTGCTTGCCAGAAATATAAATACTTTCAATATATTCTGTACTGTCATTACAATTTTAGGGACTACACTGTAGTTTTGACATGGATGACTTAATTGTAAACTAATTCACATGGAAATCAGCAAAAATCTCTATAGTAAAGCAGAAGTCAGTAAATTACTGAAGTCTTAAGTATTAAAAATTTGATGATACAGAAATACAGGCATAATACAGGAGGCAAGTGTCCTACGTTTAAGGTTGGTTTAGGAGGATAAATCAATGCAGTGACACATAGCTATGGCTAGACTGTTAGGTACCTCAGGTTTACAGTTTTATAGTAGGTGTTTTTCAGGTGTTTCATGGGTGTTTATCCTATTTAGTGGTTGTTGATATTGCAGCTACATAATCATAGACTAACAGAACAGCAACAAAATTCTTGTTTCCAGCATGATGAATACAGAGTTAACTACATAAAACAGTTTTGGCAAAAGTACTGCTCACTCTGCATGTTGAATTTGAAGACAGGATAAAGACTAAATGTGATAAAGCAGCTGAAATTGTAAATTCATTTGCATCATTTAAATTAAGGAATTATGAAGAGCTTTAGTTGAATTCTGCAAAAAAATCTGGTTCAACAACTGAGCAGCAGATAAGACTCAACACAGGTAAGACCCCCCCTAAAAACACATTCGTGGAAAAGGTCTAAAGTATTTATACATAATGATGTCTTCTGAATTAGTTGTAACCTCTCAGGGAAAAAAAGATCCAGGCATTACTGTAGACAGCTCAATGAAGAGACTTGTTCAGTGGTGATTAAAAAAGCAAATAAGATGTTAAATTGTGTTAAGAAGGGAATAGAAAATAGAAAAGAGAAGATTACAATTGCATTATATAAATCGATGGCACATTGATTACTGTATTCATTTAGACATCTTATTTTAAAAAGACACAAATGAGAAGGTGAAATGAAGTACAATGAAAATGACAAAGGTGTTACTTTCATAGTCACTAAATCATGTCACCCTCTCCAGGAGCAGAAGGGGCTAAGTGGAAAATGTTAATCCCAATTTGATACAACCACCCCAAGAAATCTAACCCTTTTTCTAACACTTATCAGATAGAAGCCATCTCATTTTTAACATTTATGAGAGAGTTCTTAACCATGCTGCCAGTATCAGATTCAGGAAAATACAGTGATGGTGTAGAGACATTTTTGGACTCCAGTCATTCTGTTGTGTGTATATTCATTATAGATGCAAAGTATGTGTAAATCCAAATCATCACTTGAGAAATAATGTCGTTTCCATTCTTTATTGAAGAATCTTTCTCTGAAATTAGTTTTTTCACATAAATTTTTGGGTATGCCTAACTTGTCACATTTTCTTGCAAGGGGACATTATGGGTGGAGCTTGATACTTTGGGGACTTGGGGAGGGGGGGAATTATTAGTGCTTTTTTAAAAGTTTTTGCTATGCTTTTTATAGGAACAAATTAACTGAGGTCAGTTAGGCTTTATTAACAATTACTTTATTTTTGTGGAGGGATGAGGATCATCAGTTGCTTGAACTGTTAAAGACAACAGGACATATATGTAGTAGCTTCCTAGACTTGGAGAAGACATCTGAAAACATCAAGTTTGTGCATATCTCTGTCTGGTAAAACAATATGTGTGCATGTTAAACATTGAAAATAGTCCAAGAGCTGCCATTAATTTGAATTGATCTGAAATCATTATCTGGAACTGCCAGGGAGCTGAAAAATGATTTATTTCTGAAACACTTATCTGAGATACTCCACATCTTTAGAGGAATGTACAAGAATGTCATTGTCATCACTGCTTTTAACTTCAGTGGCATATGAATCCATTAAATATGAAAGAAATAACTCAGAGATGAATTTAGTAATATACCCATATTAAGCTATGCTCTTAACGCTTGTGTTCATGTGGTGAACAACACACGAAGTCTCTCTGGAGTGTTATCCAGTGGAAAAATCTCCTAAGAACTTTAAATAAACTTTACCTCAAGTTGTGTAAACCCATATAATGAGAAATGTCTAAAAAATTCGGAAATTGGGCAGACCAAACACATTGTCAGTTGTCTTGGTCTTGCCAAATATGTTCCTTCAGCTGCTCACAGCTTTTGTGACTTTTTTTCAGTCTATTTTACTAGAGGCAATAGAATTATACTGGCATGTATTGCATATCTATTAGGTGGCTTCCTGCCCTTAAAGTTCAATGATCCCTGCAGATTCCATACCCCTATGTTCCTTATCAGAATTTTCCTAAAATAACATTACCTATCAAGTAAAAGTCAAGAAAAATAAATTAATTTTGGTACATTTGATTCATTGTATGACATTTTCATACAATTATATGATCATTATGACTTACTGTTTTCCTTATCAGTGTCTCCCTCAATAGCTCTGGGAAGCTATACGGAATTGAAACTGGGCAATATTTCTTAATGAAATTACCATAAGAAATATTTTCAAAATTCATAGCATTCAAATTTTTCAAAGAAAGAAGGGAACATTTATTTTCAAGCATTTTTCTGTTGAAAATAACCCATTTTCCAATTAGTCCACAGAAAATTCTGAGTGCTTTGATGAAAATATGCAGACATGTTTTTTTTTTATTATTATTATTATTATTATTATTATGTATCTTTCTGTTTACTTTCCTGCTAACTGCTTTCAAAACTAGACCTCTAATTTGCAAAGGTAGGTAGTTGAGTCGCCTAAATACCTCCACAGATGGGACAATAAATCTTAGTCAAACCAATGTTTAAAATCTGTTTTCTGCTGCAGAATAATATTTTGTGAAAAACACCTGTAGAATATTCTATTTTATCAGTAATTTTTAAATTCTTTCTTAGAAGACTTTGGGAAACTCAGTATTTTTATTTGCTAAGATGGTGGAGAGTATGCTCTGTTCAAACCTAGGAATGCTCTAGGAATCATATAATAGCTAAGGATAAATTGTTTTCTTCCAAGACTTGATATCAGCAGTGTGATCTCCTTCAGCTCAGAAAAAAAAGATCAATTCTACCCATTTCTGCCATACACTTGGCGAATATTGTAGGAAATATCTACCTGGGATGGAATTGCAAAAAGACGGTACTTCACTCCCTCCTAAGTGTTATTTCACATTTCCTCTGTGAAAAAGGCTACTTTCAGGAGGAGTTTTAGGGTAATGAATATTATTGCCCTAGATCATCTCCTTGCAACATATAAACATCACCCCCCAGAGACTTAGGAGAGATCTCTCTTTTCAGTATTTCCCACAAGCTATTTTCAGTGACTTTTGGTCTATATTATATTTTCATAGATCCCATTATCATCTTTCTCTCCCCACAGACTTCCTGCAGGGAAGTGAATCACCTGCAATAAGTGCAATTCCAATAAGTAGCCGGTTTGGTGCTGCAACAACCAGGCAACGCTTTGATGCCCAGAAGTGTTTTGCAGTAAAGTTTTATCTCCTCAGGATTTTGACAACCTTTGCAATTTTCAAGAAGTGGGACAAAACTATCTCTGAAGTGCTTACAAAAGCTGGGGACACTTTTGATAACTGAGCTGTCATTTTGGCGTGGTTCCAAGTGCACAGCAGACTCACTGAAAAATATTACATCATAAAATAGACTGTGTAACAGAGTCTTAGCTTGGAATATACCTGAGAACATGAGGTCATCCTGTGCTTGTTATCTCATTAAGATTTAAAAAATCCAAAGTACTAAAAACCCCAACCTAGCAGAGGGTTAATTTAAAACTAAGAAGAATCTACTTCAGGCAGTAATGTTTTTTAAACCTTCCTTTATAAATTTTGCTTATCAAGGAGTGCCCTTCTGGTATATCAACTGAGCCAAGACTGAGTTCTCAAATACTATGATGGCTTCTGTTAATTAGATAGTTTATCTGTGATGAGTTGTTGACACTGAGATGATTTGTGTTAAATAATTTTAAAATATTCTGTGGGGCACTAACTTAGATGCATTGTTTGTTCATATTCCAGGCCCCTGCTTCAATCTTTTTTACAGTCCTCGACAGAAATGGAGTTGATGCTTCAGCAAACTTCTTTAAGTCAGAACAAGTAACATTGCAAAGATATTTTTGATTAAATGAAATTCTCTGCAATTTTTATTTCTTTTTGTACAATGAACTATAGCAATGAACTATAACTATACCACAACATGTGAAGAGTATTTTTGTAGTATTTAAATACATGAAGTTTTGCTAGTTTATAATTTCTTAAATATTTCTTTTTTAATGTTTTCCCTCTCATAAATCCATCTCCAGTCCCCCATTTTGGGGTAAAAATGCAGGAAAAACTCGCAGAATATGGAACCTCTTTCTACTAGGGTGCTACAGTTTTCTACATGCTCTATATTTTTTTAAGTTTTACTTTCACAGGAAAGACGGATAAGCTGCATTTTATTTGTAAAATACACTATTTATCACAAAAATCCATGCAGTGTCCTTCAGTGATGCCTACTAAATATTACACTGTTTGAAATGAAAAAAAAATAAGGCTGCATGTAGATGAACCAAAGGTAAATGCTTATAGGTAGCAAGCTACTCTGGCACCATAATAATAACAGAACATCCTTATTGTTCTGGTTCTTCTATTTTTATACCTTGCAACCTTCTAGTTTTTTCTATTCTTTCCTTCCTATTCCCCCTTTCAATAAAAATTATACCCTTCTTTCTGACTGTTTTTATCCACTTTTCTCTTGTTTGCCTTCACTCTCTAGTCTATAAAGCCCCAAATGCTCCCTTTTCCTTCTCAACGCCCCATCCTTCCTGAGTGGGAGTGCTGCCCATGCCGCGATAACACCTCAGACTCTGTTGTGATCTCCATTCTGCATTTGCACATGGATAGAGTCCCCTAATTGAGAGACTTTTTTTTTTTTATTAAAAACATTAGACATTTATATGTAGGAATAACACTTGCAGAGACATTCTCTAGGTTAAAAGTTAAAAGGGATGTCAATCATCATACTTCAGAACATAAACAGATTGCCAGCGTGGGTTGAAAAGGAATTTTCCCCACACAAAATCATAGAAGTTTGCAATAGAAAAGAACTAATAGGTCAGCTAATCTACCTACCTGCCAATTCAAGCTTTTCCCCCAACATGTATTTTGCTGCTCCTTTGGCCTCTCAAAAATCTCAAGCAATTGGACTGTTAAGTTTCCCCTTAGAGAATATACAGTTGTTTAGTGCAACTAGTTTGCTGTCCAGAATTTTTCAGGTAGACAGTCTAAACTTTCTCTTATTACCTTCATCCCAATAGTCTTCATGACACTTCCATCTATCATATTAAATAACCTTTCTCTCCTGACTTATTTTTCTACACTTTTCCATTATATATATATATTGGTGCCACACATGGCCTGTTTGATGGTTTCTACCTAATCTATGACATGCCTTTAGCTAAATAAACAATTCTTTTCAGTATGACTTCTGCTTAAAATTATACTCCAGTAACTGCAATGCACATGAGAAGAACCACCTACACCATGACTGCAGGTGAACCAGAGCTTCTGACTATAAAAACAAATACACGTACATTGATTTGTCAACAAGCATACCTGTACTACATGTGGTATTGTAAAATGAGCATGTGACTAACAGTAATTTCTTGCAAGACAGGTCTTTCCGCTATATGAACTATTCTGTGGTACTCTTTTCTGTCCTGGAATTCTTTGATCAGGAAGAAAGATAGTCTTCCAAGTAAGGTATATGTCTCTTCAGTGGTTAAAAAACCCATAAATATTTAGAGATTCAGAACAATGAAGAACTGACAATAAAATAAAAAATACAGAGAAAAGCTTTAGAGCTTGACAGGTTAAACAGGTAAAAGAGTGCTGTCCCTTCCTGAGCCACTTATAAACCATCCCAAAGACCACTAAAATCAGTCAAAGCAGAATTCTCCAGCATGTTTTATAATTCTCATATCCTAGATTATGAACAACATTAAGAAAAAAATTTCACAGGTAAACCAAACAGGCAGAGGAATACTTTGCCTGGGTCTTAAGAGAGACACACTTGTAGATGTGACAGAGGACAGGGTGAGATAGCACCACATGAGTTTTCTGTTACTTGTGGGATTAGTAAAATGCCAGAAGAATGAATAGGAAGGCATAACTCTTCTTGTACTCTGTGTTACTGTTACAGCATTTAGGAGTCAGAAAACCAACAGAGAGAATGTCAACTTTTTGCCACAAACAGCTTTCAACTACTATCTCCAATTTCTGTTTTCCAAGACAAACAACTGCCCACTCTTTGATGCCTCATATCATCATTTTTCTAGAGCTATAGCTTTTGCATAAGTAAGGCTTTACTATGGAGATATTTTGAAAGTCTTGAGGCCAAACTCTAAGCAGGTGCTATCAGACAAAAGCAGCTAGAGACCTTCACTGCACTGCCTAGCCCTCAAGATACTTTCAAACTTCATTGACCTAAGGACATTGGAGATCTAGGCTGTTCACATAGCAAACTGAGATCTCAGTGGTCCTCCTGTAAAAGAATGTTGAAAAGTACAATATAGAACTTTCTGGTTTAGGTCAATTTCTTTTAAAATTCTAACAGGCAGGTAGATAATATACTTAAAATGCAGGTGATGAAATGGTTACTAAAAAGTATCTTAACTAGACACATTTCTGTAACTCTGTTTTTATATTTCTTTACATCCTTTGTAGATTAGTGTAAACACAATTAATTAATCATGAAAAGCAACTCCTACAGAGTAGAAGCAGGATTTTAGCTTCCAAAGCAACTTCCCTGCCAGACCTGAAAAATCTTATTCATCGTCAAGCAGTGTCACTCTTCTTAGCCAGCCTTTGATACCATGAGGTGCAGCAACCAAGAACTGCAGCAGTCTGCCTGTTTTTTGACATGGATACAGGATTGAAATATACTGGGCTATTTGCACCATCTGGTACATGCATTTCAGTTGAATGAAAGCAGATGAACTCCTGGGCACTTTGGTGATGAAACACCAGGAGAAAAAGAAACAAAACCCAAGAGATGTAAAAGTGTTAGCGAGGAAAAGCAGCTGAATTGATCTCCTTTCTGGACCACAGAAGGTCATCTTCTAGGTTTCTACACATGACATGGGACTACATATTTGACTCCTTGCATGTTTAGAGTGGGAGTGCGTTAGATTAAGCAGACTGTTCTAATGATCCTTTTTAGTTTTGAAATCTAGGGATCTATAAATATGTATATATCAATGTTGCTGTGACTATGATTTGCAGCTGTCAATCAGTTTGCTTTTTATGGCTGTAAAATTTAATTTCACCAGGGTTTTTTGTGTAGTCTTCTGAAAAGAATAAAAGTCTACTCCACATCTCCACATTTTAGACAGAAGAGTAATGCATGATTAACAGTATGCTGAGAGGTGTCACATTCACATTAACACTGATGTGTGAACCAGTGGTCAAATGGCAGATTACATGTCTGTCACAACACATCAGGGCAGTGTTCCAGTCTGCCAGCTTTACCCTGCCCAGCTTCTTCAAACAAAGAGTTCTTCTGAAATATGTAGCACAAAAAAGAATGTTGAGCCGTTGGGGGAAAAAGAAGTCTGTCTCACGGTCAAGATTTTTGAAGACTTTGTAACATCAAATGGCAGCAGGGGTTACTCACAGTCACATAACCTTGCAGGTTCATGGATCTCTATAGCACAAATGGTGCATATGTGGCGTTATCAAAGATTTTCTGCATGATAACTGTATTACTGAAAAAGTACTACGGCTGGCATATTTCGATTTCAAGAAAGGATGCCAATTCTATCAAGGCTAGAAAAACTCTGACCCAGTTCCAAGAGAAAAAGCAAGATTTTGGAATATCATTTGAAGAAAGAAGTTCCAGTTCACTGAAAATGTCATGGAAAGTGGCCTTCTCTTTTTGTCTTAAGGACAGAATTTTATTTTTTAAATGGATAATTAACTAGCTGCTTGACTTCTTATATAGCAAATAGTCACACCTGGACCTGAAGTGACTTTTAGAGGCTAATGTATGAAGCCAAAACATATAATGAAGTGGAACACATCTGTAATCCCTTAGGATGTTTACATATATTAAAAGCAAAATTTTAGACAATGATTTTATTATTGTTTGCAAACCCAAAAATTCTATCTCAGGGTTTAAAAATGCTTTCCGGGGGGTTGTGAATATTGTGCTCACTTGGACAGTGCCTGACTTCTTACATGCTTTCAGTCTCAAAAGATCTGCTGAATTTTCCTGGAAGAAAAATTGCTGTTCCAGCAGTACTCTCACTGAAATGAAAGCACAAATTGGAAGCTATAAAGGCTAACATGCTTAAAACACTTCAATAACATAAAAGTTAAGTTCTATTTTCAAGAACACCCAGGTTACATGGATCTCTCTTTACAACATAAAAACTTGTCTCATGAAGAATATCATCTAAATATTATACTGGTAAGTAGTTGGCATATGAGCCAGTATTTGGACTCAGCCCAAAATGAGTAGTTTTGTATTGTCTTGGCTCATCTCATACATGTTAATATATGTCAACTATATATAATGGACTTGACAATAACCTCTTACAACATTTAAAACATTGACTTCTAAAAATCACTCCTGATTTACACAAAAACATGAACTGGAAGATGGAATCTATGCTCTATGCAGAAATAGGATATAGAGACAGACACACACACGTGTATGTGTGTGTATATATGTATATATATATATATATATATATATATATATATATAGTGCATTCTTCCATATGGTATGTATGCTATGTATAGACTCTTTATATAATAATATAAAATTCATATTCTACTTTTTATAAAGCATTGCATATTAATACACAGAAATATGCCATTTCTTACATGAAAAATTATTTGGATTTTTACACTGATTTTGTATGCATTTGTACACATTTCCAGACAAGTTATCACCAAATTCTGTCCTTTTTATGACCATACAGTTTTTACTAAAATCCTCTTCTCTGCTCCCAATTTAAAACCTTGAAAATACCTATATAGTTGCAAAGATCTATGAATTTATATAGTACATGCACATTTCTTTTAAAACTAGTATATTACAGTGATAAGAAGGATTTTTTGCAATTTTTTCCTTTTTTAACTCTCTGTTTTGTTAGTGAAATGAAGTTCAACAACATTCAGATGAGCCACAATTCAGTTTGTCAGGCTTGGCTTCCTTTCATCATTTTTTTTTTTTCCTGACACCATGAACCTGCTGCTACTCTCATAAGATTTAAAGTTTATTTCTATATACACTTTGCTTCTCATTTCTGTATGAATGGCTTCTATGTTTTGAGGGATAGAAATATTATTTTCTGTGGCTTGAATTTACACTTCTCAAGAATAACATAGGAATGGCATGTTACAAGGAGGAAGAATACTAAGAGGGTCTGAATTCCACTTTAACCTACCGTCTTTTGAATTCACTTACAGTCCCTTAAACAATTACTCTTAAACAAACGTCTTACTGTATGTTACAGCACTATACATAAAAAGAAACTAGAGTTGTGCAGCACAGCATGGTGTTATAAATGATACAGCTATATAGCATTTTATGTACAGAAAGTAGATAAAAAACTGTGCACAACATAAATGATATTCAATGAATGCATTAATTTTATTCTCTTATTCAAAGACAGAAAAACTTAATGAAATCCTTTTTAAGCTCTCATAAATGCACACTTGAGAAATGTAAAAGAAGTGTTAGAAATTTGTCTAATATTACTCTAGTGGGAAAAAAAAAGAGACCTGCATGGAAAAAATTCTCCACTCCAATGGAAGAAGGTTTAAGAAGGACAATGAAAAAAATGTAAGTTGGCCCAAAAGAAAGAAAATTGGAGCTGATATAATGGACTTTCCTACCATGAAGAACTTTATTAACAATAGTAATGAAAAAGTACTTACAAGTGAAATTTTCTTAAGAATTAATTATTGGTCAGGTCTGTTTCCCTTAAGTTTCAAGATTCACTGCTCTTAAAATTGCAGTTAGGCATCTAAATAAAGCAATAATGTTTTATTCTGTAACATTCACAAAATCCTTACAGAACTGATGTCTGTGTCTACAGCTGCTCAGCATCTATATTTTCTGCAAGTAATATTCCTGTAATGTCATTAAATACATGCTGAACAACGCATACTTTCAAATCACCATTAAAAGTATCAACTAACACTCTAAACCCAGTGTAATTCACAGATTAATTTCACAGCCCTGTGTCTGGGTCCTGAAAGTATTGCCTATACTTAGCTGTCAATTAGAGACTGAAGCGACTTAAATTATCCTTGTTAGAGGTTTGCTTTGCTTCCGTAGTTCATTTCAAAAATTACACACATGTTATTATTATAATATAGTGAGTCATCTGTTAATTATTTTTGACATCTATGATAATAAAAATATACAAATGTTCCAGTTATTAATAGAATTGGCCTATCTTTATGCAACTCAAATTGCCATGATTGTTGGACAAATTGGCATCAACTCACTCTTTCGTCTTTGAAATGATGCAGTACTTTTTGTATCTAAGTTCTGTGAAGACTACAACCTATAAGTCTGTCTTTACATAACTGCAGATAACCAGGGTTTAACCCACTTTACTTTAAACTCTTTCACCAAAATGCATGACTACATACGCTATCAAAAATAATCTTCGACCGACCACATGCTGTGTAAGAGTACCAGTGAAATACTTCATAAACAGACAGAATGCAAACATGCACAAACACACTAACCACTAATGCCATAAACAACTTCAAGCACAGTACAAACAAAATGCATGCCAAGAAACCTGCTTGAAAATGTGTATTATAGAAAAATACACTTTCAATTTCTGAATGTTATTTGACTACTTATTACACAAAACGAAAACTATGCAGTCCATGATGGCCCTTGAATTAAACTTCTGCCAAGTTCCAGAGACTATTTTTCATTATTCCTGGATATGTTAGGTATAATATTAAGAGCACCTCTTCTTTTTCTCCATGAATGTCACCTTATAAAATCAGGGAATATATACACATTATATGCATATCACATTGAAAAAACCCAGTAATTATTGGGGCAGAATTCAGAATTTGCATACTCAGCAAACATAACAATGTAAATCACGAAACTAATTTACACCTGATAAAAATCCACTTACTTCACCACTACTTTGAATGTAGGTACATTGACTTATATAGAGAATTTAAATAGAAGAGTTTTTTCCTTATTGGACTGATTACAGTGCAATCATGTCAAAACCACTTAAAGCCTCACAATGGCATCACAAAGTACCCAACATGGCAAAGGGCTGCCAAGTGAAGCCCTAAGCCCACACTTCGCAGGCAGACTAGCTGCAGACAAATCTGAATCGGACTTATGTTAGTGAAAAAAAGAGAAGGTTGCTATTAAATAGAAAATAAGAGAAAAAAGTCAGAGCCCAGAACTCATCCCTCAGGACTTGGGTATCAGTTCAGTCTGTGTGCTGGAATTTAGTCTGAGGTTCCTCCCCTCCTATCTGTTCTGGGGGAGATTTTGAGTTAGGACCAATTTTACACCCAGTTTAAGACAGAAGTGACAAAAGATATAATTTAATGAAAATTACTCCCAGAGTCTTCCTATATATTTTTACTACTGATATGAAAAACAGTAACAGTGTTGTGACATGCTGTGCTGCATGTTTACTGAATGGCCAAACATGCAATGACCAACTCTAGTCTTTTCCTTGCTGGAGCTCTGACTTTGATTATTTTCCTTCTCACACATGTTCAAAAAACCTGCATGAATATTTTGATCTCCAGTCCTTTGAAAAATTCTCTTACATTGACCAAATGTTTACAGGAAAGACTGTGGCAGAAGAGGGAAGATAAAAAGATGGTTTTGTTTGCTAAGGCTAAATCCACTCTTAAAAATGCCTAGCCAAGCACAGAACATCCAGGGTAGAGTTCATTGAGAATTAGAAGCAAAGAGAATGAGCTAATTGGAAAGAGGTGCTGAAGGGACAGGGTGAGTCCAGGCACAACACAAATGTGAGCATTTGTTTGCAGGGCTAATCAATGGTTACAAAGTAAAACTGGGGTATATCTTTCAGGGCATGTCTAAGCTGCCACTCCAATGTACATAGGTTTAAGAACCACAATGAAAAAATGTAAATGGTCTCAAAGCAAGCTAGAATTAGAAAATTACTAAATTAAACCAAACTAGTTTCACTGATGACTAAAAAGATCACAGTGTGGGTACTGATTTAATTGTTTTGATGATTCATACTGAGGAAATGTAACCAGTTGTCCATCCAGGCAGAAGAAGTCACTATCCCTCTGGCAGAGAGAGGATGTTCACTTCCCAGATGCTGCTGTTTATAACTCAGCATAATAAAATAAATGCAATTAGTGGTCTTGCAAAGTTACACAGAATTTCACACCCCAGACTGGCTGAAAGTTAATACCTCATCTCTTCACCAAACTGTCCAGTAAAAAGAATTATCCCCAGGACAATTATCATTTAAATTCAACAAATACCATGAATCTTCATTACCAAATTGCACTAATTAATCAAATTCTAAATTCATTTAAATGGGCTAACTTTTGCACAACAGCTCAGTGCTCAAAAAAGAGCCACTTGTTAATGAATTTACTGTTCTTTATTCTTAAGACTTGTTTCATTTGAAACTCAATAAACACTAAGTTAAGACCTTTTCTGAATTTTCATTAAAATTTAATTTCATGCCAGAAACATGTTTCTGAACACTCATCAGGATTAGGAAGTGCATCAGATGAAGGTGGCAAACCTTCAATATCCTTGATATTAATCAATATTAAGTAGCAAGATACTAGTTATTTATCTTTTCTTTACCCTTCAGAACTTGCATACACACAGCGTTAAATGTTCTCCTCTATAATCTGTGCATCCATATAATTCATGTGTCTTTTACCTGGTGACTGTCTGTCTGTGAAGAATACTGATTAAGGTAATTCAGTCTGCCTGCCCATGCTCAGCACAAGCAAGGAGTTTTCAATTTTTCACTCTGACTAATAATCAGCATGGGACAATCAACAGCACTGCATTTTTTCAAACTGAAATCTGATAATTTGCTACCTAGTACAAAGTGAAACACTATACTTTTGTAAGTTTAAAAGGGACTTTATCCTCTTGGTAGCAGAAATCTGGCACATGATTTTTGTGGTTTTTTTCTTCCTCAGACATAAGGAAGTTGATAGAGATATGGTTATTACATTCTTTAGTTTTCTTAAGTGGTTAGTTACTTGCCTAAATTCTTTTGTAGCAACCAGTCCTCTCTTGTTGCAGTGAAATCACTTTAGTTTAAATTTTAAAAAATTAAAAAGTTAAAGCTCTGGCTTTGGCATGGGTGAGAATTATTTGCCTGAAACCATACTTGATTTGGAAAGTTTTGACTGTGGTGGTGCAAATCCCTTGACACAACTTCAGGCTTTAGGTCAGCAGGGAATGTTCAAGTCCCTTCCTGACAACTGAGCATGACTGGGTGATTAAAGATGCCAGGTGACCTGACATCTCTGGAGGTTGGCTACGGAAAAGTTGTGGCCAGAAGCCTTTAAACCCATATACCTGTCTGTGTGTTTATTAATGTCATCACAAGTTGCAAATGTAGTATAAAGTTTAAAAAAATAATGCTCTATTTTTTTAAACTGGATTTATAAAGTCCAAATGTTTACTTAGAAATGAAACATTTTGGTACTGGGGCCTCTAGGATATGTTGGCAGTGGAAAAACTAACCTACACCAGATGGCAGAGGTTAAAGAAATACTATAAAATATGGCTTCTATTCATACAGTTCTCAGACAAACAGAACCCCAAGCAGAAAAAAACTGTGAAAGTGGAAAACCTTTTCATTTGCTTACATTTCTCTTTGCTACTCAGCAAACCTGAGAGGTATTGTATCATCACGTATCAAGGAAGTAATATGCCAGATTGTTGTAACAGGTGGAATATGTTTGTTTGTAACACGTTGAATCTGAAATAAAGAAAGGACCAAAGCTACTAAAGGTTTTTACAAAAACATTTGCAAAATGCAAGTACCTCAGTTTTGTACCTTCAATGCTTACTGCCTAAGTCACAATTTGAGACAATAGCTGAGTTTTTGCACACAAAATATAAAAATTATACTCTCAAATTTTCATACATTCAGTTAATTTGGCTAGATGAACATATAAGCTAATGAGATAATTCTGCACTAGCATTTTTAATGAAACATTTCACAAGAGAGAGCATTTTTACCTATATTTTATTCTATTTTACCTGAACTATATAATCTCTAAATTTCATCCTTATTTTTTTGTTTCTAAAGCTTCTTAAAGTCACATCTGTTTTGTAATTTCAATGTATTTACTTAGCATTTCATTAATCTATCATGTCTATAAAATAAATACACTCTTATAATAGAAATACTTATTGTACAATATTTGTCAGTTCAGAAAATCCACTGTGAACCCAAATCTGTACAGCAAAATGTGTGATATAACCCATTTTCTTATTACATATGTAGTCATATGATGTTTTAAAAAAAAGAGAGAAAAAAAAAATGATGTGAACTTGGGCACAATGGACCATGCTGTCAAAAATATTCAGTTGTCAAAAATGCAGATGGCATAAAAACACAGAAACAGATCAGTTATTGGAGGGGGGGGGGGCGGTTTAATAGAAACTATTGCATTGATTTTTAAAATTGATTATGTGCTTAAATATGTGGGTGGGTATCCAGTAAGGTCTTCAAGAATACCTAAATGTTCTTAAAAAACCCCATATTTATGGGAATAGTTAGGTAATTAATACCTTGAGACAAAAGGTCCAATGTCCAAGATAGACAAAAATGTTCTCCCAAATAAACAGTAGTTAATAAAGAAAAGAGCTAGATGTCTGAGGAGGGAAAACCTCCCCGATGACTTGCCCTTTTCCCTTAAAAAAAAAGAAAAGGAAAAAAAAAAAAAAAGAAAAAATGAAAATAGAGCAGAAGCAAATGGAAGGCTCTGCACAATGAAAACAACTACTGAGCAGTTCTTGGGAACATTCAGTAAAGATTTCGTTTGCAGTATCTGAACTACAAGCCATTACTAATGAAACAGCACTACTAAGGGCATTCAAAAGCACAGTTAAGGTCCGTAACAAACTACCTGGCCAATCTCAAAGACTTCAGCTGGAGGCAGGCTCTGCCTTTTCCTTCCTGAACTCGTTCCCCTGACAAAGAGAGAAATCTTGAAATACAGAACATACTTACAACTACTGTGACTGTTTCCTCCTGCCCACCCTATTTTTGCCCCTTTTGCCTGTAAGACTAGTGGCATTTTGGTGTGAATACAAAGCCTCCTTGCGATGGATATAGAGTCAAGTGCTCATAATAAACTCATCTCTTATTGCTAGGCAACACTGAGCAATGTGAATTTGTCACTTCTGTTTGGTGCAACTTTCAATTTCACCTCCAACTGTAACAATATAGCCTGCTATATTTTAGATGCCACTGTGGTTGGATGCCATCCCAGGAAAGATGTGAACTACTACTGACAGGGAGTGAATGACTGGCAATGGGCATAAGCAGTTTTTTGATTCTTATGCTTGACATATAATTAATTGCTAGATTTATTCTTCGAAGAAACTCATACTTCGTGATTCCTATTTACTGGCTGCCTTTTAGAAAAGGCAAATGGAACAAATGAATTTCCACTGAGGGAAAAGTTTTGTTTGCTTGTTTTGCTTTCTTTCATGTGGTATTTGTTCTGTTCATACTTTTCTACTTCGACTGTCTTTTTGAGGAGTGGCTATAAGCAAAATTCAAATCTTAAGCAACCTCAATCAAGGAAGTACTTTTATTTTCAAGGCACATCCAATTATTTGTTTGAATCAATGCATTTCTTACTACTGAATACCCCTCGCACCTAACACCACCCATTGTCAAGGAGCTCAGATTATTGCAAAATGAATAGATAGTATCTTTTCACAATCTTTTCAATCTGAAACCAAACTCCCCATCCAATAAGATTAATTCTATGCTACCCAGGCTTCTTTTTTCTTTACCGAGGCTTCTTTTTTCTTTCTTTTTTTTTTTTTTTTACTACTGGACTGATAATTTTGTTTTTAAAACCTTGGTGTGATTGTCTGATCTGGCTATGAGGTCTCAGCTCTTTGATCTTTAAAGAATTAGGTCTGTTTGAAGGGCAAAAAAGGGAAAACTGAACACTGATATTGCTTCACCACCTTTGTCTAAGACATAACTAGAAAAAAGGACAACTTTATACTTCAAAGAAAATACATGTCTTCTAAAAAATCATCATCAACAGTCATTTCTCTAAATATTTTGAAATATTTCACAACTACATTAACTACAGAAAGATGCGAAACAACTGAGAATCTTGGTAATATTTTAGTCTTTGCATATTTTCACTGACTCACTGAAAACAAAAGGAGTTTCTGTAACTGTATGAATGAACCATGGCATGTGCATGTTCTTTTAAGAAAGGCCAAGGGTGCAGTTCTATTTTCTTAGCTCTGCTTTCATATTTATGTGTCTCATTTCCAGCTCATTGCTGATGCCTTAGTTGCACTATCCATCAACACTTTTATCCTCCTTGTTCCTCAAAAAGAACATAAAATCCTTTTTTATGTCGTGGTAATATTATTGCAAATAAAAGCAAATACCAAAATCTTTATTAGTCTGCCAAAATAATAAACTATTTAATAAAAGCATGCTGTAAAAATAAGGTCATTTGCATCACTCAAGTTTCTTGCAGAAAATACAGAGAATTATTGGTCAAAAAGTACAAAGTGACAGCAATTATTTCTGCTGTTGATCTAATGCTGCCTAGAAATGGGTTAAAAATGCACTGAGGCTTCACAAGTTTTCTATCTTTAAATGTTTGCTTTTAATGCTGTAGTATGCATAAGAGCCTGGGAGAATCAAATTTTTCAATGCTGTTTTTTACCAATAGTATCCATAATGGAAGGAGGAGAGACTGGATATACCTTAATAGAAATCTTTATTGCAAAGCTTATAGTAACCTGTCTCCCATATTGCACAAGATTTATCATTCAAATATTTACCATTTTTATATTCCTTATTAATTGTGTTTGGTTAGGATTTGTGTCAGCTTTAGCTGTATGGTTTTCTTTCACCTTTTTCTTTTGCTATCCTTGCTGAAGAGAGATCAATGAAAAGCTTCTACTTAAGAAGTTTGTTAAATGTTTAAAGTTTCTCATGCTGTTAAAATAATGTATCTAATGTCTGATCCTTTTTTTCCTGTACTACAAACCTCACCATTATTTTCTCACTGCAGTTTCTCTCCCCATCTGGCAGTTTTGCAAATATGTTATTTGATAGAGCATAGAAAAATCAGTTGCCGTGGTGAAATTTAAATACTGCCTGTGATGTCCCTGTCTACTTTCCCAGAAGAACCTGCATATAAACATTGAAAATAAGCTAATTTATATAACTATAAATTATCTCATTTATTACACAAAAATTATTTCCCTTAATTGCCGTAATCTAAATGATAAGAATGATTTTTAGAGCAATGGAGTTAAAAGGTTTATGAAAAGACTCTTTTAAAAATACTTACTACAATGATGTTTTGTACCTTACTCAGCTGTAAACTCCCATAATTCTCAAAATACTCTGCAAGGTATAGCTATGTCACTTTATATAGAGAGAAACTGAAACAAAGAGCAACAGAAGTAGCAGGAATGATCGAGCAACAATCAACAAGTTACTGACCAGGGAATAAAATTTCAAGATTCAGATCACTGGTACTGTCTCTGTATTTTTGGGCTCTACTGCCTTGTCTTCTTAAGTGCAATAAAGATGCTCCACTTCTTGAGAGGATGAGACCTGTACAGAGATGAAATATTTTAAAATACATTATATATATATTGGAATGAGTACTTCATTGAGCCCTGTTAGTATATTCAATCATACTTTAAACCATAAAGCAGCTAGGAGTTATTCTCCTTGCTTCACAGACTGCACACCGCTGAAAGCTGAATTAACTCTTCTACGAAATAATGTTTAGAATGTCACATGATACATGCAGGGTAGATAAAAGAATGCATGTTAAGAACAGCACTTTAATTATTTTTTTAAATTCTGAAGGGGTGGAAATTTAGCATTCGCATCTATTCATATGTTCAGTCAAGGTTAGTTTTTGCCTTGCAAACACCTGAGCCAGGTTAAACACCAGGTAACTCATATGTAGCTGAGTCATTTCCAAAGTTTACTTGTTTGGATATTGCACACAGTAACAGCAGTTGCTGAACTAACAGCTCTGAGATATATGCAGGACTATGTAGTTCAGGAGAAAGGTTTTCAAGTCTTATGACAACCATAAAATTGAACCACAGAATATGCACAAGAGCTTCAGTAAGCAGTGTTATAGTTAAAATTAAAAGCATTTGCATTGTATGTACTTGGTATTTATTGGGCTTGCTATGCTATGTATACATCATTAAGACAGATGGGATTTTAAAGACTTAGATAATTGTGTGAATGTTAATTAGAGCTTTGTCTATTCGGGCTAAGAGATGGCATAAAGATATCACCAAATCACATCTTTCAGAATATTGTATCTTGTATTACCTGTAAAACTCAGCAGATATGCAAGGGTCTTTTACGGATTATTTCTGGGCTGTGTTCTATATATAAAAGAATTAAGTAAATTGTCAGCAGCGAAACAAACCAGTCCAAGATTCCCACAGACAAAAAAAAATTGTGATTTGAAAAGACTATAGATTATTAAAATTCCCTTCAATTTTTTTTAAAATACCCACAAGCCTACCAACCAAAAAACCCAGAGCCAAATAAAGAGGCAATGGCACCTAGCAAATTGAAATTAATATTCATACAGCAAAAAACACAGAGAGTCTTCTGGGTTAGTGGCATAGTTGACTATGGACAGAGAATCTGTGAAGTGAACCAGTAGTTCACAAAACTGCCTTTCAATCTTTGCAGATGGATGGTAAACTTTTGCTTGTGTCAGCTCATATTCCTGAAGCTGTAATGGTTTTTTAACATTACTGCAGAAATACAATGACTGCAAAACTGTTTGGTTTTGAAAATCATAATGCTTATATGAAGACCAGAGAGCAGGTGTGCTTGTTTTTGTCACTGTGCAATTTCTCAGGCATTATAGAACCAATAGGAAAACCACAAGAGATCTTTTTGTTCCAAAACCAGTTCTTATCAATATAGTAATCAGAAGTACCTTTCAGACTCTTGAAAAGTATTTCTTTACTTCAAAGCTTAAACAACATCAAAGAATGCATACAGACAAAGCAGTGTTGGAAAGGAAGTAACATGCCCTTATTTTTAGCACTTGCCCACTTGTCACTCTTAAACTCTCATCTGCCTTTCAAATGTAGTGTAATCTAATTTTTATGCATACTGTATGCTCATACAGACAATTTCCTCATTTCAGAGTGTGTTGAGTTTGATAAAGGCTTTTGTACTTTTCCTTAACCTGTTTCAGAAACAGCACTGTCACCATTTGTCTCAGTAACTTATAGGATGATGAAAATTGACATTTTTCTACGTAGAAGTGAAAAGAATATTAGTTTTATCAAAGACTAGATCCCCTCTTCCCCTCCAGTTAGATGTGAATTTGGTCACTTCAGGGCTTACTATGTAGGATGATTTTAAGCAATGGTCCCTGTGGTTGCAGGCTCTATCACCTAATAATTGACCATGACAGGAATTATATGTCCAAAGCCAAGGGGTAGAGTGAATAGCATATGTCAGGGTCAATTATAAGGTGGAAGACCCTGTGACAAAAAAGACTGCACTGATTAGAGCATGATGTTGACATGGGAGCTGAAGCTTCAATGTTATTTCAAAGGGCACTGTCACAGCCACCCTTCCTTCAGGACTCAAAATCAGAGGCAGATTATGTCAAGTAGTCTATACTACACATGATGTCATACAGTTCAACGGGACATTGGAAAGTAAAACTGATTTGCTACTTCTTTTCAGCAATGAAATGCTTTCTCTGTATCACTCAAAATTAAGCTCACTGCTTTGCTAATTAGGTCAAACCAGCTCCATACTGACTAGATTAATTCTCTCCTGAAAAATCTAACTGCGAGATGAAGAGTATTACCTGTGACAAATTAAAATTTGTTTTGATTGTTAAAGTTATGCTATTTCTACTGACAAAACTGAAAAAATAGGAACAGTGGAATGTAAAGAAAATAGTCATTTTTATTACTTACAGCTCTGTTATAAATATTTTATGGTACAGGAAGATTTTTGCAAGGAAACAAATGGACCAAAAAACTTGCTGTTTGCTTATTCCCCTGAAACTTCACCAGCTTTAATCTACCTAAATGTTTTCATCAATGATGAACTGCAGAACCATTTAGTAAGTGAGGAATGATCTCAAATTAGATACCACTACAATAAGAGACAATAGTTCCTTTTTAGATTTTCATTGTAACAGTTCAATTTTCTGACTCTTTTCATTGAAAGCTGTTTCACTAAATATCTGTGTCTTTGTAAAAATATCTCAGCCATTTCTGCCTACAAGATCCCAGTGGTTTAGCTTATGATGATGGAGAAGATACTGTAGCTTAACCTCATTAAATAGATAGAAAAATTCTTTTTTTTTCTCACGGATTATTATCCATGACCACATTTTTTCTCTGGGTGTTTTGCAGCCAATAGATGGCTAACTCCCAATAAATTAAAGCCTATCATTTTAGATTCAAATTTGTTGGATGATGAACACATTTTAAGGATTATTGAGCCTAGCCTCTTTCTTCCTCTCTAGAATGTTTAATAGTCTCTAACATGCAGAAACACTCCAAAATTTCTGTCTTCAGTCTTCATTGGCAGTTATTACAGCTTCACAGGTAGCATCTCATGTTAGATAACAGGGACTTGGTTTTGAATCTTGTACATGTACTTCTTTGCAATAAACTCATCTCTGATTTACATTTTTTCAATGTATCATTAGATTAGTTTGCATATTTGTTTTGTATTTAAAATTTCCACAAAAAAATTGAAATCTTTATTTCTAAAACCCCCATCTTTTTAATAAGGGAAAAAAGTGAGCAGAATATAAAAGTGCTTTAAATCTGTAAATATAATATCCCCACTTAAATTTTTAATTGCAATCAAAATAGATGAATGTAGAACAGAAACTCCTTTATTACTACAGGCTTTCTGATGACCTGAAGGTGGTCAGACATCTTTTTTTGTCTTGAAAGTACTTAAAGACTTCACATGAAGAAAAATACAATTAAATCCCATGGATTATGCTGAACAGAAAAAAAGGTAAATTAATGATTTTTCCAGTCACACTCAGTTTCTCTTGGTGGTAATTAATGCTAGTGCTTTTATTAATAGAGAGAGTAAAAATTTTGAACACTGAAAACTCATTTAGTCAAGTGAAAAATCTACTCATCTGTCACTGAATATTAATTTTGCTTGCACTAGTGCCTGATGGAAACACTGGTCATTTTGACAGAGGCATGACCTTATAAGGTTAATGTTATACTTTAGACTCTCTGAAGAATGGTAGATTGGTTAATGAAGTTCATCAAAAGCTTAGAAAAACTGACATCATATAAGGACAATCACCTATTAGTCAAGAACCTATATAATGTTACCTTAAGTTGAATTCTGTTTCTGTCATAGTGGTCAATGAATATCAGTCTGAGAGTTCTAAAAAGTTCTACACAAAGGACAAAATAAAGTTGCTGAATTTCATAGTTTTGCAGAAAGAATTCAAATCACCTACGAAAATGACAAGCCTTGCCTGACTACTACATACTAAGAACAACAGGATTAGCTTTATATATATTTAGTAGTGTTTATATGGAGCACTTAAGAGCAAGGAGACCATAGGCCAAATAATTCATTCTTCACATACAGTGCTGATCACCAGGGCCATGTCTGTGTGAATGGCTGGAGATCAACTGTAAGTCAATGTATGCCTATTTTGGTCTAAAAAGAGATGATCAATGTGACAAGGTGCCCAAGCTAATTCTAACAGGTTGTTTTATCTAGGGCATCATGAACTGTTAGTGTGCTTATGTGGCATTCAGAGCAATACTTTTTACGTCTGTCGAGCTGTAGCAATGTAGACAGTAGGACCCGGAGTCCTTGTACATCTGAATGGGGAGAGATGCTGCCTGAGCAATTTATTTTTTTCAGATTTTAGTAGTATGTCAATGCATCTCATGCTGACAAACCGGAATATTTTTCTCAAAATATAATTCTAGTTTATCTCACAGTGAAATTGAAAATATCCTGCTTACTGTGAAGTGAAAATTCAGGGAAGCTGTTGATGACAGGCAGCTAAAGGAACTCTGCTGCCAGTTTCTTAGTTAAAAGTCCAACCAACATATTCTCCTGTAAAATCTCAAAACATTTTTCTGTATTACATAGAGAACTTTGGGTATTAAGAGCAGCAAAAAATGCTGCCACCTGTTAAATGAGGAAAACACCTCTGACTGTAGGACAGTCAGAGCAGGACACCCTAAGAAAGGCCAACAGTGGCATACTGCCAGCTACACCCGTGACTCCAACATTCCCGTTCTGGACCTGGTAAGCAAAGGGGGAGACGATTTTCAAAACCTTTGTTTCAAAATGGAAATATTCTTCTAACGTTATATCTGCTTTATGTATGCAGTATTCTGTTACTTACTGGCGATTATAATAGGAAATCTTTTAATTAAGAACTTCATTAGTTCACCTTTAACTGCCAATCACCAGATAATTGGCCCTTTGCTAAGAGGCACTGCAGCTCAGGTATGCTAAAATGACTGTTTCTCAGAATAACTTACTGAAAGTAAGTTATTTTTGGAACTCATTTATAAGAGAACTTAATTAACTATTCTAGATCATTAGGGATACTGCATTGCTTTTTTCAATCCCCTGACAGGTTCCTCCAGTTATACTAATTCATCATCATTATTTTCAACTTTCTAGGCAGAAAAGGGTGAAAAAGAAACACTGAGCCATTGCAGGCCTTCTGCACAAACTAGCCAGTACTACCCCAAGATGAAAGGCAGCTTTGGTGGATTTTGTTGTGTGAGCTGCTGTGGCAGTATAGCAGAATGTCTTGGGGCAAGCAGTTTGAGAGATGGTGCACTGTCTTTTGTCCACTGTCATATGGCAGAACTTTTTAACAACAGTGACACTACACAAGAGTTATTCCATTAGGTGAATGAAAGCAAACAGATTTTCTCATAGAATATATTTCACATAATTTGAAAACAGCATCCTTTTGGGTAAAATGCAAATTTGTTTTGAAACCCCACTTTATTAATTCAATTTTGATAGATTTCCTGAATTCTGGGACCCAAATGCCACTTTTTTATTTGTGCAAATAACTACTGATGTCTTCATCAAGTACCAGCAAATATTCCAGTTGCACTAGTAAATGAAGCAGACCTTGGTCCTACAGTACTGTATTTAACTTCTACTTCAAACAAGTCTGACTTGTAAGCGGAAATTTGGTTTTTTTGGAAGCTGTAAAACTGAATGCAATAGAACCATCTCTCCAAAGCCCAGCTACATGGTATCAACAATAGATTAATAATAACAGACCTTTTTGGAAATGCAGGATTTCAGAATTACTCTTTGCAGATCTTCTAGAAGATCTTTACAAGTCTTTGAGTATTTGTTCTAATGCTATCTGATTACAGCCACAGACTATATGGCCTCTCCATTTTACAAAGCAGTAGAATAATCTGTGTACATGATTTTTACTTTCCATGTATCATTGCTAAGTATTGCAAATAAGCATATTCTAGTCAAATGATTCTTTTTTGTGACAATAAAAAAGTAAATATGTATCATTCAAACCCAGAAAATATAGAGGTGATGTATCACAAAATTACCTTCCTCTTTTTTTTATTTTCTGGGCAATAAATCAAATAACTTTGTTCTGCCTTTTTTTATAATTCCTCAGAGGTCTGGTTATTTTCTACTAGTTCATGTACTATGCAGTATTGTTTCATTAGTTTTAGTAATCTCTGCTAAAAATCTCTCTTCTAGTTCAGAACAGGTCTCCATTACCTTTATGAGCTAAAAAGAGAAGTCCCAAACCCTAAAAAAATTCCTGGGTTTCATCAGAATTTCACATCTAAGACACCCTCCTTTAGATCACCTAGGATGTTTTGAAGAGCAGAGAAAGCTTTTAAAAATTTACATATTATGTCATCATCAATAAACTAGTAGGAAACTCAAACGACCTGTAAGCAATTCCAAGGCAAGTCAAATATTCAGTTTCATAATGCCAGCCCGTGATGGCCAAAGTATGAACTGAAGATTTTTTTTAATGTATGTTTTTTGCAATTATTCCAACACAGAAAAATATATTTTGTGCTTACTATCTCTTCACAACTACTTAGCAAATAAGTTTTATATTAATTGTCATTCCTTAACTTTTGAAAAGTGTATTTAGGAAGGCATCATCACCTTCATATCTGCCCATAATTATTCATTCCTATTTTACAGTGATTTACTGTATAAATCATGTGCTGACTAAAATTATCTTAAAAAAAAAAAAGTGGCTTTTCAAGCTGTTTCATGAGCTGTACATAAAAAAACCCCAAACTTATATACTTGTTTCACTATGCATTTATTTTGGAACATTTATCACTATAACAAAGTGGTTTTTTTAGAATGCTTTCTTCCATCTTATCTTTTCCTGGGAACTTCATACTCAGCACCCTCTATGCAAGGAACTGATGTAAAGCCTGAGTGGTAGAGATTGGTATATAGCATTGTATAATACCATGTTACAGGGGACTGCTAAGTTAGCACTCGCAATGCATAAAGCATTTATCCCAGCCTGGAGGGACAAAGCCTTCTGTGGTACCTGCAGCGTTTGCTGCCACTAAATTCAGCAAGAACAATGAACGGGCATTCCTGGTCACTGCAGGTGGCAGGCTGGCACTTCAGGGAGCGGGGCAGCCCCGAGGCTCCCTCTGAGGCACTGTGCTGGTCCCGCTGACCCTGCACACCGGGCTCCAGCCAGGGTGGGCAACCAAGCGCGCTCCAGTGGCTTCTTGCCACGTTTTAGTCTCACAGGCCCTAGGAACCAAAGCCCGGAGAGCGGCGGGCGCTTAGACTGCTGCTTGAAACTCTGCCACAATACCAACAGCAATGCCTTTATCTGCTGATACGGGACTACTATAAGTTAGTCTAGCAATAAAGTTTCTTCGAGAGAACTAACTCACATGTTTCTTCTGTGACATGGAGGAAATAAACTTGTGTGTTAGGTGTCGAAGGACTGGGCACCTGGGTAAGCTTGTGACTTAGCTTGCAAACCTACAGGGGTGACGGTCATGTGCCTCATGGCGGGATTGCTCAGAAAATTGGCCCGAACCAGGGATCAGATGAGGAGATCCGATTTCCGGTCTGCAGCAGCTCAACCCGAGCATGCAGATGAACATTTTGTGCTCGCCTGCGAGCGGAGAGCAGAGAGGCAGCCTGGTCAGCTCCGCTGTTCAACCTCCTCGCTGCCGCAATCACTGCTCCGCGGCGACTTGTAAAGCCCCGCAGCAACTCCTGCCCTGCCAGCGAGCCCTGCTGGCCTCCCTGCCCCGGGCCGCGGTGGAGTTGCGACTATGCCCTACAGTACCCCCGCCGAGCATCCCAAGGGGAAGGGGCAGTCTCCTTCGGTCGGCCCTGCTCCCTAGGCAGCAGTCACTTGGAGCAGGTCCGTGGTTCTTCACTGAAAGACAGAAGGCAATAGACAGGCACGGGGAAGCGGCAGAAGGGTGATGCCCTCAAACGTGCGGCCCGGGCCTGCCAGCGCGGCCGCCCGGCCCTCCATAGGCGCCCAGCGCTCTGCCTCCGCGGCCGCACCCTCTTCCCGTCCGGCCCCGGGCCGCCCCCGGGCCGCGCCGCCCCGGCCAGCGCGCAGCACCGCTGCGGAGGCAGCGCACCTCCCCGTGCACGGGGGCCGGCGGCACGCCGAGCCTCGGTCTGTGCAGGCAGTCTGCCGGCCTGCCCCGGGAGGAGGGCCCGTCGAAGGGAGGCGGCCAAGCGGTAGCGGTAGCAACGGAGGAGCCGGCGGCGTGCGCAGCCCAGGGTGGCTGTGCGACCGGGCTCCTTCCCCGCTGCGCTTGCCGGCGGTCGCCCACCTCCCTATCACTGTTACCGCCCCCGGCCTGCGAGCAACATGAGAGTAGTGGCTTTGATCAGGTAACGCGCAGACGGAGAGCCTATGTGAGCAAGCGAGGGGCGTCTCGCAGGCGGAGAAAGGGCGCGGGGAGAAGCCCTGCCCGCCCGGGGGTCGCGCTCCACCCAGCGCCACCCGGAGACCCGCCCGACCTTTTCCGCTCGGCCTTCCCGCCCATGTGTTTCCTGCTGCCTCCTTTTCTCTGGCCTGGCGACTCGTTCCCAGCCGGCTGCTGGCTCTGCCCGTGGCCCTTGGAGTGCCCACCGGCGAGTGGCGCGGCGGGCCGGTCCCTGCCTGCGCGCAGGGAGAGACTGCGACAGTTTCTTCTCTAGTTCTTCCCGTGTTAAGGAATTATTCAAGAATAACCGCTGTCTTTTTAAAATTAAACAAGCAAAAAACAAACCACCCCCACAACCAACCAACACACCCCCACCCCCTCAGCTAAAACAATACCTACAGTTATTTGCCCTAGTCGCTTGCTCTCCGATATCCCGGTCTGCCGGGTTCTGCCGCCTGCAGCGCGGCGAGAGCCGGAGCCGCCCGGGCCGCCGGCAGCGCCTTCGCTGGGGGCGCAGCGCGTGGGCCGCACGTCCTGCTCTAAAAAGAGGGTTCTGCTCATTTGCAGTTCAATATGCAGGTGCTTTTGTTTTCCAAGTATCTTAAGCTCTTTCAGGATAGATTTCCTGGACTCTTAATGACAGATTTTTGTAGTGTGTTTTTTGCGAGAGATTAAATTTTGCCAGTTTTAAAGTGATGAAGCTATCGTTTCAATCGTTGGACACAGCCGTGTCTGCCAAGGGTTACTGTGTTTGCTGTTTGCCATCTTTCCCGCCCCCCCTCCCCCCAATGCCATCCCACGTTTTTTGTAAGTTTCTTTGTTAGTTTCTGCAGTTCTTGTAATTTTTTTTTTTTAACTAAAATTTTCTAATGTGTTTTTCTTGAAGAAACAATTGTTAATTAAAAAAGACCAAGCTAGGAAACCTCTGAATGGAAAAGAATTGTGTAGATGTGAGCTGTGTATTTTTATTTTTGGGTGCAGTAGCTATTAATTAAGCCAAAACATTTAATGAATTAAATTCTTTCAGGAATGTCTAATATCAAATCTTGTTGAAAATGGGGTTTGGCCACCATAACTGCAAATCATTCCAAACCTCATGCAAAGGAGAAAATACAGGAAAAGTTGTCTGTTTTTCTAGATTTGCTCAAATATGGTGTAGGGAAAATCAGCTTCAATTTTTAAATTTTATTTTATAGATAAGACTTTGTCTTTCAGGATTATTTACTTTGATATTATCAAAGCAGAGGAATGTGTTAAAAGGCAGGATGGAATAAAATCCTATAAACAGGTTTCTAACACAATTGCTATTTTAATGGTCTATTTTACAAGGATGGATTTAGTTTCAGTAATAGTTTTAAGAAGAGTTTTAAAGAGACATCAAAGTGTCTGAAGTCTTTGTAACAGAGCTAGCCAAAGATCAGAGGGGGAAAAAGTATTTGAAAAGTGCTTCTTACTTTTGCAAAGGTCAGGATTATGTATGAAACTACTTTAACCTGTTTTTTTTCCTTGTAGAATGTTGGCCACACTAAAAGTTGATAGTCTTGTTTTAAGGTGGTATTTATGGGGTAAACCCTGCATTTTGTTTTGTGCTAAATCATAGACATTTAAAAGCCAGTCTTCAACCTGAAATATGGTGTTTTTCAACTCTTTAAAATTCTTCTAGATTTTTCTTGACTGCAAGTGATTATACTTGTCTATAGAAAGGAATTTTGCTCAGAAACTCAGAAATCTTTTATAGGTTCATATCTTCACGGTTACCCAAGTTTTTTTTCTTCTGGTATTTTGTTTATAAGCCTGCCTTTTAACATACTTGCAGAACCCTGACTGGCCTCACTTTGGAGCTTTCTACAAAAAAGCCTTGTGATTTTTTTTTTCTATGCTGGGAATTGAGAGGGGTCTCCAGGCTATCTCAGTACTTGTCATCATCTCCTTTCTGTGGACTGTTCTGAGTCCACCTTCCTCCCATGGACATGGGCTGTCTGGTTTCATTGGTCTTAACCATATTGTGTTTTACATTTAGTTTGGAAGGCTTGTGGGTGGGCACCATTTAGTTTGTTTCTTGGTACTGGTAGTTTTTTGGGCTATGGTAAATAATACAGAAAATAAATAACAGGACAGTAGCATGTGATTCAGTGAGCACAGATTTCCACCTACAAACTAGTGGGCCAATGTAAGCAATATGAATATCAATATGAATCTTAAAATGTCTTTGTGTATATATACATACACATAAATTAATTGAAAGGATGAATAGATTTATTCCAGTGACATTTTAATTTTTGATTTCAATTTTTAAAAAATATTAAAATGCTGTAAACAGCATAGGCAATTATTTATTGTCATACAATTATTTTTCTGAAGTGCTGTTTGTAGCTGAAATCAGAACTAGTGGGAGACTTTTATTTTTTTAGCATTAAGTCATTCAGAAAGAAAAGAGTCTTTGTCTCATTACTCTGTTAAGCCTGGAAATTCAAATTATGAAGCTATCAAGAACAGTGTCCAAAATTAATGACTGTATGATTTTGAATTTTTTTTTTTTTGCATCTGTATATAGGTTAAAAGGAAGTTGCTGGTATGCATTACAAGAATGTTAAGTAGAGATGGACCCTCAAAGTAGGAATCTAACATATTTATATTTACTTTTTAGCACTGAAACAGAAGCAACTGCTTTATGAAAATCTGTTAAGTACAAAAGGATGCCACGTTTGACACTATTTCTACTTCAGGTTTGAATTACACAACAAACTAAAGACAGCACACAGAATTTTTGCATGGATAAAAGCAGAGATTGAGGGGAATAGCTAAAGGGTTTCATTCCTCTAGGGCATTTTCAAGCTCTTGCATAGAGGGCTAGATCAAAGGGAGAGCTTAAAGCTGGAAATTCTGAAGAAGTTTGTTTCAAAATCACAGAATCATTTAGTTTGGAAAAGACCTCCAAGATTATCAAGTTCAACATTTGACTGATCACCACCTGTCAATTAGACCAGAGCATCAGGTGCCACGTCCAGTCATTTCTTGAACATCACCATGGGTGGTAACTGCACTCCCTCCCTGGGCAGCCCATTCAAATGCTTGACAACCCTTCCCATGAATAAACTCTTCCCGATGTCCAACTTGAATTTCCCCTGGTGCAGCTTGAGGCCATTTCCTCTTGTTCTTCACTTGTTTTCTGGGTGAAGAGGCCAAGCCCCACCTTGCTCCAACTCCCTTTCAGGTAGAAATAGTAATAGTGTGACCACAAGGAACACAACGGTCTATCGTAGCAAGGACTGTTTGTACTCTATGTTCTTCTGTGCATGTCTCAGTGATTCTAAAACAAAAGCAAGTTTTACAGAGCTTGTATAGATCTCTGTTGCAGTTCCTGCCATGGTTTTGGTGCCTTTGCATTTAAAGAAGCTGCATAGAATCTCCACCTGCAGTTGTACTTCGAAGGCCATGAGTCTGAACATGGATCTTTTAAGTAGTGTGTATTCTAGAGCACTTTTATTGTAGGTTGTGATGTTTATTTTTCTATTGATTAAAATCCATAGAGATAACTTTTCAGTAATATCAAGAAAACATGATTCTTTCCTCACTGATAGCAGAAAAGGTTCCTGTAGATCTGCAACTAATGTCAAGATTAATTGTATTCTCTGTGTTGGTCTCAAACAAGAGTATGGTTATGTTGCTTTTATATTTTTTTACTAGCATTAATAATTTTTATTTGCAGTGAAATGCAGTAAAAAAATCCTATGTTCTACGTGGTGTCAACTGAAACTACTGTAATAATTAAAGTTTTTGAGAATGGCAAGTATGTTCAAAATGTTGAAGGTTTAGGCAACATATCCCGTGAAGGAGAAATGCTATTCCTGACATAGGATCAATGAAGTTGGAGAAGACCTCTAAGGTATTGAGTCCAGCCATTAACCTAACACTGCCAAGTCCACCACTAAAATGTGTCCCTAGGTATCACGTCTGCATGACAGACCTAATTTAAAAGGATTACTAATGCTGGCAACTCACTGGAGCAGATTTTGGTGTTTTGATCCAAATTAACTAGTAATGAGTACAGAGTAATTCATCTCTGGAATAAAAGACAGTCTTTGAAGAGATTCCCGTGGCAGTGTCTCTTCTTCATGTAACCTCTCAGATTAATAGTAAGATACAAAACTCTCTATGTGCTTTATGCTTACTGTATTTAGGCACTATACATAGGTAGTAAATGTATGGTGAAATCATTCTTTTCTACTGTTACTATTCTACAACTCTTCATATTTCAAAACTTTATAAACAGCTCTTATTTTTGAACAGTTAATTAAAAGTTATAAGAGGCTAAAACTTTTATCTATACTTTTAATTGCCACTATTTTCTTTTCCTTACAGTGGTGGGAAGGACAGTTGTTACAATATGATGCAGTGCGTTGCTGCTGGTCATCAGATTGTTGCTCTAGCCAATTTAAGACCTGCTGAAAATACAGGTATGAAAGCCACATTTCTTACAGGAATTTTTTTAAAAATAGATTAGAAACAATGGAATCATAACCATATCTGAATTAAGTTCCTATATATGTTTTTTTTTTTCTGGTTTTGCATATTGAAGGCCAGTATAGAAACTTGGAAGAGGTAGAAAAAAGAAAATGCTATGAAGATGTATTAAATGTATTTTTCCTTAAAGGGAAAAAAAACCCACAAGAAGAGAAGATCAATTAAAAAAAGGCTTACACAATTTGAAAATGAGAATATTGATATCCTGGTGATAAACAAAGGGGTTGTGTGAGGTCAGTAGCACACATACTAAAATCTGATATATGATGTCATCAACCAAAGCTAGCACTGTACTTCTAGAAGTGCTCTAAACTGGTGCTAAACTAAATGCTGTAAACCATTCCAGCTGCCAAAAATGTGCCATTGTGCTGCTGCTCATCCATTTTTATCTTTGTGTGTCTTTCTCTATGATTCTTACCCAGCATCTGTGAACTGCATTGAGGAACTGATGTGGGTTGGAATTGACCTTGATGCAGATATTTTTCCAGCTTTTTTCCTTCCTTTTAGGCTGGAATGATTTTTTTGATCAGTTCCTCATGGGCTTCACTTAATTTCTATGAAAAAGGATGGGAGAAACTCAGGTAGTCAGTGTGAGGTGAGAGGGTGAGCTAAGTATTTGTATATTGGACTGATACACAAATTGAAGTGAGACAGAAAAAGCACGTGAGTTGTTTCCAGTCGGTAGGGGAGAGCGCTAAAGTATAAAGTATGTTAACTAGTTTCACTGTTCAACATACGTTAAGCAGTTAAGTATGGTAACTTTATAGTGGGAGGGTACACGGAAAGGGAAGGAAAAAGGGAGCTGCCATCACAAATGAGTCACGGGCAGAACGGGCAAATGCTGGGAGAGTATAGGAAAAATTTATTTTCTGGGTAGTTAGGACATAATAATCTCTAATCTTGTTGAAATATGTTGTCTTCAAACTAATTTATCCTCATCAGAAATGTAGAATATTGCCATTAAAATCATAAAATGCTCTCTTTAAGTGTGTAGTTGGAAATTTTATAGAAAGTTAATTGAGGTGCTTCAGGCAATAGTGGATTCTATGCCATTCTTTTTATTTTATCTTGTACCACTGTTGCCTGGAGAGTCTCAATTAATAAAGAAACTGTGTGTGCTAAGCAGAATATCACTTAAAGAGCTTGTCATGTTCATGTATGTTGAAATCACTGAAATTTCCTTTAAATCTACTCTTCTGGCCTAGGTTGGTTAGTTGTGATTAAGGGTTTGGATTTGCCTGTTTTGTGCAGAACCATATCTTTTGAGTGTCATCAAAGGTGACTGAGCTAATTCTTACATCACAAATTAGTTCTCTTGGTCAGTTACAGACCTTTTTCTTTGCAAGATGTGCTACACAGGTATACAGCAGAAGTGCTTGATGTCTCTATGTAAATGCAGAGAAGTACCAGTTACAAATAAGCATTAAAATAGTGAATTGCGTTAGCTTGTAATAAAGTGGAGATTTCTCCAATAATGATTTATTACTTTACCAGTCTGTTAGAAATATTATCTGAAAAAAAATATGTGTAAATGATTTCCCGTATATTTGAGATATAATTCTAATTTGTGATACCTGCATTTTTAGCTGTTTTTTCCTTATCTGCTGGCTACAAACTGCTTATAAGAAAATTCGGTTAATTTTTTTCTCATGGTTAAGGAAATAAGCTTTTTGCTTATTAAACAGAGTCAAAACATTATAGTGGTCTACTTTTATTCCACCTAAGCAGAGTTTGTCTCCTTTTGTGATGACCATGATAACAATTTTAATAGTTAAGTTTTTGTAAATTTTGGCAACCTATAGCTTGTTCTCAGTGTTGCAGTACATAACAAATTTCTTGATCTGAGTATGTTGAAATACATCTGTGTTTGTGCCTCTGACCTGTGTTCCTGTTAAAATCACAATGTGAATGGAAGCGGAATTGAATTGATAGGAGATTTTTTGGATGAAACAAGAAGAAGGAAAGGCACCACAATTTGCAAATAGGCAGCATGTTTGTGACAGATGTCTTCCTCTCCATACGTCTGTTGGGTGGAGAAATCTATTTTTTTCTCTCCATGTTTGTAGTGGTGTTGTCACCAAACATCTGTTTGTGAACTGAAAAATATTAACATTTAGATTTTCTCAGTACTTTGTAGTATTGTGATCTGTAATTGTTGCAACAATGTACCTAATATGGTTGTTTCTTAATTGTGGCAGGGCAGACTGATGAATTGGACAGCTATATGTATCAGACAGTAGGACACCACGCCATTGACCTATATGCTGATGCATTGGATTTGCCACTCTATCGTGGTTTTATAAAAGGTACCAGTGTAAATACTGGAAGAGTGTATACTGCATGCCAGGAAGATGAGGTTGAAGACCTTTACCAGCTCATGAAACTTGTTAAGGTATGCTGATTGAAAGCAATTATATAGTAGGGGATAATTATATTGCTTAATTAATTTATGAATTTAAGTAAATGATCCATTTAGGTATTTAAGGAAAACTTTTAGAAAAAAATTGAAGACTTTCACAGGTTTTATTTCTATTCCTTTTTTTATTCCTTGCACTGTAGATGTATGGTATAACTCTATTCCTTTTCCCCCATTGTAAATTACACTTATTAATCCTCATAGCCAAAACCTTTTTCCTATTTAATGAAAACACCTGTAACAGGAGCTTGGCATGTACAACAAAAAATATAATTGTGACAATCATCTATAAATAGAATATTTAGCTTATTTTGCACTTGTAATAATGTATCGCTTGATTACTGTAATGAGAGATCTTTTGGATTTTGTGCATTTATCAATGTGTGGGAAGTAATGTCTAGGTATTTCTATTTGAGTGCAGTTCTGATGTGTAAACCAGAATCTGTTACTTGTTTGTGTGTTGCATGTCATTCTCCAAGTATTACAGAATGTTTCACAATGATAGTTTTGATTCTGGTAGCCCTGTGATTATATTCTAATATATGACACCATAGCAATAACATATAACAATCCTTTTTAGCTATAAAATGAATTAAAGAGGCATGATGAGCCCACTTTCTAAGCCACTTAAAATTTATTCTCTGGTCTTTTTCAAAATCTTTCATATAGTATTTTATTTCTACCAATACTAAATTAGACCTCATTGAAAAAAATAGAAAACCTCCTGTTGACTCTAGAGGTTTTCTACAGTGTTTGAGTGAACATGCTGTGTCCATTCTAGCTAATTGTGTTGATTACTGCAGTGTGCAGTACTAAAACCAATACACTGTTCAGAAAATCATAACTGCTATTTTAAAGAAAGTAAATATGTGATTTTATTGATCAAACTGGTATAGACTACTTAATGAAACTTCAGATAAAGTTGTTTGTAGTCTTCCTGTCAGGTATTGAACATTTTCTAGCTCGCTTTCCTTCATTAAAATGAGGATTGAGATTCATGAACCTTAATACTTGAGGCTTTATTCTGTATTCAGTTAAAAAAAATCAAATTGCAGGTAAGACCTAAAAATGTGGTTTGAATGTAGAGTACTTCCTGACCCATCTTGGAATCAAATGTTGCATTTTGTAAACATTTTTGGCAAGGAAATTCTCTTCTTCTAATGTAAAATCAATATCATAGGCCTGTGTTGGCATATGAGACTACAGAACAGGAGAATAGTTCATGTAGGCAGTACAGCCTCTGGTTGTGCTGGGGAGGCTTAGGTTGGATATTAGGAAACTTTTCTTTACTGAAAGAGGTATCAAGAATTGGAACGGGCTGCTCGGGGAAATGGTTGACTCACTGTCTCTGGAGGCATTTAAAAGTTGTGTGGACTGGGTGCCTAGAGACATGGTTTAGTGGTGGACTTGGCAGTGTTAGGTTAATGGTTGGACTCAATTTCAAGGGCATTTTGCAACCTAAATGATTCTATGATTATGCTCTAGAGTGCTTCACAGAGGTTTTAAATGGAATGTGCATATCCTGCAATACAGGAATAAAAAGAAATATGATACAGCAGTTTTAAATTATTTTTGAACCATTATAGTATTAGAAATTAGAAGGGCTGGTATCTACTGTCTCTTAAAGCTGCATGCTAACAGCTTTCTGCTGCTGGGTAAGGTAATAAATTACTGATCAATTTAATTAAAAATGGGCAAATTAGTGGCAATTAACATGATACTTCCTCCACAGTTCTTGCTGTCTTTGGAGGAATGGATCCCTCACATAAATTAATGCTAGTGTTAAATCTTGACAACTTGTGCTTTGGAAGTTTGTACATGATAATTATAACTATAGCTGAAAGAGATGTTACCATGTTGTCTGGAACTAAATAACTGTTTATTTCCTGTATAGAAATATTAAGCCCACTATATGATATCTTCAGGTTATAAATATTAACAATATACTTCCATAATGTTAGACATTGTATAATGATGTCTTTACAGTGCAACCTAGCTATGAAATTCTGATACAAAAGTTTCAGTAAGTGTCTTGCATATTTTGATGAATAATTGCAAAATTATTAGGAGAAACAAACTACAGCAACTGTGGTATTTCAGTTTTAGAAGACTACTAAGTTTTTTTCTGTTTGGTGGCAATAATTTTGAAAGCTTCCTGCTTTTATTTTTTTTGTATTTTTTAATAACTACTGTTTAGCAGCTTTACTATTTAAGTCTTAATTGCTGAGGATTTTGCTTTAGGAGTTTTTTCCCCAGATGTTAATAGTTTTAAACAGAGAAGTCAATTTGCATTCTCTTGAAGGGAGGGGATGAATCCTGTGGAAGCCTTGTCAAAACCATCTTTGAGTGATTGTAATTTTAAAACACTGGTCAAATAACATAGCTCTTTTTTTCAGTCAAATGGTTTGGGGCAAGGACTACAGGAAAGGTGTGTCTAAATCAAAATCACATAGTGTACCTTACTTTGCATTGGCAAAGAATGCTTCTATTGCAAGTACTTATTTAATAAAAAAATAAAACAAAACACTTAAAAAAGAAACTGTATGAATTTGGAAGTATACAATGTTTTGAAAAACAGTGCTATGAGAACAAGATTTCTAAAGAATTAAATATTCCCTCACAGTTCTGCAAAACCCAGGACAACAGTCCTCTTCTAGTTCATGTGACTCAGTGAGTGATACTGACTGTCATTGACTGTAAAGCTATTAATTTTATTGTCACAAATCCAGGTGATTGATAGGTATAAAGGTAATTTATATCTATTTTTTAGTTGCCTAATGCCATGTTTTAGATTCTACATTCAGTACATATTGTGAAACATATCCAAGTACTTATATGATGTCTAAATATATCTTACTATGCAGTCTTCACCTGATAGTAGAATATTTACTTCATGAGACGTGTAAATCCTGAACTCTAAATAATTTATTCTCCTCTCAATGTTGCTGAATAAGGATTACTGATATCCTTGTTTGCCCATGTTTGTTACTGTCCGTATTGGAGATTTTCCTCGCCAAGCCTGTAAGCACTCGAGTTTCTTAGTTACCTGAATTATCTTTTAGGGGTTTTATAATGGCACTGTCTTTGAAATATGGTGAGAAACTGTATTTCTTTTCCTCTAGTGGCAGGAAAGACTGGAGCATGAAGGCATTTTTGTGAAACTTTCTTATGACATTTAAATTGAGACAATATTTAACTGTTTTGTCCTCTTTTGAATGTAATTATGGTCTTGTTCAAGTGATACAGTGATGTTTCATGCATGCACAAACAGAAGTGGTATTAGATGGGTTGAATGTTGGATTGTTTTCTGTATCTCATGGAACTATGGCTAAACTTTTGTTTAGAGCAGTGGTTGTAGCAGCTTCCAGACTAAACAGACCAATGCAGCATACTTTATTTTCAGCAGACAATTCTGTCCTCTTTCAAATTCTTTGCCTTATCTACTTCATAAGTCTTTGCCTTTTTTTGGTAAGTTTCCATTGCTGAAGTAATTTGTAGAATTCTTGAACTAGGTAAAAATGTCTTTCTTCTAGCTTTTCTTTTTCAAATTTTTGGTAACATGCTTAATTGCTTTTTTTTGAAATTACTATTTTAAAAATTGATAATTTTTATATTTTTTTATAGTTCCCCATGTTTATTACAAATCATGCAAATAGATTTTTACTGGATTTTCAGTTTCAACGTGTTATTTCTGTCAGAGGCCTTTTTGTTGTGCTCTTTCTGGATTTAGAACCTGCAAGCTTTCAAAAAATACGGAGTTCACTTGAAATAAATTTATATATTAGCTCTCAGGACTGAAGCAATATTAATTACGAAATCATCCATTGATCATCAGCTAAAAAAATAACTAATAATGTTGGATATATATGATGTATGAAACATTTGAATAACAGCCTTTGGTTGGTTATGGCGGTTTCATTTCATCAGTGATGTGGAATGGAAGGAAAGGAGATATATTTTCTAAAATATCGTTGCATTTTGGAACAATGATCTTACAATGATCAGTTACTAAGAATAAGTAGCATTTTTTAGTTACAGAAATAAAGAGCTTAATAATGCAATGTGACTCCTGTATTTAATAATTACTTTTTAAGAAGAGGATCATCATTTTTTAAATGGTCCAAGTCTGATGTTTAGTGAAGACAGAAAGTGTTCCTTTGTGAGAGTTAAAATTGCAGTAGCAATGCCATTTTAGATGTTACTTAAGATATTTTATCTCAGACAAAATACTTGAGCTGTGTGGGTTCAGGTGGAGTAGAAGTAACTTAGGTCCTATCAGTATTCAGTGAAACTCCCTGAGTTTTCTTCAGAAACAGTTCTTCAGGGTTTAAGATGAATGGATGAAATATAAGGTTATTTTGTGGCCTTCAGATAGGGAACCTAAAACTTTCAGTTCCTTGATACTGCTAATACTCTTTCATGCTAGGGAAGTGGTCTTTCTTTTACCCTTCTCTAGAATTTAGCTGCGTGGGCAATGGGTGAAATGAGTTCTCAGATTCAGTGTGATTGCTGACTTTCTGTGACTTCTGTACAAAGATTTAGGTACTCTTACCAGGAAAAATACATTAATAAATGTAATACAGTATTCTGTCGCAGCATTGCTTCATTGTCTTCTGTTACAAGACTCCTAAAAGAAACTGAAAAGTATATAGGAATAATCACTTGGTTTTTAGATGTGTGGTATACATGGCTTCAGTTGTAGTATGTACATGATAAAGACTAGTAGTGTACGCTTAAATCATACAAATAAGATTCACAGAATTTCTTCGGAGTCTTAAAGAGGCCAAATAATTATTAGTTGTGGAATCCTGATTGACTTGAAGAATCTGTAATCTGAGGTCCTCAGCATGCTCTTCACCAAATTATTTTTGGTAAAAGTAAAAAGTAGGTACCTTTCTCCTCTCACTTAAGGGATTCAGAGAGTTCAGAGGCATGCAGAAGAGTTCTGTTCTAGTATCTCCCATGTTTTCATTGAAGAAAATCTGGTCTTTTCCTGTTATGATTTTAATTATTTGTAGATACATGGATTAATACCTCAGAGTTGTATTTCTCAATATTTTGAAGAAAGATTAAATTATACAAAGAGATACTTTTCTTTATACTGAATTTCCAAAATAATCACTCCTCCACATTTTTTTTTTGCCTACATTGTGATTATTGCAAATCACTGTGCCCTTGATATATTGATAAGATTATCTTTATATCTAATTCAACAGTTCAAATTCAGAATTTCTGTATGGCAAGTGAAATTATAGCATAAGTATTGAAAAAAATTGTAAAAAATCTTCAATGCCCAGTTGAGGGGAACCATGGTAGATAAAACAATCAAAGTTATTGGTTGGGCCCTTTAGTAGTCGTGTAGATTTAATGAACATTTGGAGACCACCTCTCCTAGCACAGTTCTTTTTGTATTAAAACATGCAAGTTAAATGGGAACTTTCAGAAATTGTATGAAGTGGTTGCCTATACTGACAAGAAATAAATAAGTGTGCTTCTTGATAAAGTAAGATTTTTTTGAGAGAGAAAATATTTGCTGTGTTTTTTATAGACTTGATTCCTCCACCTTTTATAATGAGTAAATTTTTATCTGCAAGGATTTGAATTGTCACTTTACCCTCATTGTGTTAAATGATTAAATTTTTTAATCAATGTGTTATTTTTTCTTTTAATTAATTCTGGATTGGAGTTCCATAGCTTCATCCACCTCAGGAATGACTGTTGTCATTAGCAGTGAATAAAAATGTGAATGAAGGGAAGAGAGTAAGAGGTAATTGCATACTTGGGAGTGATTTAAGCAGTGTAAAAATAATTATGTATCTTGTTTCATTCAAAACACAGGGTTTATTTAGTTGTTGTGGGGGGGTTGTATGAATTTTAAAAATATATAGGAACGAGGAAATTTTTTTAATCGATAGGATGCGTGAAATTCTGTGTGTCTCATCTGACCAGTTCAGGCAGGGTCAGGATTTTAATTTTTTTTTTCCTTAGAAGGGGATCTTTGGCAATGTCTTTAAGGTAGTTTCTTACTGTGAGAAGTGTTGAGCTTTATGTAAACAAAAAAGTCACTGTATTTCTCACTGTTAGGTGCGTGGAGTTGTTTCCACTCACTCCATCTTGTTGTGTTAATACTGAATAAGTAGAGACAGTCAGGCTAGTGGTGAAAGATGGTAAGCAACCCTGAGGGCTTGTTCTGGTCAGCTTGAAACCTCTGATTGCCAGGTTTTCCTAATTTCCCATTTCCAGGGCATCTCTAGTGTGACCTTGCCTGCTGAATATGGTGTTCTGGGTTGCAAGATTCTCACATGCATTTGGGAATGGGCAGCCAGGCATTGTTTACAGGACGCCAAATGAACCGTGCACTCGCAGCAAGTTTGATAAACACACATTTCCTCCTTTTATCAGTAAGATTGCAGTATGTGAAGTATGAGTTTCCAGTTTTGCTCATTCCCTTCAGACCTTTTCCTGTTTAAAAACTGAATCTCACTAATTGGATGATGATACATCCTTAGATTTTGTTTTGCCTTCTTTGTTATTGTTGTTTTGAATTCAACTTACTGGTCACTGACATTTATTTCAGTGCCTACCTTGACCAGGTTTGATAGACTTTCAGATAAAAGCTTTCCATTTGTTCAGCACAGAAAGGGTTCATCCCTATAAATGTAAAGTGAATGCTAATTAACAGTAATGACTTCTAATCACTTGGCTTTTATACTCCTTTAGGAGCACATCTATTATCCAATGCAGTTAAGTGAAATGCTTGTATATGAATCAACAATGCTGTATTTCTTCTCACAGCTATTGCTCATAATCAAGCTTTGAATAAATTACGATAGTAAAATTGGTTTTAATGTGTTCTATTGCATAGGGAGAAAGGAACCTTAAATATCTTGTTAAATATCTTGAATATTTAGAGAGTTATCTAGTAACATTTTGGCATTCATTATTGTAGTTAAATGGGAAAATGCATTAAGATGTTTAAGTCAATTTTGTAAACATTATCAAAACTTTTTTCATCATTTGAATTGTATTTAAGTGATGTGCATAGACGCAACAGTCTCCGATGCAGCCCCATTTGTATCCAATTGCGCGTCTCTAGGAATGCATGCCAATTTCTGCCTTCAAATGCAGTTAAGTTTTACATAGAAGGAACATGTTTTATGCCTTGAGAACTTCACCTAGTGTCATAGAGTGTATGTAGTAGGTTAATAAACATGTATGCATTTCTTTTATCAATACTCTGTTTCTAACAAACTGTTAGGTTTTTTTCATGTGCAAACTGCCTGTCTGCCTGCAATCATATACACTGAAAAAATAGGTAGAAAATTAATACTAGTGAAATTCTTATCAACAGCTGGAAACAATAAAATAAGAGGAAACTTTATTTTAGCAAAACTTTGCCAGAAACAAAGCTGATGGAAAGAGATTACTAGACTGGTAGAATGTTAAGCAATTTTAAAGTAATTCTGGTTTAGGAACAGAATTAGGCTAAAGACATCATATATGAATTTGAAATTTAGCAAACTTTTCCACCTAGCATTGCATATACAGGGCCTGCTTCGAAGGCAGAAGTGGCAAAACCTGGATGAAACCCATTTCTGACAGGAACATTAATTTTTGTTTTATCTTCTGTTAATAAGTTGATTGAAACAATTACTGAAATCACTTAGAAGTTCTAGGTCTCAGTGTCTGTGAGGGAACTGAGGTCTGTCTTAGTCAATATATTTATGTTGTCTGGTTTTGCAATTTCTAAAAAAAATTAGGTTTTCATTTTCTGTGGCAGTTTCCTTTCATGTAGTACATCTGTCTTTGCATGCTTAGAGACACAATTCTTTCACAGTTACCATCACAGTTCTTATGGATGTGGATATGAGTGAGTATCCACAGGCACCGTCTGTGGTTTTGATTTTGTTTGTTTTGTTCATTCATTCACATAGCTTTAGACAATTTTCTGGTATGTTTCATTTCCTTGAGCATCTTTTCTGTTAACATTTATTGTTTGGTTTATTACAAAATCATTGCCTAACCTAATTTCAAATTACCTTCCATGTAGTGCTCTTTAAATGTGAGTTTGAGCCAGTGTTCATAAAAGTCCTGTGTTTTTTTGCTGTAGTACTACAAAACATGCTGCTTGTGGGTTTTGCCACCACAATGCGGAAAAAGAGTAACACCTTTCTTCTCTGAAGTCTCATTAAATTATTGATACTATCCATATCTTAGTTCAGTACTTCTGTTTCATAATTCACATCTTAATAATGCTTTTAAAATATAAAAATGAAAAATGCAAAAAACATTAATTGTTCTGTACTGTTCTGTAGCTGGCTGTTTTGTATTATTTGCAATTCTTATTAGGCAGTGCTAAAATACATTTCAAAATTTATTACATTAAAAAACATAATTAAGGTTATTTGTAATAAAATGAGATCAAAGACAGGCAGACTTTCATGTAAACTAACAGTAAAACATTTATCAAATTTCTTTTCTTAAATATTTGTATCTCTGAAGCCCATTTGTTGTATAAAAATAATTTTTCATAGATTTACTAAAGTATTTATGCTGACTTATTTAACATACTTTCCCCTTTCATATGAATGTCAAGCCTACAGCAATTTCAGGGTTACATTATTTTCAGCTGTACTCTTGCTGGTTTTGATTGGTATATTTAAACATACTTCTTCTGGAAAGGGTGGGATTTGATTTAATTTAATTTAATATTGCACCAATGTTACTGCTTTCAAAATATAAATGATTGATTTGTGAGTGTCATGAAAAGAAATAAAACAGAACTGGCCTTTTACACTATGAAAGGACTGTATAATGTGAAGATACTCTTTCTGATGATAAATTCTGCCTGTGGAAGAATTGCATAACACTCATCACTCATTTTCATATTGATTATGAGTGGGATTCCAGTAATAGGTTGCTGTTTGCAAAGGATAAGGCGGCACTATGATTAGTTACCTTTTCCACAGAAAGCACTACAAAGGAAAATGCCAAATGTGTGCACTGCAGTATTCCTATCAGCCTGACAGTCTGTTATGTGAACTTTTCTTTCAGTCCATTTTCCTTCAGAAATACAGCTTCTATGTTTTTTGCCTTATTATTGTTTTAGGTTTAGTGCGTTTGCATGCTCTCCTAACTCCGGATTCTTTCTTTAGTCAGTTATTTATTTTCCTGACAATCTTCTATACTTGGGCCCTATCACCATTGTAACTCTTAAAAACTGATACAACAGTGCCCTCTGTAGTTTCTCCCTACATGGTTACTACCTGCAACTGGTTTTGAGCATTTAGGTAAAGAACAGGATGTTTAGACTTATTTTTAGCTCAAAGAAAAGCCCCTTTTTTCTTAAGGAAAGATTCTGATTTTTCATTGACTGTTTCATATGCAAGCAAGGGAACAAAAGAGGCTGTTCTGACTAACCTTCCAGGTTTATAAGATCTTCTGTCATTATCTAGTGCAAATCTGATATTTTATGAGGCATTCATTCAAGGCAGTCGTTAAAATGTCTGGATGGGATTTTCTGAGTTTTGTAGGCTTTCCTGAAGCTTTTGTTTGAAGTGGACAAAATAATTTTAAATTTACTTCCTTTGTGCTTGCTATTTCTCCTAATTTAGATCTTACATGATCTGCCAGGGACTAAAGACATGCTTGCCAGCAATGCACCTAAGCTTTATTAATGATGTTGTTTTAATTCACACAGTGACTGAAGTAATTGTTGTTCATTAGCATTGATTTGTCTCCAAAACTCATTTACAATTTAGATTTCTCTTTTAACTCATTGTAGCCTAATATGCAAATAACTTTTTAGTCTGTGTTTTCTGCAGAACTTGTTGGACAGGTTCAGTATTGAACACACATGATCCCTGCATTCTCATACGTGCACATTCACACCCATGAGCTGCCATTTAAATATTATAAACTGCAATAAAAAAGAATGACCTTTTAAAAAATAAATGCTTTAACTACAATTAGTTGCTTCTGTAACAGCATCATAAAAGTCACTCTGTAAAAAGTCAAATGGCTTACTTTATGATGGGGAGTGTTAATGTACATGTAGAACACACTCTTAATGGACTTCCATGAAATGAAATTCATAAGTCATTGCAGTAAATTATAGTTAATGATGTAACCATAGATGGCTATTCAAAACATTCCTGTATCTAATGATTTGTGTAAAGCACATGACTGACCACATGCTTCAGTTCATTTGGAACAGTAGTAGATGGATAAATGCATGAGCTTTCTACTTTTGAAGACTTTTTTTAATGTGTAACACACGGTGAGAATTTTGGTGGAGTAAATAATACATCACAAACCACTTGCAATATTTGAGATATGGCAATAAATGATGAGGAGGACTAATTTAATATTAAATTTGGAGGTGAGATCCTTCAGAAGTGTAGTGTGTAGAAGCTTTGATTTTTTTTGTCTATTTTATGTGTAATCACTAGCCTGTAGTCATATGTCTACTTTTTGCCACAAGATATTTTTATACTGAAATGTTACTGGAGGAAGCATCTATTATGTCATAATGTGCAGTGACTAATCCAGAAAATAGCCTGTATTTACTATATTATATCCAGTAATATAATGAAATTTCAGAAGTAGAAAAGTTACCCATGTTACCTGAGTAAAGCGATTATTACTGTACTGGCAGAAAAGTAATGTGGTCAAGTAGTTTTACAATAAAGATAATTTTATTAAAATTACTTTCTTTCCCTCTAAATTTAACAGAAACTTTGAATCAAGCTTAATTCTTGCACCAATTGCATAATTATTGTTAGTCTTAAATATTGGGGCAGGGTAGAGATAATTTTTGTTAATCAGCTTCTTTATTCATCGGAAGAGTCTTATGGTAAAACAAGTGATGTTTTTTTAAAAACAGTATAGCCAAACCATGGATTTTTTAAAATTCTAAAGTGATTTTGAAGTTTACTTCATGAAGGAAGGATAGAAATGAGTATTAGGAAAAAATAGACAATATAAATTTCTACTTTAAATTGGTACTTTGGGATTATTTTTATGTTTTTAATGGAACTTCATCACAGTTCACTCTTTTGAAATAAATGTGTCTTACAATATGTCTGTCAATGGGAATTTTGCATGGAAAATGAATTTTTCATTAAAATACTATTTTAATTAAGAAAACAAATACAGGTGATTTGTTATAAGTATGATCTGATTAGCAGTGATAGAAGGTTTTAGTTTTAAACTGTAACCTTTGAGATAGATGTTTTCAATTTGGAAAAATGAATAAAGTGTGTTTTATTGCAATGAAACTTGCCAATTAAGATTCAGCATAATTAAAATAGTGATAAATATCGATTACAATACTGGAGGCAATGCATTAAAGCTTTTCTGTCTACTGAGACCTGACATAATTTACCAAAACTGGGCAAAGAAGTGTCAAAGCAGCCAGTGCAGATGCTTATAGGAAATGTCATGTTTAGTCCACATACTTTTATGTTTTTACTTAAAATGTTGATGAGTTTACCCCATTCTATAATCATTACCTCTAGCTAAAGTACCATGCTTCTTTTCATTTAGTTGGATTATGTGATCTGTGTCTGAAATCTTTAATAGAGTATATGTTTAAGGAAAATCTATAGTTGAAAGTACTTGTTTTCAAATAACTTGCCTAAGATCATTAAATAAATTTCAAATGTCCTTTCATAAAATCTAAGGTGTTGGAGAGTAGTTGAGAGTATTTCTGAAGATTGTCTTAATTTTCATTTTTGGTATTTCTTTAATTTTGAAATACCAAAAAATGTGAAGACTGAATGTTGGGTATATATTTTATACATTATATATATATATATAAATATGTATTTCAATTTTCTTGGTTAACAGTTGTCTACACAGTGACACTAGCTACATGAGGAAAAACAACTATGGCAATCTAAATTGGAACTTTATTTGACATAGCAAAAGAAATATTGACTTTTCTTACTGGAGACATTTATGAGACTTTTTTATGACCCTAGGGCATATTATTATGCCTTTAGGATGATATTTAAATTTTAAGACTTCCTTTTTTTTTAGGGTATTCTTTTTAAGACTTTTTTTATTTTACTTTTAAGACATTCTTTCTCTTGAACTTGATCACATGAGAGAATCTTTGATGACATAATATTTTTAAAGGAAAACATTAGTATTTAGCCTTTACTTGGTTACTCGATTGCCTGTTTTTATAACCGCCAGAAATATAGATAATATCCTCCCAAAATATAGATAAAATTACAGTGAAGTGACAGTAGATACTGAAGAGTTAGGAACTGAAAACAACACTTTTTCTTTGAAATATTATCTTACAGACCTGTTTGTTCTACATTCCTTAGGCATTTTGCTTTGCTCTCTTCTGTATTATCCACAGCCCCCGTTTTTATTTCATAGTGTACTTTTGGTATGTAGAACAGTGATACCATTGTATTTCTTGAAGGTGCAGTTCAGTACAGAATATATCATCCATGAGGTACATTAAACTAACTGGCTTTGTTTTCTTGGCTTTTTTCAACTTCTGTGTTCCCTGACCAATGTATCAGGATTAATCTATATAGATATATTATGTTTTGTAGATCTTGAGTTTAAATTGTAAGGTTTATGGTTTTAGAGAGCTAGATACTGTTGGTTTATAATTACTGGAGTTAATTTATTAAACTTTCTTGTTCATATAGTCATGTTTCATTGTTCTACAGTTAGCCCAGTATTTTTTTTTTCTTTCACGTGCCCTAACTGTCTTTAGACTGCTGCAGATTTCCAGTAAATTTGGTGGTTTTGTGCTACAATAACCCTTTTGACCACCTTCAGGATTACCCTTATCCTTTGGAGACCAGTCCTGTGTTCTCTGAAACTCTGTCAGTCATTATTTATTACCCACTTGTCATTGTGACTTATTCATTGCTTACATCACCATTCTCAAACATATTGCTTTACAGAAATGGTGAACAGTGTGGTGAAGGCAAGATCAATAAATGCTTTCAAAGGAAGATTTACCCTGAGACTTAGAGCTTCTTTTTAATACTAAATCTGTGCTATTAGTTCTGAGATGGTTTTAATAACTTGACATCAAGTACCCTGTTTCTCAAAATGGAGAGATGCTATTGCGTTAACTAACTTTTGTGGAGCAGGAGGACTTTGGCAATTAAGTTTTATAGTATAAAACTTTCTAATTGTCAATACTTTGTGTATTTTCCTGAATGCTTATCTTGTAAGCTTGAAAATACGCAGTTTCATCCCCTAAGAAAAAGTGATAAAACATTTATATAAGAAATGCTTGAAAATATTTTTTTGAGTTTTAGTGATACTGTTTTTGTAACTGCACAAAGAGAGGAGAGGGCTTATTTGAAATCATCAGTTGGAAAAAAAAACTTCTACTTCTCCCCATGTCTATTTTAATTGTTCTGAGAGCTTCATGACCCATGCTGTTTTGCTAAAGCATCCAATTTCATATTATATGGTTATTCTTGACAGTCTAGTAAAACGTAGTTGCTCCAGAAAACTAATTGAGTATATATAATACTAAATTTATTGTATAAGTTGCAGATAATTAGACTTCTGTATTTCATCAAAGCAATATATCATGTTAAAAATAGTAATAAGATATTTAAATATATAGGAAATTCAAAAGCAAGAGCTTCCTTGCTTCCAGGCTTGTTTTCAGTTAGTCGACAGGCATGCTGATATGTGGCAAGCATTGTTAAACTCCTTTTTCTGAGACGTTTCCTTTCCCTTACTTCTAAAGTCTCTTAACATTTTTTCTCTGCTCCACTTAACATTCTGTGAGCTATGTGATGTGCTAAGAGGATAACACAATTACAACCTGTTTGTAAAACACCTTAACTGAAGAAATGAATAAATTGTATTTAAGTGATAAAAGATTGCATAGGAAAGTCTCTTCTCATCCTGCTCTCCATTCTCTCTTTCAGCTAAATTGCAGTTTTTTCATAATGTAGCAGTCATGTTTTCTGTTTTTATACATATATTATGCCTTTTATTGCATTTTTTAAAAGGATGCCTAAAAATTTCTATTGAAGAACTGATATTTTCTTACATAGAAGTTTTTCTCAAAGCTGATCATTGGATTTTAAGTTTTCTTGATTCCTCTTCGGTGGAAATTATTATCATTTACAGTTTTCCACTCAAACTGAAAGCTCACAGAATCCATCCAGATTTAGTTTTCTCATCAAGCTTTTTTTTTCTTCTTTGTACAGGAAAGGTTCTGTCCACATTGAATTAGAATACAAGTTTTCACTTCCTTAGTTGTATGATTGTATCTGTATGAGGCAAGGGTCATCTCGAATGCCTAACTTCTTATTCCAGTGAAGTGTAGGACTCATCCATCTCTTTGGTCATTTTGGTTATGTTTCAGTGCTCGGTCTGTTTGACAGGAGGTTGCACGGTTGTTTGTATGGACCTTCAACACATGTGAAGTGCATTTATATGTTATTAATTTGTTAATTGTGTCTTGTTACAAACTCTTGACTGAGGCCACACTTGCAAGTCTCATGTTATTTTGATACTTAGTTGAAATGAGGTAAGGATCCTTGACCTCTTCCTCCCAAGTATATAAGTACAGTGGAATAGTGTGATGGTATGCAGTGTAAACAGAAAGCACTGGTTTAAAACATTGAGACCATGAACAATTCTAATTTGAAAAAATGACATTTGTCAATAAAATAACAATTCAGGTTGGAAGACTAATATACTATTTTGCTTCTGCTATAATAGACAAAAGTATTTGTGGGAAGACTACACTTACTCTGAAATTGCTAAGTGAGCTCAGTTTGCCCATTGTGCAAATGTGTGCTCTGAGAAGTGGAAAGGGACTGAAACCTTGATGAATGTGAATGCCTCTGAACTTGTACCATTTCTAATGTCCTTGTTCCTGTCTGGCTGTTTTGGGGTTTTTTTTCTCACTTTAAATTGTCTTTTTGTATTACTCAGTTTGTATGGGTCTAGACTGAGAGACGGTGCCTTTACTGGTAGATTCTTTGATTAAGAAAATACTTCTGCTTTTATTAAATAGCTATTTTCCTTTTCCTCTGATCTTTTCACTGCAGTCCATACTCACTTTTACCAAGGGCACAGGTCATGATAAGTACTATTTGCAGTTTTAGACATCTCAGTCCTCTGAAACTTCAATTTCTGTATTAAAAAAAAGACATCCCATAATAAACAATTGTAGCATCTCAATTAGAGAAGGTGCATATGACGCAAGATAAAATTTCTGCATATAACTGCGGCGTTGGGTTTTTCCCTGCCCCGGTCCCAGGCAGCTGGGGGTGTCCGGCTGGCACGCTGCTTCTCAGTGAGACCAGGGCCGCTGTGTGTGCGGAGCTCTAGGGCTGAGCCTCCACGTCGGTCTGCCGCTTCTGTAGCCACACGCTGAGGTGAGATAAAGGGTGAGAGAGAAGGCGCACTCTGCCCGCGTGGCTGAGAACTGTTTATTCCCCGCGTGGCTGCAGCAGTGGACAAAGCAGCTGTTCCCAGGTGCACACGCAGGCAAAATGGCAGCTGGGACACAGGGAGCATGGGGTTAAATAGGGGTGGGCAGACAGGGGCGGAAGCCCCCCTCGCCCAATGGGGACAGACGACAGGGGAGTGACGCGGAACACGGCATCCTATGGGAACATAACAGGGGTGTGTACAGCGTTCCGGGACAAATGGGAATGCAGAGGTGGGGTGATTGAGACAGAGCTTTCTGTGGGGAAGAAGGGAGTGGTTACAAGATTGACAGGTGAAAGCTCCTATAGCAGACAGCCTGGAGCAACCCATTGTGAGGGGAAAATAGGGGTACATAGAACCGACTTAACTAACATTTATTAAAACCCCTAACTGAACCCATCCAGCATGCATTTCAACAATAAAGCATTCTGCAGATGCTTTTTTTAATTTAGGCTACACACAGCTTGGGAAATTCTGATTCAAGCAAATTGTCTTCTACATTTAAATAATCAGGTTTTTCTTAATCTTGGAGAATACCATTGATTGTTATCAGCTTGCAGTTAAGGAATGAGTGAGAAGGGATGATAAAGGAAGACAGACATTGTCTTATCTGTGATGCAACTACGTATTGACAATACCCAAAAACTTAATATTTAGCTTACTCTGGTACACACTTTTACAAATGTGAAATCTGAATTGTAAAGTAAATGCAGATAGCTTTAAGCAGACAAGGTACCAAAGGGATCCTTGATGCTCTATATAAGTGATTTTATCTTTCTTGCTATCCATTTTCTATTAAAACAGCACATACAGTAATAATACCCCTCAAAATATTGTTGGGATTGTACTGTAATATTGAACTAATGTTTTGTGTTTTTTTAAATGTCACTATTTTAAAAAAAGGAAAAAAAGAGCTGACCAGAGGAACAATGGTTAAGTGTATAACTTCAATTTTTTTTGTATTTTCTTAATTTTTTTCAATATTTACTTGTGACTATGATGGCAATAGAAGAACTGTGATAAATGTTGGAGTTTTAAAAAGTCATGCATACTTTGGAGGCTATTAGAATTTGGAAGAGGAGGGGTAAAAGATTAACATACATCTCTTCTTCCTTCTTGCTCAGTAATGGCTTTACATCATCCATTCTTCTCTGCCTTTGGAATAGGTTCAAGATCAATTAAATTGACAGTTTTCTCTTTTGGCAGGGTTCCTGATATTTCTTCTCACTGTTTTCTGGTCTACACCTTTTCCTGATATTATTTTTCTGCATATTTTTCTCTATTCCTGCTTTGAAATTCCTCTCCTTACATTCTCACTCCATTGTTAAATATTTGCCCACATTTAATCTTTCGGTATCACCTAAACAAGATGTATTTTTTTTCTTATTCTCTAAAACATTGTAAATCTGCCAGCCTGTCTCCCTTCTTCACCATGCCTTTGTGTTCAGGTTCCCTTTCTGGTGGTCTTATGGTGACCAAGGACACGTCTTCCTGGAGAAAAGAAAGCCTCACTTTCACCCAATTGGAAGAAATAAAAATAAATATTCCTCTCTCCCATATTTAGAAACACATTTACTTTCAGATTTTAAGGGGACTGCCACTCTGAGAGCAAGTTGATGCTACAGCTCTTTTGACAATATGAGATATCAGAACTTCAGAAGATTGAAATTACATTTTGGATTTATGCAAGCTAATAAAGTAACGCATGATGGAGCAGATTTTAGGATAACATTAAGCCTTTGGGGACTTACATAGATTTTTTTATATTAAGATTTGCTAGAAGGTGTTTTCTTCTTTAATTTTTTAATTGTTGCTCCTTGACAGAAAAGTCCTGTGAAGTTTTACTTTGCTACGTATTTCTCTTTTGATTTTGGTATTTCTGTGTTGATATTTTTGATTTCCTCTTCTGCCATGTCTTTGGCACATTATCATCTGCCTTTCCTTTTCGTAACTTCCAATCTCCTTCTAAAAATTCTTTTACATTTCTTCCTCAAGGAAGATCCTCAATTTGCCATTTCTTTCTGCTACACAGATTCTCTCTGCCTTGTAGTAATATCCCCTAAAGTGTGGTCTTGTCAACCCAGATCGGGGCAGTGTTGCTTCCATATATTGGCATTTCCTGAAGGCTTTCCACTTACAGCTTTACCTGGGTTTAGGGCAAGTTAGACTTTACATGAATGTGATGTCATAGTACCTGGTTCATACTTACCTTGTTTCTGGTATAAGTGGTAGTGTATTTTGTTTCAAAAGCATCAAGCCTGTTAAACATGGAAAAGTTGGATCAGATTTGCCTAGAATACTTGTGTGAGAATAGATCATCTCAAATGTAATTTTTAAATGTAAAACCTTAATAAGGTTTTCTGGTTTTGGCCAAGCATTTTTGTAGAAAGTGTCATCTTGTGAAACTAGTTTGCAGTTAACTGATTGAAGTGCAGAATCTCCATTATGTAGGAAAAAGATTTCCAAAGATTTTTTGTGAGAATGGAGAAAAATTAGATACTGAAATTTCCTGTGAGGCAAATGAAACCAGAAAATTGGGATTTTTTTCTGTCTTCCTGAACTTGAACAGATAATTCTTGTGAGAAAATGGCTTTGGGTGTTTTGTGCTACTCTTGCTGAATCCTGTCTTCAGGCTGGACATGGTAGAATCATGTTGTCAGTTTGGGACCAAACGGATAGGAAAAGTCTGTTCCTAAGTTCACAACATTTTGCCTGGGGAACTGTATTACAGGCTGTGGACCATACAAATGCAGACTCTGGTGGAGCCTGTTAAGTAAACTGACAGCAACCTGGCAGGAAATCTCCTGTCTTAACTGGGAACTGGCCAAAACCAACTGCTTCTTATAAAACACTTAGGCTTTAATGCACTGGCATTTCTAATGAAAAACCGTTGTGTTGGAAAATCTCAGGTGCATTTTAGCCTTGAAGTGCTACTATGTTACTATCATCAAGTAATAATGATAATCACAGAATCATAAAACGATAACATCACTTTCTTCTGCCTATTAGCTTTATTTGTGTTCTTGCCCCTAATATGAAACAAACCAAGGTTGCTTATAAGTGAAATTACTGTATTTTCTCATTGTTGCATCCTGTATTTTACTGCAATGTTTTAAGGTAGTGTTGATAGCTGAGGTAGCCCGCTGGAAGTGGAAGGCGAATGTGCAGTGATGAATTGCACATTTTGGAATTCTACTTACATTTGTTAAGTGTTTACAAGTCTTTTTCAAATTTCTTACTTATAAGAGTTTGTATTATTATTGTATAACCTGAGCACATCTCTGATTTCATAATTGATTATAGTCGAGTATGCATTAATTATTATACTGGAGAGACAGGGGATTAGGTATAGACTGTACACTGAGCTGAGAATGTGTCTACTAGTAATCAAAAGTAAAAGGAGATTCCTTCCTGTGTGCATCAAGACTGCTAGAAGAGAGAAAGTGCTCTGTTCCCTGCTCTCACACAAGGAGCGGTGCCAGTGATTCTCAGAGAGGCTGGGATGTTAATCCCTGGCCATGCTTGCCACTGTATTTGAAGTAGAGCTTAGGTGCTCTTTTAGCAGGTATTACAGGGGGCCTTTAATTTCCTCATCAGTTTGTAGAGGAGCTGGCTTTTTAGAGTATAACCACATAATGAAGTCAGGAGACCAAGGTAAGTCCTTTCCAAGTGCATGAATAACACCCGTGAGGAGGTACCCTCTTAAAAAAAAAACCTCACTAAATTTAGATGCTTGGAGACATGATTTCTTTTTCCCCAGGTGGTCTGTAGTTTCTGTGAATATGCCTAAATTTGTAGAAAAAATCGGCTATTTCTGATTCTATCTTTAGTAAACTGCTCAGAATAGGAAGTCTTTATGGTGGAAATTTGATGCCTTAAAATACTGCATTTTAACAGACAGATAATGCCATTAAGTATGATACAGAAGAGGATGGTATCTAGTGTTTGCAGCTGTTTTATAAACTGATTTTTAGGTATTGGACTCAAATGTGGAAATTACAAAATGGTGTTTTGTGTTCTGTATCATTCCAGTTGATTAGATTGCAGAATGGTCCCTTTCTGACTAGAAATATCTAAAAATAGCCATTGAAAAAGGAGTTAACAATGTAGGAGTTTGACTGAGTGCTTTTGTTGAGTAAATGCCTTTTCCATAATTGCAAGAAATTTTAAAGTCAGTTTTTTATACTGTATTGTAAATTATATTTATTAGAAATAAAATTACATACTGTTGAAAGCTATTGAAAATGCAGGGCAAACTATGAAAAAAGGCAGGAATATCCCTGCCTCTACATTGTTGAAACTTGGTTTTCTTGAAGTACTCAAGTAATTTTTTATTCCATTTCTATGCAAAAGGAGAGAAGACTGCATCAGAGATTAAAGGAAAAAAAAACATAAAGGAAACAGCAGTCATATCCGTTAGTGGTTTCCTATGTTGCAATTTATATAGATTTCTCTTCAAGTAGAATTCAGACTGTGTTTCAAGTCTCAGCAGAAGTTGCAAAGTATTTCTTAGCTGTCATTGTTCCAGGCATGCACACTTAATGAAGGCAAGTCATTAGGAGTTGGAACATTCGCTTTCAAATAGATATTCTGGGTAAACTTAAAAGTGAACATAATTTAAAAACAATAGGCCCTTCACTTTTAATTTGCTTTATTTTGCTGCAGTCTTTTACAGTGGATTAATATCTGGTTCTGTTTTTTTTTTCAAAATGTATATAGTTATTATATGTCAGTATATATATAATTATATATAAATCTAACTATGTCTAATTTTACAAATTGTCTTTTGGGGTTTGTTTCTTCATGCATTGGGCATAGTTGCAGTATGTGCTGTCTTCGATGAATTTTCCTAAGCACCCATTTAATCTATCTAATAGGGCACTTGCAAAGTCTCTTAGGCATAAGGGTTAGAAGTGTCTATGGATAAGAATCCTCTTTCAATGGAAAATGGATTTTTATTACAAATTGTCTTTTGGGGTTTGTTTCTTCATGCATTGGGCATAGTTGCAGTATGTGCTGTCTTCGATGAATTTTCCTAAGCACCCATTTAATCTATCTAATAGGGCACTTGCAAAGTCTCTTAGGCATAAGGGTTAGAAGTGTCTATGGATAAGAATCCTCTTTCAATGGAAAATGGATTTTTATTATTACTGTTTTACCTGCTAAGCTTTTACTTGTAGTGTGATTGCCCGTGATACAAAATCAGCTCAAATTTCTCTTTTTGAAACCTTTACAAGGCATCTCATTAAGTGAGGTTCCTTTGATAGGAGGGACTGAGGTGGTTGTAGTAGTGCTTCTCCAAACCCTTAGCACTGGTTACCAATGTTGCTAAGCTGTTCTTTGCCATTAAAAATAATGGAAGTTCTTGCTTAGGAAATGGTGAATAAGTTTGCCTAAGTTTGAATGTAGCTGGTTTCAAATTTGTCTGAGAGGGTTAACATAATTTAGCCTTGTATTTCTAGCATTAAGTACTACAAAATATCAAGATATTTAATAAAAATAACTCTCCTTTCCTTTCTTATAAAAATCCAAGTGATGTTGAATTGAGCTTGATTAACCAAAGAGTAAATGAATGGCGAGTGTAAGAAAATGTAGCTCTAAATATTTTGGAAAAATCATGATAAAATCATTACCAGTACAGTTAGATAAATTAAGTACTGTGCCATTGGTACTGTGGTTTATGTAACAATCTGCAGGGAAAGAATGGTTGTGTTGTTTACATTCTGCTTTTTATTTGTACCTGATAAAGAACAGTAAATATTAGCTCTAATGATGAAGTCTTCTGTATTGTAAAAACAAATAATTTGCATAGCACTGGTTTCGCAACAATTTTTCAAGTATTGACATACTACTGGTTATTCAGTTTGATTAGGATTTATTGTTCATGCATAGAGTACTCCATCAGAGAGACAGATCTAGTAGTCTTTGCAATTGGAGATGCCTTCCAAAATTTATCCCATAATTCACATTCAGCATGGATAGCAGTGATTACTTAGCATATTCAAATAATTTTTTAATGTTATGGTAATACTGTTATTTTCAATAAACCATCCAATACCCAAGTAATTTGAACACTATTCCTGCTGTTTTATTGTATTGTGATATAAACATAAATGCAGTGTTAAAAGCTATACCAATGGTGTCAGACTCCTTAAGGACTTGAGAAAACTGTCATAACTTCTAAAATAACTGATAATCGTTTGTGGGTCAAAAAGAGCAACATGCTGTATTGCTTAGCTTTCTGCTTTCTTTTTCTCAAGGTTTGTCTGAGATTTAATTTTATGTGAAGTACACAAAACACTGTCAGTGAAACATTATCACTTTGTAAAAGCTGTTTAGAATATGGTCTGGCACAAAATGTGCAGAAAATTAAAAAAGAATACTCACAACTTCGTTCATAGAGCTGAGTTGTATATATTATTTGAAATTGTGACCAAATCCAGAATATCTGATGTGACTGCATCTTGATGTTTGTGAGATAAGCCTAGAGCTAGAAACTTAGCTTTTAAAATTTAAAATTATATGCATAAATATATATGTATAGAATTAAATAAATATGCATAAGTAAAATTTCATATATGTAGCTTCCTGTGTTTACATGTGTGTGTGTATATATATGTAGCTCTTTACAGTTCTGAGGGGTTTATTTTTCTATCCATTGCATGGTATTTCCATTTAAATGCATATTTTGATTTTTCTTCTGGGACTAGGTGAAATGTCTTTCCATTACACTACTAAAAGAATGATCCACTTGAACATTTTATTTTTGCCTAAAGGGATGGTCTGTTCTGGTCATATGATAATATTTTTCACAGAGTGACATTAACATTCATGATGTTGTGATTTTATCTTGATTCAAAATGTTTTGTTCCGGTACTAAAAATATTAAGGAGTATCTCATGTATCCTGCTGCTACAAAAATACCTCAAAGTCAAGGAAATTTGAGAACAACCCAAGGCCATCAGCATATTCTTTGTTAATAATGAAGTATTAGTGAAATTGGAAGTACAAAATTTAGTGGGCATAAACATGCATGACATATTTGTAGAGTTTAAAAGGAAAAAATTGGAATTTTAAAAATGCTTTACATTTGACTTGATAAACACTGCTCTACACAAGTGTATCTTTCAAAAGAATGCTCTTACAAAAAGGTGTCTTAATGTTCATTGGCATTAAAAACTAGTTTTTAATGACAGGCAGAAGTGGGTGGTAATTATGAATTACACATCAGAATTTTGTTTTAACAAATGGTCTGTTTATTTTACATATTTCTAACACTTGCCCTTATTTTTTCATCCTAAATTGTGTGGAATGCAACAATTACACCTGTATCACAGAAGGGCTAGAAAAATTTTTCTTTAATCGGATACTCTGCCGTGTGATATTTGTCTCCAATGGCAGACAACTACAATATAGCTTAATATTTGTCTTCCATTAATTAAATTCATTTTTGATATATTTAAAGCAAAAAGATGGGCTTTAGTACTAATCTTTTAGTACTAATTGAATTCCAGCACTGATAATTTTAATTCTCTTAATTTTTTTTTTTTTTTTTAATCAGGTTGGCTATTTTTTCTTCCCTATAAATCTTAATGAGGTTATACACCCTTTTCCGGGCTGCTCCTGCTTGTCCACAGGAGTGTGATCTGACAGGCAGTATGTTGCACACTCGAATCTTGCATCCTGGCCTCTTTGCCTTGTTCCTTCCCTGTTCCAAGGCTCCAACAGGAAAACCAGTCTAGACTGAATTGCACAGTGATCCAGAACATTTGAACTTCTTGAATTACTTTTGCACTCTTCTAGTAAAATGATTGCATTCTTCATGTGACCAAGCTCTGTCTTGTAGGTGGGTTGAAATTTGTGATTCTTTGCTGTTTAGGATTTTTCAGACTCTTTGGTCCATTTCTCTTTTGTGAGAAAAATTTGTTGTTGTCAACAGATTACTTTGATCTAGAACATTCAGTCAGCTGTATTCCCAGAATACTTGTTCATTACAATATTACACAAGTTTAAATTAATTAAGAAATTAAAAAGCAATATTCTGGAAAGAAAATTATGATCTATCAGTGCAAAAGAGCCCCATGTCTTGTAATTAAAATGAGTGCCTTATTTTATGGATCACATAAGCTATCGTAGGAGGAGAAAACAAGAGCCTATGGAACAAGAATTGAATAAAGGTTTATAGAGGAGCCATTTCATGATGCTCTTTATAGATTAATAATCTATTTGCATCATTACCCACTTAGACAACTCCAAAAAAATTAAATTTCTTAGTTCGTCTTATGACATGGCAGGCATGTTCTGTTGCTGAAGAATTACACACCTCCAGTAATGGACATGCATAAGTTCAATCACTGCTGAAGACACAAATTTTTTTCGTAGATTCAGAATGCTACATTTTTGTCCAAAGACCTATAAAATTATCTGATATTAAAAAATTAGAATACTTTCCTGGTATTGATGCTTACATCAGAATACTTACTACTCTGCCACATATTGCCATCTGTGAGAGATGGCAATTTTGGTCTTGGTTCATTAAAATAAAGTGAAAACCCTTAATGCAATGCAATTAAGAGGGCATTTCAAAGTTTGGACTAGACTGGGAGCTTTTGAGACTTCAAGAACTGTTATCAGAAAAATGTGTGATAAGTTGGTTTTTCCTCAGGGACTTGAAATCCAGTCACCTTCTACTCTGTAAAGACTAGTTTATGGCAGTATACTCTGAGCATATGGTATAAAATGGGGATTTGGAGGCAATGTGGACCTACTGTACTGAGTGTAACAATCTTGCAGTACGTCTAACATGCTTTTACTGAGAGGTAATATTGCATTATTTGTTCAGGCTACATTTTTAGTTCCTTACCTTTATTAATTGGTTCTAATTAATAAGCTCTAAATATCTAATGTAGAAATGTTTTTATTATATGTGGGAGAATGTTGTCCTTAAGAATGTATTATTAAGCTATTCTTCTGCCACATTACCATATCTGAGCAAAGGTAGACATAGACAACTTTTATAGAAATATGACTTTGTGGGTGCAGCCGAAAATGAAAAATGTCTGAAATATGATCATTCAGCACATACACATTGTACTGAAATTATATAGAAAAATAATTGTTTCTATTGTGACAAGAAAATATTGGGAAGAACACTTGATTCTTCCTGCTAAGCAGCTCAATGAAGATAAAGAGTTGATTCTTCAAGTAGACTTTCTCAAGTTTGTCAGCATAATTTGATATTGTTTTGGAATGTTTCTCTTAAGACTTGGAATCATTGCTATCATTTTAGTAATGCTAGGTGACTTTGTCTTATTTTCAAACACAAAAAAAACCCTGTGATGGAAAAATATCCAAACAAATTTTATAAGAGAATCAAACCTGAAAATCATAAGTGTGGCATTGTTTGGTTTTCTGCAGTCTGGGAAAGACATTATTGAAAGTTGCAATTTTTTCATCAATATAAGTAAATGATGTCATAGATAAGTAGCATAAAATAACACTGTGCAGAATTATCTTTGTTTTGTTCAAGAAGTTTAAATACTTAATGAATTCTGATTATGGGAAGTGCAGTGTAGATACTGTAGTTCTGAAATAGTAATTATTGTGTCAATACTTAAATTTAAAGAGGATCACTCACAAAAATTATAAGAAAATGTATATTAATGTAGAAAGTGAGGAGTTGGTTTTTAAAGACTATTTTATCAGGATTACTTTAAGTTTGTATAGGATATAGAAAAAATTTAAAATCATGAGTATGTCTTCATTAAATTCACTTTTATTCACTGTTTTCTTTTTCATATGACTTGTAGAATCAATGTTATTTAGGCAAAAGACAAATAAAGAACCTTACCATACCAACTTAATTTGATGAAACAAATATCAGGTATTGCATTGTTGAGATTCCTAACAGTTTTAAATAATTGCCAAAACCTGGTGACTTTTGGAGAAGTAACAAAAATGTTGTTCAAGATTAAAGAAGGGTTCATGAGGTTTCTGTTCCAAGTACAAAAAGAAAGAGGCTTTTCTTTTGGAGTTGTGTTTTCAATAGACTATTTTCCTCCAGTTTTTGAAAGTCCTGTGTTCTGTTTTATGTAAGGAGGAGTGATTATAAGATCAGAAGAGAGGATTATTGGCAGTGCAGATAATAAGAATATTTCTGGGAGATTTTGTTTCAAACGATGTCATTGGGAAAAATTGAAATTTGCAGTATTTGTTAGAGATCTTTTGTGAATTTTTGTGTACTCAGAGTCCATGCCAAGATTATCTGCTTGTAGAAGTAATAGCAGCATAATGATTTAGTAGTTTGAAAATGTTTATATGAAATTCTGAAGAAATTTTTATGGGGACAGAATTTACCAACAAATCTGCACGTATAGTAGAACAAGTGACAGATACCATTTTAAACTAAAAAACCTGTGAAAGACTCAGGATTTTTAATTTGTCTGTCAACAATTAAAATTTTTGAATTCATTAGTCAATTACTTTACATGTACTTGAGTGTTATATTTTTTGTGAACGTTCAGGAATGATTACAAATGTTTTGTATCCTCACATGATAAATTAGTTATAAAGTATGTTCATGTTACTGGTAGACATGACTCAGCATAGAGGTAGATGTGAATTAACTGTTTGTAAAGGTCTAAGTTTGCATGGTTACTTGATTGTTTTGTAGTTGTTCACTGGCATCTTGTTGTTCTGATGTCATTTATTCAATCTGGAGTTGACTGTTCAGGTTAATTTTGGTATTAAATTAAATAATCAGTCTTTGTGGAGGTGATTTTGTAAATAAGATTTCCTGAAAGAAGTGTCTGCAGGCAAGTTTGCTCTGTAATTATTTGAATATTTAGAAGCTGGAAGTCCCAAAGGTGAAGCAGACATTTATTTGAAACCAGTTCTCTGCACAAAATGCAATTAAAAAACAAAATTTGTTCAGCTGGAGACTTTTGCTTCATTGTCATAGCCTTTGTAGCCCTGTGGCTGGAATGTATACCACAGTTAACAGTTACTCAGTTAATAGGTTTAAAGAAAATAAACCAGTTCTGTAGAAAACTCTTTAGGTAGCCTTTAAAATAGTGGATGTCTGTTGATTTTTATTTTAGTATTCTATGGTTTTTTGATAAATGTCTAACTATATTAAATTTTACCAAATGCCTACTGGGTTTAGTATGACACTTTTAAAATTGGAGAAATGAATCAATTAATCTAAATTAAATAATTTAGAAAAAAAATCTTGTGAAATAGTATGGGATCTAAAGTGATGTAGCAACTTTATTGAATTCTGTGAAAATAGTTAATATATAAAATAAAGAATTAATTCATTAATTAATTATTTCTAATTAATAAGACTAATTGTTTACTTTGTAAATGCAGCTAAATGGAGAATCAGTATATCAAGAATACTTGCATTTATGGTGTAGTATATGTCTACAGTGGAAGATTTTTCCTGGTTTTCTATTTCTCCTGTTTAGAATGTAATTCTAGTCCTTTTGATACACTTCTGTTTGATATTAGACTTTGAGAGTGGTATTTCTGTCTCTTTTGCTGTCTTTCCTTTTTTCCTTTGCTTTGGTGTGTGTATGTGGTTATGTGCAAACAAACGTATGCCTGCACCATCACCCTGAACATCTGGCATTTCTAAATAGGAAGAGGACCATATCCTGATGAAATATATTTATTGTGAGATTGCAATCAGATACTGAAGGCACCCCTACATTGAATTAATAGATGGTGTTTTGGGGTGTGTGCGTGTGCGGGTGCGCAGTGTTTCAGTAATTGCATTTGTAAAACTCTGGAAGTTAGGCCATCAGTTTTGCTTAAAGGTGGGGGGTAGGGTGCCTATGTCCTGTGAAGGGCATTTGTAAAAATGTATCTAATTAGCTCTTAAAGTAGATTAGTTACATAGTATTATTGCCTTGTATAGATACCATTATTTAGTAATTTACTTCCAAAGCAAGTTGAGATAAGACCACTGAAGGCTTCTGAACTTCATAATGAGCATGTTCACACAGGGATTTCATGTAAATCCACATTATGTTAATTCCCACCTAGTTTTGGAGCTACTTTGTAAGGAATGAAGACATGAGATATATGTGTTTTGAGGTCCCTGTATGGAAGACAAGAAAGTCCCAGATGATGTGTAGTGATCTGCAATCGCTAAGATGATCTATGTGATTCATAGCTCATCTTCAGAACCTTACCAAATAGTGGGTTTTCAATTTGACACAGAGTTATTATATCCTTGTGTCTCAGGAATATTTCCATACTGTCTTTGATTACTTGCAGCTGCATGAGAAAGACATATCAAAGCTTAGAAAAGATCACATACTCTGTTTGGAATCACTATAATCAGTGATCTTAGAATGCTTCACAAATTATAAGGCCAAGTTTAAGAGTTTTCCACTCATATAATGGTAGAAGCCTAAAAGTCCCATTACTAAGGTATATATTGTCAGTCATCCACCTGCAAATATGCTGTGCTTTAATTTGAAGTTTTGCAACTAGATGATAATTGTTATTTAGGCACAAATAACCTTAAACATTAATTTAGGTATGGATAACCGTTTTCAGTTATTCATACAAGCTTTAAGGATATTAATTGGAAAGACAATTTCTTTTAGAGAGTATATTTTATATCTTGGTCCTAAAAAATGAAATCTATTGTGGCAAAGCTATGAAGCACATGTAAAAAATTGAATGTAGTTTAACCATCCTTCAGCTGTTTTCATTTCAGCTGTCTTCATTTTCTTACAAAGATCTTTTCTACACAGTAAATTTTTAGGTATATTCTGCATTTTTCTGAATGGCAGTGCTCAAATTTTCTTGAAATACACGTGAATAGACATAGGCACAGGTCTAGCACTTAATTTTTCTTTGTTAATGTTTTGGATGTTGTATGCAATATTTCATTTAAGATAGACATTATTAAGGTGGTGAATAGTGCTGTGCAGTGATATGCTTGGCAGTAACCTTTACTCATAATGTGATATTGTCTGTATGTCTTATTTTGTTCAGCTTTCTCTGGCACTGATGAAGCCTAAGGCTGCTGTTTCTTTGAGTTGCTGATAATTTTTTATCTGATTAACTGACACATTTAGTTGAAATCAGACACAGCCCTTAGGCTGGGCATGGATTTAATTTAAAAAGTATCAAAGGTTTGCACTGTGTGCTGTTTAATCATCATGTTTATCAGGCAAAGAAAAATTACCGGAAGGACCGTAGGGAGAGGGTTATCTTAAGGAGCAGTAACTTGGGAAATTGATAATAACTCTGAGGTAATTTACAGCTAACTTTTACATTCATTAATATAACATTTTCCACTAATAGTTACAGTGCATGTAATACACTAATTAAATTGAAAACATTAGCACTAATTTTCTTTTTGCTGAACTCTGAAAGGGTCAGGTAAAGACATTAAAATAGGAAATTATAGAAAACCTCTGTACTGATACCACTGCAATAAATTTATTACTTACTAGTACATTACATCTACCAGTACTATATGCTACAATGCATATGTAGTAATTTCCTCAGATTACTGTTACAATCATTAATTGAAAAAAAAAAGCAAAATTAAAATAGCAGTGTGCTAGTGTAAATTAATCTGTTTATCTTTCACTTTAGTTGTGAAGCTGTGTGTTAGAATTGTATGTGGATGTAACAGAGGCACCTTAAAAACAGCAGTGATGTTTTTGAGCTTTCACAAAACTGTTAAATTTTTCATACTATTTCCTGATAGGAAATGCAGCCAACAGTTATTTATAATACAAAAAAGCAGTGATTTTGAACTTTGTTGTTCATTAAACTGTTTAAAATAATAAATTACTTTAAAACTAGGATACCTTAAACATAAATTGTGCATTTTAGTACAGTTATAGTTGCAAAGATCAATTAGCAGCTCTAACACAATTGTTTATGAAGATTATTGTCTTGTCCTCTGAACAGGAATAAATTAACTGTTAAAACAAGATATAGAATAATGGTGAATAGAATAATTTCATTTACTGTTAAAACATAGCTAATAATAATCTTTGGTACGTAAAAAAAAAACTACTAAAAATTGTCTTATTTAGTTGCTTTTTGAAAGTTTATTTTTCTACCTGCCTTTTGAAATGAGTACTTTTGGTAGCTCTGAAGGGGAAAAATAAGTTTTAAAATGTCATATGGAAAATAAAACTTTGTTAGCATCTGTGTACATTTGTGTTTCGCATCTGGTTTTATGTGCACATTGCATATTTTGTGTTGTAATACTTTGTTACAGAGGATATTGTACTGAGTAGAAGTGATTTCTGAATTATCCAAATATTCCAGAGAAGCAATTTATTCCTATTTTAGAGTAGCTTATTGCACTAGAAACATATTATTAAAGTTTAGCATAGGTAAATCATCTCTTAAATTCGCAGCATAGGATGCTTTTAAAAATAATAATTTTGAAATCCACTCTACCCAAGAAAAAAAATCTTTTCCTATTAACTTTCCTAAGGTGTTTTTTTCTGTTATCTGTTACTTTTTCTATGATACAGCACTTTTCCTTCTGAATTTTCCCAAATTCACTTCCTGAGCTTTTGAGTTCAGTGCTGATCCCTGACATTTACCTGCAGATGTCAGCTTGGTTTACCCTTGCTGAGTGCAGTTTTGTGAACATGCTTTTAATGGTACCAAACCTGATCAGATTCCACATTAAAAGTGACAGCATTATTGATTATGGGATGGATTCTCTGCTAACCATGATCAACTCTTAGTCAAATAAAATGCTGTCTGTTTGTAAGGTGTCCAAGGTGTCCAATAGCTCTTTCAATAACAAAGAATAAGTCCAGGGAAGAAGTAGCTTTCACTTAGTACTCCTTGCATGCTGCAGCTACTGAGCTGAATATACTGTGGGACAAGGCTTTATGTAAACTTTGTCCAGTTGAGGAGTTTATGAAGGTTATTAGACCATAGTTTTTTTTCTGTTCTACCTCATGCTCCATCTTTCTTCCTTTCAAATCTTATTTCTTGAATTTGTGCCACTCCAACCTTAATTTGTTGAACTGGACAAAATAGGGGGATTGAATTAATTCCATTTCACTGAATTTAAGTATATTAACTAGTTCTCCCACTTCAAAGTATATATTAAGTGTATTGGTGTTTCTCCTCATGGCAGCTATTGTCTAAACAGTGATGAAAGTTTGTATTTGCTGTTTACCATGAGAAGAACTGAATGAAAAGAGATGGCAATAAATGAATACCTGTGAGAATTTTTTAAACATGAATGCTAACCACAACTGCAAAATGACATGATGTACTGCCATTTCAAAAGACAATTAAAACTTATGTATTATCAAATGAAATAAACTAGAATAAGTGCAGACAATCTTCTATGTTATTATTTAAATCAGATTTAATGTAAGTTGTAATCAAGCAGCCAATAATAGCCTTGTTTTTGCATTGCTAACACCAAGATATATTGCATACATGTGTGCATACTTGTGTTTGCTTGTGTACCTATATATATATATATGCATTCACAATCATGCACATCCGATGTGTTATAGATTTAGTGTGTTATAGTAAAAAACACCCAAACAGCCTCAGAACAAAACCTATGAGAAATCTTCCTGATGCATTAGTTTCAAGTTTGGACCATTGTTTCAATAGTCATTTAGTATATGTTCTGTGACCTTCTGTGGATTTTAAAATTCCATTATCATAGGATTGTTATGAAATTTCCTGGGACTCATGACTAGAATGTTTTAAATCCCAAAAAATTAGGTTTGTGCAATAGATCATTTTAGTATTGAATTACTGTGTTTGTATAAGAACATAACATTTAAGTCTCTACTTCCATTTACTTTTATTTTTAATTTGAGGGAGTTTTCTTAGCAAGTATCTTTGCTGATGCATATATTTTGTCAGAACTTGAAAAACAGAATGACTAAAAAATATGTTTATGGCTCTGTGAGCTTGTTAAAAGTGTATTGGGCAAGTCAGTTGCCATCTTCATGGATGAACAGGAGATTCTGTAAGTCTGTCTTTGGGAAATAAGATTTCACTCCATATTTGTTTATTATGAGGGTATCATATATTTTTTGAAGTTTGTGATATAGTTATTCTAATATTTTTGAACGTATTGTTTGATGTCTGCACATTGTGACAGAGGACATTCTGAAGAAATTTCAAGGGTTATTATTTTTACATAAAAATAAAAACAAACAGTATTTACCTTGTTAACATCAGTCATGTTTTCCAAGAGTGTCATACAGCTTCCTAACCTTTTTAAAAAGAACATTGAAGAATGCAACTTAAGTTCAGTTTTAGCAGTACAGGTAGACTGCATATCAAAATATCATGAAATAAAGGAGTACAGAGAATACATTTTAGAAATATTTGAAGATTCAAGAAGGCTTGAATGCATAATGGATCTATGCAATCCATTAATGACATGGGGAAGTACATAATTTAAATAGTGATGTATTTTTTAGATTACTATATGTAGGAATTTTGACAAATACAGTTTCTTACATCTGAAATATATATTGGGTATAAATAACTTAAATTTTTTTGGGCAAATATGAGGTGAGAATTAATGTAAAGCGTAAGATAATAGATTAAGGGAAGAATATCCCAGGCAGGCATAAACCAGAATATTTTTCACTGTATTATAATTTTGAATAAAACACCTCCTGCATAATTTTATTGATAAGAAACAGGAACTGAATTTTAAACTCAGTAGCACATCAGGCAAAGACTGATTTGATTTTGAAATGAGTAACAATGCTGCCATTTCACTTGGGCTGTGAATCAGGAAAATTATTTACCCAATCGTCGAGGATAGCTGCTTATCCTTTGTTGCCCATCTTGGTTGGGCAACTGATGCCGCATGCTGCAGTCAGTATTGTTTTGACCTTTACCAGACAAAAACTCCTGGTACAGTCAGCAATGCTTCACCATCCAGCTGATGCAGTCAAGGGGCACTTCACTGCTCAGCTTGCTTGGCCAAGGCTTAGCAGGACTTCTGAGATCATAGAGTAGGCCAAAAGAGACAGGCAGGGGCAGGATGCATCATCACAGGTATATAACTGAAAATTTTGTTGTAAAATCTTGCTGCAAACTTCACAGGATTTGGAACAGGTCCAGAAAGTAAATCATGGTGTGTAGTTATGATTGACCTTGATTAAAAGAGGAAAACAACTTTTACTGAAGTCTAGATGGAGCAAAATTTAGAAAAAGAAAGTTCATCGTGTTTATTGGGACTCAAGCAATCTAAAAATGCAAGATCTCACAAAATACCGGAACTATGTGCATTTTGAAATGTTACATTGTCAGTGGGTTTGCAAGAAAAAATAAAGTGCTGTTCATTGGCTTAGGTAATTTAAATGAAACAGGAAATGTGTCTTGGAAAACCTTTTTTTATAGCAGGATTTTTAAAAGGTGATGTTGAGTAAGTTTCCTGTGAGTTTTCTTGTTCTGGGGTTAAGATAAAAAGAGTAGTCTCACACTCTCTTGTGCTGTGTACCATGGAAAATGCTAACAATTCAGTTAATTACATGATGTATATTGCTGATATTTATTTGTAGGTGGACTAGCTAACATGTCACTTATAGGGAAAAGCTGGAAGGAACTTTTGGGATGTCTGGAAAACTTTAGGATAATCTGTTACGTTTGATACTTTTCAGTTACCTTGGTTATTTCTCCTCTAGAATGGTACTTGCGGCGTTGGGTTTTCTCTGCCCCGGTCCCGGGCAGCTGGGGGTGCCCGGCTGGCACGCTGCTTCTCGGTGAGACCGGGGCCGCTGTGTGTGCGGAGCTCTAGGGCTGAGCCTCCGCGTGGGTCTGCCGCGCTCATAGCCACACACTAAGGTGAGATAAAGGGTGAGAGAGAAGGCGCACTCTGCCCGCGTGGCTGAGAACTGTTTGTTTCCCACGTGGCTGCAGCGGTGGACAAAGCAGCTGTTCCCAGGTGCACACGCAGGCAAAATGGCAGCTGGGACACAGGGAGCATGGGGTTAAATAGGGGTGGGCAGACAGGGGTGGAAGCCCCCCTCGCCCAACGGGGACAGACGACAGGGGAGTGACGTGGACCATGGCAACCTATGGGAACATAACAGGGGTGTGTACAGCGTTCCAGGACAAATGGGAATGCAGAGGTGGGGTGATTGATACAGAGCTTTCTGTGGGGAAGCATGGAGTGGTTACTTGAATCAAGTAGAGTGCATTAGAGTAATAACCATGTAGTAGGTCAGCTGAGCTGCTGCCTTCTGTGGAAGAACTGCATTCCAGCCTATTCTGTTCCATGTTCTGGATGCAGAAAAAATAATTATTCTTGGTTGATTCTGCAAGTAGAGATACTGACTCTCTACAGCTTAAAACATTATATACTTTGTCATTGATATTCTATGTCTTTTCTTAGGACAAAGAAGGAGTAGAGGGTGTATCTGTGGGAGCCATTCTTTCTGACTACCAGAGAGTTCGAGTGGAAGATGTGTAAGAAAATACTAATCTTTTTCAGACTACACATTCTAGAGAGTACTCGTCTGTTTTCTAACACAAATTGAAAGCAGAGACTGCTGCCTGATTTCTCATGTTCTATGATTCCAAATGCATTCTACTCATTAATATAGGTATTTCTTTTTTTCTTTTATTTTTCTTCCTTTTTCCCCCTTGAAACCATGTGTTCATTAGTAAAAGTCTAGTAGAGAATATACCAGGGGTTTTGATTGCTCTTCAGATCTCTCTTCATCTGTTGAAAATAGATTTGGTATGAAAATAATTGAGTAGGTTCAGTTCTTTGATTTCAACAGGAAGCTCACTGAGTTCCAATGACTGCAGTGTTGTGGTCAAGTCCCTCTGTTTTTCACTAGTGTTTTGATATAGAGGAACATCCTGTGACTTTTTACCAGGAATTAGAAGAGAATCTCTCTGTGCATATCTTCCCTTAATTCCTTAAATCTAAAATTTGTTATTATTAATCAGGAGCTTCCATTTGTCATTCCTATTGTGCACAAAAGTCTATATAGATTGTGATTCTTTTAAGAGTCTTAAAAAAGAGTACTATGTAATGGTAGTTGTGTCTGTTATGTAGGCCAATATTTGATCTGAAAAAAGATTTTTACTGTATACGTCAGATGAAATGCAAAACCACCTTGTGTTAAAAATTAATTATAGTTTCATTAGTTCATTAATTATTTGTTGATGATGAAAGCAAGTATCTGGAATCCTTTATGAGCTGTAAGAACAGTGAAATTAATGCTATGCCAACTCAGCGCATGTCAGCAAGTTACGGAGCACATTTGTTTTCTTTACAGTTTACTTAGATAAACTGCAGTCAGAAGTATCTCCTTTTTCTTTTCCTTTATACTTCAACATTGTAATAATTGCCTCACATGTTAGTAGGATAAAAAAAGATCACTTTTGTTGATTGTGAGTTTTACGTCTTTACCACAGCTAAGAGATTGACAGGAAATCACAGTATTTCAAACAGGCATTATGATTTCCGAGTTGTAAAGTAAAACACTTTACATTGATCTGTAGATTTAGCCCTTACAATAAGGTTGTTTCATATGAGCCATCCCAATTAATTCAGCTAATTTTTTTAGCTGAAGTCAGGCACGTAAGTAACTACTTTACATTCAGAGCTGCTAAATAGTTCTATTACAAAACTTAGTGCTCTGTTAAAGCATATCAAAGTAATAAGAAAGTCAGATTATATGGGTGCTAACTATACATTTACATGTCAACATTCAACCTACATTTAACTATATAGTCTTCACAATCATACTAGTGGGTCTATCTGACATAGGGAGGAATGCCCATATATGTGAGAAAGACCATGTATTAGGAAAAACATGATAATTGACAAACAAATGTAAATCTTAAGGGCTCTGACTTAGTCCCATAGTTAAATATTTAAGTTGTTCAGAGACCTTACACATTTAATCACCACCTGATGGTCCTTGACAATTTACAGAAACATTACCTATCAATAATGCAAATTAGTGATTCTCTAATGAGATAAACAATCAAAGGCTGTGTATCAAATGCTGTCTATATATGATATGTATCAAAACAAATAATTAACTTTACAGTAGCAAGTTGTTAATTTGTATCACAAGCTGTATATATTTTCCTGAATGATTCTTTTCCTTGGTTGTTGATCCAAATCACAGCAACAAATTCAGTATATTGTACAAGTGACATGTGCCACATTTATCACAGAGCAGTAACTTTGTCCTTAGCTGTGTGCACAAAAGTGATGACTTCCTAAGGTGCTAATTGCTTTGTGTCCCAAAAGGTTTAGGAACACATTTTGTTATGGTTTTACTTACAGTCCCGTGCAGATCTCCTTACCTCAGTGAGTTGCATCTTATGTAGATGAATCATAGTCAGAACAAGTTTATTTCTTTTTTAAAAAATTTATATTAGACTTAATGTTTATAATGAAATATGTGAATAGTAAAGTGTTGTAATTGAAATTGTAGAAGAAAAATTATTTCAGGATAGGAAAATAAATAAATTTTCATTAATTTTACATTAATAATACCGTTTAAAAGCATTTTACTTGGCTTTATCCATTTTTTTCTTTGTTTTTAAGGTGCAGAAGGCTTAATCTTCAGCCTTTAGCTTACCTCTGGCATTGGAACCAGGAAATACTGCTTAAAGAAATGATATCATCTAACGTTCAAGCCATAATCATAAAAGTGGCAGCTTTTGGTATGTATTCAGATTCTGAGCAATATTGTCTACTGAAATGTCCCATGGAAAAACCCACAACATAACAGAGGAACTTTTGTTGTTTTCGGATGTTTTTGGATGTGAAATGTTAATATCAAGAAAATTATAAAAAATGGCTCAATACCAGTCATGATGTCTGAATAATTCATTTAACAATATATAATTCATTCTTAAAGGAAATGTGGAAAAGCTGGATAGCAGTTCTTCATAACACAGTCATTAATTTCCTCTCATATTTTTTTTGTTCTGGTTTGGTTTTGATTTGCAGTAAAAATGGATGTATAATTCAGAAGTTTACAGTATTTTCATTTATAGATGATACAGGCTTGTGACTAGACAACATTACAAAGCAGCCGTGGAAGTTTTAATAGAAATACATGATGTTAATATCAAACAAGATATAATTATGATGCCAAAATATTTTGTGTAACAGCAGACTTGGAGTTGGTAAACCATAAGAGCAAACAGAAATAATTCATTATTGCCTGTAAAATTTTTTTTATATTTAAAATTTAGTTGCTTAGCATACCAGAAAATCAATGTCTTTTCATTATCAGCTATATAAAATGAAGTTATAAAACTTGAAGCAAATCAATATGAAAGTTAACCTGTCTGTTTATTGCTTGAATGTAAAGGTAAGGTCAAATGAAGTTTTACAAGAAGGCTTATGGAATGATGTATTCTAAAAACCTAAGGAGCACATGAGAAACATGTTAATAATACAATATATTCATTTCAGGCCCCCATGCAGTTTTCTGTTTCAGAGTAGCCAATGAGTTTTTAAGCATAAAATGTGACCAAAGGACCTTTTCTTTTAGGGTTGATTATAAACTTATGGTCCTCTGTAGCAATCAGTGGTTTGTATCATACAAGTGGCATCAGTAGTTAAAGATGCATATTTGGAAAATAGTGTTGCATAATCTTTCATTAGAAGTCCAGTGTCTGGTTTACCTGGGCAAGTTTCCCATCAAATACCTAATCTCTCTCTGAGAGTGCTTTATGTATAATAAAGTAATTTCTCCTTCATTATTAACCAACATATGAATTATAATCCCTTTAGGCTGGATGGATGAAATTAATTATTAAAAATTAATTCTTTTTTAAAAATTTATTTATTTCTTCCTCTTTATCTGGTATAGTTTCTAAGTAGTTTTTACATTGTCACTGTGATGGTCTTGCTCTGTTGTTCTGTAGGATGTGCTAGGGCTGAGTGGAAGATTAGAATGATTAGAAATACCACATGCCCTCATTCATTTACAGGTAACAAGTAATGTAATATATTAGCATTTTCCTGAATTTTGGGAGGTCAGTTACAAATATATTGGAATTGAATACCATGTTTTCTACTACAAAACACTTGGTATTAAATTGGGGAAAAAAAATTCTAAAATAATTGTTTTCTGGCCATGTAAAGTATATTCATATATTTATATTATATTTCCATAAAATAGAATGTGTTCATTGCTTAAGCTGGCATGAAGAAACGAGTAAAGTCCACAAAACATATGTAACATGTTTTATCACATCAGAATTATTTTTTAAAGAAAATATATGATTTAAAAAATAGATAAAACTGTTGCCCAAATAGACACCATTGATGACCTGTCATGCCTGCAGCAAGATAAGCTTGTCTTTTGTATTCTACAGTCTTAAAAAAACTTAGAATGCACTGGTTAGTGCACAAAGAGTGCTTTGTGGGCTATTCATTGGAAGAGCAAATACCATAAATACTTGTAGATAGCAATTAGATAGAAAATCACTCCAAGTTATTTTTTCCTTTTTATTTTTTTGGCTACAGGTAAAAGAAAGATCTTATCAGAGTCAATTTCTCACCTGCCTCAGGCAGACGTAATTAGATGTAAGCAAATTTAATGGAGCTTTTATGCTCTGGGGCCATTCTGTAATGCTTTAATAATTGCATGCCTTATTAAAGTGGATTTAAGGTATGAAGGCTGTTTAACATATCAAGTGGCAAAGAAGATAAGATACAGTTTAACTTTTTGCCTTTTAGATTAATAATCAAAGCTAAACTGCAATGAAAATATTTAAAATAACAGATTTAAGAGTCTGAAGGGTAATGCATTAGGTGATGCATTGTACAGTTGTTAATGCAAAAAGCAAATCTGTAACCTGAGCTTGACATTCATGGGCGCTGGCATACTTGTACACCCACCTTGTCCTGTTTTCCATTAACTCAGTGCTGGTATTGACAGGGTAAAAGCCTGGCATTTTATGTAGAAAACACGTATTTATTCAAGTAAATGAGCATTAGTTTAGTACATTTCCCAGAATCTACCATTACAAATTAATACCATAAACCTTGCCAGTGGCAAGAGTTTTCTATCTCAGAGTAGTGTAATTTTCCAGATGGGATGCCAATTGCTCTCACTTATATGCAAAAAAAGTATTGTTAGCAACCTTTTTCACATGCCTTCTGTTGATCTATAAGTAGATCAGCTTTCTTTCCTTTAGAGTGTATTTCAAAAGCTTGAATGATGAGAGAAAAACATTCCATGATTTAGCAGCAAACTTGAGCTCTACACATATGTATAAAAGGTACTTCTGAATATTTATCTTCAGTGCCATTTTCTTGCTGCTAAAGATCCCTATATGATACTTCATACTTTTATCTTTAAAATATACCCCTCTTCAGTGGAAATCCAGAAATTCAGAAATAGGTTACTCAGTATCAGCTAAAATTGAAGCTATTACTGATTGGTTTTAACATGTATGTGCCTGAAATTCCAGTAATATCCATTGCTCATGTGACACATGTAGCACTGTGTAATAGAACAATTGTGTAACTATTGTAACACAATAAGAAGATGCATTTTTGATCTCCTTCCTTTTTGGTTGTGTTTTCCAGATTAACTAATACTAATTAACTTGCAGAATATGCATATAACAGATTCAACTTTAACTTTATATACTTGGTAACTTTATAAACTTATAAACTTGGTAACTTTATATACTGGTCTTAACTGTGCCTCATTCTAAAGCAAATTGTTTCCACTGCAGTACAAGGTGTAATACATATGTATAAGTGAGGGAAGGAGGAGTGTTACATTTGGGAAGAATTTTTGAGTTTCATACAATATGATTCTTAGGTAAAACTTGATGTTCAAGTTTATTTACTTTCAGTTTACTTACATAATTATCTATACCTAAATCTTGTTAAGTATTAACACTAAAACTTAAGCACCTCTATACTTTTTAAGATATGATAAACTTGAAGTTGATTTTATGTCATGCAGTTAAAGTAGTTTTTTCCAGAATTTTTCTAGATTTTCTTGAAGTTTCAAAAGTAGCATTTATACTGAGTAAATTTTCCAAGTGTACACTGTTGCCTTGCGAATGCAGGATTGTGTGGAATTGCTTCTTCAATGTTTCAGTCAAATTAGAATATAAACTCAAATTCCTGTCTTTTAGGGGATTAATATGCATTTATTCTCTTTATACATTACAGTTTCTTCCCAGTTTGGTTATAGTAAACTAATCCTTAATTATTTAATTTAATACCTGAAAAAACCCGCATTGTTATTATGTAGTCAGATAATTGAAACATTAATTTGAAAAAGAAAAACTCTGATTAAATGATTAAATTATGTTTCTAACTTCTAGCTGCTCTTTGGACCACAGGAAAGAAATGATACCGTAGCGCTGTTCAACTGTTGAACAATAATAAAAGCTGAAATTTTGTATCAGGGCTGATCAGTCTGCATATGAAGTGGAGCTCTTTCATTTCATGGCTACATTCTTTACCATGTAGGTACAGCTGCTGTGAGTGCCTATAGACATTCTACATTCTCAGCCATGGGTAGAGTTGAAATCACAGGGTCTGTGGAAACCTCAATTTTGAAGTGGTGTGGGCCTTAGTTACTTATGCAGGCTATTTCCCAATGGAGTAATGAGTCCTTAGGGAGCCAGTGACATCTCCTGTCAGTCAGGAAATCCCAAGTTCCTTCACTAAAATAAGCTGTCTGTGGTAAGTATATTTAACATGAACCTGTGGTGTGAGAAGATATTGATGCTTGCTTCCCATGGTCTAGAAAAATGGTAAACTGCTACTCATAGAATCCACTATCCTGATAGTTGCGGGATGTGTATGTTTTTGTATATGAGTTTTAAATTGAAAATGAGACAATACTGCTTCTTAGTATAATGAATCTATTATTTAAACCCAGGTGACACCTAGGTGTCTGTGTTGCTATTTATTTCACAGAATCACAGAATAATGAGGTTGGAAGAGACATCTGAGATCATCAAGTCCAACCTATGCCCAGTGTCATGTCCAGTCTTTTTTTAAACACATCCAGAGATGGTGATTCTACTACCTCCCTGGGAAGACAATTACAGTATTTTATTATTCTTTTGGTGAAAATTTTTTTCCTAATATCCAACCTTTACCTTCCCTGGCGTAGCTTGAGACTGCATCCTCTGGTTCTGTCAGTTACTGCCTGGTGAAAGAGACCGAACCCCACCTGTCTACAACCTCCCTTCAGAAAGTTGTAAAGAGCAATAAGGTCTCCTCTAAGCCTTCTCTTCTCCAGGCTAAACAACCCCATCTCCTTCAAACGTTGCTCATAGGGCTTGTATTTGAAGCCCCTCACCAGCCTTGTTGCCCTCCTCTGGGCGTGCTCAAGCATCTCAATGTCCTTCCTAAACTGAGGGGCCCAGAACTGGACACAGCACTCAAGATGCAGTCTCACCAGCGCCAAGTACAGGGGAAGAATGACCTCCCTGCTCCTGCTGGTCACACAATTCCTAATGCAGGCCACGATGCCATTGGCTTTCTTGGCCACCAAGGCACACTGCTGGCTCATATTCAACTGGCTGTTGACCAGCACCCCCAGGTCCCTTTCCGCCTGAACACTGTCCAGCCACACTGTCCCCAGCTTGTAACGTTGTAGGGCATTTTGTGGCCAAAATGTAGAACTCGGCACTTAGACTTATTAAACTTCATGCTGTTGGACTCTGCCCATCCATCCAACTGATCTAAGTCTCTCTACAAAGCCCTCTTTCCATTCAACAGATCAACACAAGCTCTCAGCTTAGTGTCATCTGCAAATTTACTAATGAAGGACTCGATGACCTCATCCATGTTGTCTATAAAAATATTAAATAGAACTGGTCCCAGTACAGACCCCTGAGCGACACCAGTGGTGACTGGCCACCAGCTGGATGCAACCTCTGTATGCCTCTGGTGTACAGAAGTGAAATCCTGACTGACTGAAATTGATAGCCATACTCATATTAGTTTTCACAGAGGTAAGATTTACATGTAAAGAGCTGCATTAAAAAAGACCTAGCACCTCAAAGTTCCTGGTTAAGCTCTGAAGGACAGCTAAACTGATCTAATAGTAAGTTGCTGCCAAAAGGCGGCATTTCCATCCCACTTCTAGCTGACTCATCCAAACCACAAGTCTGTGCTTGCTTTTGCCCCTGTAAAGGCTCCAGTGTTTTTATGGCTGCATATAGGTGATCCAGCAGGATCTGCTTTTTTCTGGACACAGGGAACTTGCTCTGTAGAAACCATGGCTGCATGGAGGTTTGAGCTCTCTCTTTCAATAGAAAGGTTATTAGAAATTGGTTTGGCTGCAATGGCAGATCATATCCTGAAGTAAAATTGTTGGTTGTGAGTTTTGTCTGAGCACATCATCTGTGTAATGGAGAGGAACAGTGTTCTTTGAAAATGTGTTTTTAGTACTGAGCAATTTTAAAGTAATTTTGAGGAAATTGAAGGACCTTGTCATCACAGGGGAAGATACTTACTTCCTCCAAATATTTTTTAAAAATTCTCAGACCATTCACAAACATAACAACAGGAATTGAATAACGCTTTGTTATTAAATCAATATGAGATCCCAGTTGCTTTCTTATATATTGTACAGTAAGGACTGTTTACTTGCTTATTGCTCAGTAAATGAAACATTTACATTATTCTTAGCTAGTTCAGCTTATTTACAGGTGATCATTCCATTGCTTTCTTCCTTGTGCTGCTACCAGACACCAGAGCTGTAGTAGAATCTATGACAGTCTTCACAACATTTGCTCTTGAGAACATTCTGTTTTATAATATGAAAAACACTTAGAATCATAGAACCATTAAGGTTGGAAAAGAACTCTAAGGGTCATCATGTCCCACCTTCAATAACACTATAGCCACTAAATCATATCTCAAAATGCCACATCAAGTTGTAAACACTTTACTTGTTTTTTGAACACTTATTCTCTTTATCTTAATTTGAAGTAAAAGATAAAATGACTGATAATATTTTTCAAGTTCTGTCAAATTTTAATGCTTGTCTATTCTGATAGTGATAATGTATTCTAAAACTAGCATTAAACTTTTATTAGAAAAATTATCCTTGTGTAGTGTTGAAGTATTATCTTGTTTAGAAATATGATCACTTTTAATTAAATTTTATTTTTAATGTTTTTTCAGATTATAAATTTGATAAATTACCTCTGTTGTGGTTTGGGAAAGATGTTCTTATTAGCCTTTTCCCTCTTTGAAATCTTGTTTTCTAACTAGCATATAGTGCTGTCACTGAATTTTCAAACAAATCTTCTGAAACTTAGTTGGCCCTTTAGAGTTTAAGTGCATTTGACATTTTTTCTCTAGGCTTGTTCCCTAATATATTTGTCTACCATCCCATTTATCTCCATAATTCATGTTATTTATGATTAAAAAAATAAAAAGATACAACACCTGTTTGTTCACTAGGCATTGCATGAAAAGGCATGGAAACACTTATAAAAACAGAGAGCCATTTTATCTCAGGCCATTTTTTTCTCCTGGCAGAAAAGTTTCACACAGAAAAAAATCAGCACAGATAAATGGAAATTGTATGCAAGACTGAAAGTCAAAAAAAATTAGCTTGGTATTTAAGATGTGATGCAAAAGAGATGAGTAAGAGAAAAGAGAACTAGGAATGGACTTAAAGTAAAGTAGAAGTTTTATTCATAGTTGAAAATTTAGGAAAATCAGATGAGAAAATAATCTTTGCATTTAGAACAGTACTTGCCTTGATGCTTGTATATGAATGACAGATACTTTGTTATCAGTGTAAGATGAGGTTTTGGAAAGAGATTTTAGTGCATATATAAAGTATAAAGAAATGTTTGAAAATAAAGTGTGTTACAGAAAAGGAAGAAATGAGATTTTGCATAGGTCAGTTTAGAAAAAATTTAGAGAAAAATAAGATTCCTTCTTCGCTACCTCTGAGCCTGTACACTGGAAAATAGGAAGGATGTTGTCATAACAGAAAACAGGAGTTAGAAAGAAGAGTAAGGGAATATGCCTGAAAACAGAAAAGTACTTGAAAGCTGACATTATTGAGTGCTGTTAAGGAGATGTCACAGACAAAGTAGGAGAGCGATGGCTTAAGAATGGAAAGATCGCTTTACAGTTTGAGGAGATCACATCATCTAAAGGAAAATTTAAATGGAAGAAGCAGGTTAAGAGCTCACTATTAGGCATTTAAAGTGAAACAGGAAAGGAAGTATGGGTTATAGTGAAAAAGACAGAAGAATAATTAGAACATGGAGCTGAAAATTGTGGACGAGAGCTTAGTAAGAGATGTCAAAATCAGAAATAATTTTAACAATATGAAGATACAGAGGTACAAGTGGTATATTTTTGATACTAGAATATATACTTGCTGCTCTTTAATGTTTGATACAATTTAAGTTTCAGATGCCCGTTTACTTTACAGACTTATGTGCTGAAACAGGACATAAACTCAAACCTTTAAAGACATATCTGTGTAGTTAGAGCCATAGATGTTGGCTTTTCAGGTCACTATGAGTTGAAGTTTTGCAGGACTTCTTGTCCTAGTCTGATCCTTTATTTCTGCTCTGGCATTTTACCCTTTTGCAGCAGATCTACTGATCTTTGCTGTCAGAAACCTCTTTTGAACAATCCTCTTGGGGACTGTGAATTTTTTAAAAGTTTATAACTTGTCTGCATAGGGACGGATTTAATGAAAATGACACAAATTTTACCACTTGCGCCACACCTCTTTCTCTTCCATAGAATGAAATTTCAATTATTTTCTACAAAGCTTACTAGAATTAGAACTGTTCAAACTATGAAATACAAGAATTCTTTAACAGGGAAAAAACAGCACATACCTTTTTATTAACACACATTTGTATTCATGTGGTGCTAGATCAGATGAACAATTTGAATTAAATAGATTAATAAACAAACAATGCTCTTAAGGTATTCTACTCAAAAAAAATATATTAGGAAATCTGTACATATATGACTGTATGAACCGAAACTTTAATAACTTTGGATTTAAGTTTTTTAGGTCTATTAAAAGTCCTGAGAAGAAGTTGACTCAGTCATTACTTTTAATGAGATGAACTATTTGCTGCATTTGATTAAAAGTAGTTTAATGCTATTTTTCAGCAATTATACAATTCTTCTGCAATCTTTTTCAAACTACCAACATTTTAGAGAAGAACCTTCTGAAATTCTACAAGGGCAAATACTGGGTCCTGTACCAGGGGAGGAATAATTCCATGTGCCACCATAGACTGAAGGCTGACCTGCTGGAAAGCAGCTCTGTGGAGAAGAACCTGGGGGTCCTGGTGGACAACAAACTGTCCATCAGCCAGCAGTGTGTCCTTGTGGGCAAGAAGGTCTATGCTGTCCTGGGATGCATTGGGAAAAGCTTTGGCAGCAGGTTGACAAAGGGGATCCTGTCATTTTGCTCAGCCTTGCTGAGGCCTGACATGGAGTGCTGTGTCCAGTTCTGGGCTCCTCAAGGCAAGAGAGACATGGAGCTACTGGAGCAGGTCCAGTGGAAGTTGGCAAAGATGATTAAGGAACATCTCTCTTATGAGGAAAGGCTGAGGGAGCTGGGTCTGTTCAGCCTCAAGAAGAGATGATTGAGATGAATAACTCAGTATATGTGTCTGAAGTGGGGGAAGAAAGAGAATGGATCGAGGCTCTCCTCAGTAGTACTGAGCAATAGGACAGGAGACAATGGGCAGAAACCGAGTCACAGAGAGTTCCACCTGAACATGAGAAAGAGCTTCTTTACTGTGTAAGTGACCAAGCACTGAAACAGATTGTCCAGAGAGATTGTGAAGTCGCTCTCACTTGAGATATTCAAAAGCAATCTGGACACAAACCTGTGCCACGTGCTCTAGGATGACCCTGCTTGAGCAGGGAGGTTGGAGCAGTGATGCACTGTGGTCACTTCCAACCTCACACATTCTGTGATTCTGTGATTTTGTAAAAGAATCCGATTGGAAATACTGCCTTGTTATCTGATAAAACAGTACAAAATTTCTTCAAAGATTTTTTGAGGATTCTGTTCTTGAAATGACAGAGCTAAATTGCTTAGAATCCTAGATTTAACTAGAACACAAACATCTTTGATGTTTAAAAAAAACCACAAGAGATTAGAGATAATATTACTTTGATAAAAAGTTATAAATCCTTTTACCTCTCAGAATTCTAAAATTTTATGACATCATACTAACCTGGTTTAGAACATACTTGAAGAATATTCAAGAAGGAAGATGAACTGAGATCCCAATTAAACTGCACTGAAACGTATGCTAGAACCACTTTGGGATTAATGTCTTTTAAAATTTTCACTTAGTATCACTTAGCTTGAAAAAAGTTACTATATCTACAGTATGTCTACAGGTTCTATCCCCGTACAATTGCCACACTGGATAAATTATCACATACCAGAAAAAGAGAAGGAAAAAAAAAGAAGAAGAAAAAGAGCAAGGGGAAAAGAGCAGTAGATGCATAATCAAGTCACATGAATTTTCCTCTTTCGTACAATAAATCAGAAGTATATTCATCTCAAATCTTTTAAATGTGCAGTAATACGAAGTATTTATTACACTTTTCATTAATTTTATACAAAAATTAAGCCGTTTTTACAATTTTTTTTTGAAAAGGAAATCCAAGGAATCCATCCAGTTCACCATTGTTAACACAGCCTTTCATGTGTGAAAGTTTTGAGGAAGTTAAGAATGAATCTGTCAAGTTATGCTACCAGATGAAAAGTTCACTTCCCAGCTCTTCATAGAAATGAAAGCTAAATATGACACCAGGAATAGTTTACCTCAAGGCAACTTAAGATATAGATTTACAATTCAAGAATATCTGTGTGGCATGTGCACTTCTAGTTGGTGAAGGTTATAACACATTCCTGCACTCCTACATAGTAAGCCTATGTTACCAGCTAATGCTGTTGTGTACAGGCTTTTCCTATGTTATTAGAATCATTCTCCTGTATTCTGTACTGTGTAAAGAATAATGCCTTGCCCTCCTTTTGAAAACCACTGATTTCGTATTGTTAACTTAGGGGGAAAAAAAAGACACGGTTAAAATAGAGGAATTTACCTTCAAAAATAAGTCCTGTTTTCTCTGTTCCAGTTTTAGATGGGGGTTGCTTTATCCTTTATACTTTTCTGCTTTCTATATGTATTTCTTTATCTTACAGGTCCTATCATCTAATTGTTAACCCTGTTTTCTTTATGATAAAAAGATTGAGAAGAAACTAATTTTGGTTCCAGAAAACCAAAGTTTTTCATTGCCTCTTTTCTTATTCAAAATTCTAAATAATTCTACTCTTGGTGAGCAGCTGATTAGGATATCTCCAAAAACTTTGTTGCAGATTATACAGCCCTACATCATCAGAAGTCTTAGTCACTTTACATTCATAGTGGTGGGGGTTGCTACTCTTCTCAATGCTACTTCTCAAGAAGTCAGGGAAAAAAGGAAATTTCATGTTCCTGTAACTTTAAAATAGGTGGGTTTTTTCCCTCCAAAAGCTTATCCCAATCCTATGAACATGATATTTTAAGAAGATGATAATACCACTTTTGGAGATTTTTTTAACCTTATTTTAGGGAAGAAGTCACTGATTAACAAGTTAAAGTTTTTGAATTGTTGCGTTGATTAGTCAGGAAAGGCTGGAGTTTTTTCCCCTCTACATTATCAACATATAATGGTTAATTCATACTTAATTGATGTGTGTGTGGTGGTGATTCTTTTACAATGTGTCCATATATTATGGGTTAGTTTGGTTCAATGTCACTTTCAGAAGAGCTTTATATGCCAACATTTCTTAAAACTGGTAATTTTGATTTATTTTTATTTATTTGAAATTTTACATAAAGTGAAAATAGAATTTTTTATTTTAAAATACTTTCTTAAGAATCCAGACAATTTTAAAATTCTTAACATGTATCAAACATGTTCTTTTTAGTCAGATAAGGCTTTAGAATATGGATTTTTTTTAGCTGAATGTAATGCCATGAAAATGTAACTTGGATTTCTAATGGTCTTGATAAATGCGAGTAATATCAGGTAGTTGTCCCTCAGGTGAGGGCTTCATGCTACACTAATACATATGTACAAAGTAAACCATTTAAAATATGTTTCCTTTGCATAACTCAGAAGTAGTGAAATGCCTTTCAGTAATGTTCTTTTTTTCACCACAGAACAATGCCATTAATTTCTGCTCCAATCTCTTGACATTGCTGCAGTTCTCTACACTTGTCTTGTGGCTGTGCATAAGAGCATTCTGCAACCATTGTTAATATCTGCAGGAAGGAGTTCTGCTCCTGTCAGTGGATTTATCAGGAATTACAGATGGAGTAGAAATTAGTTTGAAGTGATTATACCATTTGTGCTGTCGCTTACTGATTTAGAGTCAAGCTAGACTACAAAACTGGAATTGAAAGCACAATTCTTTTTATTGAACACTGTCAAAAACAGCATTATCAAATTTTTTGAGATGTTTCTGTTATCATATACTAGTCTATCTCAGAGAAATAAAGCCCCACTTGCTCTCTTGGCAGCGCATAATAAGTTGATGGATGTAGTTCAGTTGGGGAGTTAAAAATGCATTGAAAATAATGGGCCATAACATTGTAGGGTTAACATTTATTCATAGATGATGCAATTAAATAAAACAGGCATTAACTTCAAGGTCAGTCAGGGAAGTAATAAAAGTGAATGTTTTAATTGAATTCTAATTGCCCCCCATTGGTACATGTAAGTTAAATAAAATAGATGTCAGTCCTGCAAATTATAGTTCCGTTCCTAATTAATTTTTTAATTCTACATAGAGTCATCCAGGCCCTGGACCTTGTTGTTGGTTTATCCATCCACTCAGTTCCATTGAGGATAAATTTGGAGGATGTGGTACTAAGAATTTACAATATGTTGTTCTTCTTGTTAGTCTAAGCCGTTTTAAGAATCTGAATCAGTAAAGAAAAGTGTACCAAATAGAAGTATAGATTTAAAAAAACCTATTTTGTAAGTATTGTTCCAAATACTTTATTATACTAATCGTAGCAACAGGCATACAGCTTCATCTATGCATGCATAGCAGTAGAGATTGGAGATGTGGATTACTGGTTCTGCAGATTGAAAGTTACCTTGGTTCCTGATGCCTTTAGCAGACAGTCTCTATTCACTCACAATATAAACCTTTTGGAAGCTGAAAGAAATACTATGTTTCAAAATAATTGCAAGCTGTCTAAAAATGGAATTCTGCTGAGAAACAGGAAGGGCACTTCACAGATTTTCATGTAGGTGTGGGATATCACTAAAGAGTTTACCCATAGTGTATACATAGGCAATTGATTTGTATTTCATAAACTATTTGTATCATAGTTTCTTTTAAATTACTGGTTTTCATTCATTACTGGACAGAAGATGTGTCCATATTACTGAAGAGAACCTTGTGAAAGAAATAATATGTCAGTGTGTCTGGTTGTGAAAACTTCTCTTCTCATATGTTTGTAATGTATCCCTTGGTTTAAATTTAGAGGAAATCAATCTTTTGTTATCAAGGAGAGAGAAGTTACTTATCTTAGCAATGTAATTATATTAAAGGAAGAATGTTAATGTAAATGTGGGAAATGGTACTGTAATGATCACTCTTTCATTTGCATCAAGAGAAATAGCTTGTTTGGCCTAATACCTATCCCATTATAATCAAGGACAAAATGCTAACCTGATGTAAGTTGGAAGAGATCACCAGAACTATTTGAACTATTTAAATTGAATTAATATATTTCAAAACTATTTCCACAAGAATAAATTATCACATATCTAGCACATACATTTTTAGTCTGTTAAAAGAAAAGCAATAAAACAATACAAAAAAAGAATAGAGGGTGGAAAAAGCCTCAGTCTTTTAAAACTTTAATTATTAAGCAGTTTTAAAAGCATTCCCCTACATGGTAAGGGAATTTTTAATGAGCTTTAATGAAATATTTAAAAACTTTCTTAGTGTTTTGAAATCTCATTCACTCTAATTTGTTTTAGTTTCACAGGAATTTAAATATACCAAGATCACAATTATAAAAATTAAGAGACATATTAGCTATTTTAACTCAGCAATGACTTTAAATAATAGTGTGCTGTACATTTATATAACAGCTTTCATCATCAACAATCTGAAGTGCTTTGCAAGGTACATATTTTAGAAATTGCTTCTGAATTGAGTAATTTTGGTTGCAGCTCTGTAATGATACCTATTACAGTATGAAGCAGGAGAGCAGGAAAAAATAGAGAAGTATTGTATCAGTACAAAAAGGACCCCAAACCACAATAACTAAGGGTAATAAAAAATGGGACAACTGAAAATTTCACAGTATTCCTTCAGTTTAGGGAGTTATAATTTTGTCTTTTTCTCATTTGTTTCATATGTAAGACCTTTTGACAACTTTGTATCAAATCCAACTAGCATATTTACTTGGCTGAAGATGTCAGCTTTTGAAACAGTTGTTCCTGGATTATTTTATCCCACTGCTCATTTTTGCCAGTTTCTTGGTTTATCCTGAGATGTGACCATTAAGTGCCATGAGCTGGCCAAAATTAGAAAGTCAAGAAATTTGAAACAGGAATACAGAGGAGCAAGTTGGAGCAGCTATCAAGTGTTAATAGGGCTTACTTTTTTACAAAGAAAAATAAATCAAAATGTAGGCATAATACAGAATATTTTGTGATGGATCTAAAGGTACAATGTTCAATATGTTCTGTAGGTCTGAGTTTTCTTTATATCTCCCTCCTTTTTAATCTTATATTTTATATGTGCATAAAACACACAAAGAATGGGATTTGGCAAAAGAACTTTTTATTATGAGCCTGTGTCCCTTCCAGTTGTAGGAAACATGAAAAAAATTAAATTGTATTTTAATTGCATAGGTATCTACAAAGGTAACTTCTGACTTAAGAGGTAGTATCCTTGTAGTATTTTTATTACCATGGACCTATGTGTTTACTTCACTTGTCAGTGAAATTTCTAAGGGATACAATAGCTTCTCCACTTGACCTGTAGTGAAATGGTAGCTAGCTTTGTTTTTCCATAAACCTGGAAAATATTTGCCCAAAGATTAGGGAAAATTCTGACTCAGTGTATTTTCTTTAGGATAGTAATTATTTTAGATGATGTGGAGTTTCTAAGAGAGATGTGGTATATTTTAAAAAGAAAAAAAGAAATAAACATTTCTTGATGTCATAAGAGTACTTAATAACAAATATTTTTACATTTTTTGGGTTTTTTTTTCAGGCTTAGATCCAGATAAGCATCTAGGAAAAACTCTAGGTGAAATGGAGCCTGTTCTTCTGGAGGTGAGTATAACTCAAAGGATATTCATATTGTTAAACATGCAGTTAAAAAGAAACACAGGCAGAAATTCAGTAAAGTTACCTTAATAAAAATTATTTACTTTCACAAATTGGGTGTTAACCCAAAGCTTAGCTTTGTACACAAAATATAAGCCTTTGCTAAGCACTTTCCATATCAAAAAACATTATTTCTTGATATAATTCACAAATGGTGTCACCATCTTTAAAACAAGCTAAAGGCATGAAAACTCAGTGTTGCAGGAACACTAACTGGTATATCAATATAATACAGCTAAATAATTGTACATTAGAGACTTTCACAGCAAGAAATAGTAGTGGCAAAATCATAGGTGATACAAAACTTCCCCGAAGATTCCTATTTGCAGGTTTCCTGCTGTTTATACAATCAGACTGCATACAGTGGGGCCTTTAAAAATGAAATAAGAGGTATATTCTTGAGGATGTGTTTAATTCTGTGAAAAGGACTGTGTGTCGTCATACTAGGATAATGCTTCTTGGCAGAGCGAGTAGATTTATTTAAAGAAAAATCATTCAGCTAGGGAAAAGAAAAAACACCAGATTTTGTACTTGAGGTTTCTTTGAGTTTGATGTAGAAGCATCAAACATCAAGCTAAGTAAATTTTAAGAATAACAGTTCTGAAATTATGTTTTCATGTATTGTCTGTGACAATGCCAGTTTACCACAATTCCTTGTCCTTGAGCCTGTTAGATACCCACAATGATTGCATGTCTCTTAAAATTGTCTTGATGTAGCTTTCAGTGTAGGTTGTCTAAATGTACACAAAGTGATGTCCTAAAAATATTTTTCATTATTAATCTGGGTAGTTACTGGTCAGCCTGGCTTTGTAAGTAGTTTGTTTTAGAACACTTAAGGGTATGGCAAACTTGCAGAAGAGAAAGAAAAAGTAACCATAACTTTAAAAAGCTCTTTTGCTACCGAAAGATAGAGTTACATAGCAATTATATCTTATGTTTCACTCAATTTTTTTATTTATTTACATGGAGAGAAGAAGATAGGTAATTGCTGCTTGAGAAATCTAGAAAGGAACAATTAAGGTACATAACATTCAAATAACCTTACCTGAAGACATGGTGCTGGTCTGTTCTTAACTTGAGGTTTGTTGCTTCAGACCTGGAGAATCTGCCCAGAAATCTTCCCCTCCTCCTTCCTGGCCCTCTGCTATGTAAAGTAGCTGGTATACAATCCCATTCATTATCTTTTTTTGGAAGTCTTGTTTCACTCATTTCTTAAAACAATCTCAACATTCTGCATTCACAGAAAGCTTCTGTAATCAAAATTCAGGTTGCAGCCTCAGTGGGGTTACAGCTACTCACCTCAGTTGAATCAATCCTGATTTCTTTAAAACTGTAGCAGCAAGTATTGCAATTTTAATTGGGCTAATAAGAAGTATTATTCTGCATTTGATTTCACCATCATTCATTTTTAAAAGAAAATAATAAACTATGAAATCCAAAAGTACCTGGTATTTTTTATGAATTGCATATATTCACCATCATGTTTGATGTCTTAATTAAAGTGATTCTTACTTACTCGGTTTCACTGAAATTATTACTATCATGGTTTAACATTTCTCAAAACCCACATTTGATGATTTTATCTTTTATTGATACAACAGTAAACAAAGCAATGACTGGCTAAAGTGTACAAATAGGGCATTCTGACACTGCTTGCAGTGTTTGTCAGACCATTGTAGAGAAGACTACACAACTGGTTATTTGTTCATTTGACTGTTGCTTGTGCGTATGTATGCTATGAAAGTCAAAGCCATTACAAATACTTTTTTTAACTGGATACTTAGTTGGCTTAAGGCCTTATAAAACAAAATCATTAACTATAAACTGAAGAAAAATACTTTCAATGTGAAAAATACTCTTTTGCAAACCAGTGAAGTTTTCAGCATCAGAAGTTCTGTGAAAACAAGGAGTTCACAGTTTCCAGTAAGGAAGAGAGATAAAATTTAATATTCTGAACATACCATATAAAACACCATAATGCAAATATCCAAAACTGCCATGGCTTTATATCCCCGTGATCTTTGATTTGTACTCTATTATCTAACCAATAATTTCAAATTTTACAGTAAATTTGTTTTTCTTGTTGGAGTTTTTTGCTAATAGAGTTTCTTCCTGTTCTTTGGGATTGTGTTTTGAGTTCAGTGTTGACATCTGATGTTATTTTACCATAGTTGTTTATTCAGCTAAGTGCAGGGTATTTCATTGCAGCATTTTTCCTAGTGTGATTTGCAAGTTTGTGAAAATTTTTACAGTTCTGTTTGGAATTAATAAAGTAATGTTCTCTATGTTCTTCAGTTCTGTTGAAAATCACTTTATATCTGAATAATTTCAGTGCCCAGAAAAATGCCAATGTCTTTGATAAAGAGCCACAAAATGTCATATATGTTGAGTAATTTGGGACTTGTAGGGAGTATATTTTACTTTTATCATGTACTCACAAAGTTCAACTTCTCTGGTACTACAGATGTGGAAAGAGAACTCACTCACTTCTTACTCTTTTTGTTTTGTTTTTTGGGTTTTTTTTTATACTAAACATTTACCTTAAGGAACAGTCAATGAGACCAAAATTAACTTCTATTACCATAATGCATCTGTTAGAATTTGTCTTTTGGATATATAAGAAATAAGCATGAACTAGCCATTCTTTTAGCAAAAAATCTCTGGTTGAGGCATTATAAGAGTGTTGCAGAAAGGAAAGTTTTTGAATTATTTCTTTTTTCTAATTGGTAGGTCTTTAATTAGTTTTTGAGGAGTGGATAATTGCTAAATTATTAAATTACTTTCATGTCCCAATGTTTCCTCTGTAACAGGAGTCTCAGCTTTTTACAGAAAAGAATTTTCTGTCAACTTATGTCTCAGGTTGTGATCCCACTCTCTTTTGAACTTGTTAATAGAATGGCAAGTGGACATTAAGGTTATATTTGTCTGTAATTTTATCTCTGCCAATAGGCAATAGGAAAATGTTTATTTGTACACTTGCCTCAAAAGTTGATGAGAACATCTTGATGTACAGAGCATTTCTGCAAATATGAGAGTTTATTACGTCCTACAATTTCTGAAAGGGAACAAAGGAAAAAGGAAGCACTTGAATTCAAATATTCAAATAATTCACTTGAATTCAAATAATCTTTGATTATGAAAGTTAAAGAAGGAAGCTTAAAGCCTTGTGTTTCATTCTCAAGGTAGGAAGAGACTGTTCTTCAGGCAATGTTTGGACTGGTCATTTATATGTATCGCATTTATATGTGTATCCTGTATCGTATTGTGTACTTAAGATAAACTTTGTGCAGTCTGGAAGATGGTTTCATCATAGATTTCTTTTGCAGTTTGAAGTGGACTTGCATTACTTGCAATTAGTTATGTTTGACTTAAAAATTTGCAGTTTTCTGGCTCATCTGTACTAGAAGGCAGATTTAGCAATCATAAAACTTAGAGTCTATGCTGTTCTGTTATTATTAATTTAGCATCCAATTTGCAAACTCAAATAAACGGTCTTCAAATAATGTTAATATTCTAAATTATTAACAGGCAAAATTCTCATGCCATTGATGACATTTAACAAATATTGCTGACTTTGTTAAATGAACGTTAAGGATCTGTTCTATGAGCTGCTAAATATCTTTTGTTCCTATCGACATTTGTGAGAACTGAAAACCCTTTAGCACCTTGTATAATTGGTGTCAAGAATGATGTTGAAGCCAGTGACATTGAAAATGAGAATTTCTCACAACAAAGATAGGAAATAGTCTCAGATCTTCTGAGTATTCCATGCAAATTGCCAATAATTATTCTAGACACTGTTTACAAGCAGAGCTACCAATTTTGAAAATGATTTGTAAACAGTCACTCCATGTATTCGCTGTGGAAAGATTACTGTTAGAAAGTTCTTTCCTGGTTTTCTCTCTTTCAATTTTTAATAGTTTTCTTTAGGGTTTTTTTTTTTTTGTTTGTTTGTTTGTTTGTTTGTTTGTTTTTTCAAATAAAGTAAGAATAAAAGGTTTTGACTAACTGTTTTGTAGGTTGTCCATTCTTGTTGCATCAACAGTAATTATTCCTGATGTATTTGTCCTATAGAAACCTTGTTGCCATTGTTGACAGATGGAGTTCTCTTTTATGTCAGGAGTGTAATTTTTTAATGAGCACTTGATTAAAGGTTCTCTTTTGCTCCTTTTATTTGAATGAAAATGTGAAAGGGAAAATTAAAAATAACTCTCATAACAAGATACTGAAAAAATGTTTCAATCATGCTTCGAAAGACATTTTGATTTTACAGCACCACACAACTAAATATTCACATAGAACATTACCAAGGTATTATTTTCTCAGAGCATTTTCCTTTTCTGCAAAAAAATGGCTGAAGGTGATTCAGGCCTTTGGTTTAAGTAACTGAAGTTATAAAAACTCTTGGAATTTTGTAAGTAAGAAGCTTTGAAAGAGAACTGTAAAGTAACAGGAACTACATTCAGCTTCAACAATAAAAATACAGTATCATTTAAATATATGTAATAGTCTTGCTACACAAATATTCTAGTAACTTTATGAAAATGTAATCTATGATGTATAAATATCCCAGTCTTATCTTTGCCTCAAAAGAAACAGTAGATTTGGAATTATCTTCTAGCCTTCAGACAGACTTTATCTAGCCCTCTTATGTTCTGGAGAACTGTACTTCTACTTTGACTGGAGAAGCATCATGGGTGGGCTTCTGTTCCTCTAAGGACAGGTATAAAGGGGTTAAATAAATATTCCCAAAAGTAACATCGGTGTTTGCAATGGAGTTAAGGACTGCAGTTCAAGTTCTTATGAGTCACTTAAAGCAGAATGTTAGTACTTGTTAAATGTTAAAAAACCTGGACAGGGCTTGGCTTATCTAGTTATATACTTAAGTGAGATATCCAGAGCTTCAGGAATATTCGTAAATATATGTTGATTTTAAAAGTATATTAAATACAATTTATAAATGAAACAACATGTTTCTCCTTAGATCTTGCTTTAGCTTTTTGTTTTTGACTTAGAAAATTCTCATTTGTTTTGTTAGATTTTTTTGAAAGAATATTTACCTAAATATAGAATACAGGTTCTGAATCTGTTGTAAAAAAATGTGTTCATAGTATACTTCTATGTGAAGTGCTACTTCTTGTGTTGACTCACAGTAAAAGTTTCTCCTCCAAGTGAAATACATATACTAAAGAAAGACAAGTATGGGAGTCTGAACAAGCTTTTGTGGCCACTGAGAAAGAAGAACTAGGAATCAATTTGTTAATATAAATATTACAGTGCCAGTTCTATTTAAAATGTAACACATCAGTAATTTTTAATCACTGTTAGAGGCATACAAAGAAATCAAGACCTGACTGTATGATGATTGGGTTTTTTCAGCCTTGTAATGCATAGTCGTTTAGAAAGTACATGTCATGGTTTAACCATGCATGTACTAGTATGCAACTACCAGTTGCATACTAATAGCAATAGTAGTATGTACTAGCAACTAGCATTTACTGGTTTTGACATTTTCATCAAAATATGTTTAATAAACTTCTTTAGTGTAATACTTAACATGTTTCAATTTCTCTTTTTTGATAGCTCTCTGAGAAATACGGAGTCCATGTTTGTGGAGAAGGAGGGGAATATGAAACATTCACTCTGGACTGCCCTCTGTTTAAGAAGAAAATAGTTGTGTAAGGAACAGTTTCTTCTACTTCCTTATATTAAAGCAATGGGAGCATCTTAAAATTTAGTTTGAGACAACTAGAGGTGGTAAGAGGTAACACATGGCATCTGCAGAAGTAAAACATGTTCTTTAAGTTCACAGACACTCATGTTGTTTAACACTGGCAAAGTCCTCTGGAAACCTAAATCAATACCTGACACGATGAGGCATTCATAGAGGGCTATAAACTTTTTAGACATTTGCACTTTCGTTTACTTGCTGATTATGGCCTGCAGTAAAACTGGTACCTATACACTGACACTTTTATCCTTTCATGAAGTGTGAATTGCCTGTAATATTTATCTTTCATTACAGCTAAATTTAATAAAGTGCCACTTCAGTAGCCTGTGGGTTCCATTAACTCTGTATGTGTGTGTGTCTAAGTTTAGTAGCTTAGAATGATAACAATAAACACTTTTCTTCAATTAGTAGAGGATATTTTAAATACAAACTTTGTATTAATCCATCTCAATTACACTGAATAGTTTATTCCTTTGACATTAATTGCTAAAATCTGTGTAGTGAGCTGTGGAAAATACTTGTGTCTTGTTTCTTATAAGTCTGTTAAGTAGCTAGGCCTGGTTACTTCAAGTAAAATATTTGGACTGCTGTTCTTTTTCTGAAGCAAGTAAACAGACCAGTAATTATGTATTGGTGATTGATTCTCAGTCATCTTAGTGCAGCTCCAGATCATGGAGCATATAGACACAATTGATGCTTTCATGGTACAGGTTCATTTGTTTCACTTTTCTGTAAGACTGGGATCTGTTTGTGTAAGGAATAGAGAACCAAGAACTGTTAGCTCCATTTCATTGTGTGGCATTTGGGAGGAGAAAATCAATAGACAAAGTGGTTAAAGCATTGGCAGCTAATCTTGGCAGATGTCCACTGAAATACTTGTTGATTATGCCCTTGGTTTGGGATCAACCAAAGAGCAGTTTGAGTAGGAATATATTATAATATATTCTAAATGTATATCTGGTTATCAGTGATATAAAGACAGTTCAAGTGGCTAGGAAAAGCTGAAGCAGAGGTGGTAAGGCTGAGTTGTCTTTATTTCTCTTGGTGATACTCCAAAAAATAAAAGTTAAAAATAAAAGCACAAAAAATACATAAAAGAAATATTTAAATTAATGAGTATTTAATAATAAATATATGGCACAGCAGACTGTTAAACACTTCTTCAATGAGTTTTACTGTATGAACTTCACAAGAAAAATATTTTATAGTTTCTTCTTTAAATAAGTTATGACTTTTTTTCTACTTTGTACTCTTGCTTTTCATACACACTGAATCCAAACAGACTTTGTAATCATGTTAACTCTCCTAGTAGAGTTTCCAAATGTTTAGATATACATGGTTCAGGTATACATCTCTCCTGGTTTCAGCTAGGCCAGGTTTAGATTTTTGCAATAGCTGGGAGGCAGCCTGGCCAAGGACCCCAGTGTTATTTGATAGGACCTCACTCATTGCCAGGGTTGGGGGGAACTCTCTCTCTCTCCCTCTCTCTCTCTCTCTCTCTCTCTCTCTCTCTCTGAGAGAGGAGTGTTCCTCACAGATGAAGAAACGTGGCAGAGGGGGAGCCATCTGTTGCAGGTTGGGTTGGTTTAGTCAGAAGCTCAGTTAATGTTAGTTAGGTATGTTCCTTGTACATCCCTATCTTTCCCTCACAGTGGTTTGCTCCAGGTTGTTTACCCCAAGATTTCCCGTCGCTCGAACCCACAGTCAATCATCTCACTCCTCCCGAGTTTTCTCCTTATTTGGTTCTGTCAGTCAAGGTTTGTTCCCTCCCTGTTGAGTGTCAATCATGTAACCACCCCAGAAAGTTCTGTGTCAATCACCCCACCTTAGCCTTTCTATTCATCCCAAAACGCTGTACCCACCTTTGTTATGCTAACATTGGTTGTTATAATCCATGTCACTCCTCTAACGTTTGTCCCCACAGGGCAAGGCAGGTTTCCACCCATGTCCGCCCACCCCCTACTTAATCTAATGCATTCCTTTGTCCTGTCGCCATTTTGCCTTGCATTGTGCTGAGGGCAATTTGCTCAGACCACGCATGGGGGAATAAAAGTTCTCAGTTTCACAGGCAGAGTGTCCTTCTCTCGTCCCTTCGCTTCCTCTCAGCGTGAAGCTACTAAAGCTGCCTACCCACACCAGGGCACTCTGCAACCCTGGAGTGCCCGCTCACGTGGCTACGGCCTCACAAGGCAGTGCTAGCCTGCACTTTCAACTGCTTGAGGTCATAATGGGCACCCCCGCAGCCATCTGTATTGTAGCAGGGCTGTCAGTGAGCATTTTTGAATGTGAATCACTCATGATTGTGTTCTTTTGTTATTAATATTGTGCTTTTATTGTTCATTTTCTTATCTCACTGCTGCTACCAGTAACTTGTTCTTATCGGAACCCATGATCTCGGCCTTTTGTGCATCCAGTTCTCAACTCCATCCCACCACATGGGGAGGGGAAAACAGGGGCAGGGGGCAGTGAAAGAGAGAAGTGTGTGGTTTTGGAGAGTCTCGGTGGGGGCACTGAATTTGGGAGTGCCATTCCTAAAGTAGGACTAAATCCTGATGCAATTTTTAAAGCTTAAATGGTGTTGTAAGCATTGCAACTTAGAAGCTAAAACCTGTCAGAATTTTCAAGATTCCTAAATTCCTAAACAACTCCAAAACATCTCCTGAGTGCGGCGTTTCACTTTTTTCCCCCCGGTCCTGGGCAGCGGGGTGTCTGGCTAGCACACTGCTTCTCCGCCGGACCGGGGCCGCCGCATGGGTACGGAGCTCTAGGGCTGTGCCTCCGCATGGGTCTGCCACGCCATAGCCAGACGCTGAGCCAAGACAAAGGGTGAGAGAATGGCACACCCTGCTCATGTGATTGAGAACTCTTTATTCCCACATGGCTGCAGCGGTGAATAATGCAGCTGTTCCAAAGCCAGCATGGGCAGGAGTGGCCGCGAACAAAGGGACACGTGGGATCTTATAGGGGGCGGGCCGACGGGGGCGGAAGCCCCCCTCACCCAATGGGGACAGACAACGGGGGAGTGACATGGAACGCGGTAACCGATGGGAATGCGACAGGGGTGTGTGCTGGGTTCTGGGATGAATGGGAATGCAGGGGCGGGGTAACAGACACAGAACTCTCAGGAGTGGATGAGGGGGTGGTTACAGGACTGGCAATGGTGATGCTCCAATGGTAAGTGACCCGGAGTGGACCACCGCGGGGGGAACATGGGGGTACGCAGGGGTACACAGAACTGCCTAACTAACATATATTAGAGCCCCTAATCTGAACCCAAACCCAGGATGCAACACCTGAGTTAAAAGTTTCTGAGGAAGACATTAAATAATACTTTTGCCTTCAAAACAGGCATGATGGATTAACCTTGGCTGGCTGCCAGGTTCTCACCAAGCTGCTCTTACTCGCCTTCTTTAGGAAGACAGGGAGAGAAAATAAGATGGAAAGATGTGTAGGTCAAGAAGAGAGCAATGTGATGGCTTACCAATTACTGTAATGGGAAACCACATTCAATTTGGGGAAAATTAATTTAATTTATTCCCAAATTTAATAAATAAATTTTTTTAAGAGTAGAACAATGGGAAGCAAATATACCTTCTCACTGTGTTCTTCCCAGGCTTAACTTCACTTCCTCATTCCTGACTTTGCTACATCCTCCCCAGTGAGCAGTGCAAGGAGATGGAGAATGAAACTGGTCAGCTCGTAACACTGTCTTTGCTGCCCCCTTCTCTTCACACTTTTCTCCTGCTCCTGCTTGGGTCGTTTTCCATGGCTCCCTCATGAACTGTTACTATGTGTGTCTTTCCCACCAGGCAAGTTCTTCAAGAACTGCTCCAGTGCATATGCTTTCCATGGAGTATGGTCCTTCAGGAACAGATTGCTCCTCATGGGTCTTCCATGGGGGCTCAGTCCTGTCAGAAAAACTGCTTCTGTGTGGGTTTCTGCACAGACTGTAGTGTGTGTATCTGCTCTGATGTGTCCTTCCTGGCCTGCAGGGGAGCAACCTGCTTCACCGCGGTCTTTTCCACAGGCTGTGTAGAATCTGTTCTGGCATTTGAAGCACCTCCGCTCACTCCTTCTTCACTGACCTTGGTGTCTTCAGGGCTGTCACTACCATGTTTTTCTCATTCCTTTTGCAGCATAGTTTTAAAATATGTTATCACTGAGACACCACCAATGTTGCTAATGAGCTCAGCACCCCTTGGTCTCATGTCATAGAGACCACCTCTAAACACTAACCCCTGCTACCAAAATCTTACCACATAAACCTAAAAGAACAAGAGAAAATCTAGTATGCTATTTATTTATAACACTACTTGCAGGTAGTGTTTTCACTGGTCAATGATTTTTGCCATCTCAAACTTGGCAAGATATGTTTCTACAGTATATCCTTGCAAAATAAAAAAATAATGTGCTGGCTCAGGAAAAAATAAAATACAACCTTGAATGTTACTTATTATGGAGAAATGTGAGTCTCTTTAGTGTAAGATTGTATGACGAATTTTTCTTCTGAATGTTAAGCTGAATTCTTGCCATTCTTCTCTATCTTCATTCAAAAATGTACCTCACAAAGGAAGCATGACAGATTGAGTGAAACATATATTTGAAAATAAACAATATCTAGTAGTGAAAGCAAAATCTTACAAACAAAATATTGAACAAGAGTCTGATTGGGGTTTATCTGGTTTTCCCAGGTAGTCTATTGTAGTCCAGTTGTCAGCTTTCTTACTCTCAGTGTTTGAAATGTACCAAGCATTTTCTGTCATTCTTATGCTGATATTTAAAGTAAATTAATCAACATTTTTTGAAATTGTAAAGATCTATTTGTCATCTAAAAGAATACCATCTAATATCTACTCTTGTGATAAAGGCCTGTTTGTTCATGGAACGCAGAATAGTTTGATCTTTTGGAAAGTAAATAGTCACATTTGAAATATTTGGGAAATACAATTTTCCTTTATATACCTTACTATTAGCTCTGTGTTTAGACTTGTAATTCTAGGTTTGGAGTTAAAAGCAAAATTATAAAATTATAATTTCTGTAAATATGATTGAGACAGTTTTTCAACTGATCATTTTTTTCAGTCTTCTGAAAATTTCCGTAACAAAATTCCTGTTTCCATTACAATCAAACATGAATCATCTTAGGTAGTCAAGTTCCTACTCAAAATTCAGGCTTTTAGTGTAAAATGGCCTTATTGAATATATTGGGTTCTCACAAATCATTGTTTTTCATTTTAAATCTCTGCTTTTCCTGTGTTTTGAGTTGGTTGGGTTTTTTTTTTTACTATTTTCCAAGCTGAAGACAACATGTCAAATTCAGGACTTTATTAGGTTTTTTAAGTGGAGACTAATTGGATGTAAACAGAACTATTTTGCTTTCTACCAATTTTTTTCTACATATTTCTGTTAGAATTAGAAGACATCATTGTCACTTGAAAAAAATTATTTTAATCTGGAGGAACTATGTATAATGTGTCTTGTATCTTAAATATAAACAATATTTTAATCATAAAGAATCTTGATAATTACTCTCAAGAATTAATCTGAGGCCTATTTACGGAAAATACTTTGTTTGCTTAAAGTGGATCTTCTTATGTTAAAGGTATTTATCATTATTTTGTGACATTTTGATAAGTTTTAATCCCAAAACACATTTTATAGAGCAGCTATTTCTGTTAATTTTACACTTTTGTTGAGGAACTGAGATCTGGCCAAAGCTTCAAGCTTTGAGTTTGCATTGGTTTAATGTGGTACTACTAGAAATCTATCTATATTATCTCTTTGACCCCATGAAGGTACCTAGGGCAACATGGTTTCCAGAAAATTTTGTGTGTCCTTAGCCTTACTTTCAACAACTTTCAGATTTTCTTTTACTGCATCTGAATTTCTCTTATGTTTTCCTTGAGTTTCTCACCTTCTGATGTTTGTTTCTTAGAGCTACCTTTTTCTTAAGTAGTAAAATCGTGCAGATGGATATAACAGATACTGCCTCTTGTGAATCAAAGTGTGACAGATTGTGTCTGTAAAAATGAAAACTAAAATTAACTAATTTGAATCAGCACACAGGAAGCTTAACATTGTTACCAACACATTTGGCATTAAAAAGTTGTGTCTAGTAGTCTTCACTATCAGATGCAAGATGGCTGGATCAGTCAATTTCTGTGTGTGCAATACTGTATGTTGTTAATACTTCAAAAAGTAATTCCTGCAGCTTTATCAAAATAATGGACTTTTGAAAAATTTCCTGTTGATGAAATTTAAAGATAGCTTTACATATTAGTCTCTGGAATCTAAAACATGGTGTAGTTTATACTTTCATAGACTACAGATAAATAATTCACTTAATATTGGTCTGGAAGTGTGGGAAAATAGTGGAAGATTGGCAAGGAGGGTTTTAAATACTCTCAAGTGTCTTGCAGCTGGGGTGTCAAAAGCACATATATCATAGTAATTGTTTTTGGCCTCATGTGTTGGACGAGTAGAGCATCTGTGTTTAGATAACATAGGCCTGTGATAGACTATGGGGCCCACATGAGCACACTTTAGATTCCTGCCTGGCTGTGGGAAAGATCAAAGCACAGTGGAATATTGCACCTGTGCAAATCCCTGAGATGCAGGCAGGACCTGCAGGTTTGGTGATGTTCTAGCCTGGACCAAGTCTCTGCAGTGCCTGTGTTCCTTCTTTTGTGCTCCTGCCTGAACACTGCTTCAGGGGCCCCAGGTGGCGAGGTAACGAAAACAAGCTTACTCTTTGCATTTCATCTGTGGTTTTATGGTTCTTGCTGCATCTCCTGTGCCAGCTCACACAGGAAGAATAGTTTATTCCTTTTGAAAATTCTTGAGGGTAATGTATTGTTCAACAGTATGATTTTATATAACAAATAATTTATATGAAAACATTGATAAGAAATTAATAGATTTTCAATGAGTTACGTTAGATTTTGTGTTATACAGTGACTAAGTATTGTCTCTCTCTCTCTATATATATATACATACTATTTGATATAGTCTCTAATATATATACTATACTATTTAATGATAAAAATTTTGTATTTCAGAGATTCAGCCAAGGTAGTTATGCATTCGGCTGATGCATTTGCACCTGTGGCCTACCTTCATTTTTTAAAACTACACCTGGAGAATAAGGCAAGTAGGCTGCAAATGTTCTTTTCCTTTCATCATATTCTCATGTAGGTGTTACATTCAAATAATAATGTACATATTTAGCTGAATTTCAGATCTCATCCATTAGGAATGATCAAACACACTTGTGTCAAGTGAATGAATGGAGGTAGTATATTTCTGCGGCATTTTTCATCTCGAAACCTCAAGGTGCTCAGTCAGTGTGGTTCAGTGAAGTGCGTGTGCAATCTGGGTAAAACAGCTGCACTGTAGAACACAACTGTATTAGGAAATCATATGAACAGTATTGATTTGTTGGGAGGTGGCATCTCTTTTTGATGTTTCTGTTGTAAAGTGGATGATTTTAAAAATTGCTAACCTGTAACTCCTTGAGTTTTGAAGGTTCTGGGTTTAGGGTTTTTCCATATGAAAAGTACACTTAATGAAGGACTTAATCATGTGGAGATTATGTTGGTCAAAAATTTTAAAGGAATCATTATTAGTTTGTTGGAATAAATTCTGTTAATTTATGATTCTGTAGAAAGAGCAGAACAGGAATAAGAACTCTGGTGGTTTAAATGTTACAGACTTTCATATGAACAGAACTAAGGTCAAAACAGACAATATTTGTCATCACTTTTCTGTTTTTCATTTTATTATTTTACAGTTAAAATTATTCTTTTTTCTTCCTTAGCCTCTACAAGTGTTAGTATTTTGTTGAAGAGAGTGCATCATGATCTTTCTTCTATTGTTGCAGTCATCTTTTTATAGCTCTTATGTCTTTCTGCACTTTAATGATAGAAGTGCAGAAATTGTTACAGAACATTATTCTATAGGTATTTCAAATTTCATATCTCTTAAGCAACATTTCCTGCATCTCTTTCAATAGATCATGCCTTCCCCACTTCCATTTCCTTTTTTTTTTTTTTTTTTAAATTTTATTGTTCCAAACAGATAAAATACCTCAGTGTTTTTCTTCCATGATGGCCTCATTTCACCTTGGAAAGTAAATTGTATTTCATCCTGTCAATTTCTAGTTTTGGATTTCTTTCAAACATAAAACATTAAACATTTGTATGGGAGACTGTGAAAAGGATATCAACTATGTGAAAAAAAACCAAATAGGCTGAATAAAGGAAAATTTGGGAATGTGGCTTGATGGGGAAGACTGATAATATATTGATATTTCTTTGGGGGCACTGACTTTATTGCTCATGGCAAACGTGATGCTAAAATGTACCATACATCACTACAATGTGACAGGCTAGGGAAAATGAAAACCACAAAGCTTTACATAAATCAGAAGAAAAATCATATTAAAATGCATAATATTTGATATAAGAATCAAGATTTTACTTTTATCTGTTCAGTAGCTCTTTTCCCCTTCTTATGTAGATGTTTTAGATTTGGTTAAAGCCTCACAATTTCAGGCAGTGTTGTAGTAAATCGTATTTCCAATCCGTTGTGGACAAACTGTCACACTTTGCAAGGGGTAAGGTTTGCAGCAGCTTGTCCTGAATTTTAGTACATAAACTAATCTCTATTTAAAAGGAAAAGAGTCTGATTTTTGCAAAAGCATTAAGATCTTTTGGCTATAGATTATTTTATGTCATGATAAAATAAGCTAAGTTTTTGAGAAGTTATAAATATGGAGAACCAATCAGTCTTTCAGACCATAACTGTTAGCATCATTTAACTGCATAATAATAAAGGCATGCCTTCAAGATTGATATGCCTGTAGTATTATACTTTTGCTCACTATTTGGTTCTTACAAGCCTATGGAAAAATTTAAGTATCAGTTAGTATTCAGCATTTAACAGCCTATCCCATAATAATAAAGTACTGCAGGAAAAAAAACTGCTTCAGAAGGAGTTTGAGGCTTTCAAGGGATTACTGAAAATTGGGAAAAATAATACACCATTATGAACAATGTGTAAAAGTAGCCACTTCTGTAAGCACTTTGTAGAAAATATTAATAGACTTCACAGCGAAGTGTAATTCTAGTAAGTATTATGACGTCAGTTTTGTTATCATTTCTGCTGTGAGATAAACGTATTTTTAACTGAATTGTATATTAATTTTGTCTTTGTTATTTGCTACAGGTCTTAATTTTACATTTCTTGAATTTACTTTTAAAATCATTTTGCAATTATAGCTAGTGCACCTTGGTCTCTGCTGTCTTTCCTCCTCTATAAAGCAATTTCTTTAGCTGAATCTTCATGTTTGACTATAAAGCCTGCCTAGAAATGTGGTTTAAATTGTTTCTGGCAGCAAAATGAGCCCTTGTGCCTAGGGGAACATAACATTGTTCTCACTGTTCTGGTTTAATATATTTCTGTGCAACTTCAAGATGTTTTTTGCATAATAATTGAAGCTTTTTTTAGACACACCCACTTTTCTTTTATAAATAGTGATGCAGAGAAGGCTAAAGAGATAAATACCATATTTTGTTATTAAAACTATTAAAAATTTTGTAAACAATTTTTGTAGTCATTTTACAAAAAAAACAGTAGGAATAAAAAAGAATGGTAATGAAACACTAATGCTCAAAATTTGGGAATACCTCTTTTACTTCAGAGTAAAAAACAAAGTCACCACTATAATATAGATACCAAGTTTCATCAATATTTTACTTTGCCTAGGTAATCACTTCATACACTTAAAATGTAGAGTGGTTTTTTTTTTGGAGGAGATAATTTCTGAAGCATATTCTATAATATTTGAATTAGGTGTATTGGCCTTCTACTCAAGGAAAATTAAATTCTGAGTATTTTCAATTAGGATAAATACAACTGTGAAACTTTTTTTCTTTTACTTTGTCAAAACAATGAACTTGCTTTTACTTTCTTCTATATTCTTTTGCTTTATTGTGTTGTCTTTGTAATGATCAGAAACAGAAATTAAAGCTGTTGGAGCTTCTGCTGATGGGAACATACTTCTGAGGACAGTAGTCAACATACTAGCTGTTCATGCTTTCACATTTGCTCTTTCCCGCTTTTAATAATGAATACTTTGTTTCCGAGTTCCAGTGAGTGGGAGCACACACATATCAAACAATACAACATGGGAAACTGCAGCCCCTTAGGTTTGAATAGTCCAGAATTAGAGGGAATAATGTAGTTTTCTTTCTACACTTTGCAGAAGAAAGGAGCCTGTTTGCCTATAAGAGACACAGGAATCATGCCTGCTGCTGCTTTTTCTTATAATGGACCATTGCATTATATTACCTGTTATAAACTGATACTGTGTTTTCCTGTTTGTAAAAGATCTTGACCTTGTAGCTGGAACACATGTCAGAAGTGCAAGCAGTTTTCCCCTGTTAAATGGCTGGAGGTCTATTGTACAGGTCATTTTGGAGAAGATTTTAAAACACTTGTAGAGTTCTGTAACTTGTACACTTGTAAATTTAGAAAAGGTTTTCAGGAGATATTTGTGTGCCATGTGTACTAAAGGCACGCAATCCTATAGATTATATATGATTTAACATTGTAGCCTTTTTCTGTCCAGTTCCTTGTTAATTATTTTAGTTAATCTACATTTAGAACTTTTGCCATAGAATTAGACTTTACAGTGATGTCAGGGAAAGTAGAAAGCAGTTTCAAGTTTCAAAACATGTTTTGTTGATGGCATTGTAGACAGCATTTTTGGAATACTTTGTCATCATTGAACTATACTTCTCCTAGGCAACCTTTAGTTTCCCTTCTGCATCATAAGAATATGGATAACCCTTGTAGTTTTGTCTTCAAAACTTGATAACAAATACCACAAAATTTTTTTTGTGCTCTGATTTCTTTCAAACACTAAGATAATAAATAAAGGATTTTCTTTTCTACTCTATTAGCTTGCAGATTCATTCCAGTTCTCTGAGGAAAGATAATTTTTAGTTCTCTTTTCATAATGAAGATACTTTATTTGAAAGTATTTTGGCATGAAGGACATTATTTCCTATGATTCTGTATATTGTATTCAAAATAATGCGAGATGCATGTGATCTCTCTCATTATATTTATTTCAAGGAGTTCTGTTATCAAGGTACATCACAAAGAATAAAGAGATTATCATAATCTTTTGTCTTCTGAGCTCTCTGCTCCACTATATTCTCATTGCTGCTCAGTGGGAGAGTTATCAGTTTTAGAATTGTGTTGTGATAGGTTTTTATACCAGTTTCTGTAGCAGAGAATGTAAGCATTTTAAAAAGACAATCTGTTGTTTTCATAAAAGACCACTGCATGGAATTTCAGCTATATCAGTCAAAGTCCTAGCTCCAAGGCTTTTTCAACAGGAGAATTTGGATCTTGGAACACTTGTGCATTTGCTTAACTTCATTCTGAGCACACTTGCATCAATGACATGAGTTATGTGAATATAGTTAAGTGTATGCATGCATGCAGGCTCTGATCCAAAATTAGGTTGGTATCACAATGTACAGTGGGTGTGGGAGAAACTGTGTAACAAATGGGAAAATATATTGCTTCTGTGAAGTAACATGAAAATGTTATGCGATAAAATAGGTTCTGTAAGATTTAATTAAAATGTCATTATAGCAAGCTTGATTTTTTCTTTTTAAAGTGATGAGAATATTATTCAGGGAAATTTACTGTGTTGGTGGCAATCTATAAGTTTTAGCTTCTTAGATTACTTCCTCCTTTGAGAGGAATGGAGCACCAACATTTGTATGGATTTAAATGTAGCTACTGAACAGAGTATGGCAGCTCTGCTTAGGCTGGCATTGAACCTTTTGTTCCTCAGGTGCCAGGTTCCACACCTAATACTTCTGCTGTAGCCTGCGCTTGTGCTGCTGTGGGAAGTGATTGATTACCAATGTTTTTGGAGTCTTGAATGAGTCATTGTGATGTATCGTAGGCATTGAAATCAACAGACATCCCTAATTTTTTTACAGACTTTGCATCTTATAAGAGATTTCTGATATTTCACAGTAATTTCCAAAAATTTTGCAACAGAACAGGCTTTTATGTATGTGTGGAAACACAGATGTATAATTTTATTTATCTCTGTGATGAAATATTGATAGAAGCTAAATTATTTGTAAAATGTAGTTACTTAGGAAAAAGGTGACTGTAAATTATGTGAAAATTTCACATGGCATGAGTTTCGGATATTTGTAATATTAGCAATTACAAAGCTACAGGGGAGTTCTCTATGTTATACCAAACCAGTTGTGATAGAGTCTGTGAGGCTCATATCCATGATTTTTTTTATGAAGTACATCCTGCAGAAGTCATGTTTAGAAACATAGATGAAAGCATTTTAACTGGTGGCAAAAAATGGAATAGGTGCTCTTTACATGTTCATTTGCAGAACATATAAATTTGGTCCTTCAGGTTAGGGAATGGAGAGAAGTTACAGATCTTTAACAGCAACCTCAGAAGGTATTTGTATCTGTAGATCTCTTCAAAGGTGATTATATAAAGCTTAATAAGAGTGAGTAAAAAACTGACAAGCTGGAACTTTTTCCTTTCCAGTTAACTTTTTTTTCCTTCTGATGAATTTTTATGGCACAGTGAAGTTAAAATCCAGGTGATGTAAAAACAAAACCCAAAGCAGCAGTGTAATGGCATCATTCACATCACCATGTCTGTGCATACTTACCTGGGGGTAGGACCAAGAGGTGCAGACTCTGCATGTGTTACATTAGAACTCCCCTGAATGCCCATGCTACAATGCAAATTGATTGTTTCACAGTGGATTCTACGAATTACTCAGTTAAAATAATTTATTTATTAAAACAACAATGTGCAAGAAGCAAGTGACAGCACTTCTAGCATGTGATGCTGCTATACAGTATGTAAATGTCCATGAAGTGCTATCTTGTAGATAAAAAAAAGAAACTTTTGAAATAACTTAATTTCCTTGGTTCTTGTAGCTTAAACCATCTTAAGATCTTTTTGAATTACAGATTTGTGTTCCTGCTTCTTTATTTTTTTAAGTCATACCTGAAGACTTAGGAGCAAACAGGCATCCCTCTAGGTAATGGCAAAATGCACCCACTGATGGCAGTAGTCAAAGGTGTCATTCAGTGAGTGGGAAATGGTAGGGATGCTGCTGGATGCTTTTCTATCGTAATGTTGGAATGCATGTCATGTTTGTGCTAAATTGCCGTTTTTGTCTGGGCTATTATGTTACATCTTGACTTCTTTTAACCCCTGAGGTACAATTGGTTCATGTAAAGTAGATTATTGCCTTGACTTTCATGTCTTTCTTGGAGGAATGAATAAAATGAAGTCCAATCAAAGAATATTAGCCCCTCTTAGATAATAAACTTAGTGTTTACAGTGCGTATAAAACTACCTATGACCTCTTTCAGAGTCAGCAGAACTGAGTTTCATCTCACAGATAATGATCTGTTTGTAATTTAGCCTTTTCTTAAATTTTCCAACTGCACTCCTTTAACTTAACTGGATCCTTTTTCACTAAAACGAAGTCAAATATTGACGTAAGAGTTATCACAAAGTTCTCATGCATACTATAGTTTTCTGCCTTTATTTTTCTGACTTTTTATTGATTAAAATGAAGAGAAATATTTAAAGTTGCAATAAGATAGGTTTATTTTCCACAGGAAAGAAAAAATACAATAAAATTAAATACAATAAAAATTACTTCACTATATAATGTTAATATTATTTTTTAATTACATTTTGCATGGAACATGAATTTATCAGCTAAAGGACTATTCAGAAGTTTCTAATCCCTATTAAGGATTGTCAAAGGTTTCATGTTTTGTCAACATTTTCTCTTGTCTTACCTGGATTTATTGCAATTTTTGTGAATTTGGTATTTAAGAAGCCTGCAGTAAAATGCATAGACACTACATGAAATTTGAGATCTTTGGGAAGAAATTTAATAGATAGAATCTGGCATTACAGCATTCAGTGGTGTTTGGTTAGGATTTCAGGTAAATTCTGTCATAATTCATAGCGCTTTTAGATAGACAAGTGGTATTACCCAAGCTAGTGGTGCAAAAGTCAATATGCTCTCCAAGGCTGACTGAAAAATCAGATGGGAGAGAGTAAGGTTTCTGATTGCTCTAAAATTAAAAAGCAAACAAAAAAAACTCACAAAAAACATATGCTGTAATTATGTGGCATGTTGAAAATGTAATGAGCACTGAATTGTTGAAGACTGGTCAGTAAGCACTCTGCCTGTGTATTTTGCTTTAAAAGGTACTGTGAGTAGTTTTCTCTTCCTGGTCCTGAGAAAGCATTTGGGAAGAATGATTTTCCTTGCTTGTCAAGAAATTACTCCAATGTATAGATCTTGGGAAATGCATTTTTCTGTTATCTCAACTCATACTGAAGCATTTTATGGAAAGGATAGTCTTTGTGAGAAAATAGAAAGAGATTTTTTTTTTTTTTAAGGACTGCCTTCATTCATTGTTCCAAAAAGTTTTAAAACTTCCTTATTAGTCTTTTGCTGTATTTCGAGTATTTAATGACAATGTTAATTATAAAATTATTACTTTTGTGCTTTTGTTCCTTTGTTCACTTAGTTTATACTATATTTTTGAAAACACAGTTGTCTTGTATATAATTATGGGGATGCCATTTCTTCATAATAATATTCTTTCTGTCTTTATTCTTGGGTCTCATTTTTCATACCTGCTGTCCTCAGTTACTAAGTCTGCTTTTTTCTTCCATTTGGTATGTCAACAGGAGTACATTATGTTTTGCCAGTTCTGCAATCTAATGGGAAATTTTAATGCTATTATTTTGTGAATTGCTCTAAGATATGTACCTGATGAACTATAATATTTTTTGTAACTAAAACATATATTTTAATGATAAACTGTGCTGATTTCATGCTGCTTAGCATGCTGTTTACTTGCTTATTTTATAATGTTTGTCTCAAGCAGGAAGAATCTTTGGGTTCTTTTGTGGTCAGTAGCTGTTCTTGTGAGATAAGCTGCATGGATGATGATGTTTTTCCTTCATCAGAAGAATATGAACCACAGAAAAATATTCCAGTCATCTGGAAGACTTTGAAACATAACTCTTTGGATTTCAGTGAGTTTTGCACAGTTTTTTTTTTTTTTAATGAGATTAAAAGATTGACTGTTTCATGCAGGTGAAATATCTTGATTACTATACAAGCACTCCTGAAAAAAATGTAGTATTTTTTCTGAAAATAGAGATTCTACTAGAATGCATTTTTCTGATAATAATTGATCTATAGTAGTGCAGCATTTCAAGTTAGTTTACAGGAGGATAACACATTATTTTTTTCTTTCTTTTTCTCCCTCTTCCTTTCCCTCTCCTCCTCCTGGAAATACCACAACATTTCTGTTACACTACATACATAAATGGGTAAACTTCCTGAAAACTAAGTTTCACAGCTGACAGGGTTTGGGTATTGAATAGTATTTAGGTCTTTGATATTTCTTGAATATGGAGAAGTGCCTGGTGGGCTTTAAAAATGTCTAAACATGTTATGCATTTGCAAAGATTGTCAGAACCAGGTTAAGCACCTATCTTCCAGTAAAATTTGGCATACAAGTTTGAAAATCTGTTTTTATGCCACTTGAATACTTTTGGAAATTTTAGCTTTTCAGTGTCACATCTTGTGCCAAGTCTGTAACCAAACAGGTTGAGAAATTGTAAAAGATCAGCAAAAAATGGAAAGGAGGAGAAAAAGTACTGAAGTTCTCAGCTAATGTGCTACTTGCATGCATATTTTGTGAAGGCAGTGTTGGAGAAGGATTTGGGAGCTTTGCTCCTAGAACCCTTACTTTTATATCTGTTTGTAAATATTTTTGAAGTTGTTTTTTGTTTGTGGGTTTCTGTTCTGTTGAAATTCTTTAAACAATTTAAAATGTATCCTTGGTTAATCAGATAAAATGTATCTGAAACATTTCCTTGTTATAATCATAGTTCTTTTCTTCATTCCCCATAGCTAAAACACTTCAAAATTCAGGAAAATCCCTAAGTGGTTACCGATGGTTTTCAGGTATCACTGCCCACTTCCTTCCATCAAAGGATAAAAACGCTCCAGATGCAGCACGGGAAGCATTTTCTTCTCTCAGAGGTGCTTTATTCAGTTAATATATTATCTGCTCTCACTGATTGTGTTCTTAATATGATCTTACGGAAGAATCTGTGTTTTCATGTGGTTTTATAACTTTATAGGTTGTGGTTGTTGGTTTGCCATCTCATTTTGCATTTGATTGGAACCTTTGATATCAAGACTGCCAGCTTCAATATTTAACACATCATAATTTGACTGGCTTTGAAGGCCCTGGAAAGCCAGAGTAGTGTTCATATCACTGTAAAAACTCTATTTACACAGTACTTGCTCACTTTATAGCATTCTTGAAATAAACAGTGTGTGTATGTATGTGTGCTATATTTGCTCTCTACTTGCTAAAACACGTTTGTAGCTTCCATATTTTTAAATTAAGTTTTCTAGAAAGCTGATATACACTTTGGCACCCACGATTAGGTCAGTAGCAGTAAATCTCATTTCTATTCCTAATGTAAAGGCAAATCTACTGTCTTGGGAATCATGAAATCCAGGTTCTTTACAAGATTCTGACATATAAAATAAAACGTTCATGGTTTTGTTTTGTATTTTTTTATTCTAAAGTTGAAGTAAAGTGTGTTTGTACAGGCTTCTTTTCATTCACAAAAATGGAAATAATTTTTAGTATCTAAATGGGTAAACTCATATTCTTGTTTATGAATTTGCATGAATTTTTTCAGAAGCAAATTTGTACTTGGTAGAAGGTCATTAAGCTAGCTTTTGATTGTTTGGAAATCAGGAAGGTGGAGATGATCAGACTTTTTTGGAAAAAGGCAATAGATTTTAGTGTAAATCTGCATATCATCTATAAAGTGAAGCAAGAGGATTTTGCAGTCTTTTCTTTTTTTCTCATTGTATTTGAATGGAAGTTAGCTTGTACAAACATCATGTAATTTTGCCTTAGCATCTGCCAAAAAAGGTTGTGTCTGACTAGTGGAGTAGCTTATTGCTTTCAGCAGGTTACTTGCATTACCTATGTGATGGTAAGGAAAAAAAAATATTTTTCTGATCCTTTGCAGAAAATTTCAGTTCTCACGTTTCTTTTAGTTATTCTCCTTTTGGAAGTGGGTGTGGAAACTGAATGAATTATGGTTCTGTCATGACAAATAAAACAATTTGTTTCCGAGAACTTAATCTGCAAATGTGCACAAGGCTTCTTCTGAACACATATTTTGAATCTGTACAGCAGTTCAGCTTCACTGTAGTGAGAATGGAATAAGCACAGTACTTTTAAACTCTGTGCTGGGCTAACTGATTTAACCAGCTCTAAAGTGAATGTGTGCTGACAAAAAGATTTGGAAATGGAAACTTTTTACTAGATGCTATGAAACATTCTGTAGAATGGATGGAATTCTATGAAGCCAAGAATGGGAGGGAATGCAGTGTATTGCTGTTTATACATTTGTTTTCTTAAACTCTCATGTTAAACTTTTTTTATATGATTGGAAGATGACAAAGTTTGCTTTGCATTGTATTATATAAAGCGGCTCTGGTGTAATTGTACCATGGCAAAGTTTCATAAGCTGGAGGAAACTGTGGATTTTTATTACGTTAAAACAGGCTAAAGTTCTTAAATGCTACTTCCTGTAGACAGTTTGGGTACTGTATTTCGTAGCTCTCAGCTAAGGATTCTGGATAACCTCTAATAAAAACCAAACAAAAAGACCCTAGCAAAACAAAAACCAGCCAACCAACCAAAAACAATCAAAAAGCTGTACTTCAGTCGAGGTAACCTTTTAAGGCAGTTCAGCTTAAGTAAGTGTGAGTCTCATCTGATCATATTCTACAAATTATTAGAAACCATGAATGGCTTGAAATTCAACAGAAAGTCTGTAAGATTTCCCTGTATATCCAGGACAGATGCAATGGGAATGCAGGGAAACCTTTTCAGGTCCTGTTTCTGAAAAACTGAAGTTGTGAAGAGCCCAAGAACTTGTTAAGCAGTTCATCAGGTATGCCTTTCTACTAGAGAAGGTGTTTTTTCCCCTCAAGTATTTCATATAATGCTGCAGAACTTTTAGCTGCAGACCTTTCTTCTTGACTAAAGTGCTGGCTGGAAATTCAAAAATTGTCCCTGTTTCCTCCTTAACTGATGATGTATTGACCTAGGGATTGTTATCAGTTAGCATTCAAATGCATTTCTATTTCCATACAGAATTGCCATTGTATGCTAATTTATTAGGTGATATTTCTGGACATATATTGGGATTTTATAGGTGTTCTGTGAAATTCTAGCTGCTACATAGCCTCTTCTATCACTTGTGCACACTTTCTTTTCTGTAAGTGAGAACTCCCCTCTTCAGATTGCCTTTGTTATTGGCTGTATGACTAAGTAAAACTGAGACATTTAGAACAAAATTCAGTACTGGTGTGGCCAAACTAATCTTCATGAAAGTGTGCAAATTCCTGAACTGTCTTTAAAAGCACTGAAAAGTTTAACACAAAAATTGGTTCTCACTAAGGCAGCAACCTTCAGAGATTGTCTTTATACCCTTGTACTTCTCAACTTAAAAACAAATATATAAGTATATATACATGTGCACACTGTAACATTAAAGGGTAAGATGCCCAAAATTACACTGAGAAGAGCTTTACATGTCCTATTTAAATTATGTCACAGAGTACTCTCTTAGTATATATGTTCTATATTCAGAGAAGATTTTGTCTTCATTTAGTTTCTATTTTCAGGAGCTACAAAAGGGACACTGCAGAGCTGATGACATATCTGGCTATGTTGTTGACTGTATGAGAGTAATACATTCTTTCTGAGCACTATGTCTGGAATGTTCTATGCATACACATTCAGATGATCTTGACTTCTCAGTACCTCTTCTTTAGCGGTCTGCTTGAGCTTTCCTCTGCTCTCATCTTTCCTTCATTTCTCCTGTGGCCACTTCTGTTTCCTATTGTCTGTCTAGCCATTTATAATTCTTTGTTTATGCGGAGATTATTATTGCAGTGAGAGTTTTTAAAAACATCTTAGACAAGCATCCCTCTGGAATGGCATATAAATATTTGATCTTTTTCTTGAAGATGGCTATAGTCCCTTCCACTTCTTTATTTTTGTGATTCAAAGTCCTTTGTAGATTACTAGCTGTCACAGAATGAGCGCCCCACCCCAAGCCCCCCCAAGACAATCAAACTTATGGATACAAATAATTCAGGCTGTAACATATCTACATGCGTGAATGCATTATGTGTTTTCATGAGACAAGAATTCCCCCCTGCTCAGAGCGGATAAAACTTATTTTGTAGTGTTGTTCTGTATATTTAGAAAACTAACATGAGAAAGACTGTAGTGAAAGAAAGAAGTATTAAATGGGGAAGTATTAAATGGGGAAAGTATATTGGAAAATCTTCAGTCATGTTTAGACAACAGTTAGGTTGTTGCCAGTTGGTTTTGCTGAACAAAACCAGGATGCCTATGCTGTCTTTCTAAATACATTTACAATATTCTATCTTTAACAGCTATTTTTTTTATCCTGCAGCTAAGTTGACTTCAGAGGGATTGAAACTGAAGGATATTATTATGGTTCATCTATATATGAAGAGCATGAAAGATTTCAGTGTTATAAACTCAGTTTATGTGACAGAATTTGATTTGTGTCCACCAGCAAGGTAGGATTAGACTACTGCTATAGTATATTTATGATGCACTGTGATAGACTGAATTATTGTTGCCATATTTGTGAAGCATTTTGCCAAATGTTTGTGTCTCACAGAAGAAGACTTTTGCTGCCTTTTGGAGTATTAACATCACAGCTGCTCATGTCAAAACCACTAGGGTTAGAAATTCCTGCTTTAATATATACCATAAGGTTTACAAATGCCCCCCCCCATATGGTCTTACAGAAGGATAATACATGATTTGCAAGTCTTAGATCTTCTTTACTTGATTGAACTGACAACTGTTTGTATTGCTGGGATTTTATTTGCTTCTTTTCTGTTTGTATCCCTTGACCTGTTGGCAGTGCTTCTCTGAATGCAACCCAGGATATCATCAAACCTCTTTGTCACAAGGGCATGTTATTGGTTCACGTTCAAGTTGGTGTCCATCAGGAACCTCCAGTCCTTCTCTGTAATGCTGCTTTTGAGCCAGTGGGCCCACAGAATATACTAGACCTTGGGTTTGTTCCACCCCCAGGTGTAGGACTTGCAGCTTCTCCTTGACGAACTTCAAGTTTCTGTGTGCCTGTTTCTTCATCCTGTCAACATCCATGTGGATGGCAACTTGCCAAGGATACACTGCCCCATCATGCAGATTATGACTGAAGATGTTGAACAGGAGTGGACCCAGTATAGGCTCCTGGTTTTCCACCTGTGAGACTTTGTGCCACTGATCCCACCCACTGGGCCTGGCTGTTCAGCCAATTTTCACTCCACCTCACTCTCTCCTCATCCAGCCCGTACATCAACAATTTCTCTTGGAGTGGGTTACAGGAGAAAGTGTAAAAAGCATTACTGGAGCCTTACTACCAATATTAAGTCTTCCTAAAAGTGATGAGGTCTGGAACCTTCTAGGTATTTGTGCAAAATGTTACTCACTTTGTTCTATTTATTTTGTTAAATACTAAAGTAAAATTATTATCTGAGCAGTGGCTTGGGATTTACATCATGAGATACTGGCAGTTATTTCAAAACTATATTTAGTCTGTTTCCTTTCTTCCCCTGCCTATATGCACTTGGCTCTGGTAGAAGACAAATACTGGATTAGATGGATCTTTGGCTCAATCCAATGTGGTTGTTCTTAATATTTTGTGTTTCCCTCAGATAATCACACTAGATGGATAGCTTAGCTGCACTTCCATGTTCAGTAAGAATTCAAGTATGAAAAGAAATTACACTGATGATAACACTTTAATTCATAGATATACAAAGCATAGTTTTTTCAATATGCGTTGTACAAAATCTTCTATGTTGGATGCAAGTCTACATATGACATAATGAAACTTCTTGGTGGTCTAGGTGTGTACTGTGTGGTTCCTGTGTTATCCGGATGTGGTGGGTTTGTTTTCCGTTGGAAATTGGATAAAAGACACCTAGCCCACAAATTTTTCTTTTTTTAAAAAGATGTGTGTTAAAACTAATTTTCTGTTTGTCTTTTTTATTGCCTTTTTCAAAATGGCTTATTTCTTTTTACATTAATTTGTAATTTTTTACAGTAATTTCTTATGCTTCTGAGATAATATGCTGAGAATGCAGAACTGATGTAGCTTGAGAATTTTCACTTGAATCGTAGGTTAATACAGGTTGCAAGGGACCTATAGAGGTCATCTAGTCAAATCCTGCACTAAAGGCAGGGTCAACCATATGGTCATACCTCTTTGTCTTCTTCATATTTTTAAAACTGACTGTTCAGCAATTTTCTAATGAAAAATCCTATATTTTATACTCTTATTGCAGAATATGAAGTGTAACAGAGGCTTATGAATTTTAAGTATAGCAAGACAAATAGTTCAAAGACATTAAGGTAATCACATTCCACTACACTGCCTGGGTGTCAGACCCAAAACAAGCAGAGAGAGGCTTCTTCAAGATACTGACTGTAGGCTAGGATTATTAAATCAGAGGGAAATGGGAGGGTCGGCTGTATGTGCCTTCAGAGGAGGGATCTAATCCCAGCTGCAAAGTACACAAAATTAGTCTCCACTCCTACCTGTTGTAGATTCTCTTTATAGTACTCAACTTCTCACAATTTAACTTTCATTTCTTATGCCTGCATGTTTTAGGCCTCCATATATGCATAGCCCGCTACATAGCCTTCCATCAGTAAAATAGAAAGGTAGAAAGATTAAGAAGTTGCAGGAAAATGGCTTTTTACTTTTATTTTTATGGAGCAAACAGTTTTCAGAGCATCATAGAATATCCTGAGTAGGAAGGGACCCACAAGGATTGTCAAATTCTAGCTCATGATTCTTCACAGGACACCTCTAAGAGTCACACGCTGTGCCTGAGAGCATTTTCCAAAAGCTTCTTGAGCTCTTTCTGTTTGGTGCTGTGACCACTTCCCTGGGGACCCTGCTCCAGTGCCCAACCACCCTGTGGGTGAAGAACCTTTCCCTGATATCCAACCTAAACCTCCCTGATGCAACCTCACACCATTCCCTCAGTCTTATCACTGTCACCGCAGAGAAGACACCAGTGCCTGCCCCTCCTCTTCCCCTCATGAGGAAGCTGTAACTGCAGTGAGGTCTCCCCTGAATCTCCTCCCAGCTGAGCAGACCAAGTGACCTCAGCTGCTCCTCATATGGCTGCCCATCAAGGCACTTCACCATCTTTTTTGCCTTCCTTTGGATGCTCTCTAAGACTTTATATCTTTCTTATACTGTGGCACCCAAAACTGCCCCCAGCACTGGAGGTGAGACTGCCCCACCAGCAAAGCAGAGCAGAGGGGACAATCCCCTCCCTTGCCCGGCTGGCCATGCTGTGCCTGATGACCCCCAGGACACGCTTGGCCCTCTTGTCTGCCAGGGCACTGCTGACTCATGTTCAACTTGCCATTGACCAGGGTCCTCAGGTCCCTTTCCACAGCACTGCATTTATGTTGCATATTTTTTTATGTTGCATTTTGTCCTGAAGAAAAATTACCCAGCAGTTTGCATGGTTGCATCATTGCATTATGTACAGAGGCCTGGTTGTGGAAGTTCTCACAAGCGGTATGCTGGAAGCACTGATTCGGGTGTGGATCTGCAATAAATTTGCAAAATTGTCTTGAAAATTTACCAGCCCAAGCAGAAAATCCATTCATCCATGCTTACGATGATGGTAATGAGGAAAAACTACTTTATTTACATGTGGGAGGTGAGGAGAAAAATAGTTTTCTTGGAAGAAATAAGCAAGATGGGAAGAATTTTCTAAGACTGTTACATGATATGTAAAGAGAACATGTAATTTTTTGTTGCATTCCTGCTGGGAGCTAAATTACTTTTCTATGCATGGACTGCAAATATAATTATTTTTCTGGCTTTGAAATGTTGATTTCCCCACACAGACTCTCAACCCCCCTGCTTTTTGAATGGCCACATGCAACACACGTCTATCTGTTCATCAAGGCACTCAGTCTTCCTTGGAGGAAACAAAAGTGAACTTTATAAATGAATACTTAAGTAGATCTTGAGTCCTGTCACATGTATGTATCTGTCATGCAACTTAAAGTACAGCAGAAAAATATGCTAGTATTACAAATAACCTGTTAGAAGGTTGTAAAGGAACTATAAGCTGCTGCTTTTTAGAAAACTTTGACACTGTCTCTTGGTAGCCTCATAGGAAAGTGTGGACTGGATGAGTGGACAGAGAGGTAGATTGAGAACTGTCTGAATGGCAGATGGCAGAGGGTCAGTGGCACAGGCTCTAATTGGAGGCCTGTCACTAATACTGTGCCCCAAGGTTCAATACTGGGCCCAGTATTCTTTTGTTTATTCCTCAATGCCTTGGATCAAGGCACAGATCCTTCCTCGGCAAGTTCACTGGTGACACCAATCTGGGAGGAGTGTTGAGTACCCCAGAGGGCTGTGCAGCCCTGCAGAAGGACCTTGATAGGTTGGAGAGATGGGCAGAAAAGAACCTTCTGAAACTCAACAAAGGCAGATGCAGGGTCCTGCACCTGGAGAGTAATGACCCCATGCACCGCAGGCTGGAGACTGAAGTGCTGGGAAGCAGCTCTGCAAAGAAGGACATGGGAGTCCTGGTGAACAAGAAGCTGCCTGTGAGCCAGCAGTGTCCTTGAAGAGATAACAGTGTTAATGCTAGCAGGTTATTGCAATACTCTAACTTTTGTTATATGATCCGGGCAAAATTTCCTAAGATAACATCCAGACAAAACAAAAGTAGAAAATAAATGTTGGAAGTTGGTTCAAGCAAACTTCTGTTTGAAAAAAATAATTATCTTGGGTTTTCAGAGTATGTGTGGAAACACTGTTACCTGATGGAGTGCTGTTTTGCATTGACTGCCTTGCACATAAGTATGACATGGCAACGGATGATGTAATACACGATGAAAAGCTGGTCATGCATGTACAGAGCATTTCCCACTGGGCACCTGCCAGCATAGGACCTTACAGTCAGTCCATCAAGGTAGGAATTTTTGTTACTTCATGTGAAATATATGCCCCTTTACTGGAATAAATACAGTTATAAAGTCACTTTATCTTTCTTCATTCTCTCTATGTGCAAAAGAAAATGTGTAAAAAAAAAAGAGCTTTTTGAATTTAAAACTTGTAGACAACTTACCTCTCATCAGTTCTTCATTTTGTGATAATAAAACTGGTTAAATTATTCTTTTCAGAGAATCTCAAGAACAGCATACTTCTGTTGTATATTATAATTAGACAAAAAACCTGTCATACTTTTAAAATCTGCCTAGAATATAAACAGAGTTTAGGAACAGCTGAGGATATTTCAGTTTCCTTGTTAAAGCTCAAACATTTTTATAGGTAGAATGAATCCTGAAATGCTTATTTAATTAAATCCTTTTTGAGACTTGTGGTGCTGCTCAACCATTTAAAAGAACATCAAAATTGAAGAATTGTTCTATTTTTCAAAATAGTAGCAAACGGAACAGAATATTGCATACTATTTGGAATAATGAAAAGGAGGCACTAAAGTATCATGGAAAAGTGAACCAAAAAAATTGCATTAAAAATATTCTCCTAATATGGTACTTTCTGTCCAGCTAGTACCATTCTGATAATTCATGAGCTGTCTCAGCCTTTTCTGTTGCAAAAATATACATGCATATCTTACCAATACTCTTCTTGTGTAATACATTGTCCAGTGTTGTGTGGACTGATTTAAGCAAGACTTTCTGACATCTCTTTAAAATGCCTGAAATATTTTTGAGTCTGCAAACCTAGTATAATGGTTATGCAATTATACTTTGTTTTGTCTTTGTACTATTTTACAGAAAAATTCTGGAACAGTATTTTGCTTCAGAAGCTCATGTGGAATTTGTTTTATTTTCAGGAAGAAATGTTGGTAGATTACTACTGTATGAATCTTGTTCTTACAGGAGGGTGGGGTTTTATCATCTCTATATCCATTTTTCTTGAGAAAGCAGAAAGTCATTTTATTAAACTTTTTGCCATCCAGACTTACACTTTAATGATCATATTGATACCATATCATGCATAATCCTTCAAAAATTAAAATTAATAAGCTTTGTATCTTTGTTATTTGGGGAAATGTCTCTCACGTTGTAGGTGATCTCCATATTCTGGAACTGCCATCAACTAAATTCAGAAAGTGTGTCAATTGAAAATTGCTTCAGTAACCCAGTGAAAAATCTCATGTTGCAATTGTCCATAAGCAGGTGCCAGATCTTCTGGTGCTATGGGACCGTCAGCATACCCAAGGAAAAGATCATACCTCTTCAAATATAGTGTAACCAGCAATTCAAACATTAAGGAGAAATTCTCACTGATGTATTTATTTTGCTTTATTTTTTTCTACCCTCAGAGAAAATTTTAGTTAAGCAACATTTTTTCCCCTTATAGTGTAAAATAAGTATTTTTGCTTTTAAAAATTACCACAGGAGTAAAGAAACAGTAATGAAAAGCTGTACCTCAGCTACAGTATCACTCACTTGTACTTTATAGCTGTGTTCTATCTTAGTCTAAAAACACCTGTAGGGGGAATTGATAGCATACATGGCAGCCGTATTTTTATTTTTCCTTTGCCAGATTTTGCCTTCCTACTACCAACAATACATTTCATCTGAATATCAATATTTCACACTCTGGTTTTGTCTTGTGAAAAATTTTTGACTTTTGGTAACATTTCCAATCTGCAGAGCTTGATACAGTACATGTCAAATATATTAGAACAAATAAACATTTTAGTAAATGTTGTTAATATTTAAATATTTTTGCTTTCTAAAAGAGCATATAAAGGATATAACTTATAAAACCTTTTCATAAGAAAACATCATAGAGGAGTGTATCAGTGCATAAACAAAGTATTTGAATTTGAAATTTTACTAATGGAAGATACAGATTTTGTATCTTCTTAAACATGAGTTTTCCAAAATTAAAGTCTTCTTTAAATGAGTTTTTAGAAATTCCTAAGGCTGTGTATGGACAGGTATTAAGCTCTTAAGTTCACCAGCAGAAGTAAGCACTTCAATATATTTTAAAAATGGAATATATTTTCCAGAATAAATAAAGAAGGAACAAAAGTGAGGTTTTAATCTTTATAATCAACAAAATTATTTGAAATTACGCAAATTTTATGATGATGAAATGTTTATTAGTCTTTTATGATGGAAGAATAGAAGCCGGACAATCATGAAACAGTAGATATTTATTACCCATATGTTGTAGATATGTAGAGCTTGTTTATCTTTTCCTCCACAGCAATTGGACAATTAAATTTTTGTATTTTCAGTCCAATATGAAGTTTCGTGGACTATGGGGAATCAGCATGTGTTTTTGCACGGTGTTTTTGCTGAGTTCAGAATAGACTAATAGTCAGGATATTTCAAGTTGAAATTGATGTGCCCTGGCATGTAAGAGCAGAGCTGGCAGCAGGAAGATGTAGGTAGTTCATGCAAACTATGGAATTCACACTTTAAGCTCAAAAATCATTCAGCAGAGCATCATTTCAATTCAGTAGGGATCTTTCAGGATCTTGCCAGCAGTGCTATGAGAGCAAAAAGCAAAGATTTGGAATTTACTTCAAGAATGTGCTGACCTCAGTTTGATAGACACCAAACAATAGTGGCAGAATGAAATTACAATTTTCAACTGACTTATAGCAAAATTCTTCTTTTGAATTAATGTTCTTTCTCTTCTGGGATTAGCATTCTATAAAAACAACTCTAGTGTTTCTCTTTGTAAGAAGTAGCCATGCACTGTTTGAAGATACAGTAAAACATAATATATTTTATACGTATGCCAACATTACATGCATCTATGACTTGATTATGTCTGCTGAAACCTTTAGCTTGCCTCCTGACCTCAGTTCTTGCCCTTTGACAGATGCCAGATCCCAGTTTGAACCATCCTTCAGGCATCTTTTCCTCAATTTTTGTTTTGCACTATCTTAATGCAGTAGCTTCCTTCCCATCTTTTCCTCTTGTGATTCAACAACAGTTTATTATATTACACCATATCTATTAATATGGGGATAGAATACCTTCCAGTGGGTGGGGGAAAAAAGTGATAGTCAACAGTTCTGATTCTAAGTAATGTTCCTTTGGATTTGATACTTGAGATGATATTCTTAGTGTTTTAGTCAACAACTTGGACAATACCATACCTAGCAGGATTGTGGATTACAGTAATTCAGATAGTGCTTGATGCATTGGAGGGCATGGCTGCCATTCCAAGGTACCTAGACATTGTCATTTTTTGTAGATGAAAGCAAGCAAGTTGTACTCCAGTGCCGCTGGCATGCACACTCTTGTGTAAGAAACCTCATCACCAATGTAAAAGTTATTGTTGCTTCTTCCCTAGCCATTGCCAGAAAAAGATAATATATATAATGTTAGGGCAACTTGGTGACTTCTAAATCATATGGAGACTGTTAGTGTACAAGTCAGGAAACAGTGGGGCAGAACTGAGTGCTGCGTCTTTGTAATTCATTTCTTTTACGTGCCATATTCTTTTTAGCTGGAGATGAAGAAACCTGACTATAAGCAGTGTATCTAATGAGTGCCATTGGACAAACTGTGAATCAAAGCTGTCTGCCACCACTGAGGTATACAATCACATCTCGTATCACAAAGTCCACCAAATCGCAGGGAATAGTTCTATTACCTCCTGGAGGGTGTTCTCAGCTACATAGTTCCACTTTAATGAGGGAGAACTGGAACTGCTATTTTTTTAAGTAAAGCCTCACTTCAGTCAGAAGTTGTGGTTCAGGCCTCAACACATGCAAAAATAGAAGTCAGTTATTGATAGTGATGTTGAGAATCAGATCAGTCATCCCTGGTAAACTACTTGGTGCAGTTAGAGTGCTTAAGGTGGCTGTTTAAAGGAAAATTTATAATTACTTTTTGAGATTTTGGATCCAAGCTTCTTGCTTTCTAGGAAACTGAAATATGAAGAGATAACTCAAGATCTGAGGTGGCAGATAGCATGAAGAAGAGAGTGTGATTTTTTTTCTTTCATTTTATTTGTTAGTTGATTGTTTTCTTTCATTTTATTTGTTAGTTGATTTTTTTTCCACTCGCTGGGAAGAAAACCAAGGCTGCCATCTTAATCTGTTCCAAGACATATTAGTATTAATTAAAATTACTGAATTATTACACCAGTGTATAATAACTGATGTTCTGCATAGTATGCTTTAGGGCTTTTCATCTGCACTTCAGCATCATTAGAGCTATGTTCTAGAGAAATTGTGCCAGTATGGTCTGTAATGCAAAATTTACATGCTGGCAAGAATATTTTAGCATATATATCTTGGAAAGAATTTTCTGCTGAAAATTTTATATGTAGTTTACAAACACTTAAAATCAGTCATAATGAGTTGATTTAAAATTACTGTTTACAGAAACGTTGAGGGGAAAAATGTTAGTATGTGTGGAAATGGAAAATTCCCAGATTAGAAATATCTCAGAGGATGAAATCTTCGTCTTCGGTTTGACGGTCCTGAGGAATGTTTAAACTATTCCTGTAAAATTTGCAAAAACAGTATTGCTTAGTTACAGAATGCCTGATTGTTGTCACTGTGCTCTTAGTCTAGAGATTTGAACTCATTTAGAGGTAAGGGATTGAGAACGACCTGAATATTAAAAGCTTGGTAGCTTTCAATATTTGCATCAGTAGTTGCTTTAAGCAGTTTGGTATTTCCTGATACCTTTGCACAGTTTGATGGGAAGCATGATCCCCAAGTAGGTTACAAAACATACTGTTATTTCATATTGTCTCCCTGATGTATTCATAATTCATTCTTTTCCTCTATTTTGTTATGTTTACATAAATCAGAAGGGGGTTTACTTTACCATTTCTGTGATTACTAAATGGATTTTTGAAGTAAAGAGCAAACTGTGTTGTTAAAAACCAAGTGACCTGTCATTTTCTAAGAGTAAGAAGCTATTACAAGTGTTTTTCCAATAGTGCTGATTTCTTATTTCATTGATACAATGAAGTCTTATCCAAGGGGCTGTTTAGCTAAGAATGTCATCTTCTTCAGTTTATCAGTTTGAAGCAATTACTCAAAATTATTGCTCAAAAGTATTGCTCTGCCAAGGAAGGGGCCACAAGGTTTAATTCTGGGTGTGCTATTTACAGATTAATTAGGACATTTAACTTCATTTTTAATACTAAAGAATTAATCCCATAAAAATTAGTGATCTCGGAGGAGTCAGTTGTCAACTTCTGACAGGATCTCTTTGCCATAATCTATTAAAACACTGCTTTTATCTTGTCTTGCCTGTGTCATATTTTATGGATTTTTTCATAAACACTGCCTATACCTCATAAATGTCTCAATTTTCTAGTCTATTAACATTACTTCAAAAGCAATTGATAAAAGAGTAGGGCATGCATGAAATAATACACCAATAATGTGAAGTGCTGGAGGCAAGAACAGTGGGTAGTATCTGCACAGCTTGTGAGCTGAAACAATGAAAGGGTGTTTTATCTACTACAATAAAGTAACAAATGATCATTTTTGATAGTAGAAAAAAGACTGCTAGTAATTGGGCAGATGAAAAATAGGTTACATGGAAAATATAGCTTATTTTGAAAATTATAACTGAATTGAGAAAACAAACAGCTGTGAGCATATATTTACATTTTCCAAACCTTTCCCCTTTGATTATGATGGGATTTTCATATATACTTTCACACTGTAGGCACAATGTTTTTAAAATTCTTGCAGTGAACTCCTAAGTATGCAAATATATAGGATTCATAAGAAAATATACATTTATGAATGAGTTCAAAAAGCTATGTAAAATAAAAATACAGAAATAAATTCACACTTTGGAAGTGTTTGTAGTTTATTTGAATTTTTTATAATTCCCAAGTAAAGGAAAGATGAAACATTAAGGATCAGTTCCATTAGGTAAAGTGTTTTGTCTTTGCTTTTACCACATTTGTATGAGATCCCATTTTTTCCAGATTTACAGTGAAAGTTTCATTCATAAAAGGAGCTTTCCATCTTCCCTAAGATTCAAGATCCAAATATTGATTAAGTCAAAAACCAAAGAAAACTAGTAACATAAAAATGAAATGCAATCTGTGAGAGGTCTAGGTATGCAGAATATATGTGAGTACACAGTATTGTACATAAAACTACATTTGATAAAATTTTAGAAGTAATGAAAATTTCTAAAAATGCATCTATCATATTGTCTGTGCTTTTAGGTATTCTGAGCCTGCACTCTAAAGACAATCTCAGCTCCCATTCACATTTAAGTAATGCTGAAAAATCAAAGTTAAACTGAGGGGCTCCATGGCCTACATGTGCATGCCATCATTTAGAAAATATAAACATGAAAAAGTTACACTCCCATTATATCTGTATGTCAAAGCTTCAGAGGCCATCATTAACTTTGAATGGTGCTGTTGCCAGTCTGGGGAGACAGACATCTCTTTGTTTTGTCTCTTAGTTCAGAAGCGATTCAGATTTAAGAATATGCAAACCTAAACCATGCTGCCCAGATGACCTTAAATATAAGGAGAGAAGGAGGATGGCAGTTGTGGCTTGCTTAGAAAATGCTAAGATTAACTCTAGGCCCCCTGAAACCTGCACTTTGATCAAGACTTCACAGTTCCCAAATCTTAGGGAATGGGTCCACAACAGGTGTAGAAAGGGTACTTCTCACTAATCTGGTTTAAAATCATGATTCAAAAGTGGTGGACAAAAAAAAGTTGTTAACTTCAGTGTGGTTAGAGGGTTTATTTAGGTGTGAGTGAGGATGTCCTTGCTCCTTGGATTGTTTTGCTTATATGCAGCATGGCTGTAAGTGGGAGATATCTCCTTTGTGCCCAGGTAAGGGGGCCTATATTTCAAATCTTAAAAAAGCATTTGCATAAGACAGCAAATTCATCTTTTTCTTCAAGTGTAATTTAAAGGAGCAGCTTTTTGGGTTTTCTTTCAAACAAATACAAACACTGCAATTTCTTCAGTCCTAGACTGTGACTTTACATTTGACTTAGGATCTGTCTATCAGACCAGACTTTGACTCTAAGTTTGAGACAACATGGTATTTCATTCTTCTAATGTCTGGTTTAAAAAGCTATCCATGTACTGTGCTTACTGTTGTGAATCCCAGATAGGTTTCTATTCTAACTGTGAATTCAACACCAAATGAGTGTAGCTTAAAAGCTTACTTTGTAGATCTGTAAGAATTTTTTAGTTGCTTAATAGTAATTAATGTTTTTAAAATAATCTCAGAAAGCATTTTTCCTTATCTAAGAGAAGGAAGCCTTTATGCTTTTGTGGTTTGGGTTTCTACCTTTTTCTGTCAGCTTTCAAGCCTTACTGTATGCTCAACATAAGTAACCTTATGTTTACTGATAAACCAAACTATTTTTCAATATGTTAATAAAACTTTAAGCCTGTAATTACAGCATAATTATTGGCAGATATGAATGTTTTCCCAATAATGACACATGTGAAGGCTGATGGCCTGCCATTTAGCAGTCTTACAGAAATGTGTTATTATTGTACTAAGTCTATGAGCAGTTATGTGTGAATTTACTTCTGTATGTGGGAGGAATCCCAGTGAGTTCTGCTCATATACCTAAATTCTCTGTATAAGATTTTAATTTGTGAGTGTAAAGCTTGTAATATTGATATTAATGGAAAATCTGCCTGGGATTTAGTAGTGAAGATGAATCATAGGTTGCTTGATTACTATGAGCAGCCCATTTGAGGTAACTGTTCTCTTGGTTGGAGTTGAATATCCTACTTTCCAAGCAACTGAACTTGTGTAATGCACGACTGAGAGTGTGCTGGTAGTCATATTTCCAGTTCTCCTAGCTATTGCCTTGATTTTTCTAGGTACAGTCCCTTGGTATCTGAAGGGTTTTATTTAAATTAAGAAGCCTATGTTCCTACTTATCCTTTTTTGTGAACAACCTTTTTTTTTCATCTAGCCCCCATCAAGTCCAAAAGAATGCTTCATGGTTTTGAAAGTTGCTTAGCGGGAAAAGGCAGACCCCTCTTTGCACTTAGATCTGTAATGAAAGGGTTCATAGTTTTCTAAGTCATATTAAGCCAATTGCAGGACAAGAAAATATTCAGCATAGTGTTTTGAAGTCCAGATGAATGTCTTCAGGCACATATGGTGTCAGTGGTTTGATTGTCCTAGTGATACACTAACCTTGGTGGCTTGCTTATTCTGGTACCTTCTACCTAAATGAAGAATCTTCAACGCAGCATCAACAGTGTAGCAGTAACTATGACTTTTAGTGCATTTTGAACAATCTTATAAAATTCGGACAAATAATTGACTGATACTTTTCTTTCATGATGTCCCAAAAAGTGGAGATCACAATTCAAACCTGTAAATCTCATTGCTTTCCACTTGCTGGTCCCACTGTTGCAAGGGAGTTCATCCACTGTCATGGATGTATTGTACTTCTGCTCCAGTGAGATTTGTTTCCTAGTTTCTTTAAGAGGAGCTGATGCCAAAAATCAGTTTAAAATTTTGCTTTAAAGAAAAAGAAGAAAAAAGGAAGCAACTGTATAAAAAAATATCCATAGCCATAATTAATCCCACTTTTATTCTTTATTTGAGACATCTTATTCTACATTGGATGTCTTATTCACATTCTCTTTACTCTACAAGCTTAGCAGCCTAAGCAAGGTAATCATAATCAGTTCTGTCCTTGGCAGAGATGAGTGTTTCTGACCTAAGAAACACAGGAATAATTATTGTTAGGAAGAGAATTAGAGCATTTTTTTTCCATAACGTTCTTTTAAAAAATATATTTTTAAGGCATTTCTAGTCCATGCCAGAAGATGACCGGTATCATAAAAGCATAGGTTTAAAACTGTTATATTAAACCAAATAGCACCTTCAGCTGTTATACTGACTGTCTTAGATTTGGCTTTGTAATAACCAGCAATAAATACCACAGTCAAAAACTGTCATTGAGAGAAGTGCTTTAGATTCAATGCTCAAGTAGTGGTTAAGCTAAAAACAGCAAAAGACACAGTTGTGATCATAAACCATGAGGGCTGTGTCTGACACTAATGTAAAAAGAAGTTTTCCACAGAGAACAAGAGACTTTCTCCACAGATTCCATGGCAGAATGAGCCTATTGACATCCAGCCTTATAGTATTCTGCAGTGCCCCTGTAGAAGTAGTATAGTAGTCTATATGCCCATATGCCACCTCATAATGAGACATGCTTGAAGCTTTAAAAGAAAAAGACCAAGGTTTTGAAAAATTTAAATACATATATTTATTTTCCCATTAGAACAACTACATTGTCACTATTCTCAACTGTACCAGATTTTATAGAACAATAAACGTGAATATAGCCCCACCAGATATATAAACCAACCCTTTAATTGGCTGCATTGAAAAATAGTTTCTAAATAATTATACCAGGATATTATGGCATATCTGACATACACAGATGCAAAAATTATCTTGACTGGAAATTTAGACTCCTTTATTGGTTTCCACCACAAATTCAGTAATTATCAACTTTCTGCCAAACCATCTTTGGAATGCTTCTGCATAAATATTACTTTCCTAGATGTTATCACCAGCTACCTGACTGTTATGTAAAAACTTCAATAAATATAGAGAAACCATGAGTCCACCTATTTCCATAAAACAAAAATCTGTGCCAAACTCTCAGTCATCTAAAATGAGTTTTTAATCAATAGAACCTCTCCTATGAAAAAAAGCCACACAAATATAGTAGTAGTAAATAATTTGTTGTCACAATCTGTCTTTTGACTTTTTAGAACATCATAACACATTTATAGTCTATAACAGAAAAAAGATCCTACTTTGGGAAAAAAAAAATCTTTCTAGAAAAATCTTCTCAGAACCATCCACCCTGGTGTTCAAACAGCCCTCTAGCCTTGCTGAGCTTGTCAGTAGAAGCAAATGGTGTGCAACACCAAATACGCTTAATGTGTAAAGAGTGTGCCTGAGCATGAAATGAAAAACTTGCCAAGACATCTCTAAAGTAAATAATCCCTTCAACAAACCTATTAAATGTCTTTGTATTCTATGCTAGCACTTCCAGGATTGTAATATATTGCAAATGTTTTCATGGTAACTTTGCAAGTGAAACTGAGCCACTGGTATGCTCCAGATTGAATTGTACAGGAAGTCTTTAGAGAACAAAAAATTACCCAGGTAAACATTTCTAATAATACAATCATTCTCTAATCTCTCATTATTGATTCTTAAGGGAAATTCATAAAAATATCTTCACAAGGTGAGAATCAGGACTCAAAGCAGTAATTCTACTCTAATTTTGGAAAAGTAATTCTACTATAAACATGCTGTTGTTGATACTATTATCTTTCTTAACTTCTATATGCTTTAGAGGCTATAACCTACTGGTTTTGGTGTCTCTCCTAAGTAGTATCTTCTCTTTTCCCCCTTTGCCTCCTCTCCTAAAATGTCCTCTTCTCCATAGTTTTCACTGTTCTTGTAAAGATAGTACAACTGATACCTTGGTAGGTCTACTTACCTCGCATTTAGCTTCAAAAGCTGTTGCCTTTTTTCAGACCAGTCACCCACATTATTTCCTATTAACATGCCCTTTAGTCATACTTCTTCATGTTCTACTTTCCTATATTTTACAGGAATGGTCCTAGTTGGAGTTCAGACATCTTTTTCAAGATTATGTATTCTCTACTGGCAAATTTATTTGAGTCCACTATATTATCTTGGCATTTTGGCACCACAAATCTTTCCATCCCCCATCCCAGTTTGTTTTCATCTGTGAATTTGATGCATGAGAGCCTGAGGGTTGAGCTCAGTAACTGAAACATTGTCTCTTTCTCTAGAGGTTCAGTTATGTGATTATTGTGACAGGTTTGAAGTGCTCATGTTCCTTCCCTTAGAATTTTCACTAGGTTAACTGTTTGTGAGCCATGCCATGCCCTAGATAATTCATCCCTAGACATTCGTTAACACATACAGAAACAATGTTGTGGTTCCTTGTGTATCTATTATTTCTGCTGACTTAGGTTTGCCCAAATTCCACTTATAAGGATGACTTGTGTGGCTGTGCGCTACTGGGACACTCACGTGAACCAGTCCTGCTTTTCTCATCACTTTTTTCCTACAGTATCCATATGCTTCTTTGTTCATAATAGATACTTTCTACTGTAATCCAGTTTTACAGTTATATGAGAAGATATTGAAAACTTACTAGATGATTCAAGACATCAATTTAGTAATTTCTGTACCTTTACTTCTCTGGAAAAAGTCTCTTTCACTGAGACACGAACATCTCCAGATAAGCATAGCTTTATTTTTATTGTAGTACTGAAAGTTCAAGGTGAACTGATTGTGATAAATTAGTTCCCTGCATATCATTGCACACTGAAATACTGTTGAACCTCAAAAATGTGTCAAGCTCTTCTTTTTTCCAACCAGGTTTTGGTCTGTGTTCTGTCATCTGTTTTAAATGTGAAACTCCATTGCTTTTAGCTGTTGTTTTTGCTGCTGAAACCAGAGACTGTTGAGTTGGGGAATTAAAGCACTGTGCTCTTCAGACTGTTCCCCTACTTGAACTTCTTCAGTGCAAATAAACTACATGGGACCTAGCTCCCACAGGCAGTGCAAGCAAGCTGAGCAGTTGTCCTGGAAGTAGGGGATTTTTTCCATGGATCTTGAAGAGATATCTACCCTTTAAAGGAAGATTATTAGCTGCTTTCCCATTTCCCCACCCTTTCCTTTTGAATCCAAGGGATCACAAATAATTTTCATCCTTCCATTTTGGTTGACTAAGCTTCCTTTTATCACCATAAAGACTTGAAAAACATCATTCTTTTAAGCCAGCATTATCTTGCCCTCTCTTCTGTTGGAAAGGAACAGCTTTCTGCTCAACTCTAGGTAACTTTTCAGGGGTTGAACATATCCCTGAGTTCAACTGTACTGTTTGTCACCACAACTCTCTCAACCTAACAAAAAAGTCAACCTTGAAATCCTGTGAGAGAATCCTATTTCAGAACATTCTCCTAGTAGCTCTTTGTAATGAGACAGGATAACATTTTCAATACAAGGGAAAAATCTCTTAGTCAACCTGAGTGTTGCATTTTAGGGCAGTTGAAAATGGAAAAGCCAAACTTACATGCATGCCTATGCCCAGATTCTCACTTGTTTTAGGCTTAAAGAGCCAGGATTTGATATCTCTGTACCACAAAACAGTTTTTGACATCCCTTTCTTTTTTTTTTTTTTTTTGTTTGTTTTCAAGGCCAACTAAAGTATTTTCAAAGGTTTATACATTTTTTTGTCCATGGTTATTACTTGTTAGAATTTTTTTTCTGGTTATTTGTCTTCCATTGTATCTCCAAATTATAATTTTATTTGTATTCTGATTTTGTGGTGTCTTATTCATACAGATTCTGGCACGTTAATTTATGAAAGCATGTCATATATTGTATATTGTCATGCATTGCTTCGTGAAACATGTCTTCTTTTTCAGTAAGCACACTGAGGGGTAAGCACACTAATTGAGCGGTGGAGGGGTTTTGTATTTTGCAATTACAATCCAATCAGGGTTAAAAATAAGAGTGTTAGCTCCAAAGTTCTGATCAAGTTTGTGTTGTATAAATAGATATACATTTTTAGAGAAAGCTCCATATTCACTGTCTTCTAGGTAAGATTATGTCTTTAGTACACAGTTTTAGTGACCTGTTTCTTCTCTTTGCAGTTAGAGTTTATATCAGTGTTGAATTTATTTTCCCCTAAATATCCTAAAAATAGTGGTCCTAGGGATAAGAAGTATGACTAGGGATAATAATTTGTGGTCCTAGGGATGAGAAGTATGACTTGTTACTATTAGGCAGCAAAGTTACATTATTTTTAATTTCTTTAATATTTCTTTCGCTGTAATTTTTTTGCACTTATATTTGGTAAGGAAGGTTAGGGGTTTTTTTTGTACTGCTATGCTGTATTTCCTTCCTTCCTTCTTTCCTTCCTGGATATTGAAAATAGTTCCAGTTTAGAAGCATCTTAATTATTAAATATTGCAGTTTCTAATATGTGCATATAGTAGTTTTGTATTCAGTTCTTAAAACTTCTTTAAGAATACTCCTATATACTTTTGTTAAAGCCTAATTCATTTCTGTGAAAAGATTTGTTGTAATTTCTCAAAAGGATGACTTACATAGTGCATCTATAAATTCTGTATAATTTCTGAATTTCATGATATTAAATATTTGTGTCTGTCATTCCTATATTTATGATAATTATTTCCAAGCCATCCAGTAACATATCATTAAAACTCGAGATACTAAATAAAAAATATTGTTTGGTTGTGCAGGAAATACTTTATAAATATTTTCAAAATAGAGTAATAATCTTGAAGCAATTGTTTACAAAGAATTTTGTTAGAAGGTCATGATAGTTGCATTAAAGAAAAAGAAGTACAAAAAGGTACAGAACAATTAGAATATTATTTAAATGTCATTCCTGATCTCTTGATTCTACTTTATGAAATACTGCAATATACTGTAATGATTTTTTTTTAATGTTGCTCTGATAATACTCTCCATCTTTTTTTTTTTTTTAATGTCAAATCCCTTTCTAAAGAAGGGTAGGATAATCACTGGTATATCTGTAGGGACATCACAATTTTAAGGATAGAATTTTAATGCTAATCTGAATCCAAATCTTAAAGTTGATCTGGGTTACCCACATGCATGACTTTTAATTTAATGTTTATTCCTATTTTATATGCCAAGAGTTATATATAACTTTCATTTGTACATACTTACCACAATCCAAAATAATCAATATATGTAGATAAAATATGTGAGGTCACTGCTGTCTCCATTATATTTTTGCTTCATGTTCATCAGAATGCACCATGGACGTGTAATTGTAGTACCGTGCAGTCCCATAATTTATACATTATTCCATCATAGAAATACCACTAACACCAATCATGTAAACACCAACAATTGCTGCTTGTGCTGGGTACTCTGAGGCTGGTAGTATATCCAGGGCTAAATACTTGCATTAGAGTGTACTCATATTGTATTCAGTGGGATTTTTCTCTTAACTTCAGCTGGAAGAGGAGCTGGCAAAGGTGGAAAAGTGAAGGAGAGAATAAAATGGAAAAGATCAAAGAATAAAACTAAGAGAGAGAGGGTTGAAAAGAAAAAAAATTGTAAAATGCATCAAATAAGTAGATGCTGAAAAGGCTGAAACTATGAGTTGAAAAGGGAATGTTTGCAAAGGTCGGTTAAGAAGAGGTTAGCTGTAGAATCCTAAACAAAAAAAGAAATGGAGAAAAAAAGGAGAAACTAAAATGAGTCAGACAGAAAGTAGGCAAAGTGTAGAGAAATGAAGAGAGAGAAGGAAATTCATCCTGCTGGAGATAGTTTCTCCTGTCACTCAGAGATAAGTATTGCCTCTAGAAAGGTCAGTTCAGGCATAGCCAAATGACAGAAGTGATAGGGGAGAACCACATCATCTGATGTAAGGTGAATAAAATAGGGCTCAAGAAGTCATTTTTATCATCGATAGGACAGTGTTTGCTTAGTCAAATCAATGAATTCCTTCTTGAAATATTTGGGGAATCCTGGTGAATATGACTAACCTTTTTTTAATCCTGCCATTTCTGAAGTCAAATTTCTCACACCTAAATGCATGGTAGAGCATATTCTTATGTGGACAGAGTGTTGAAGCCTTAGAAAGAAACTGATCTTGAAAGAGGTAATGAATATCAGGACTATACTTTAAGAAATTAAGTAAGGTAATTAAGAAAATGGTTTGTGAAATCTTAACTTACTTGAACACTCTTGTTTGAGAAACAGATCAGGTCTTCTATAAAGAAAACACAGCATTGTCTTGTTTCAGTGATGTCCCCAACTTGAATATTGTGACTACAACTGCTTCAGCTTTCAGGTTCTTTTTTCTAAATTTATGCATCCTTTCATCCTGTAATTGAGTATTAGGAATTTAGAGTCTGTAGGTTTTTATAAAAATTAGTAGTACTGACTATGAATTTTAATTTAGTAACAACAGGAAAAACAATCAAGTGTCAAATTATAAAGCTTCAGGTTTTCGTTTTCATGGTCATTAAAGTTACCATATATATTTAATCCAGTAGATTATGTTATAAGTAAGATGAATATTTATCTCATGTTGCAGCATATTCCTTGCATAATTGACAGAATAGTTAGTGAATCCTTCAGACCAGTTTGGTTTGTTCTTTTTGTATTTGTTATTAGTCACATGAGGTAATGTTGCATTTATAGTTAATTTCCTTTTACTTGAACAAAACTGTTTTACAGGATAATTTCAGATTATATTAACAAATAAAAAGGGCATGGCAGAAAGAAAAGAAAGTAGCATGATAAACGTTGTGACCTTCTAGTGAGAAACAGTATGGCATGCATAAAGGACTGCTGCATTAAATGGAAAAGGGGGGAGAAGGAAGTGGGTAATTATTTGTAGCAGTGCTTTTACTGTTGTTGGAATGAGACAGACTAACAGTGGCAGCAGTCATTTTGCTGAATCAAAGTCCATGTTAGTCGCATTATACACTGCCACAAAAGGTTGTTAAGGCTGGTATTAGCATGTACCACTGAGGACATTGGAAGGACTCGATCTGTCACACTAAATCGCCTTCTTGCCCTCAACCATTGAAGTCTCCAGCTCCTCTGACATGTTCTTTCATTAATGGCCTGGCCTTGACAACTGATCCTAATTGCCTCTGAACCGCACTTCATGTATTATTGGTGTCTGCCTGCCCTGGTTCTTGTCAACAAGCCACAGCATGCACAGGGTGTGCCCGGTGCCTTTTGCTGAAATGATGCTCACATAGTCGTTTACCTCTGAGGGTTTGGGTCTCGCTGGGAATGAAGTATAAAGCTAAAGACCTTCCTGTCTCTTCTTAGCAATACTTTAATGTGGATCTGTGCTATGTACTTATTAGGCATGTATGAAGACTCAGTATAGCATCAGGCTAATTATGCAAGATTCCATTAAAGCAGAGACTGTAAATGCAAAACAAAACTTGCCTGCATTTTGGTTACTGAGTGTTTGTTTATTCCTTCTGAAAAGCTTATTGAACTAGAATATATGGCTTACACTACATTTTTCATAAATAAAAATTCTGGGTTTATTTGAAGTAAAAATACCGAAATATTATTTGTAATATTGACAGAGTTTCTGTTGATTGAAATGTTCTGACTATAGAAATAGATAGGAAAAGAATTCCATTGGTTGAAATGTTAAAGTAAGGAAAATTAAGGCAAAAACTATTCTAAAATCTTAATGTCTTTTCTTTTTCCATGAAAGAGTTTCACAAACAAATGTATTAATATTTCTGAGAGTGTTTATAAATGTACATTTTATTTCATAAAGCCGTACCTTTCTTTTCATGATTCTAAACTCTTTTAATTTTCAGTCTTGCAGTTTGTCAAAATTGTATAGATTTTAATTCTACTTTTGCAGTATGCATTGTGTTTTTACTGTGAAGTTTTATTTTTAAATCTGAAGTCCTGTATCTGCCTGCCCAAAACATTTATATGTTTTAAGCATGGCTATGATTTAAGACTTTTATAATTTTTATAAGATTTTCTATGATTACCTCAGTCATCAAGAAGACTGAATAATTTGAATGGGAAGCCTTTTTAGCATGCAACTTCTACCAGTAATAATAAAAAATAAATCACAGAAGCTCTTTGGTGCTAGGTATCATTTAGCCTAATCTAGACAGTGACATTTGGGCCACTAACAGCATAATCATAGTTATTGCTACAAATTGCTCCATGTTTGAGTTTTAATGTTATAAGTAAATTATGCCACAGGATAAAATATATGCTTCTTTGGGAATTAAACATGTTTATTTCAGCAATGTGGATGTGGAATACTAGGAAAAGAAAATTTCTTTCATGTTGTAATACTGCCACCTTCTGAGCCAGTGAAGAATGATTCAGAGACGCAGCAATTTTCTGTCTTGCGGACTTTCTGAGGAAAGGTGCAGGTTGGTGGTTTGCTTGCAGTCAGCAGCCTAAGGTCCCAAAGACAAAAGTGCTCAAGACTGGAAATTGCCTGAAACCTACAGCTGAAATTGTTTCAAAATCTACTCTGGGAAGCCGTTTAACTTGGAGAGTGCACTCCTACTGTGAAAGTCTGGCAGACTAGAAGAAATAGGCAGAAGAGTCTATGATGAAACTTTTGATAAAAATGCTTTTCTAAAGATGTACTGCCATTGAAGCCCAAAACCAAAAATCATTCTTATTCTCTATACTTTGTCAAAAGATTGATCCTGAGTTAATTCTGATGCAACAATGACATAGAAAGTTCAGTGGTTTTAGGACAGAGGTGGCCACAGCTGGGATTAGAAGATGAAGGGGATTGTGGATGTTCTTTCACCATCATTCATTCAGACAACGTGCCCTTCAGCAGAACAGCAAGCCCTTCTGATTTTCTCGAATTAGGAAGATTAGCATGAAGCGCATAATGCGGGATGATGGAATTTGTCATAATTTGCATTGTCCTGGAAAGATTCAGTTTGATAGAGCGATGCATCTCAGAGCATGTCATGTCCCACGGGCAGGTCATGGAGGAAACTCGGCAGAAATAATTTCACGATATGTGCATCAGTTGTAAATGCCTCATAACCAATTTGTCAAAAAAGAAAAAAAAATAAGAAGGAAAAAAAAGAGAGGAGGTCAGGAGAGTTGAAGGAGGTGGGCATTTGCCCAAACACACATGGAGGTTATATATGGTAATGGTAAATTAGACTTGTGTCATTTTAGAATAAGACAGGATTACATGCAAGTAATGAACACATTGACTAGATACTTGCCAAGTTACTGGTACAAATTTTTTTCTGTAGTATATAAGAAAGGTGGATCTTTCACCAATTGCATTGTGAATTTCATTTATGAAAATTCCTTACAGAAATTATCAGACACAAGAGCTTCAGGATCAGTTTTCTGAGCGATTGCTTCTGACCTTGGTAATGTTCCCAAACTGCAGATAGAAAAGGATAATCAGCATGTAGTTGACAAAACGGACATGACAGTGTTACTTACATGCTGCGGCATTTCTGGAAATAGGCATGTAGAATTCAGACAGGCAAGGGGAACACACTTATTTACAGTAGCATAGCAAGAAGAAAAGGTCCAATGTCATGAATCGACCATGGTTTATTTATGGACCATCTGACAATGAAGCAACAGTCTTTGATATTTAGAAATCTTTTTTGCCCAAGAACATTATAACTAGTGCTCATAGGCTATGTTACTTATCATTTCAATATCTGGTTCTACTTGAGGAAGACATTTTGCAATGTCTCCTGTATTTGTCTTTCTTTATACATTTCAAACAACAAATTAATGCTGGTGGTTCAGTAACACTGATCATTTGTGACAGTTGAGCATTTGTGAGTTGAGGGTCTAATAACAAAAACAAAATAAAAGAGGGAAAAATAAATAGGAAATTGTCACCTTCTAAGGACCTACTTTACTGTCTGTGGGATCCAAATAATTCTTCCTACCTGAGGTTGATTATCAGGCTGCTGTCTTTCAGATGGTTAATGTTGTAGAAGGCTAATTTTTGAAAACTGATTTACCTTAGGGTACAATTCAACATAAATAAATCTTTCAACACCCAGTACCTAAAATCAAGATGCATATGAAACTAGTAGCACTGCACAGTTGCAATTTGATCAAGTGTGTTGATGTGGAGGTTTGGAAGTAAGTATTTACAGGGTTCTGTGTAAAAAGAAATGTGTTTTAATAATGTCAAGCCAAATCAGTCAAATTATTTTTTGTCTGCAAAATATTAGCTCTCTGTATAGATTCTGTGAGGTTTTGATCTCTTCTTTTTTTGCAGTTTACAGCTTTAAGTTTGAAGATAAATTGCTATGCTAGTCAGGGATCATAATTGATGTGTGGTACCAGTGAAGAAAAAATACAGTTCCTGTAACAAGTAAAGGCTCCTAGATCTTGTCTGTAGATTGAAAAAAAAAATCGACTGTTTCTTTTATTGCATCAAAACCTCAGATCCTGTATTATTTAGTATTGCACTGTACATGTGAAGAAAAAGAATGTTTAGAAGCCTGAGCGTGGTTTTATTTCTTTGCTGGGTTATATATGCTGATTGTATTTTTAAATGACAGAATAAATAATCTTTGCATTTCTGCATTTAAAAATTGGCTGGCATTTTATTCTCAAGATATAGTCTGGTAACTTCTGAGTGAAAAGCAACAAGTGTCTGGTTTTTCTGTAGCTTTTTTATTTAGGTTTTTCAGAAAATATTTTGCACTGTCTGCTGGTCACTTCACTAATATGGCTTGACTTTGAGTTTTGCAGCCTGATGGTGATGAGTGAACAATTTTAATTTAGTAAGTAATCTTTAAAAAATTCAGAACAAAAGATTGCTATTGATAGTGTTGTGTGACTTAACTATAAAATATAGAAATACAACATCTGATGGTATCAGAGCAGATCTCAAAACACAGAGAACTGATTGAAAAATACAGTAGCTTCAAAACTTTCTGTTTACAACTGCTACTTAATACTTGTATTAACTTCATCTTGATAAAGAACTTCCAATCAATTTTTTTTTTCATTTGGCCTCTTTGTGAAGTTTACTGCTATCTAGTGTTGGATTTAAAACATGTCCATAGGATTCCCCTTTCTGATAATAGGAGCAATGTAAAATGCTTAAATTATGATAGGCTCTTCACATGACATTTTGTGAGAGTATGCCCAGTGAACAATTAAGTTGTGGAAGTATACAGGAAACAGGTGATATTATTTGTTATGTACGTTTTTCTCCATATATGCCATATCTGATTTTGAGAGTACATTTAATGCATTTTATAAGGTCCATGTGATGTCACCATCCAGTAGGTTATTATGTTGGGTAGAATTCACAAATTTGGTTTTTTTAATCACCTCTAGAGTAAGGCAGTATGTAATATGAGATATTTGGTGTAATTTTCTTTTAAATGGGGGACATTCTAAAACAAATAGAAGCCTGAAATAAGGATAAATAGTGTTCAAAAGGAAGAACAGGAGCCCATAAGAAAAAACCTGCAGAGTTTTCTTCTAAATTTAGAAGGATTTCAGAGAGAAAAACAAAACTGCTTCCACATTTGGAAATCTTCAGAGAAATGAATGGAAACAAGACTTTGCTCATGCACAGAAACTGTTGTTCTTTGAAAATTACTTTGCTCTAAAGGAATTTTGTCTACTGATTTTTGGTGACTTCCAGTGTAGTTTATCAGCATATATGAAAAAAAAACCAGTTTTGTTTTTCCAGTTATTCATGGCACAGATTCAATCTAGAAATTGCTAGTTGATCTGTGTTCTTTCTATTCTTAGAATTCTTAAATTAAAAGAATCTTAAATTAAAAGATTCTTCAGTTTCAATTCCTCTGCAATACAACATATATATCCCTGTTTCTTTCTGATTCTTTAGAGCTTCTAATGTAGTTTTTAGCTTCTGAGCATCTGAAAATCTCTGTCTGCAGGCAGACATAGGAATAATCTGTGGTTTTAGCATCCTTAGTATGTTGTAGCAGTCACCCAATTCAAGAGAAGGTGGAGAGAATGGAAGGCAAGAGAACAGCATGGATCTTTATTGTTTTTATATCAGATATGGGGATATAAGTCTTAAACCTTGTGATGCCATATAATAAGTAATTTTTTCAGGGGAAAAAATTATATAAATAATAGCCCTAATAATAGTTACATAATAGTAATTATATAACTATGAAACATCAAAGAGAACCTAAATATTTAAGTCATTTCCTTTGTTGGGAATTCATAACTAAAGCATCTCTTTAAAATTGTTAGACTATTTGTGAATTCTCTAGAAATTTAGAATAATATTTTATAAAATTCTATTACTGTAGCTCTTAGGCTTAGGAAGGGGAGGAGGCAGTCATTCCTCTTCTGGTAGAGAGAACAAAAATACAGTTAAGTCAGATAGTACTTTACAAAGCGTTTGTCCTCTGAATCTTCTTTTCAATTGGTCTGTAAAAATGGGAAAAGGATTGAAGGGAGAAAAAACAGGAGTGCAGAAGTAATAATAATTTGTATGAGAGACACAGTGAACAGTGACAGCGTTACAGTAAAACTCTTAAGAGAATCTAGGAGGAGAAAGACACAATCCATAGATTGGAAATTGAGTCTAGACTGCACTCACACAGCTAAATTGTATGGTGCTCAGTCTCTTGGTGTTTTAGTTTCTTCTGCATGGCATTGTTCTGAGAAGAAAAAAAGAAATGGAAGATAAAACAGAAGATATTAACATTGAGAGGAATAGCAAATAGACAAGGAAACAAGGGGGAAACTATTCTTAGTGACTAGGACTGTCTGAGGCATGTTCATTCAAATGTGGAATGGTGTGGGATGGAGCTGTGTATTACACAGATGTCCTGCTCATCTGCCAGTCCATACAGACATTCCACGGAATCGGAGAATAGTTGAGGTTGGAACGGACCTCTGGAGGTCATATTGTCCAACCTCCTGCTCAAGCAGGGACACCCTGAGCAGGTTGCCAAGGACAATGCCCACATGACTTTTAAACATCTTCAAGGATGTTTAAAAGTTAGTCCACAAACTATCTGAGATACTCATGGCAGTGCTCAGTCCCACATAGTAAAGAAGTGCTTCCTGATATTCAGAGGGAACATCCTGTGTCTCACTTGGTGCCCATTGCCTCCAGTCCTGTCACTGGGCACCACTGCTGAAGCCTGGCTCCAACTTCTCTTCAGTCTCCATTCCATTATTTATATATACTAATGAAATGCACTTCCTGAGCCTGCTTGTCTCTAAAACCGAAATAGTCCAAGTTCTCTCAGCCTTTCCTAATAGGTAAGATGCTTCAGTCTTCCAATTATTTTTGTGGCCCTTTGTTAAACACTGTCTCTTGTATTGTGGAGGCCAGAACCAAACACAGCACTCCAGGTGTGGCAAAGTACCGAGTATAGGGGAAGGACCAACTCCCTCAACCTACTGGCAATGTTCTTCTGAATGCAGCTCAAGATACCATCTGTCTATTACATTGCCATTACTATTATTGTAATTTGTGAAGTGAAAAGTAAGGACTCTGCTCAGACTACTGATCAATGCAAAATGTTCCTTTCCCACAGATCTTCCTGTGTCCTCAAACAAAATAGCATGAAGAAGTGGAACAGTGTAGCTCTGGGCTGTAGCAAGGAGCACATTTTCAACATTTATGCTTGCTTGAGTAAAGAGTATGTAATTTTTGCAAAAAAAGTTAACTCGTTGAACTGACTTAGATGTATTTTAAATTTAGCACTTGAGAGTTTGGAGAAAAGTAACAAGTATTGCCAAGGTTTAATTTGGCATAATTTTTAAAAGCTGTTACTTTTTTTTTCTGAACTAGAATATTTTTCTTAAACCTAAAAATTTGGAAGAAATTTCCAGAAAATAAATAGCTTTTGATTTATTCTTATAAAATGGATAAGCCATAAAATGGTTATTTAAGTGTGAGTTTTCTCAGCAATGTTGCAGGAAATTAAGATGTCAACCATACTTGCAGACATCTCATTTACTGAATCTGAAGTGTTATTCTGGGAAGTACTTGATGTAGGGCATGGGAGACTGTAAATTGAAAAGAGAGTAAGATGAGGAAGCAATGAGAGCTATGGATGAGTGAGACCTCCAGTATGACTGGTGGAGTTTTCTCATCCCAAGAGGGAAGACCAAAGCGGATTAAAGATGAGCATGTTCCAAGTGATTAGTTCAGTTTATTACACTCTCAGCTGAATCCCTCTTTGTCTGCATGCTTCCCCAGCCTTCCCTCCTGTTCAGAGTATCAAAAAGTTAATTACTGTAATTCAAAAAATGTACATACAGGGCCTCAGTACATGTAAATCATGGAGGAGGGTCTGAAACGCTGCTTGCCTGCCTTGGCACCTCACCACCACTTTTGCCATTCTTCTTTAGTTTAGCTCTATGCATTATGTCTGTTCACAATTCTGTTGTTTTCTATGCTAAACAGGAAATGTGGCCATTCCTATTTGTTTCCTAGCCCTAGACACAATTTTTATTTCTGCATCTATTCTTTTTCCTTTCCTTTTGATTTTAGAAAAGGTTTTTCTGTAAAAAGAATTAAATACCTTCATCATTTAACTAGAATTCAGAAGGGCTCAGCATGACAGTAATTTAAAACAAAATCCTTTATTTTCACCATACTGGTAGTTAACTAACTGCATTTTCATATTAAGATTGCAGTTCATAACATTTTCTATTTTTCTGAGCTCTCCATTTCTCCATGGGAGCTGCTAGCTGCTAAGCAATTTTGAAACTCTGGTTGTATTTAAGAGAGACTCAAAACTTTAGAAGTATGCCTGTATAATACAGATACTCATATTTTCTAATAAATGGGATTTTGTGTGGAAGTTGAATAACTAAGAGCAGTTATTGTGGTCTCTATTTTTCATTTTGTTCATCAATGTTACATCTACACTTTCTGGATATTGAATGTGACTTGATTATAAAATTCTGCTCAAAGCTACACTTATGTAAGTAAAGTTAAGAGTGAAACTTTGGTCCATTATATGCCAGTTCAGTCCTAAACAGCTAGTAGTGATATGCTGACAGTGGTTGGGTAAGAAATTTACCTGAGGTATAAGAATCTTTTTACTGACAGCAATTCTTATTTGCTGTGAAGTGCTAAAAATATTAATGAAGTGTCACCCTGAAAATACTGTTGTTTCACATGCAAAGCAGAGTATAGAGAATGCTGGAATACAAAAATTGAATGCAGCCTTTAAAAGGAGTTGGAAAGATAAAGAATCAATGCAAAACCTAGAGATTTAATGCTGGGGTTTATTTGTTTCATACTCATATTCTAGTTTTACCAGCGGATATTCTTGTATGTTATGGTAATTCCATTTAAACTGAAAATTTACAGCAGTAATTACAACAGCAGCCACTTAACTGAGATTTGTTTCAGTATATTTATTTATTTACTTAATTTTTATTTTCTAAACAGCTTTTTCAATTAGTTGCTGTCCCTAAAGCATGTAAATATGCTTGAAGGTTAGGTTGAAGGCAACCCCATTAAAAGAATTCAGAAGAAATTCAAACAAACCTTCAAACATGAAGGACTCCCATCATGTGCAGAGTTCTTACGTTCTAGGGAAGTCTTACAGTAGAAGTCTCTTCTGTGTGTGCATCGTAGGCTTGATATATACTTGTGTTGTGGGCATGTCTGAGATGTGAATAGTCACAAGTGCATGTGAAGTTTCTACTCTGGATGAGCTGACAGATGTCTGGAGATGTATAAATCCAGAACAAAATTTATGGACAGAAGAAACGGGGAAAAAAACATTAAAAAATGATAAGCCTATTTATGTAACTTGATTTTTTTCTGCTTCCCTCCCATTCAAATGACTTGCATAGACTTCTGAAATTTATACCAGCCTGTGAATCACTGCAAGGGTTTATCCAAAGCTTTCTAAAGATTTAGAGGAATTTCACAGGAAACCAACTCTTTTTCCTCAACAATTTAGTACCTAGGATTCTACTGAATTGTTTTTGGCAATAGATTGTTTTTTCAGAAAAAATGCATTTAGCTTTTAGTGCTATAATAATAGCTCAAAAATAAGAAATCTCAGTTACTTTTTTTTTCAGGTTTATCTTTTCACATTTGTCTCACATTTCTCTCACAGGAAGATATAAAATATTCTGTATTAATGTTGCAGGTTTTACTGATAGCTACATGTATGCTACCTGATTTAAGATTTTGATTACCAACATGTCTTGGTGCAACTGTGGCCCTCAAAAAGAGTGATGAAAATATAGCCATTTAAGTGCTAAATAAAAAGATAGATATTCATTTCAGCTGTAGTGGTGTTAAAGATATTGCCATTAAAATATATTTAGAAAATAAACAGTAGATGGAAGATTCATAATGATACTGTTTTTAAGCTTCACTTTGAGAAGCTCATGGTTAGGCAAAACCAGAAATTTATATTCCATCTTTAAACTTTATTCTGACTTTCAGATCAAGTCCCTATATGGTTATAATAATCAGTTATAAAAAACTTTAAAACTTTAGCATAATTGCAGTGCTTTTCAGCAGTCGTATTCTGAATGATTTGGGATGTTTTTGAATTACTTGAACTATTTTAAAGATATTAATTGTTTTGTAATAGGGACTGAGGCATACACATGTGAGATTTACTTGTAATTAAAACTGTAATTTTGACTCATGCAGAGGCCAGCTGATTACTATGTATAATTTCAAGAAGTCTCTGTTTGCAACTGAAAATATTTTATTAGTTTGAAAGAGATTCCTGATAGCACTCACTTAAAATAAGAAATTAAATTTCTGCTGTAGGTATAGATGTAAGTGAAACTTCCCCATGACACTGTACTAGGTAATGCCATAGCTGTAATTTTCATTTCATTGTCTGTGGTTATTTCAGTTTTTTTGTTACAGTTGAAAAAGCAACTATACCAAAGACTGTGTTGCTCCTTAGAATTGAACCATGGAATTGAGTTCAGAAAGTACACTTCAGGTCAGGTTTCTCCAATTTTCTATCTTGTAGTAAGTTTTTTAAAGTCAGCTGAACAAAGTCATTAGTGTATTGTGAAATGATTGTGGCAGAAGACACAGAGAACTCATAGTTTGTAGATCATGTCACCACTTAGATATAGGGAGTGTCCAGAGATGTTTAGCATGGGCAGATCTGAAGCATGTGCATATGAGCAAGCCCTGAAGTACTGAGGGGAACTTACAATGAAAACTTATGCAGTTTTAGGACTTGAGGCAGGAATTTCAGGTGTGATAGTCTTTCACTTAGAGATGTAATTTCTGCTAGAGACATACTTGAGATACACACTGGATAACGACATCGTGTATATTTTCATAGGTTATTTTTATATATTATTTATGTGATGAAAAATCTAAACCTCAGATATCAGGAGGATCAAACTAATACAAATTGATGCTACTGGTGGGCTCGCATTTTAGCACATCATAGTGGTTTAGGTTGTATGAGCAGTGCAATAGTATCTCATGGAGATCATGCTGTCAGATCCATGGATATTGCAGGGCTTGGGTTTTCATCATTATAAGACCTTTGTTTACTGCTACTGTGAGTCTGTAAAAAAGTTTAAAACTACTATGTTATGTCCTTTTTTCAAGCTGGGTTACTGTTTTCATTATGCATAACAATTCTGACTTAACTGTGAGATTTCAGACTACACTGGAGTACTCTGTCAGCTGTAAAGCAAATGACTCAGCTGTCCTGGAGACTAAACTCTGGAGTCCCCCTAGAATATCTTTAAGCTTTACTGACAGAGTGACTTCCAGGAGCTCTGGGTGATGCTGTGTACGTTTGTAAATAAACATTCTGTTTAAGTCTCCAGAGCTATTAATCACATATCCTCCAGGAAAAGCTTCCTGACTATGAAATCCTTGCTGTGAATTTAAATGTTTTTAATATACTTTAATAAATTACAACGAAAATCTTTTTGAGGACAAAAAAAGAAAGTAATCTGATTAGGAATGTCCCCTGCCATGTTCTAAAACAAATGATGTTACTATTACTAGACTCATTTTAGACATCTATACATTGTTTTACTGCCAATTCAAACAGTCTGGGCCAAAAGATCTAACTGGGTAAGGTGGGACATGAAAGGTTAAAAAATCTTGGGATTCTCACTGAAATAATCTGAATATCTATTTCAGATACAAGACTTCCTTTCCAGACCTGGGCAAATTGTTTAATTGCAGTGGTTCTTTTTCTGCAAATTTCTATGTTACTATATTTCCCTCATTGTTAATTATTCTTTTTATGGAGTCTCAGAACTCTAGAAAAATGGCCTATGTGTATGCATGGAGATGGATTAAAACCATAATTAACCTTTTAGGACCAGAGTTGCATCAAGTTTTAGAGTTGGTTGTGAGACACTGTAAATTGTGTGGCGTACTTAGTTTGTGCAAGAAAGCAGACTAGTTCTGTTGAGGTCTAATATATGCATTTTCTGCACCTGCAGGTAGTTATCTTTAGGTTCATTCAGATTTTTCTAGTTAGGACAAGCAAACCCAGTGCCACTGTGATAGAAAGAAATCCTCTTAGCTTGTAGAGGAGAAAGAGTCCCTCTTCAATGTCTTAGCAATCCAAGGTCAAAACAGAACTGATACAGATGATCAATATCACTTTGAGATCTCTAACATGCCAGACTTATTCAACAGTCTAATTTCATGGCAGTAAAAATCATGAATATATATATGAAGAAATATATAAAGAAAGAAATATATTAAGAAAGAAATTGCAATGACATTCTTCCTGTAGAAAATGGGGCATTAAAATCCCTAAATGGTTGAGATTTTTTTTCTGCTGGGGGTTGACCTGAGAACTACTCCTATCAAGGTCAAATGCCCAATAAGCAAGATTGGCAATGTTGAGACTAATCCACGAGCAGAAGAGGCTTCTCTGCAAACATGCCAGTTGCCTGCCTCTTCAGAAAGAGGATTGTCATAATAATTGAACAGGATGGGATTCCTGACAAGGCTGGGAGGAGGGCAGTAAATAATATATTAGCACTAAGGGCAACTGTATTACTGAGTAATGTTTGATTTACTTTTTATCATGTTGGAGTCATATGGCTTGTAAATGTTGCAACTGTTCTGTGATACACACTCAGATAAGACACTCTTGATTTTATTTCCTGCTGGTTTAACTTTGTTACAATTTTATTAGTCATGCTAAATTGGACTTCAACACATGTTATCAAATATATATAAATTCTGGAGTTTCTAGATCGATCTCAGCCCTTGGACAAAGAGCACATAAAGTTAAAAAGGGAGATTTGTAAGATATGTTTATTTGAGACTTGGTCCTCTAGAGACAGGTCACAGCAGTCTTCTGCTAGTGGGATGGAAAGGATTTGAGTATTCCTTAAATGAGTAGCTTACTAAACATTTGCCAAACATTTTCTTTCCGGGCCTTTCCCTCATGTGAAAGAATCTGTCACATCTTATTCTGTATTTGAGGAATTGCCTTAAGAATCTAAGTCAACTCTGCCTGTGGCTCAGATTGTACAAAGTTACAGCATTCTTTGTAACAGTAACAAGTCTGCAAAGTTTTTTTTTTTTTCCTAAATTCTGAAAAGGTGGCAATAAATTTTAATTCAGTAAATGAAATGTGAAATTCAGTGAAGATAGGACGATGGCAAGCTTTCAGTGGTTACAAAACATTCTTTCTCCCAACTTTATGCTTTAAAATGCCTGATAAATGAAGAAAAAATAATCCCTGCACTGAAATATGTTGTTTACTTACTTTGCATAATTGCTGAGTATGTATCAGAAAAAATTTTAAAAATCACTTTACCTATACAGTGAGTTGCTGAGCTTTCAGAAGAAAAGTGTTACAGATACAGGTAATGTAATCATAGGTACCTGCAAGTAGAAACTTCAAATCTGCCTCTTTTTACCTCATCTCAGGAAAAATCCCTTATATATTAAGAAGATTAAGTGTAGCAATTGGAAAGCAATATCAAGAACGTATCAGGATTTTTTTGGGGAAAAATAAAAGGTCTTCTAACATTAAAGTTACGGAATAAAACTTTGCAGAAGTCTGTTAATTTGATTGCTTTACTGGGTTTGTCCTAACTCTAAATGTCCTGCTAACTCTAAATGTCCTGCTAAGTTTGGGTAACTCTTCCTAAATATAAATGTACACTTAAAATGCAAATGCATTCATATTTCACTTATCATCCAATCTACCTGAAGTTTCCATATGTATCCTGAATTTTTGGTATTTCCTGATCAGTGCTTAAGTTTTAATCTCTGATATGTTAATATTATGTAAATGTGAGTGTTTACTTGTTTCCCTGTGTGGTAGTACTAAAACTGAAGTTGAAATCATTGATAGTTTAGTTTCCTGCTTATGCTACTCCTACTTTCTCAGTAATTAACTAGCATTAAAACTATATTTTTAATACAAGGCATATTCTAGCTTTATGAAATTGCTTTTTTATTCCTCCTGCACTCTCCTTGGCACCTCAATGTGAGAAGAAAGTATAAGCCAATGCACTAATATGGTTGTAGTTTCACACCCAAAATGAGGACTGATATTGCACAACTGCTCAGGAACCTGGAAGACCTTATGCCTTTAATATTTTCTTCTTTTAAATCAGACTGGGGAACCTATTTAATATAATTTTTTATTTACTCTATTTTTAAGAGCTGTAATAGTGATTTAGTGTTTCTTCTGTGGAAGTGGAAAGAGGACTGTAATGTAAGCTAGAATATCTTTGTTAGGCATCTAATCAACTAAAATTTTCTAAAATTCTTTATTTGTTATGATAAATTTGTTACAATCAGTTTTTTATTTGTTTGTTTCATTTTTTTCTGTAAAAATAGCAAATGCAGACAGGTTTATGTTAAGCTGCTTGTTGTTTTGTCATGAACTTGGAATAAGGTTATTTGGTTGAACACCTCTACCTCTGCAGTACAGTGTAATACAAGTCCTGATCTTGCCATTAATCACATGGCAGCTGAGAGTAATGCATTCAGCAAAAACACTGGTTATACCTTTCTTATACTTGCCATCCTCATATAAAACAAATGGTCTAGTGCAGCTCAGTATTCGTTTGACTTAAGCCTTTTTGTCCTATAAAATGTCCATAATGTTTTGTTAGCTTTCTACAGACAGCTAGATTTGAGGAGCCTGCCATCCAATTAAAAGATAATGATCATGAGTTCTGTAATAATCAAGTTTTGTGTCCAAATTAGTTTTCTAGTCATGCCGATCTTCAATAAAGCACTGTTTCCCACATGGAAGAGACTTCATCTGCATAATAGAAAGTTTTATTCTTCCCAAGAAGAGGAGTTTTTATCCCACCTGCAAAAGCTATGCTGGCTGCAGGCTATTTAGGGTCTCAAAGATTTCAGCTAATATGATGAAAATTTCATTGAAAATGTTTATTTGAGTAAATTAGAATGTCACTATTTCAAATGTAAATTTTGAAGCACTGCAGACAAACTGTAGCTTCTTAGAATTAATCAAGTGTCTTTTTGAAACATGAACATACATCACACCACACCATTTCTGTTACAGTAATATTTATATGTGCATGTATTTTAGCTGTGTATATGTATATATTTTATGAAAAAAGTTTATAAATCTTGGAGCATGAATTACTGAATCCACTGTAGTTGTGTATTACTATTAGCAGCAGTAATAAATGACCAGCTCCTTCAAATGTGGCTGGATTTATAGACGCTACATCCTTTGAGCTGTTCTTTGCCTTGACACTTTTCATGTCTTAAGTGTTTTTAATCACATACTGCTTATATTACATTGATTATCTGAAAGAATGTTGAAGCTTTAATGATCCTTGTTTTGTCAGTGTAAGAACTTAGCAGTACCCATCATATGATGTTATTCAGTATGACAGTTTCTCAGCTTATACTTCAGGGAAAATATCAAAGCTAATATCTAGTTTGTAGTATAAGTAATCTTTCATGATTACCAGTTAGGATGATTTGGGACTGCCATCACCCCAGTGGCTCCTATATTCAGTTTTTCTAAAGATTTTATATTTCCATTTGTTAGTCTTTCTACTCTTCAATTGCAGTTGCTAGAACAATAAATGTGAATATTTTTTGCTTCTCAGTCTTACAAATAATAAAATCTAAAATATAGCAGCTCACCTAGGTAGCAGAGAAATTGTCCTCTGATATTGTTTATCTGAAAGGAAATGCAGGAGAAGATTGCCATGACTGCAGATTTATTCGACATTTATATCATATCTGTATGGTTATGCTGGTGTATAGTGCTTGGCTCTTTCTTGCAATAACTTTAAAGCCAGGGAAGTGACTGTTGGATTGACAGGGTGAAAGTAGTAGTAATAAAAGAGGGGGAAAGAAGACAACATGCATTTACAGTTTATATGTTTAAAAGTTATACTACCTCCAGGTCATACAGTTATAGAGGGAACGTGACTGACCTGACAGTTATGGAACTTTTGATCAATTACTACTTAGCTTTCAGTGGAACACTTTCAGACCCACATGACTTAATCCTCATTTACGACATTTCTGTTTAGCTTTATTTCTCCGATTCTCAGTGACTGAGATATTACTATTTCTATATGAACAGTGACAAATATGCCAATGGCACTTCAAGAACAAATAAAAACAAATTTCTTCTTTCATATCTTCATTCTATGGTTAAGGCATACAAATTGATATTCATGCATGCAGTCATTAATGACAGCATTTGAAGGCTTCTCTATTAGTTTAGATAGAACTGTATTTTTCAGCAAGCAGAAGTGCAAGCTATTAAGTGTTGCAGGATTCTATATTAACCAGAAAAATGAAGAATGTTCACCTATGCCTTTTATTGGGAATTCTTTGTGTCATTTTCTTCCTATTATCAGCCCTTGGTCATTTCTGCTGGATAAATATGTGCAGAAATATGGAAGTGCCACAGGCACTTTTGCTCTCAACTCCTATGATTTGTGACTTTGCTCAGAGTATGTCTGACTAACCATTTGGCTAAAATGGCAGCACGATCACAGCTATTTCAGCTACTATCATTGTCAATCCCAATGAAACTGAATGGGTGTAATTATGAGATATTTTTAGGAAACATACCTTATATAGACAGGACCTCTGAGGGCAGTAAATTCTAGGACACAGGGAAGGATGTGCAAGAACAGTACTTTCCACTTTAAATTACATGTTTCAATGTCTAATTAGAAAGTTTCAGTGGTTTCACTGCTGTCATCTGCTTTGTGTCATAGCAAGGAAATGGTACATATTTTCATTCACTGTAGTTTTTTACAGATTTACTCTGTATTTTAATGATATTTACACTTCACAGAACCAAAGCAAGAAAAATTTTACATCACCTGGTGTGCCACATATATTGTGGGCCAGAGTTAAAAACATCTAGAGTTAAAAACAATGGTTGCAAACTAGGTTGCAAACAAATTTTGCCTGAGGCATCAACCATAAATTAAAGTAATAATCATCCCCGTAAGAGACAACTTTTTTCCACTGCTCTTTTAAAATAAAAAAGAAAGTAGGTCAGAGAAATTTAGGATATTTTAGAGTATGTACAGTATTGTATTGTTTGCCAGCACCTAATTTACAATTACAGAGCTGCATGAATATTGAAATTATTCAGCTTCCCATTATAAATGTATGTGGCAGTTTGGTTGTTGATCAGTTTATGAAGTTAATGCAAATGAAACTGTCTTCCTGTCAGCATTTGAAATATATAATGCAGTCATGTTGTATATTCAGGGACAGGCCATTGACAGTCAATTAACAAGTTTGATTGGTATGTCAACTCATTCTTTTGAATTGTTAATAGTATGTTAATAGCATTCATTTCTTTGTGCAGTCCCATTTGCAGCTTCACAGTTACAGCTATTTTTTATGATTCTGAGTAACCTAAAATAGTGCCTTAATAATAGATTATTAAACACCTGTCTGGTGTAGCTTAGGGAGGTTTTTCTAGACTGGGAGTTTGCAGTGGATCCCTTTGATATTCAAATCAACAAATGATAGCCTTTTTATTCAAAACGTAAGTTCTTTTGATGGTTAGCTTGTTAAGAAATATTCAGCTCCAGTCTGACCTGATCTGGTTTCCCATGGAAAAGATCTGATGCTGTTTGAAGGTTCATAAATGGAATGCCAATGACAATTTGTTGTTGACGTTTTGCTGCCTCAGCCTTCAGATGCTGCTGGTTGATGTGCCGCTTTAGCTTCACCAAATAATGCTTGCAGGTAAATGATCTTCTGATTGATCAGATAGTTTCAAAGCAAAGAGTTCTCTTCTGTGGTCTGTAGTCATAGTTTTTAGGCTTGGAGGGGTACTTTAAAAGATGCATCAAAGTTGACAGATGGATCTCGAGGCAAGGAATTATGGGAGACAGCAGAATTATGGGAATATTTTTGAGAGAATAACATATTAGCAAGAGTTTTGAAGACCTTCAAAGGTCTATCAAAGCAGCTCCCTATAGCAGATTTATTCCTCCTTTAAAAGAAAATTAAAATTGGGTACACTAGTTAACTCTCAATTTCCTGTGTTGGGAAGGTGTTGAGCTGATTTATTGTTCTCTAATGATGTTTGAAATGGCATTTTTCATTTGAATCTCACTACTATCTTGTTCTGCATAGAAAGCCTCATCCTGCAAGGTGCATTTTCCGCTTTTACTGAAGTTTGCATAAAATTAAAGCATTACATCACCTTACAAGGCCAGTGTATACCATGAAAAACATTCCTTTACATAAACATCTATGACATTTAGTTAGCATTAAAATCAAGACATAAAAATAACAGTTGGAATAACTCTTTTTCTCCACCTTTATTATGGGCATTATTCTTTTATACCCTTCTCCATTCCCCATTAGTGCTCTTCCTGATTGTAACACAGCTATTTTTATGAAGAATTAGACTAGCTTTTAGAAGTTCAAAACATACATCACAGAAACAGTTCATTTCTCTTTGGTTTGAACATTTAATTATTCACTATCAGATTGTGATAGTTTTTCTGCAAAAACATATAATTGTTTTTTGTTGGAGAGCTATATGAGTTAACTCATTGAGATCTGAATGTCAGAAGCTCTGAGGTTTGGAGTCAAATGCTGTGAGCCGTTACACTGCCAAATGTGAACTCTGGAATCACTCATTGAGAGATGCTGTGTGTTAACTATGCCTCATTGGACTTGGTAACAAATCATTCCTGATTGAACTTAAGCCAAACTTTTTTTAACAACAAAACCCAGTCTTCTCATAGAATACTAAAATATAACTTAAAACTGGTAGATGAATGGTCAATTCAGGCAACATCAATCTCTATGTCATATAAATAGAATGTAAAATTTATAGGAGAAAGTTTCCATCATTGAAAATTTTGGCATTTTTGCATACTTTTCAAATACTGTGCACTGTTTAGCTGATAATTAGAAGCTGATTCTGTTGCGCTGAACAAGCAAAATAGTAGACATTTTCATTGTCATACAAGGTTATGTTTTTAGTAACATACCTATAATTTCCCTTAGCTCAAAATGCAATATTAGATACTTAAACTGTTCTCAGCATAATTTGTAGACTTTGATACAGCCTCTGTTTTTGAAGAGATATCTCTTGGTTATTTTTAAAATTCAAATTAAAATTGAAAGCTTTTCTGATAATAATGTCATTGATATTGTTTCTAATTCATTATTTCTGTGCTTACGTTCTAACTGTTATACGTCCAAGAGAAACTCTTGATCACATCTCATGTTCACATTAGCCTTGTGTAAGCATTTTTATTTTGCTTTCAAGAATGTGATAATCTCCCTTCCCAACATGGTTTTTATTTTGTCATCTTGCGTCTTTTGAAGTACACTAAATATTTCACAAAAACTCTGTTCATACAGAATTATCTGCCTGAATGTTCTGTAGTGTGAGGCTTATCTTAAGTGTCTTTCATAGTGTTAAATGTTTATAATTTTAAAATCTGTAAGGTAACAATGACCACCTCATAGCAGTTTGGAGTGTTTGTCATTTCCTTTTTGGATAATGTTAGTCTATTAAGATAAAAATCCTAATCAGTCATGTGCTGGTTTTGATTTAATGTTCATTATAAAGATTTTGCACATCATAACTGATACCTTTCATCATAGAGCAGGATCATGCCATCCTTTATTATCCAAGATCATTAATTACTTAAACAAATCAGAACAGTTCCAGTAGAAGATATTAAGAGATGTGCTTCCTGGAGTGCCCATTGTCACAACAGCAGTGTCATTATCAGGCAAAAGGAAAATACTAACAAAGGGATTTGAACCTGGGTCTCAGCAATATTGCAGCTGATTAACCTAATTGCTGGATTATTCTTTGCTGCAGTCTGCCCCTCCTTTCCTCTTATTTAACCCCTTTTTGTTTCAACACTTGGCTTTCTACCTATTTTTCTATATCAGAGGGCTTGCCTCTGCAAGTATAACTACTTTTATTAATAATGCAAACAAAAGAGCTAAGCACATAGTAAATTTGCAGGCACTGCTTCTTGACATCACTTAGTGATATAAGATGTATAGAAACATGGCTGCATGGCTGCAGCTTGAATGGCACATGAGATACGTATTTTATTAATAACTTTGTACTTACTAATATACTGTCAGTGTACTACAGTTTCCAGTTCTCAACTTTTATCCTTTTAAACTACTTAGAAAATTCCATGAAAATGAGTACTAAAAGGAACCAGTTGAATGTACACAAAAAACAAAAACAATTTGTTACAGAAATTTAATTTTAAATGCAATTTTTAAATACACTTTATCAATAGGTAAATTATTTCCTTGAAGTGATGCCAATCTAAGTGAGTGTCTGCCCACTGAAAGCTCCATAGTAAACTCTGCCTCGCTGCAGGGTTAGGAATTTAATCTTAATTTATTTAAGGATGTTGTCCACACTGCAATTCTGATTAAAGGTCAGTATTTAAGCATACAACAAATAAAAGAATATTAAGAATATATGTAGATCTTTGTTGAAAGTTTCAGTTTCTGTAAGTATAATCAGAACTGGACTTGCAAATTTGCATTGAAAGATGTATCCCTGGAGAAAGATATTTGCTATTTAAGGAAGTTTTATCACTGAAATATGAATAAATAAGCAGAGAATTGTGATAAATTATGTCATGTATGTTATATTTTATATGCATTATTGTTGTATATATTGTCCAGGTACATCTAGCTGCACAAACAAGTCTCCTTCCATTTCCACTGGGAAATGGTGGTTATACGTATTATAAATTGGACTTCTGCACTAAATAATCTTTGTCATACATTTAGTGTTGGTTATTGCTTAGGTAGTCATAGATGTAAGTAAAATCCATGTGAAAGCAGGTATACATAGAGGCCGGGTAAAAGCAAAAATAAAAACAAAACCGCACTCCATGGCTACAATAAGAACTATTACTTTTAGCTTACTGTAGTTACAGTTAACTTGTTTTCAGTTATTTGGTTCTTGGTTTTATGCAAGTGCTTCTTTCTCATCTCCCAGTAATCACAAACCCTCTTAAAGTAGCCAGTGACAATCATGAACAGCATATTTCAAGTAAGAATATTAAGCCAAGTGAAGGCTGGAAACAAAATCTTTTCTGTAAGAATAGAATGTCACGGTGTTAATGTGTTTCATACACTGTGAATTACTGTCGTGTGATGAACAGCTTTCACTTTTCAGTACAGAGTATTTTCTCTGCCTATCTGTCCCTCTTCTGTTTATAATCACATTAAGCTATTTGACAGTTGGCATGAATAAGGACTGTAGACAGGTAGGAAAGGGAAAAAAAACAGCTCACTCTTTATAGGATTTTATGACTGCAGTCTTGATTCTCCTTGGATGCTGAATTCCACAACAGTAGTGCAGCCTTAAGCAGTACCACCCTTATTGTTAATAGAAACTGAAATCTAGACACTTCTACTGTGCTTCCTTGGACTACTTTATCACTGCAGTGATAGTTGAACTGGTGATTTAGTTTTCTGTAAGTGGAAATTATCAGTAGAAGCTTCAGTTGATGTGGGAAAGAGATCATGAGATCCCTTTCTAAGTAGATTTTATGTTTAAAGATAAAAATAGAAGAAACAAAGTCTGTAATATAAACAGATATAGGTAGCTAAGGATATCACATCACTTAATATTTTGTCTTTATCTTCCTTTAGATATTATGTGTATGGATACAGTTCCTCTATAACCACTCTCCCTTATGTGCTGTCCAGTTCCCCAGAACTGTAGAGAAACTGTAGAGAAGAGTAGGGGAAAAATGTAGAAATGGAGGAGGGAGGATTGTCTTGTGAATATGCCAGCTACATCTTTCTCTGGTGATATTTTGTAAACCTTTTGTTATGAAAATAAATTTAGGATTAAATAGTAAAACCACAAATGAACTGTGTGGGAACCCCAAATAAATGCTTAGTTAACCTCATGTAAGTTGTAGACATTTTCTGCTTAGCAGAGGAGGGTAAAAACAGAGGGGGGTTAATTTTACATCTTTACCCTGGCAGATTAAGATGCTTATCATAATTTGAATGCTGCTATGCTGAGCTGTAAACTGAAAAACAGTGTTATTGAAGAAACCTGAAAACTCTTGAAATAAAGAGTTAGCTCTGAAGAATCATCTGAAGATTTGATATCACCTGAACTTTTAGACTTCCCTTTGAAATATGGAAATCATATCATACTTTTTGTAAAGGTTATGATACCAGTTGGGGGAATTTTAACTAATTTTACTCTTTGATGTAAGAGTTCCCATGATCAGTGTCATGGGAACAGAGACTGCAAGTTCTTTTGTCCTATACTGAATGTGCTTCTAGTAAAGAGCAGTTATTTTTTAATATAAACTGTTCAGCAGTTCTTCAGTCAAGTTTTTTTCCTTGTTCTCAATATCTGTTTTTCAGAATATTTTTGCCATATGTTCTGGCATGAGTTTTCATTTTTCCTAAGCTGTCTCATTTTCTTATTTGCTGCCTTTATTTCAAGCCTGTGTCCATTTTTATTATTTCTACTGATGCACATTCCAATTTAGTATCCTCTGTGGGTTTCATTATCATGCTGTTAATCCCTTCTTTCACTGACTTAATGAAGATGTTAAACAAAATCAAGCCTAATACCAATCCCTACGGCACCCCACTTTAGTTACATTGGCATTTTCATTACTCTCTCCTCACAGACTATCAGCCAGTTAACAGCATTTATATTTAGGAGAGTTAAAAAATTATTTCCAGATATGCCTTAGCAGATATTTTAAGAATCCATATGAATTATGAACATTGTCCTCCCTTATCTCTGCATATATAATTCACTAAAAAACACAATCACCTGCAGCAGACATAATACACATTTTCTAAAAATCTGGTATCTATTGCTCAAGAGTTCATGTCCACACTGAGTCATTTCTCTCACTTTACACTGTTAGATACTGGTCTTTTCTACCTTGTTTGTTTGGACCCTGACAAGGCCTTTAGTTTTTCTAGTAAATACCAATTTTAGGGGTTCGTTCCCAATCCCAGCCCCAGTTTTTAGGAATAGACTCATCTGAGTACATTTTTTAAAAATTTGTTTTGTTTGGCATCTTTATTTGAAGTGACATGAATAATAAATGAGGAAGTGTTAATCAGTTTGGAGGTTTTACTCCATCTTTTAGATAAGGTATGTTCATAAAGCTAAGTGTTCTGCAATTTTTCACAGTTGGCAGATTTGCTAATGTGCTTGTGTGAGAACTTGTGATTTTTTTCAAAAGATTGAGATGAATGGTAGGCTTTGTAAAAGGTGGCAGATTAATAGTCATGAAGACTAGAATTCCACTGTCCCAAGGAAGAAATGCATCAAAGATTAATACTCTTGTTAGCTTGCTCATTTTAAAATAGGGCGACTGCTCTTTTTATATTTAGGGAAAAGAACACTGCAGAATGTGGAGAACAGTTTATCCTCTATGGCAATTAAGTCTTTAAGCTGTCTACTGTAATTTTCCAGGAAGGAACAATATGTACCCTGGGCTCTAGCACAGCACACGGGCCAAAATATGTGAATTAAGTAAAGACTATTTTTACCTCCATTTTGTTCATTTCCTCTCTCTCTCTATTGGAGATTCCAAGTTGACTAAAACAATAATCATGGAAAAAATTTCAGACTAGTTGTCTGTCATGCCCACATGGATGTATTAGATGGCAAGCCTTTCTCACCCATTTTTTTGGAATCTTTCTAGATGTTTATAACTACAGGTTCTGACTTTAAAAGCTGCATTTATTTTTGATTTATGTCTAATACTCCCTTGGAATATGAATGACAGTTTTTGAGGTGGGTTTTCTTTGTGAAAATTCAAGTTTTTGAATCTCTGTCTTCTGTAAAACAGAAATGTGGGGGTTTATTTCTGACAGTTGTAGAGCAGAATAAAATTGATTTGACATTGATCAAGATTTAAATATAACCAACACATTGCCAAAAATATGTACACAACTACTACAATTTTCTGTGATAGAACAGTTTTAAAAAGATTATTTTCAAGCTAATACTTTGATTTTACCTTCTCTTAAGTTTTTGACCTGATTGTCCCTCTCAAGTCTGTACCTTTAGCATTTTGTTAATCTTCAGGGTACTACAGACCTTCAGGAATGCATTAGATGAGATTGCCTGCTGTAAGCCCAGCATTGTCAAAAGGCTCATTTTGAGGTATTTGATTTTTAGGGGATTGCAGAGGTGTTTCTAATTGGCAAGTATCACCTATGATTAGGAGATACTCATTATGTTAGTTTAGTATCCATAACAGTATTGTGGCTTGTTCAGATACACTGTTGAGTTTAAAGGACTGCCAGATTTTGTGCTGCTCATTGTTTGTATACTGTGTGACATGATACTTCTCCTTGGTATAATTTAAATTAGGAAATACACAAAAGTTTTAGGTGTGTTTATGATGTTATGACACTGTGTTCAATGTTGAATATGGATTTGTGGGATGATGTATCTTAATTTTCCTAAACTGCAGAGAAAAAAAATACCCTAGGTTAGCATTCATGAAATTGCAGTACTTGGTCACTTCTTGTTAAAAAAAAAATGTTCTATGAATTTTCAACCCCCAAATATATAAATTCAAAGAGAAAAATTTTAAACACACACCGATAAAATAAATTTTAATAATGAAGAACAATACAAAATGATAAGTGTTTTGAGTCTTGTAGCTCAGGTGATCAGATACATATTGAAACATCCATCCCAAAATGAGAACTAACAAAATGGACTCACAACATCTAAAAACTGAATTATAAAGCCTTTAAAACTGTGGGAATATTACAGCTAGCTCAATAAAATAGCCATAATATCCTATTGATTAATTGTTATTGGGTGTTTTGACCTATCTAGGAAAAAAACAATTATCTAAAGGGAAGTTCTGAAGTTTTGATCATGATGTGCAAACTAATATGACTAAGCCATATGTGGAGTCTGAGAAATTGAAAAATTTTTAGTCAAAGGTAATAATAAAAATTTTTAGTGAAAGGTAATAAAAAGGTAGTACTAGTAGTTGTAGTAGTAGTAGAAGTAGTAGTAGTTAGGAATATATCCTTCATCCTTTAGCTACTGATAAAGCTACTGATGCGCATTTTTTCTCAGAAGAAAGTCTGTATCAACTATCAACACTTATCAACTATGTCTTATGAACTAATTCCTGGAATTTTCAGACTATAAATTTGTAACAGTTCAAGAAAAACATTAATTATATTGAAGGTTGGGTGTATTAGAATCATGTTAGTCAGATACAATTTGTTTTCATAGTATAAACGTCAAGCTTTTCAATTACTGTTGTCTAAACCATGCCTTTAAAAAGTCACATTGCAAAAAGCAATTTTACCATCATTATCTAAAACAAGAGGGCCCTAGGAAGAAAGGATTATCTTGTATTGAATAAAAAGTTCACCACCTTGCAGCTTTAATCCTGTTAGAAAAGATTATTTCTATCTAACTTAATCAGCCAGAGGTCTTTATTGCCTGGAGTATTAATTGATTTAGGTCTTCATTAAGGTCAGAGGTACCCGTGGCTGACCAGAGGCAGCCTATTAGTGTGTTGTCAGTTCTGCTTATTTACATTGACTCAGCCTAATGGTGGGTCGTGTCATTGTTAGGTCAGGGGGTCACTGAACCTTTTGTGCACCCTGACCTGTTAAAGGGCAGCAGTCACTCAGACACCAAACTGCATTCATAACAAAGATTTGCCTGATTGCATATTGACTCATTCCTTCCAAGAAACATGCATTTGTGGTGCAACTATTAGCATTTGCCTAAGTGTCTGTGGGTGAGTGTTTGAGATCCCTCTGTTAGAAGTTTCCAGCAAGTTTTATATTGTCAGTTAATCATAAGTTTTAATAATATCAGCAGGAACAGTTTCATAAACATTCCATACTTGCTCTTGGCCTTTAGTAAAAACTCAGTGCGTATTTATAGGTATCCTATCACTTCTGTTTCTTTCTAGGCAACAATAGTTGCAGCTTTTCCTTTCTAATTAGCGGCTTAAGTTAGACCTCAGTCAATTAAGTCTCATTTTCTCATGGTTTCTTTTTCTGATATATAAATATAAATATAAATATATAAATATATATATATATATATATATATATATATATATAGGAAATATGTTGTGTCCTTTTGGTAGCTTAGAATACTGATAAAAACTATTTCATGGTATAGAACAGTTCCAAGTGGCACCGAGTCAGTTCTTCTGACTGTTCCTTTCCACAATACTATAGATGCTTTCCTTCTGTTTTCTAATGAGTGAAAGCACCTTAGAAAAAAAAGCTACTATACACCTTTCTATTGGTATAAGCCATGCTCTAGGTCTAAATTATACTTACCCCTGCAAGACAGCTACACTGTGAAAAGTAGTAATTCTCAAATAATCTGTTAGCCTTCTATCTGTGAAAGCATGTATTGCATCCTCTGAGGTCCACTAAACTCCCCTGAATAGTTGCAGTTGTGCTGACTGAGCAAAACAGCTGCTAAACTATTATGTTAACTTATAAGGACTCACCCTTCATTTAACTCACAATGATACAAATGAAAATAAAAAGGAAAGAAATGTGGAATCACATGAGGCCCCATTTATAACCTACTTACTGCTGTGAAACAATATTGGAAATAAACTTGTACAAGTGAGCATCTCAGCAGTATGAAGTTTGAGTTTTCAGGAGTCTTTATTTAAATTTTAACACTGGAAATATGTGTATGGTCTGCAATGAAAATTAAATTACCATTGAGACATCCACTGTATACATAGGGATCCTCTAAGGATCAATATAGATCCTTTATATTGTAGTTTTGTTTCTATGCTGAGTTTCTTGTATAATGCAAGTCGGCCAGGCTGGATACACTGTGAATCTACACCCTGAAAGATCTTCTGTTATCCTCATAAGTACTCCAAAAAGATAAACTGTTGCAAGGTTCTAGCAGGGTTTTGCAGAACACTTTCACAACACAAGTACTGACACCATACATTGTGACAGCTCCTCTTGTAAGATTTCAGTACTGTGAACAAGATAGTATGATGACTTCCCTGTTTTAAATGCCTTTTACTCTGCTAACAATTTTCTGTATAATGCTTCAAACATTCCAAAGACAACGTCTTGAAATCTGCTAAAACAATGTTTGTTCTGCTTTGCTGCTTTGTCCTTGCTGATTATTTATGCTTGCTTTTCATGACTGAGTCACTGGGAAAGAGAAAAGAGATACCCCTCCTCCTCCCCTTATTCTAAATTATGTCCCCCTGAAATACAGTTGCTGCAGATCTGTGGCCATTTTTTTATCCTTTTCCCCCTCTTTTCCCCTTGCATCCACCCTTCCATAACATGGTGGCTTGTTGGAAACATTGTTTTTCAATTAATTGCATCTTAAGATACAAACAAGTATGTTAGGAACAGAGGGATTTTTTTCAATTGGTTTTTAAAAAACTGCAAAATCCCACTGAATCTTAGCCAAAAGTGGTGCCAATTTTGCTCAAATCCTTCTGAGATTTTTTTATGACCTTGCTTATGACCAGTGGGGCTAATTGTATCAGAACTGTCCAGGATACTTTAAGAAAGTGCTATCTTGGTCTGTATTTCAAAACACTGACAGATATTTTATCGTTAATTAGTATTCATATTATGTCTCAAACAATCTGTTCAAGAATAGGGGAAGTGAACTGGTTGAACAGCTCTTCTGTCTACCTAATAATTAACATGGGTGATGCATGGAAAACCAGCAGCTCAACAGGGGATAAAAAGGAAGAAATACCATCAGCGTGATTTTTTTTATCCTGTAGAAGTATAAACTACCTGCATTGGAGTTTTTGACTAATGCATGGACTTCACTTTGCAGAGGTGAAAATGGATGGTTTGCTTTAAAAACAAACCTGTGCCCCTCTGAATCATATCTTTCTGAATTTGTTTCTCATCTTGTCAGTATGCCACTTGGTAGCTGGCTGGACTCCCTTGTTCAGTGGCACATATTTTAAAATAGCACTGTAAAAAAAAAAAAAAAAAAAAAAAAAAAGACCATTTGTTCCTATAAACCAAAATATTGCTTTCATATATATTTTTTTTCCAAATTCAGGATTATATATAGCATTATCAAACAATATTTCAGGTATTTTAAACCATTTAAATAGTTGATGTGTGTCAGTTGATATATTGTTTCCTCTCTGCCTCCTCCCCCTCTTCAGCTGCTAATCATAGAACTTGTATGCCAAATTGTATAAGATACTCTTCCAATAGTTACATGTGTGAGTCTTTTGTGAGACACAGACAGTTATGAGGACAGATTTGGAGTTGCATATGGGTCTGTCACATGGTTTGATTGCCATGTCTTCTAGGACACAGATTTCTTTTTTAATTATTCTTAATTCTGAAGAATTTTTGCAGTTTATACAGTAAGTTCTGCAAGATTCTTCCGAAAGATCCCTTCCACAGTCCATTTTCTCTGTCATTACTCCTAGCAAAATTCTTCCTGTGCTGACTTCAAAGCTGCTTACGCCCACCTTACTTCCCACTTCTATACTTAGTTTTCTTTTGATAGTGAATAAAATTTACTGTTTCACTGATTAGGATATGCACAGACGTTCTAGAGAAGTGCAGCATAAGACGATGAAAAGTTTTGATATTTACATTAAGATTTTATAAAAAAAATCTTTGAGATGTCTGAATAATAAGAATAAATGTTTCCTTTGCTAGCTGCTGTTAAAAAAAGTAGGTCTTCAGAGTGTTGCTGGGAAGATTTTGGAAAATAAGCCCAAAATATCTGCATTGCAGTAGTAAATCTGGCCATCCATTAAAGTCCATTTTCAAAAGGCAGCCCATCTCTTTGTCCAAGTAGCATCTCTTTGTTCAAGTAGCATTCTTCAGTATTTTATTTTCAAAGTGCAGTTTGCTTTTACCTTCTGGTGGAATAACATCACTTTTTGTTCATACACAGTCATTTAGATGTTCTGCTAATATATTTTTACAGTATTTTTAAATTAGTTTACAAAAGATATTACAGATGTGTACTGATACCTTCTTTTATGTTTTGTATAAAACAAAGCTTAAGACATAGAAGATTAAAAAATAGTATTGAAGATAATGTGCATCATCACTCAAAAGAAAAGAAAACAAGAGCATATTTAACCATGTTGGGGCATAAGTGTGATCCAGCAGCTGTAACAATCCACATGAGATTATTGTTTTAAGCTGACACATACATCCATGCATTATCTTTAGACTGGCATGTTTGCTCTGTTTGTAACAAATGATGGCAAAGAAAAGTACTGTATGACGTTCACATTCTCTGGACAGAGAGAGGTAATTCTGTCTCTCAGGATTTTTTGGAGAAGCACACAGAGAAGAGAAAACAATCCTTATCTCTGCTCCTTTGTTTTCCCCATGTGGAATGTGGTATGGAAGTGATTGCTTGATTGGATTCTGGTGAAGGTTGTTTGGGTTCAATGACAAATCGGATCCAGCTGTGTCTCGGACTCTCAGCAGAGAGTCACGAGTTTGAGTTAGATAGGTAAGTAAGAAGTATGTAGAATAGTATAGTATCTCTTTAAATAGTATATTAATGTAATATAGTATAGTTTTAATAAAGCTATTCTTCAGCCTTCTCATCTGGAGCCAGACATCATTTCTCCCCTGAATCATGGTCCGCTTCCGCTGCATTTTTACTATAGTACTATTGAAAGAAACCAGCTGGAAGAGAGAAAGGTGCTTCTCTTGTCTTCTGTAAACTCACAGAGTCTTATGTACTTGATCTGATTCTCTCCTAGGTTGGTGATGTTCTCTACTGTGCTGGACAGATTGCTCTGGTGCCCTGCACGATGCAGCTGGTTAGGGGTGGAATATATGCAGAGGCCAGCCTTTCCCTCCGGCACGTTGGGCGAGTACTGCAAGCCATGAGCCAGAAGACTGTGCTCCACCATGTCATCACAGCCACCTGCTACGTAACCGACAGCAAGAGCATCCCTATTGCTCGCTCCATGTGGCAGAAGAAATTAGGAGAATGCAAAAAGGTAGCTGCCCAATACATTTTCTTCTTTCTGGGTTGTCTTTTTTTACTTTCTAAGTCTTGCAGTAATATCAGAATTTTCGCAGTACATTTCAGAGGGGTTCAAGTAAAGGTTTGATTGAGCTATTATGTTCTGGCTCATAAGTGGTTGTGCACAACTGAGAAAGAAAACTGCTTAATATAAAGTTATATTCACCACTAATTTTGTCTTAATACCCCACAGCATTGTGTTAAAGAACTCTTAAAGAACAGTCAATTTCTCTAACAAAAATGTGAACAATAGCTCATTTGAATTACTTCTGTCCATATTTTTTTTGCATAATGGGAAATGGGCATTTTACTTCAACTTTTTTTCAGTGGTTCTGTTGAGGATTTTTTCCTCACTTGCTTAGAAACAATATTGTTATAATAATTAATTTTAGAAATTTACTGCTCATAATTGCTTTCTGTTCAGCTGGACTTTTAAGACCACATCTGGACATGCCTGTCTATTGGTTAGCCCTTGATTAACAGCATAATAATTTGCACAGTGATTTATAATGATGCCATAATAATTCCTGATTTGTATGTGCCCCTTTTCTTAAAGTAGGCTGTTGCATCGCGGTTTGGGGTTTAGGTTAGGGGTTCTGATCTGTTAGCTAGCCGTGGTTGTGTACCCCTGCACACCCTCTGTGTCTGTTCCGCTTCCCCCCCCCCCCCCCCCCCCCCCCCACACCGCGGCGGTTCACTCCGGGTTCCTGGCTGTTACAGCTTCTGCTGTGACCACTCCCTGTCCTGCCCGGAGGGTTCAGTGCCCCTCACTCCAAATTCCCATCCTCCGTCCGCCCCAGAGTCCGGGGTTCGCCCCAGTCTTGTCCCCGTTGGGTGCTGTGGTCCACATCATCGCCACGGCGCCTGCGCCCATTGGGCAGGAGGGCCTCTGCTCTCCTCGCTCTGTCCCCGATATAATCCTGTGCCTCGGAGTGCCCGAGGCCGTGTTTCCTCACGCGCCAGCTGGGAGCTTGTCGCGGTGCCTCAGCGCAGCTCCTCGCGGCAATAAAGGACTTTCAGCCGTCCATGCATGGGGAATCTGGACGTTCCTTCACTCTTTACTGGTGTCTCTCGCTCGTAGTGGTGAGGAATCCACTGGCACCCCCGCCCAAACATCGGCACAGAGCCGAGACTGGAAACAATGCAGCGATCCCAGGTCTCAGAGAGAGGCGGTACCGCTCTAGGTGCCAGAGCTGCCCAGGGACCGAGAAAACACAGAGACGCCGCGAGTGGTGCCCAAAGTGGGGCTGGAGGATCGGTGACCCTGAGACCAGCACCGCCCCGCCCGTACAGCGCAGAACCCCGCGGAACACTGCTTCAGCACCGCCTCCAGCACCGCAGAGTGGCTGCACGGAGCCACAGCCGCGGTCCCGTGCAGCCCCATCACCACTGCGCAAATGCCCTGCGAGCCCTTCACCATCAGCCGGCGCGGCCCCAGCCTGGCACAGTGCAGCCCCGGCCCCGCGCGGGCCCGGGCGGCAATGCAGCTGTGGCAGGCCCCGGCACAGTGCAGCCCCGGCAGGTCCCAGCCCGCCGCGATCCCGCCGCTGCACGCGTGCGCCCTGGCGCCCAGAGAAGCCGCAGGGAGCGCACCCAGCCCCCTGTCTGGCGGCGGCGGGGGAGCCCCTTCAGAGCGTGCAGACCGTGCGGAGCACCGAGCCCAAGCAGCCAATGCCCTGGACAACAGCAGCTGCAAAAGCCCACCAGTCTCCATGAGGAAGCCACCAGACAATCCAGGCACAGCACCCCCCTAAAAAACTGCTTTCGTCAGTTCTGTGACCTCCTTCCTCAGTCTTACTCTCTCCCTCCCCTGATGCCCCTTCTCCCTAACTTCATCCCTAACCCGCCTTCCCCTAAACAAAATCCCAGGATTATCCAACATAGCCACGACCACGTGTCAGCCAAGATGGCTCCAGCCACATGGCATGGCACCATCTTCTGCTTTCTCTTTCCCTAAATCCCTCTCTTCCTGCTTTTTCTCCCCTGTGCTCCGCCCCTTCCCTGTCTCTCATGAACCAACCCCCCCTTCAGCTCCTAATTCCCACTTTCCGCCTTCCAAATCCTACAGGGTGGGAGCTGGAATTGGGGAAGAAGCTGAGAAACCAAAACCCAAAGCTAAAATAATTTTGTAATACCAGTTTTAACAGCCTTGTATATTTAGTTGAATTGTAAATTGTACTTCATGATCTCCTTTTCCTGTTATTCCAAGAGCACAATGATATACTTCTCTGCAATCCATACCCCTTTTTTCCTTATTTTGGGTAGTTCACCGGGAGCAAACAACTTGAAGGCGCAGAGTACCCTGAAAAGATTTTTCTTTTGCAGAGTCCCTGGTTCCCCGTAACCTCCCCAGTTCCCAATCCCTTTCCACTTGTTCTAGCTGAAAAGAGCTCATCAGCTAGAACTTTTATCCCAAAACCCTCTAACCTTTTTATCATTCTTATCCCATTCTCTCCATTTCCCTCCCATCCCCATGAAGTAGTTTTTACAATTATGCTTTTCTAGTTTAAGTGTGTGTTCATATTGCAGATTGTCTGTCCTGTTTTCAGTTTTAGAAAGCAGGGGCCTGTCAGGTCACAAGGGTAGATCCAACAGGAAGCAGTTTTCAATTGTTTCTTAAAGAACGAGTGTTCAGATAGTATTAGACTGCTGGACTAGAATCGCTTTTGGGTTTATGCTGTCCTCAGTAGGTTCTGAGGGTGACTGATAACCTAAAATGGTGTCTGGGAAAGTATTTTGCAATAAGCCCTGCCTCCATCTTCCCATGGGCCCTGGAGATCTGGGCGGGAGGGAAAATGAGGGAGGGGGGATGACCTAAAACCAGGGGTCTTCTGGGTTAAACCAGCTGGAAGGTAAAGCAGTGGTAAAGCTCAGATCCAAGGGTGAGGATCTGAGGCCACAAACCTTTATGGAGTCCAGGGGGGTCCAGGTGTTTTCCTGTCCCTGAGAAGGGGAACAGAAGTCGATGCCATAGCCTAAAACTGGGGGTTGTGGTGGTCCGAAAAGCCAGTTGGAAAAGGTAAGACACCATTGGGCCAGTCACGCTGAAAAGGCCAATCCCAAAACTCTCATATGAGCTTAGTGCCAAAGGCTAAAGCCCTTTAAGCACTCGCCCATGCTTTAAATTCGCTTAAAAATCTGCAATATGGACCCACATAAGCCGTTTATTACAATTAAATGCTCATTTTATCTTTGTACTGTGTTAACACCCTTTCAGAACTGAACAATACCTACCACCAAAGGCAAACAGCAAGTCAAATGTACTGTTTATAGTGTATTGAATTTATCCTCACTGCAATTGTACTTATTTTATGCTGTAAAACTGTGTGATTACTGCCTCATTTTAAAATTGTTAATTATCATAATTCTCGTCATCTTTTTTCTAACAAAAAAGGGTGAAATTGTGGTGTTATATTTTAGTTAAATGGAATGCTCTGTCTCACCCCTCAAAAATGTACGGTTTATTCCAAGCCTATGATCCTCCCCTGCAGTATCCTGTGTCTGTAATCCCATTGGCCCAATCTGTTCTGCGCCCACTTTGAATCTCCCTGTTAAGTGTGCCGGGGGGATGTTTCTCTCTCTCTTCGCCGGCTCTCCTGGCCGGTGCTCTCTGGGCCCCTCTCTCCCTCTCCCCTTTCCCCCCTCACTCCCCTTTCCCCCCTCTCCCTCAGAAACCATGCTGCCTCCTGGGGGTAGGACCCCCAATGAACCTCATCTAATGAGCACCCTCAGAAGCCGTGTGGAGTCTCCTTGCCTGCCTGCTGCCACCAGCGAACTCACAGCCTAGGGGGCCCCCCCGGCGACACCCCCAGCGGGTGCCCCCCCCCGAAACGTGCTGCTACGGTAGCCATGGAACAGTATTAAAAGATAGTGGCTATAAATCTCGTAAATAAATCATAACTTCTCCCCAGTGCATAAAAACCAAATGCACATAAACCAAATGCATAATTGCTGTATAATTTAATATAGCCTAATTATTATGTTTTCTGGAGGCTTGGAAGCATAAAACATGTTGATATTTTCATAGAAGAAAAAAGACACCTGAAACTTGCCTTCTATTTACCTTTGTCTCCAGTCTCTGCACTACACAAGTGTCTTTCTGAGTAAAGATACAGACTTCACTCACATGCTCATGCATGTCAACTTGATTTACTAACAAAAAACACTCCTAAATAGTGTTTATTACTCCTCCAAGACCAGATTCAGGTCCAGTATTGAATCTGAATTCAATTTGTTTTATTTAAATAAATTTCCATTTTTGTTTTGTGCCCTATTAGTAACATACCATGACCACAAACCCTCTCTGCTTTCTGATTTGCAATATATAAGATTGGAAGACAGATTGGTGGTGTTTGCCAGTTCTTTGAAACTTATCCTTTTCCATATACAGTCTTTTAGGTCTTCCATAGTTATTATGCATACCAGCTAGTCTTTATCAAGTCCTTTATTTCTTCCACTTACTAAGATAACTAGGCAGAACTCGCATTGTTAAATTTTTTTTTTAGCTACCTGAAAAACATTGATGAAGTTGCTTACTTTTGAGCTATCAGTAATATCTGTTCCATGTCCCTTTTTGAATGTTCAAACCATAGCTAAAAAACTGAATTGTTGCCCACATGTACTCCTGTGAAGTGATAGTTGCTTGACAGGTTTCAGGAATCTTCAAGAAAAACATCCTGCAATCAGGCAATCCTGTAGGATATTGATCAGTCTTATGCTGTCCTTATCAGATCATAATTCAGTAATGACACTATCAGAAAGAAAAAAAAAATATTAGATAATGTGTGCTACAACACCATCTAAAAAGACTTTGGAAAAAACCTAAATATAAATGGGAGTGAGATGTTATTAACAGCTGCATGATCTTGTTTCTTTAATTTTGTCACTAGGAGGTTCAGAAAGAGGAATTATTTTTTTTCCTCAGAATATGTATATTATTTGATTAGTAGGGGTTTATGTACAAAGCAAAAAAGAGAAAAATACTTATCAAATAGTTCTGTTACAAGGAAATAGAGTGGGAAATCACCCTGCCCTGAAAATACAGTTGTCCTGTTAATGTAAATAGAGATTTTGTATTGAAAAATTATAAATTGTTCCTCAGTTGTACTTCTGTCTCAGTTATTCCATAGTATCAGTGAAAACAAGTAATGCAGTTTTTATTTTGGAGCAGCCTTCCAGATCCTGTAAGGTACTGTCTTTCTCTGTGGAAGACAGAATATGGTAGCCTTACTCTGATGGCATATTCCATACCTATGTGGTTTTGTTCAGGTTTTGGTATTCCAGTGCTGCTACAGACAGCTCTGTTGCATACCATGACATGACATAATAGTATGTTTTCGCCAAGTGAACTAAGTCAGCCAGACCAAAAGTATTTTATTATTCTTTAAGCAGTATTTTATTATTCTTTAATAATAAGCATTCTTATTATTATTTTAAGCAGTGGCCAAAGGCCTGAACCAGTAGCTTAATCAGAACAAATGGTTTCTCAGTTGAAAATGTTCTCCTTCTGTCATCCATGAAAAAGGGAGTTTATGGAAATAAAACAGTTCAGCTCAGAACTCGTTTTTTGTAAGTTATATATCATAAAACATAGAATTAATTATGTTTTAAATATGGGATGTAGACTGTATTTCTGGTCGTTAAATATTCTGTATTTAGTAGCAAAGCGATGGCATATTAAGATAATTGTATTGAAAATGGTGACTAAGTAATATGCATCAGAACTGCCAAAGCTGTTTTTCTTTAGAGCATGAGAAATTTAGCATTCTGTCTTGTGGTGATACCTGGTAAATATCTTCTACATGAATAATACTGTCCAGCAACTTCCCTTGAATCCTTCTACATGTTTGATGGCAATAGTAAGTAAAGCACAAAAAGATTATATAAATTGTTTAGGACACCAAACAATTGGACCTAACAGCACATAATATAAAGAGAAGTATGAGAATTGTTTTCTGGATGTGTTTTTATAGCACAATTTATTTCTAAGAGCTGGATGTGGACATGCAGTTGCTAAAAGCTTGACTTGAGATAAGGCCACAGGATCAGACACAGTTAGCTGGACTTAGAAGACTTCTTGTAATGTTGCTAGTGACAATTGTCTTTTAGGAACTTCCTGAGTTACAAAGAAAAAGATCAATTATATTTAAATAAATTTATTTTTTTTAATTTAGATAAATTATAAAACATGTATTTAGAAATAATCTATTTTTTTTCTAGAGGAAACATTTCATATGTTATTAACAGAGAAGTGTTCTAGTGAGGATGGGAGGGGACTGTAAGAGAGGGAGCAAACAGTAACAGTAAGCAGGCTGGACCCCCTAGCAACATCTAAGTGGTTTCAGTCACCCAGCTTCTGGTCCCTTCCTTATTCAAGCATCATTCCTTCCTTCTTACACAACTCCTTTCTACTGCCATCATCCGGATTTCCCTCACCCCTTACGGCACCTCAGGATCTGTGCTCCCAGCATCATTCCTGCATCTTCAACCCTACACTATAACCCCCTGAGCCTCCCTGAGCTCCAGTTACCCACAGTCATCAAAGGTTGTGTCCTTAGAGCTGGAATCCAGCCCCTGTTCCTCTGTGTTCTTCCTTCATGTGTCCCTTTGGGTCGCAGCATCATTGGAAAAGCCATTCAGGGTGACAGAGGAAACAGAAATCTGGTGCAGGGATGTAAGGTAGTAGAAAGGAAAAAAATAGTGGGGAGGGAAGGATAAGAAAGCAGTCCCACCAAGGGTTCACTCAGAAGAGCATCACCTAAATCACTGGGCTAAGGATCTTTGGACTGACATTTTGAATGTACACAAAAGGGATTTCCTTTGTTAAAACTTAAAAGGTATTGTAAAAATTGAGATCTAGAGTGAAGGAGCTGAAGTTAGCATTTAATTCTGTAGGTGCATAAAACTGTATTTTTGTTGCTGGAGAGATTAAAATATAATTAAGGGAAGCAGTGGTTAAACTCAAAAGAAAAAAAAAAAAACAGAGGCTGCAAAAACAGCATAAAGACAATTACGCAAACAAACAATCAAACCCAAAACCTAGGAAGACTTATTGGAATTAGCAAATACAAGTGCCAGCCATCATCAGCTCTCTTCCACCCTATTTTTAAGTTACATTCCTTCCACAGTTTCTTTGTGATTGCCAGGCATACTTAGGGACATTCTGACTATTTAGGAGATAAATTGAGGGACCTTCTCTAGCATACCTAGTAGCAGTTGTGTGCTAGAACAATTTCGGACTAATCCAGTAGTTAGCATTTAGGAGTTTTTTGGGCTTTTGGGCTTTGTGTCTTCTTGGTGCTTTTTTTAAGTTGCCCAAAAAAAAAAAAAAAAAAAAAAAAAAAAGAAAGAAGCTTATACCACTGCTAAAACTTTCTGGAAGAAGGACTGACAGTTTTCCAATTAAGTCTCATCTTGTGTTTTTCTTTACTTCACATCTTTTAATGACAGTGTCATGTAATATGATGATTTTATAAGCGGTTTTGCTAACTCATTCAGTAGAGTAATCAATAGAAAAAAGTAAGCCAGATGGGTTGTAGTCCATTTGTATTGGGTGGGACAGATGGCATTATTGATAGATGGAAATATTCCAAATAATTATTGTATAATGATATAACAGTGACTGTGCCTGCAAAATTTTATTAATTTACTTTGTGAATGCACTTTATTCAGTAGGGCTTGAGTTGTACCATTTACACAGTACTCCTAATATATCTAGATGGGAGCTGAGTCTACACCCTAACTTCACCTTCCCCTAGCCATGGGCTTTCCGTGCAGAGACATCCCTGTAGTATTTTGTTTGACTGTTTCAAGTGGTGCATTGTACTTCTGCCTATACAACAGATTTCCCTAGGCTAACTGAGATGGCAAGATCATAATTACATTTTCTTTCTACCTCTGAATGCTTGTTTTTTTGCTTCCTTTTGTTATCTTCACCAATACAAAGAAGAAACATGCTGTGCTGTCTCACAATTTCAGGCATTCAAGCTTGCTTAACTGCTGTGTTTTCTTTTTTTTTACATCTCACTAATCCCTGGCAAGACATGGTATGACTAGATTAATAAAATATATAAATTCTGAAAAACTGTGTAATAAATACTCATTTAGACTGTTGTTATTCAGTTGTATATTCCATGGAAAAGTACTGTGAATTAATTCTTTCTGTGAGATAAGAGCAAATTAACTTCCTAGCTGAAAAATTTTGAGGCCATTTGCTGCTTTTGAAATTAATTTGTTTATAAAATGTCTGAATGCTATAGATTAGTTTCAGTTATTTTGGTTGGATGAAATATATACAAAACTTGGAGAGAGATTTTCCAGAACTCTCTGAAAAGTTATCTTTGATTTCTTTGTTATAAAAAGAAAAAATGATAGGGAAGTACTTTAGTGTATTTAGTACACAATGTTTTGTTATCAACAGAAAGTTTAGAATTGGTTGTGTTTGTAAGTGAACCCAAAACACTGGTAAAGGGAGATTTTGAGACAGTGAAAACGATATATGTTTTTTAAGATTAGAAGACTGATTTTTTAAGATTAAAAGACTGAGTTGCATAGAAAGATAATATTTAATGTAATAGCAAGATGTTTTAATAGCACTAAGGTCATTATATTTTTTTCTTAAAATCTGATATTATAGATCAGTTCCCCTCTAGTTATCATAATATGCAGCTGCCAATGTATTTTCCATTCTCAGTAATGAAAAATCTACTTGGTGAAATACTTCCCGTGACATAAGAAAAATATATCTTTTCACTTTTATAACACCACTTCCATTTGAACATTAGCTGTCTGGTACCCTCCCACCAGTAATTATCAGAGCAAACATTCTGCAAACTTTAAAAGTTCACCAGCCCATCTTTTTCTGACAGAAGCTTTCTTTTTTTTTTATTGTGAGAATTCAGGATGAGTGGCTGTGATCCCATGATTGTTTCAAATCCAGCAAAGAGTGTTGCAGTTGACTTTCATTCTGTCAGGAATGCCAGTCAGATTGTTGACAATGTGTATCTTAATAGTGTGTAATGCAGAAGTGATGGAAAAAAGATTCACAGTGTTTTATCTGATATATATTGTGAATGGATTCCACACTTATTTCAGCACTTGGTAGCTTGATGCCAAATTTTAAAATCTAAATTAAAACCAGATTTAAAACTGTTTATATTTCAAAATATGTAAGTACACCCAAACTAGGATTTTTTAAAGATATCTAAGAGCAGTCATCTAGGGCACTGGGCCCCTTCCAGGGAACCCCTGCATTGTACCTTCTTTGACACTCCTGTAAATATCATTGGTGCTTTCCTGTGTCTTTCCACTTTGCCTTACAAATTATGCATAGGTCCCAAGTTATAAACAAGTTAAATCATGAACAAGAATCTGTCTAGCTACATGCAGTTATTTCCTGGAGTAATTAGTGTGTTTTCATGGCAGTCATTTAGAATGGCATCATGCATCTGTAACAGCAGTCTGTGCATTGTTCAGACATTCCTGTGCTATTTGAAGTATACAGACTGTCATGAATTTAAATAAAATTCATGCATTCTCTAACACTTTATCCTAAGTACCACAGAAGTAGCTTATGCACAAATAGTGGAAGTTGAAGTTTTTTTCTTGCTGCAAAGGATTGAATAAAGGTTTAAGATCCTCTTTTACCTATAGAGAAAATGACTATCAAGCTTAAAATGGAATATTAAAAAACCTTCCCAGATTTCTGTGAGAAGATACATATTTTTCACCATTCTGAACAGATGTTTCTAAGCCAGTAATATTCAGGTACATTTTTTTTGTATAATTTATTATATATATTGGTTAATATCTTTATTTAATGCAATTGTTAGATTTCCAAAAACTGTTGTAAATTCAGTGAACTATAGATAATATTATAGGTAATATTAACTTAATTGGTCTCCTTTTACCAGTTTCTTAAACAAAATACTCAAAATATGAGTAGTAGAAGTAAACAAGTATTATAAAGATAAAATGGCAGATTAGAACACTGCTACATTTACATTGCAGTAAAATCTTACATAGGTTAACTAATGTGATTTGTAATATCACTCAAAGAAAAAGAAATATTTTTGAAAACCGTTGCTGACACCCAGTGCCTATGCCTATCAAAAATTCCATAGGAAGAATACGCATGCTTCTGTTTCCCCTTTTTTGTCCCATCAGGTTCATAACATCTATTTTGCGACTAGATGCTATTTTGAATTTTCCACAATTTGATATATAAACCCAGGCTTTTTTTATGGCCCACGTTCAGAGCACACTGTGTATTAAATTGCACCATGCTAGTGTGTCTTTCATCTCGTGCCTAGTGCATTTCATTTCCTCTGTGTTCAGATTAGGCAAAGCTTTTCTATTCATTTGAAGCAACTGTAATGAGAATGTTTTACACAGATCAAATGCAGATAGTGGAAAACCAGAGGTCCTTGGAAATAGTCTGCCATTTGACACTGGGAAACAATGGGAGATGAAAGGTTTGCTACTTGAACTTTTTCTTAAAAGATTATAATACTCCATTGGTAACATTAGCAGAGCCTTAAAAATGTTTAAAAATTAGTTTAGTCAACTAAAAGAACATTACTTTAACTAAAGCCATTTTTAGAAATGGAATATATGTGTATAAAAACCATATGATTGCATAATAGTCTAAGGAGTACGCATTAATTTAACTTGTAGAATATAAAAAATATGAACAATAGAAAATAAGAAGGGAGAGCATTTTTTCTGTGATCGTTTGTGGAGATATCTACAGATACCATCAAATCCTCAACTGGTATAAGTCAGCATAACTCTGTGATTTCCAGGAACTGATTTACACTAGCTTATTTGCCATTTACAGGTAATATATCCATACATTTGAATGTTATTTTTCAGGTAGACAGAGTGAAGGAATGCATGTCAGGTTATTCAGGGTGGTAAACAGCCTGGTTCATGCAGGCTGACTGATCTTCCCCCGAATCAATTCCCATATAAGTTTATAACTTTGAGTGATTCTTCATCTCCTTTGCTGAAAACATTAATTCTGTTTTGAGCCTATCACTTCTGTGCTAAAAGTGCAAGACTGTACATAGGCATCCACTGTTTGCTTAGGCCACAACCTCTGGTCAAAAATCTGATGTGTGATGAGTGTGAAAGCCATTAACAGAGTAATGAAGCAAGTACCTGTTGTCACTGCCTCATTATAAAGGGACGAATGTCATTTTGGCTGAAAAGTGATCAAGGTCCAACTTTCACTCAGGAAACTGTAGTCCAAATTACATGTAGGACCCTTTAAATTCCTACAATAAAGGATAGAATTTCAGGATTTCATCACCTTCAAAGATTTTTTATTCTCCTTTGAATGAGGTAATCCTGTTGATCCGGACTGAAAGAAGAGCCATATTACCATCTCAACCTACATAAACAGTCTTGTTAACTACTCATCCTTCCTGAAACTGTAGCAGGTTAATCTGTTTCAGACCACAAACATCCCTTCCAATTTACTGCTTCCAACAAGTAGTTTGATATTCAATACTAAGTAGCTACTCTAGATCTTGGTCTCTTCCAGGGAGGATATTTTAATTTTTCTCGTCAATGTAAGCCCTGTAAAAGTCAGAAAACTCAGATCTCAGAAACTAGTCAAACTTAAATACTGAAAGCCCTTCCCTGTGGGCAATATCCTCTTTGTTGTGGTTATGCAGGACCTGGAAAAACATTCCTGTTGCTATTGAATGGTGTGCAGGGTCTCCCTGGGTCTTCATAAGAGCTTCTATGATGCTGTGTTTTAGATTTGTGGCTAACATGCTGATGTTGCACATTTTCAAGGCATTCAAGGCTTTTTCCCAGGCAGCTCCTCAGTGAATAGACGGTGTGGGCAAGAGGAAGTCTAGAGGATATTCCAGACCATATGACACCATGCTCAACCATAAAAATTTGAGAACTTGGTCTTCCAACATGGCTATTCCCCAGAGGCTGGCTGGGCATCAGTCTGCTGGTGGGAGGAGGAGGTGAAGGATTGCCTTTGCATTGCTAGTTTTATTATCTTCACCTGCTAAAGTCTCCTTACCTCAGCCTAAGAGTTCTCTCATGTTTTCTCTTCCTGCTGTCCCTCCCATCTTGCTGGGGCTGGGGGGGGAAGCAAGTGGCTCTGTGGAGCGGAAGGTGCCTGGGACTCAACACCTCAAGCAGATTCAGCAAATTATCGCTGAAGACAAACTCCACAAATAACTAGGAAAATTCATACCTGTCCTCCCTCATCAAGCTTCAGTCAAAATTGGAACTCAAATATCATCTCTTCCTTTTGAAACTATGCAAGAATCTTGTCTCTATTCAGATATGTTAATGAACTTCTACCATTAAAAAACCAAAAGTGGGAAAAAAAAAAAAGAAATTAACTCCGTAAAACATCTTCATTCTTCCAGTGGAAATACTTCTTTACTATTTTATTGTATGATCCAAGGGATCCTACTAAATTTCAGTACTTGATTACCCTCATCTCTGGTTCTGTGTGCTGATCATAACAATAATTTCATTTCCTCTTCTTCCTCCTCTTCTCTGAAGGATATCACATGGTCTTCAAAATTAATAATAGGTTTTAATTTTCTTATTCATAAAAACCAAAGTAACCCAAAAATTATTTATGCTTTCCGGTACTCCATTTTCAAAAAAGCACGTAAGACAGTGTGAAAGTGATCTATTTTATTTTGAAACCGCTTTAAATTTTTGCATATCAAAAATGAGCAGTGCTTCCTGGTCAATACCAGCTAGCAGTGAGTAATCACTTTCAGCTTCCTCACTGTTTTTATTCAGCTTCATTGATGAAAAATAAAAATGCATCCAGCTGATATGATACCTGTTCACTTCTCATCGGTCCTTTGGATGTAACACCAGAAACACAGGTAGTAACACTTGAAATACAACTTTGATTTTATCTTGGACATTACTCAGTGTTAATATTATGCAGGTCTTTTTGCATCTCATTTGTAAGCACCTTTGTGGAAACACCCTGGCCATCTTCTGTAGGTGACCAAAATAGTTACTTTTGCATCTATCTATCTATCTATCTATCTATATATAAATATATATAAATAAACAAAGAAGCAAGTCTGAAAGAGGATAATGTAACTGTTAGCTGAAGAAAATACTAATTGTTGACCATTTTTAATTAAGATGGTGATTTTGGTAAAGGATCCTTGTAATTTGTCAAATGAGTGTTTGTGTGGAGTTGCAGATAGAAACTCAGTAATGCATAGTCTCATAGTCTCTCTGTGCATGTTCTGCAGAGCTACATGGAGGAGACATGAACGTCTACAGATTTTTCTCCCTCCCTACTCTTATACTAATATATGCATATAGACATATATATACACACATTACAAGTATATCCATGAATATATATTTGTATTTTTACTTAGTATAACAACTTTTAACAAGGATATATATTAATACATGTCACATAAAGGCCATTTACTGAAAACCTTCCACTCTAATCTTCTGTTCATGGAGTCACCTGCTTTCAGGAGTGTGATTTAAGATCACATTATATATTTCAGTAGTAATCTGTGAGACATTTCTTCATGTTCAGAAGAGGAAATTTGTTTTCTATATAGCTCATTGCAAGGAATGGCTACACATTTAACTAAAATTTGGCTTAGACCTTGTAGGTTATTGTGAATTTTCTCTCACAGTGGGTCTGTCTGGGGTGGAGTTAATTTTCTTTACAGCAGCACCTATAGTCCTGTGTTTTGGATTTGTGGCTAATACTGTGTTGATAGCAGACCATTATTGGCTGTTGCTGGACAGTGCCTGCACAGCATCAAGACTTTCTCCTGCTTTACCCATACCCAGCAAGGAGGGCACATAGTTGAGACACCAAAGTATTATATTGTATTATATCTCATATAGATTCATGCTTGATGATAAAAACTGGAGCAGGGGTGAGGTTTTTTCCTAACTTTTTGGGCAGCCCATTTTAGTGGATTTTAAGAAATTGCCTGAATTGCAATCACCTGAGTTTGACTTCCGTAACATTGAACTGGGAGAAAACTGGTCCTGCAAAATCCAAGTTCCAAACTGTATGTAGGACATTATTTGTCAATGTAAATGGCTTGAGTTAAAATAAAAGACATGTGAAGCCCTAATAATCATATGCTATGCCATTTAACCAACCTTGTTTTGCAGTCATACCGTATTAAAAAATGAAAGTAACTGACTAGTCTGTTGAAGACACTATTTGCCTCGAAAATATTTATATACAGAAAATGGAATGTAAATGTATTTTCCAGTAAAAATTTGTGTACTAAAAACCACCACATTCAAAATGAAATTGCTTGCCAGAAAGCCAATCATATCCTAAGCTACATCATAAGAAGTATGGCCAGCAGGTTGAAGGAGATGATTCTGCTCCTCTGCTCTGCTCTGGTGAGACCCCCTCATAAGGACTGTATCCAGCTCTGGAGTCCTCAGCACAGGAAGGACATGGACCTGTTGAAGCAAGTCCAGAGCAGGACTTCCAAACTGATCAGAGGGATGGAGAGCCTCTCATGTGAGGAAAGGCAGAGAAAATTGGGATTGTTCAGCCTGGAAAATAGAGGGTTTCAGGGTGACCTAGTTGCAGCCTTTCAATACCTTGAAAGAAACTTAAGGAAAGATGGGGCAAGAGCATGTTTACAAGAGCATGTAGCGACAGGGCAAGAGGAAATGGCTTCTGATTGGAAAAGTGGGTTGAGATTAGATATTATTAAATAATTCTTTTCCATGACTGGCAAAGGTTCCCCATGGAAGTTGTGGATGCTCTATCCCTAGAGGTCCCTTCAAGGCCTGGCTGAGCAAACTGGTCTAGTAGAAGGTGTCCCTGCCCATGGCAGTGTGTATGGAACTTCAAGGTCCCAACTCAAGCCATTCTGTGATTTTATGAAATGATTTTTGATTGCACATCTTTATATCATCTTATATAATCAAGGTGGCTACTGCAATGAGGGAGAGCCTGACAGTTAGTGGAAGTTTAGTAGTGCCACCAGAGTTTGCAAATTGTTTTTCTTCTGCCTCCTGCAGCATCAAAATTTTCTTCCTTGCATTCTACAAAATTCTAAAAAATTTAGTTAGGTTTGACAAGAATAGCTAGCAGTGCCTTATATGTACAGATGAACAGATGATGTAATTAGAATATGTGAGGTGAAAGCTGATATTTGGTTTGAAAACTGGTTTCAGAGCTCATTGTCAAAGTTCAGAAGGAAGCAGACTTTCAAAGAAAAGGTCTTTGCAATCAGTATCCAAAATTCAAATACTATCATAAAATCTGTTATCCGTAATGCCCACAAAGTAGATTTTGACCATTAACTTTGCTCATTTTCTGTCCCATTTGGGTACACACTCGCCAATGATTTTCAACTGAAATTTTTCCATCTTGAACATCCTTACTTCAGTTCAACTCTTTTTACTAAGTGCTTATTTTTGACACTACACATGAAGAATAAAAACCCTCGGAGTGACAGTCTGTGATCATGTTTCATGTGGCAGACTTCATTTGCTTTCAGTTTGTATTACTATCAATTTATGACTTTGTTCCTTAAATACTTATCTTTTTTTCCCACATTGTAACTGATATATTGAATGATGTATGTTTGAGAGGTATTTCAAGGATCTTAACTTCAGTCATTAACTGGTTACGTCTTAGCTCAGGAACCTCTAGTTTGTTGAGAGAAAGTTACTATTTTTTAAGCAAATAAAACAGCTTTTCAGTATGTAATTATTTTCTTATCAATTTTACATTTTCATGCCCTTTTGAGCATCTAGCATGTGGTGCTTGAATTTGCATTTAGCTCTGCAGGAACTGCTTTAAATATTATTATTAAGAAGGAAGAAATCAAAAATCAAAGTGAATTTTTAGTACAATAGCAAGGTATAGGAAGGTACAATTGCAGCAACAGCAGCCTGGATTAGTGTATAGAACTAACTCACAGCTTGACAGAAAATCCCTGCTGGGGAGGAAATGTAGGGGAACTGGCAGAATTTTGCTACATCTGCTCCCTACTGCTAATAAGCTTTAACCCATTTCATTTTTATTATGCTTGGTGTTTAGATATTTTGCTTCCAAAATTGTATCTGTAACTATGAGAACACATAAAAGGATGCTCGACAGGTAGGGCTGTTTAAAAATTTAAAACTATCAGCAAGGGATGTTAAAGGCCATAATGAGTAAGATGGTTGCCTTCTCAGTGTGGGATTTAGAGTTCAGGCACTTCAGTGCTGGTAGAAAGCAGAAGTATTGGGTAAAACTGATTTCATAGCTTGAGTGGCTTGTACAGCCAGAAGGCACTATTAGATTGTTTATTCTGACCTGTATATCACAGACCATTACATTTCACCCAGAAATTCCCATTTTGAACTCTGTGAGTATACTTACACTAAAATATATCAGACCTTAGGAGTTCCAAATACTTTATGCCACAGGGTGAGAATGAAAAGGCTGCGCTTCACATGCAGTAGGAAGAAGGTTTGTCAGGTTGGTAAGTACGCATGACTATTTCTGCAGAGTAAGGTAAACAAAGACTTGATTGGACTTTATAAAAGTAAAAACCCTTTCTTGACCCCTTTGAATTAGGGAAAAAAGATATAGGTATTCATATTGTAGCAGAACACTTGTATCAGAGTTCTGTTGAAACTGTAAACAGCTCTCTAAATAAAATAAAAATTAAAAAAAAAAAAAAAAACACTCCCTAAGTCAGCTATAATAAACAAAATTTAAGACTATCTGCTGCATGACACATCAGTGGGAGTAATTAAGAGGGAAAATCAGAGTCATGTCCACTTTTAAAATTAATAATTATTGTCTAATTCTGCCTTAGAATTAGACCCCTGCAGTCTGTGCTTCTTAGTTTCTCAACCCAGACACTTCCAGTGCAGTACTTTGAACATGCTTTTATCTGAATAATCAGTGCTATAACTAATATCTATAGTATCTATAAATGATGGGGAAATAGTATTGTATATTTTCCATTTGATATTATCACATGCTTACCATAACTGATTATAAATTTTAAAATCTTTCTTTTACTTTTCTTTTACTTAAATTGTAAAATTTTTCTTTTACATGGTCATGACATGATTGTCACATAGAATTATGAAATTTATTTTGAAGACAGACAGAAATGTTTAAAATTCATTGAGTAGTTGAAAACTTGATGTCTGTGGGGCTGATGAGACTGCTTTTAGATAATGGGTTAGAACAAGATTGTGATACTTACCTGAGCAATGATGCAAAAATGCAAGACTCAGTCTTTCAGTAGGAGATGCTTCTCCATTACTGTGCATGCAGAAGCCTATGTCTGTCTTTCAGCAGGCCAGTTACATTTTCTGGTTTTCTTTCAATTTATTCTAACAAGAAGTTATTTGAGCTTCCTTTGCAAGAAAAGTTCCAGGTTGTTGAGTCCAGAAGACAGAGGTGTTAGCCTAGTTATTGCAGACTCTGTGTACATTCTTCAGGCTTTCAATTGTTGATTTGTTCTAGAGACTTGTTCAAAGCTGATTATGTCTTCATAGAAATGTGATACTGATTGCTCTTGTTTTGATCTTGTCAGAGCTTCTCAGTTTCTGAAATAAAAGGATGAAAACATAGTGATCCAACAATAGAAAAGAGAAACAAAATTAACAAGCAAATAAAATCCTGCTATACTAAATGTAATCAAAAGAGAGCTTGTAAGATTATGTCTTAAATTTCAACAGAACCCTTTTTTCTATCACACAGAAATGATGAAAATTTATACCACTTCCTGCCCTCTGTTGACAATCGTGGTAAAAGATAGAATAGCAAGTTGTTAAATTATTCTGTTTGAGCAATATAAGCTATAGATCATGTAAAGTTATTGAACTGGTTTCTTATGAACTCTCTATTTTCATGAGTTCTATATTTGCTTTGCTTTTTTTTTTTTTTATGTAATGCTTTCCTATTCTTCCAGTGGCACTATTCAGAGACCATTCATCATGAAAATTTTGATTCTGCAAGGATTTAAACATATCCTTTGTGCACCAGAAAGCTGTCTCAACTTATAAATCAAATTTACTCTATATTTATTGTGGGATTTGGTTCCTAAGAGTGTTGTTACTTAATTTTTCTGGTAGTTTCTTCTGACATGCTTGGTTGACTACCATAAAATTTTAGCCCATCATCTTGTCTATTCCTAATAATAGCCATCAATATATTGTATAGATTTCAAATTTCCTATACTCCCACTAAAATAACTTGGGACATGGTCATTTCATCCTCCTGCAAAATGCATCTCTGAGAAAAGTTAAGCTGTTATGCTTGGCATATTAATTGCCAACCATTTCATATGTAATTATTAATTTTACATTATTACTATAGCTACATGCAGATTTTTTTCAGAATTATTAAGGTGAAAATTTAGTTGTTTTTTTTTTCTAATGTGTGCAGGCAGAATTATAATCTTTATATCAAAAGAATACATTTATTAGAAATCCATTTAAATTACAAAAATTGATTGAAAGCACTCTGAGAAATAGTACTACCTCTAAATTTCTATGCTCAGATTTATTACCCTATATTTGCTTTTCCTTTTTCATGTTGCTGTTTTCTAAAGATAGCTAAAGACTACACAAAAAAGGAATTACTCTCAAAAAATGTGCTATCAGGTGCTGCTACAAAAAATAAAGAACCACTTGGTTTGCTCTAAATTTTCCATGGTTCAGTAACACCAAAGTAAGTACAGGCTCAGTTTCCCAGTTGACATTGTACAAAATAATTTCTACATGATACAGTGATTACTGAACTACCTCCAGCTTTGTCCAACATGTTGAGGAGTGAATAGAGAAGACTAGAATTTCTGAAGAACTTGTTTCTTTTCATATTTACAGTATTTATTATATGACAAATATTCAGTTTATAAGACTTCATTTTTAGTCTTCCAGTTTTGTGTTATTATCTTTTTGACATACACCAAATAATTTGTTTTATTTCAGAAACAAATACAAAATGTCTGACTTTCTTATCTTTGTAAGCTTTCCAAAAGGAACATTCTTAACAATTTTATTGTTATAAAACACTGTGGTATTCATTATTCAAATTCAGACATGTTATACCAGGAATGCACATGGCCTATTTATTAGGCCAACTAGGATGTTGAAAAGAATTGCTTCTATCCTACTTTCTTTAGGAACTGACATTTTTATTCTTAGGCAGTTTTCCTAGTGGAATCTTTACTTTTTTAAGTCATAAACCTATTGTTGTAAGAGACTCTAGCAAAGCTCAAACTGGATCTCAAGAGTTTGATGCACTCTTGTTTAATGCAGGCAGTGTAAAAGAAATTTTAAATGTATTATTTAAAAGCATGTTAATCTTGCCACTGTAATGGTGTAATAATGCATACCATATAAGGTTTTCATAAACTCAGCTTCTAAAAGTAACATCACAGTATCTTTCTTTTTGTTCTCCAAGTCACTTCTTTGTAGAGATAGCAATTATGCATTCATCTCTGCCTCTTATAGCCTGATTCCATATTCAGCTGTGAGATATATACTCCTTAGTCCTAACTAATACAACAAAAAGAATATTTCTCATTAAGAACAAAGGGAGGATAGTCAAACAAATTTATATAATGAATGTTAAAGGCCAAAATGTGTACGTTTTTCAGTTCAATTAAGCAAAATATTTAAATACTTATACAGTGGACTGAAGATAGGTTTAACTCATTATTCCTTTGTTTTCATTGTAATTTTAAGAGTTCTGCCTTGGATTATTTTTTGCATTACAAAAAAAAAATAATTCTATCCATAAGATTAGCCCCTTTAAAACAAAACTCTGTGGTTTTTTGGTTTTTTTTTTAAACAACCCTAACAACCCTTACTGCCAAGTGTGTTTCATTTAACTCTGCTCTTTCTATTGGATTCTGGATTGGCTTGTAGCGGTATTGTAAATACCTCAGGCATTCATTTGTGTGCGAGTATTTTGTGGCTCTCTGAATATGCACAATGAAAATTGGGTGAATCTTTACTAAGAACTGAGTCACAGAAAATGCAAGGATCTGGTAGTACTGTGAACCAGTGTGATAATGTTTTGTACAAGTGCAATGCTCAGGGGAGTACTCTGCATGCAGCAGTTCAGATAACACTTTTGCACTTATGTAGGTTTAATTACAAGTTTAGGAACCCACTGACAACCCCTGCTGTTCACCTTGCTTCTTGGGATATGAAAGAGCTATTCCTGAAGTAACCACATTGATAAAAGTGTTAGCTGAGGAACGTTTCTACCAATCTGCCTTTTCACTTCAGTTTAGGCACAAATACAAAGTCCAGGAAGTTCCCATTCTTGTTTCTTATTATTAGATACTTTACTGAATTGTATGTTGCTTAATAACTGTCATAATGTGGCCTTCAACAAGTATTCAGTCAAGCCTTTTGACCCTTTCTATTTCTAACCAAACATCTGTACGCTTCTGCAGATTGGGATTGGGCATCCATCACAGAACTGCTTTAGAGGAGTTAACACAGAGCAGTCTGTCTGGATGGCTCCAGTGTGAGGCAGCTCCAAACCCTTGTTCCTGTGGCATGTACCAAAAGTAGACAAACCTTCTGCTTGGCAGTGTCTGGGACTGTTGTGTTTTAGGTGTCCATGCTGTCTCTATCAGTTAAGGCAGAAATGAAGATATTAATGTCCCCCTAAAAGTAGCATTACAGTTCTGTATATGATTCTCCTTTTGGAAAAAGGAGAAGAGGAACCTTTTTTCCTCAGAAGGAGTAACCATATTGAACTCCCACTTCTTCCAGACCAATATTCTGGTGCCAGTACCTCTGCTGAAGAAGCTTAGGCTCTCAAAGCTGTTACCTGCAATCATATACTTGACTTGGTGTTCACAATTCATCTATAAAATCAGTCTGGAATATCACAGATTAACATAAAATCCCTTTAGAATCATTGAAATGTTGGAAGAGACTAATAGTGAAAAATCTGTGAGTCCGTACAAGAAATCCCAGTTCTTTGCCAAACACACCACTAGTATCAGCATAAATGCTTATTGAAGAATGGAACAATAACCATCATAGTGTAGACCTTGCTTGGTATTTTGACTCCAAACAGTAGCCTGTCATGGTTTGACACTGGCGCAATGCCAGCACCCCCATGAAAATGCACCTTTCCAAATAATTGCTGTGAGATGTGATCAGGAACAGAGCAGAGCAGGCCCAAGCTTAATAACAAAGAAAAGAACTTTATTAATCTACTACTACTCTAAAACTACAGACACTAAATTCTGGATGTAGACCTTCCAAAACACCCCTCCTCCTCCCACCTAATTTCCAAACAAACCCAACAGTGAGACAGCACCCAGGATCCTGATCAAATTGCCACACTTCAGATAATCAAATACTCAGTCTTTCAAGGGAGACAGGAGTCTCTCCTATGCCACAGACCCCCCAGGAAACACAATTGCCACCCTTGTGTTTCCATGTCACACATGGCAACCACCCGGAGAAAATCCATGGTGACACTCTCCTTTCCATGTCACAGTGCTCTCACCACCGAGCATGGACAGACTGCTCATAGGGCTCCTTTAAGGATGCTTTGCCGTGGACCAAAAGAGACAACAGTTCAGTTTCTTATCTCGGGACTACAGTCCCCCCCATTTCCCCCTGGGGCCGAGGGTCCAAGAACAGAGGTCTTCTTCTCCTCTTCTTCTTCCTCGAAGACAGAGGGCCTCTCCACACCTTCTTCAACTCTCCTCTGTTCTCTCCACTCCTCTGTTGGTAATCACTGAAACAGGTCTCTTGGCTCAGCAACGCACCCCCCTAAGTGCAGCTTCTGTCAGAAGAATTTGGTTCAGTCTATGGCTAACAAGAAAAGTCCAACCACAAGCCACTCCATCATCTCTTTCCAACAGGGGGTTAAAAGTTCAGACTCCCTGGACGGCTCATATCTCTGCCCAGCAGCTGATTCCCAAGGCCAAGGCTGGGCACCTTCCCCCCCATCCTTCTCCTCTGCCGGCAAAGTTACAGGTGCCGTCCGGACTCTCTGTCTCCTCCCTCTGTGTGGGGGACGACAAAGGCATCTCCGCTTCTCTCCACCCTTCCGTCCACAGGAGCTGGCTCGGTTCCAGTCCTTCTACCCCTTGGCTCACCTCGACCAGGCCGCATGGCTTCCCCTCCCCCACCCAGCCCCATGGCTGGGCAGGGGAGATCTGCACAGCACTCTGACCGGAACCAAAGAGAGCGAGCTCTTGGCAGTTCTTGCTTTTAACCCCCTGTGTTCTCAGAGGCGTATCCACACCTTCAGTGGCCACTTTGGGTGCCAATATCCAAACTTGACCACTGATTGGTTTGACCCAACTTCCTGAAAGAATTCACTTCCATGTCAAACCACGACAAGCCCTAAGCAGAAATGAATAGTAAAACCAGTAAAAGCATAAATCTAAGTCTCCTAACCTCAAACTATTTTAATTCATATTTAAGTTGATCAAATAAATTTTGTTATATAAATCATAATCCTTATATAAATTAGTAACATATAAATTAAAAATAATCTAGGAATTTCATTATGTCTCTTTTATAATGCTCACTGAATCTATGTTCTAAAAACTCATTCAGGCTCCCCTTGAATCCCTGTAAAGTTCTTGCAACCAGGGCATTCTCGATCAAGGAGTTGTAGGTGTCACCCACCATCGTTCATTTTGAAACCATGCTCTTACTAATGTCATTTGATGGTCCATAGCTCTTAGCACAGAAAGACAAGTGTGCAAAATCAGTTCTTATCCCTATCCACTCTTTATGTCATGTATGACTTCATAAGCCTCTGTCTTCTCATTAAGAAGGCTGCAGAACATTTCCAATCGGACCCTCCAGAGCTTTTGATCATGCTTGTCCTCCTCTGAATATATTTTGGATCTAGTATTCCCTTTTTCAGTTGAGAGATCCAGAGTTGTTTATCTCACTCAAGATGTTGGTGAATTGTGAATTTTTACAGTGGCATAAAATTACCTACTTTGTCTTCTTTCTTTACTTGTTTTCTTAACCGCTGTCAGCTTCTGTGATTCTGTATTAACCAGTCCATGAAGACTTTCCAAGATGTCACTTAGCTTAGCATGGCAGTTTTCTCAGTTTTTACAGTAGAAGTAAAGAGAGTCACTTTCTCAGTCGTCCTTAAATGTACTCTGTACCTTTGGTTTTCCTGTGAGTTATTGAAACATGCATTGTATTGCTAGAAGAATATCAGTATTTTCCTCAAGGTGGGAAAAGTCTTTTGTTGAGTTATGGGGTTTTTGTAAAGCAGTGTGTTTAAAAAATGTTTGTAGTCCTTCTCTGGATATGACATGATATAGATACAATGCATATATGGAATGATATAGATACAATGCATGTATTTAGAAAAATCTGCCTCTTGGCTTCCTTTTTAAAATTTTCTGGATCTCAATCTTTTGCATCTTTGATAAATTAAGTAGCAAGGGATCCTGTTGGCAAAGGGAAGACATTATGAAACATGTTTTGAGGACAGTCTAATGTGAGATTCAGTTGGAGTTAAATCACTTGTATTACCAAATCGTTGTCCAAAGTTTTGGGATCTACCATTTCCTAGCGTGATAGAATTGGAGTTCTGTCACAGTGTGGTCTCTGAGAGGATCCAGTTTACATCCATTCCTGAAAAAAGTCATTTTTGTAGAACCATTTATTTTTAGAGCGTGTCTCCTGCATGCGGAACAGATGTTACTTGCTGTCCTTCTCCAGCCCTCTTTAAATCAGACCATGTAAAAGTATAGCACATAATTAGCATCTTTCTCCATATAATCTCAGCAGTCAGCCTTTAGATCTCCTTATTTTCCCCTGTGACATTCAAACTTCTCTTAGTGCAGAGCTACCTTGTAGTATATGTTCCTTGAAAGGATCAAATCCAATGGAAAGGCTAACAAGTGGAAATTAGAAATTTCAACACGCTTTTCCCATGCAATGAAAATCATTTGAAAACTGATAGCTAGAAAAAAGGGGTTAAAGGACAAATATCTTTAGATGACAACTACACCTACAGATTAATGACATTCATAAAGATTTGTAAAATTCAAGTAATGCATACTTTTAAGGAATCACTGCTTTCAACAGCATTTGCCCCAACAGATTTCTTGTCTTTCATCAAGAATTTTAGAGCTTCCCAATAAGTATTTGATAGTTTTTTCTCAAAAATTATAACTCAAGCTATACTCTCTTCTACCTAATTTTTTTTTGATCGGGACTCTGAAGCTGTAGAACAAAGACTAGACCAAAACCTGTGCTCCTCTATGGAACAGTCTAGCAAGTATCCTTGGGCAAGAACTCTAAAAACAGGTTTTTATTCAAAGCACCACAGCTGTCTGCCAGAAGTGATGAATCTCATTGATGAGAGTGCAGAATCAATTGTAAAAACAATTTAGCCAATAAAATAATTCATCCTTATTTTCACTCTTAATACTTACTTATACTGTTTTAGCATCATATAATTTCTTAGCAGATTTTATGTATTCATCCTCATTTACTAGATAGGCTATTATAAAGCTCTTCAGTTCTTTAAGAAAATTGTAAATTTCTGAAAGGTAAATCATAAATGCAGCATCCAAGTATAACACAAATGTCAGTGATTTCTTGAAAATAAGTCAGAAGTGGTCACTGATAGAAGTATTTCTATATGATTCTGTAGCCACTGATGAAAGATTATTAGTCCCCGCTAACTCTAATTATTTGTGCTTTGTGCAAACTCTAAAGTTAAAGGTTATGAGTGTTATGGTACCATACAGGTACACCATGAGTAGTCTTTCACACAGAATGATTCTCATTTGTTAAATTTGGAAATGTATTTTCTCCTGGCCTTAATTTCCATGTAGTTCTTCATATTCTAAATGACAGCTGAAGGCAAGCAGAAATAGCGAGTAATTGATTTAACAACCTAAGACAAGTACGGGGAAGTAGAAAAGTTTGTCTTAGTGCTTGATGTGACCTGAGAGAGCTTCTTTAGACTGTTTTTTTCTAACCAGTACCTCAGCACCTTGGGCCAACAAAATGGCCTTTAAGCCTGAATGAGCATGACTTTTTTTTTTTTTTCTCAGTGCAAAGCTCCAGTATTTCATCTTTTCAAACTGTTTTACAGTACTCAGAGCAGAATTATATTGACAAGGTTAGAATTCATCTCCTAGAGGAGAATACTGTGTTCCTGTTAAGTGCTAATATAACATTTATGTGTAGCTACCTTAATAACAGCCCTGGCCAGCCTAATGAAAGTACTGAAAGCAAACAGTACTCCATGAGATTTTATTATGACTGAAGTGATTGCAATTTGAGACAAATTGTCCCCATTTCTGTTACCATATCAAAACCAGAAATGCTAAAGCAATTGCTACATGTTTGGCATAGAATTGCACTCCACTATCATTAATATAGAAGGAAGTACATTTTTCATGTAAGCAGCTCACAGGGGTCAAGAATCAAAGACATTCTGTGCAAAATTCTTGTCAATAATTTTGTGAGTGAATTTTGAAATAAAGTGCTTGTAATGTGTCATTATTTCTTCCACTCAAAGTTGAGAGCAAGTGGTTGAAAATTGAGCTTGTGAACTGAAGGTACTGCGAGTTATATGGCCTTATCGACTTCAACAAAATGACAGGTTTGCCTTGTTATTATATTTTCCTTTCAGAGGTCAGGCAATGGACAATATTAACAGTATATACTGGAATGTAAGCAAAAAGCAAACTGGCATATAAAAAAAGTTATATTCTGTGTACAGAAGATGGTATAAGTCACTAATATTAAAAATTGTTAATATACTGTCTCCTCATAAAAATTGCAGGAAAAGTAAGGAAAAAACTAATCCACTGGTCTAAAAAATTTCAGCTGCTGAGCTATTTGAAAGCTATTTAAAACCATCAGAAGAAAAGGAACTTAGTTACTCAGATGTAGCTGACCAAGTTAGCTAATTAGACATTCTGGTTGATGTGAAAACAATTTAAATATATGTTCTCAGTGAGCTCTGCTATTTAAAAAATCACATTCTATCTTCTGAGAGGGTTTGGACAGGGTAATTGAGCTGTTTAGAACTATCTGAACTATATTTTTACTGTATCTGAACTGAATATTTTCATACTCCAACTTTTAAAACAAAACTTATGTAATTTACTGATTGACTTCTTTACTTTTGGTAGTTCCTACCATTTTTTTATTCTTCAAAAACCTTTGGTACAAACAAAAATCACCATATGCAAAAAGACTTCTCTTGGCTGCAGAATGAGTGAAAAATAAATTATGATCAGCTTTTTTTTTTAGTGGTACAGGCATAGTAATGGTTTGAGATTGCAAAAATTAGGACATACTGTCAGATAAATTCATAATTGCTCAAGATGACTTTTCAATAAGGAAAGTTGAGGGAAAAAGCAGTTTCCATGAAACAACTGTACTTTTTTAATATTTTAACTGAATGTGAGCAACATGTATTTTTACAACTCTGTAATATGGACAATATTTTGTTTATCTTTTAGGGTGAAGATTCAGAGATGTATCATGGTGAAACTGCAGTATGTGGGTTGCTTGCTGTGGTTGTAATATCTCACCTACCCAGAGATGCTGCCATTGAATGGCATGTTGTTGCAGTAGTTGATGATCCACTCCAAAGAAAACATTTTGCAATGAAGATGTTGTCAGAGGGCTTCCAAATTGAGTGTGAATCTGTGGAGTCTACTTCTGCATCTTGTGCATCAATCTCGATACGCCTGAGCTTGGTTTCATCATTTACTTCTCACCTTGATTTAGATGGACCTCTTCATGACTTAGTTGCTATGTTTAAACAAGCTGTCGAGAAACTTTCAGAAGACTGCAGTGCCAGTCCTTTGTCCTTCAGAGCTTTCTTCAAGGAGCATGTCTTTGATGCTGAAACACTACAAAAAGGTAAGACTTAACCATGACAGGAACCAGGCGTAATACTAAACATAAGGTAGTTCTTGTTTACTTCTACATCAGATTTCATTGGAAAAGAAAAAATTTTAGAGGAGTGCTTTAAGGATAGGTGGCCAAGAAGGCCAATGGCATCCTGGCCTGTATCAGCATTAGTGTGGCCAACAGGAAGAGGGCAGTGATTGTCTACCTATACTCCCCACTGGTGAGGCCACATCTCAAGTCCTGTGTTCAGTTTTGGGGCCCTCACTGCAAATGAGATATTGAAGTGCTGGAGCATGTCACTGAAGTGCTGGAGAAGGACAACAGAGCTGGTGAAGGGTCTAGAGAGTAAGTTATATAAGGGCAGGCTGAGGGAACTGGGGGGTTTTAGCCTGGAGAAAAAGAGGCTCAGAAGAGACCCTGCCAGTCTCTACAACTGCCTGAAAGGAGCTGGTAGCCAGGTGGGGGTTGAACTCTTGCACCAACTAACAAGTGACAAAACAAGAGGAAAGAGACTCAAGATGCACTAAGGGAGGCTGAGTTTTGAATATTAGGAATATATTTTTCACCAGAAGGATTATCAAGCATTGGAACAGGCTGCCCAGGGAAGTGGTGGAGTTACCACCCCAGCGGTATTTGAAAGATGTGTAGTAGACTTGATGCTTAGGGACATGGCTTAGTGGTAGACCTGGCAGTGTTAGATTTATAGCTGGACTCAATGATCTTGGAAGCCTTTTCCAACTCAAATAATTCTACAGTTCTACAATTAAAATAGATTTTTTTCTTTTTCTGGCTACCAGATATGTTCCTCATATTGAAAGGCTCTGTTCTTGGACTTCCTGAAATCTAAACAGGATAAAGTCCTGGATTACTTTAGTTCTAGTGTCACATCTGATTTTGAATAAGAGGTTGGATTATATGATTTTGCTATAATCTGAGTTATACTGTGATTCCATGAAAGAGAAATCCATCCACCTTAGATCAGTGTAGAGAGAATGAATATTTTGCTTCAAAGTGTTTGAACAGCTGTGCATTTGGTAGCCTCTTTTTGTCACAGAGTAGAACCATGTTCAAATAACCGATTTCTGTCTTGTAGTGGGAACTCTTTTGAGAATAAATAATGAAATATTAGTGTTTTAAAATAAGGACATGGTGTTGTATCCTCTGGAATAGAGGGTGTCTGGTTTTGAACATGGGCTGATTTCTAACTAACTTATTTAAATAGAACTTGCTATCCAAACAAATTTGATGGCTTTTCTTCCAATGTTTATTTTTTTTAGAATCTCGTTCCCTTACCAAGTAAAGAGAACACAGAGCAATAAATGTAATATTAAAACTGCAATTTATATCTTATGTTGTAGATCTGCATTTTGGACTATGCTCTATTTGGGACAACTAACATTTTGCAAGAGCAGAAAAGATTATTTTATCTGTCAAACCTACAAAACTGGTAGACCATACTTGTATTGAAATCAGTAAGAACTTTGTTATCAATTTGAGAAGAAACAAAATCAGATCCTTAGTCTATATTTATCTCAAACATGCATGCACTTTAAAAATCCTTGCAGACCACAACTGATCCATATTAATTAGCTGACATAAATGTTAGCCCTCAAATATTCTACTGTCCTATTTTTTTTTTCTTAACCTGCAGCACTTTTTGAAGAAAATTCAACTTGACATTGTTTAATAGATTTAAAGTACAGGAATTGAAAGCTATAAAAATGTGGCATAGAATAAGCATATTTAATCCAGGAAGCAAGGAATGAACATATAGTCTGACAGAATGTTGTTGTTTTTACTACATCTTGTTTAAGAGCTAAAAGGAAACCTGATAAAACATGTTTCTGGCATGGGATTAACATTACTGTTTCGCCTGCTTTCTTTCTGATATTTCTCAGACCATAGAATAATTACTTCCAAACAAATTTCATTTGCTTTATAAAATATATTTTTCAATATAATGTATTAATTGTGAGCATAAAAATTTGATTCAGTTCCATTCATTTTATACTACAAATAGCATAGACATTGAAAGATTTGTATGATTGTCATATATTCATTCTTGTTGTGTTCAGATCTCTGCACTGTCAAAATAATTCCTGTCATTATACCAATTTTATCATTATCCCCACTGGTAAGAAATAAATGCTTGCAAATCTGTAGAATATATAGAATACATTAAATTTACAAGGAACACTAATTCACTGATGAAGAATTTAAAAATAAAATTTTTCTTCTTAGGAAAAATTTCTAGAAAGTTTATGCAATGGAAGAAAAAGTGTGATATATATTCAAAAATAATTCCTCAGATTAAAGTGGTTGTTGCTGAAGTGTGTCTTGCTGATAATTTCTATCTGATAGAAGACTATATATATATACACTCACATATACACTTTTTCTGGCTTAAAATCAGAAGTCCAATTATTAATATATTGTTAAGACACAGAAGATATTCAAGTGTACTGGTAATATGTGTTCTTGGAGCTTTGTAAGACATGCAGTCTCCAGTGCACCATCATCAGCTTTCAAAACGATGCAGCATATTAGTGAACAATGTCCTTGACTGTCTTTTGCACTAGTAGTATAATTCTACTTCTCATAATTTAAAATATACTAACACAAATATATTAACTGTCAGTTAAAAAAGTGTTGTGTGAGGTGTCCAATTTGTTCCCATTAATTTCAGTATCCCATTGACGGTGTCCATAAGCAAGATGGCATAAGTCTGTGTTATTCTCTGTTATTATTGGCAGTCTTTAATTTTGACAGGCAAGGCTACTGCAACTCTTTGTATCCTTTCGTGTGTTTCCCAGTTTTAATATACCAGAGATAATATCAGGTATTTCTTTTGAATACCAAGATATTTTAACCTTTCTCTATGATCAGATCAAGGTATTAGAGATTGTTAAGTTCTGATAACAATAGCTCCTTCCATTTTCCAATCCAGCTTTTTCAGTTTATTCCTGTTCCTTAAATAGCTCCTTCCAGTTTATTCCTGTTTTCCTCTTGAGCCTGTCCTGTTTTAGAATGCACATATCTGAATAGGGCAGATCCCAAGAGGGAACAGTAGTGGTTTCCACAGTAGTAGTGGCTATGTCTTGTCAGCACTGAACATGGCCAAAACTTGCTCAGACCTTTTTCTGTAGACTTGTCCTAAGATATTTTGAGTAGTTGGATGTCTCAGTGGTGATTTCTACTACCTCCAAAGGTTACTTTCAGTTGCAGAGTAGGTCTAGGTGAGTGACAAAATTTACTTATGCTACTGACTTTCAAACAGAGAATACCATGTTACTGGGACAGGATAAAGCAGAAAAGTACTGATCTTCATTTGTAAATCTGCAGACCTAATATGCAGACTTTTAAAAAATTTTGTTTCCTTGATGTGGCTGCCAGAAAGCAAATTATATTAAGAGACCAGTTTTTCAATTGCCATTTATTAATTCAGCTCAGATAGTAGAGGTTGCTAACCATATGTATGAGGATCCTTTAGTGACACGTTTGATCTCGGACTTGTTTTAGACTTTATTAATCCCACAAGTAGATCTCCCCTTTTGGGTCTTCGTCTGCCAGCAGGTACATTTTCTGCTGAAGAAAAATATTATTAATAATGTAGCAGGGAATAATAGGCACTTTTTTCAAATATCTTTAACGTGAAACACATAAGACATGTATCTGTAATAGAAAAGGTAGAAATTATGATGTTCAGAAATCAAGATGGTTAAGGAGATAGTTGTTTCAGTTTAGTGGATTTCAGGAGGACTTCCATCATGTCATAAGATTAGTAAATCATCTTCAATAACTCTTGTAAGATCTTGAATTGAAATGCATTGTCTCCTCTAGCATAAGCACAGCAAAGAAATAAAGGTAGCATTTTTCTGACTAGAACTTAAAATCTTTGGAGTGAAAGGAGCAAGTACTGCCACAGGCCTTCTCAAATGAGCCTCTGATTAGATAATACAGGGGGTTTTGGTATAAAGAAGTTGTCATTTATTTAAAATTGTCCAAATAAATATTAGAAATGTGTTGTTACCTGACACAGTAAGATGAGAACCAGGAATATATCTACTCGGCAAATTGTAACAGGTTATTGGAAATTATTACAGCCGGTGTTACGGATGTCAAAAGAAGCTAAAGGTTTGTAATGCAAATTGGAGACAGATAGCTTTCTGTCATCCTAAAACCAGATGTGAAGTTTTATTGAACAAAGTGTAGTACTGATGGTGAACTTCTCAGAGGCAATCCCTCATAACATGCAAGAGCATTATGGGCGCCGTGCTGAGACCGCAGAACGTATTAGAAGTAGGAGGATTAGATTAAGCTGACATATATACTTAGTAAGATGCTGTTAAGCCTTTAGAAGTCTTTAACATAAATTTGACTATTTCTTTCTTATTCTCATTCAAATGTGCATTAATATAAACGTGTCAGGATGATTTGCTATACCATGCAGTTGACTAGATTATACTTCCATATAGGAATGATGAATGTTTATGATTATGATTTAACAAGAATTGTTCACAAGATATTGTATGCAAAATATTTTTGAATATTTATTTGGGAATAGAGAATGTCCTGCATTCACCAGACACTATATTACACAATGCCTTTTTAATACAAAAGAAAAAATGAACTGGGGATATAAAAAGGCAAAAGAAAACAGGAATAGGCTGTCTGGTAGGAACATTAAAATTACTATATAATTAGTGTTTAAAGTGGCTCTGCTCTGTAAATGTGTAAGTCTAAAAGGCCCTTAATACTTATGAGTTTATCAAGTTTCAACAACACTATGTATTTTTTTTTAAGTCTAATATGGGCTGAGTATAATTCAGCTCAAATGTAAAAAAATCTTACTTGTAATGGGACTTTCTCTTCCATTGCTCAAATGTAAAAAAATCTTACTTGTAATGGGACTTTCTCTTCCATTGCAAGAGAAGCCCTGGTGGTTAGGCACTCATTTAGAGTCCTTGCAATGACAGAGTAACACCCTGAGGCATGTACAGCATGTACAGCTTTGAAACTAAAGATTTTCCATCTGGTAAGAGTTACTCTATTTGATAAAACTTGGCATTATCAACTCATTTTCCAGGTGTTTTCCAAAACACAGAGTTTCCAGTACAGAAAGAATGCATTATGTAGTGTAAATCTGAGAGAGGAGGAGGAAGATCAGTTGAAGATATCAAGATACATTTTTACAATAATGAATGTCTGTGTTCATTGAAGTTTAATTTTTTTTTAGCAACTTACTTTAAATTTGCACTAGAAATTTATTGAAACTTAACTTTCTTGATGGATACGCCATTATACAATGGGAAAAAAATCCCCATAGGAACAACTGGAATCTTAACCTTCATACGTTTGTATGTAGGTGTATGCATTCTCATGTGAGTAATTGCTATTTATTCAGCAGTTGTGGAGAACTACTCACGTTAGTAGAAGCTAAACAGTCATTAAGAACTTTTTACTGAGTAACAGTGAAGCAGGTAAATAAATACTTTTAAAATCAAATTACAGTCACTAGCTCAAGCTTTGCAGGCACTAACTAAAATGAAGTATAAGTATTTGTTGTGACTAACATATAATTTGGCTGAACAAAAATATTTTTAAATATCATGATGCCATCTGAAATGGACAGTAAAACTTAAGCTTGGTTTTCTACTGAATTCTATTAATTTATTCTCAATGGAAAATATGAGAAGAATTGTGAACCTGGAAGAGGAAAATTTCAATTTTAATTTTTTGGGTTTCCTGTTAAGAAAATATAATCACCAGGTATAATAGTTCAAGCAGAAAAGGAAAAAGTTATATTAGTGATTTAGTACTTTGGAAAATTATTCAGCTTATAATATACAGATACAATTAGAAAATAGCGATTAGTGAGTATGTTTGAAATGACATTTTAAAAGGATAAAAGTAACTAAAATTAGTCTTGAGCCACGGAGGTGGCAATCTTGCTATTGCTACCCAAACTATCCAGTCAAGAGAACTGATTTATTAAATGGCTGTTAAAATGCTGAAATGTTAATTTTTTTCTATTTTTTAAGGTTGTGCTGGTATTGTAGATGCTGCAAGTCAATATGCAGTATGCATATTTTTAGCAAAATATCTCATATGAAACTATGGGAAAGGGTGTTTTTTTCTGCTATCCAGGACATGGGGAATTGTTTTAATAGTAATGTTGTCTCTCAACTGAATTTGGATAGAGAAGTGATTTATGCCTGTGAGGCAGATTAAAGTAGATTAGATCCTGCTTTATGCTCTCTGTCCTTTAGGATGGGAAATTTATTTTTTAAGTGCACAGATACTAAATAGAGAAAAATTCAGCCCCTCTGTGCCAAGGCCAGGGACCAGAGCCAGAACTCACTCTTATTCAGAGTAGACTACTTGTGACTTCTAAAGGTTGGTGATTGCACAGTTGTACATAAAAAAGCTTGACTAAAGCTTTAACTGGAAGTGAATTCTTTAACTCTTTGACTCAAGATTGATTTAGAATATACACCTCATATCCTTGATACAGAACACCAGAAATATATTGGTAAGGTAATTTTAAAGGTATGGTGTACAACTTCATGTGTCTTTCAGAATTTCTAGCACTAACATCTAAGATACATTTATAGGTTACTCTATCCATTTATGTTTTCACATTATATTGAAGTGCTCATGACTAATTTGACTGGTGTTCAGTACCTTTTCTAAAATAATTCATTCACTAAATGAATTCTTTGTATAGACTTTAATTTTCCTGTTGAAGATTTACATCTTTTCTATAGGTGACCTGTAGGGCAGAATGGACCTGTCAGAAAACAGACCTTTTGTTGAAAAAGTCATAGGTTATAAGGAAGAATTTTCAAAGTGATCTAACATTTTGAAAACAGATTTGCTTACCTCACATATGGAGTTTGGAAGGTGCTAGACACCAGTGATCCAGGCAGTGGATTTGCTGCTTAATGGTAGTTAATATGTTAATAAATATTGAAATTTGTTGAATTTGTTAAGAAGCAGGGTATACAATCAAAATCTTAAAAGAATAGATGTAAAGAAACTTAGGGAATGAGAAGGCAGTCAATTCTGTAATGAGTCAGAAGGAGTAATTTTATAATTAGCTCTACAAGGAATCATAAAAAATTAATACCCTTCTAGAAAAATGTTATCTTCTAGACAGGTCTCAATGTACATGGTCGGTCCATCATGCATAAATGTCTGCAAAACTGTATAAAAGTGCATAAAATGCATGAAGTACAAATGCCTTACTACAACAACAAAATTTGTTTTGAGAAACTTGGTTTACTGCTTTGTTGACAGAGAAGAGCTATAAAAGCATGACATCAGCCAGGCCAAATTTATATTGTCTGGTGTTTAATATGTGAGATATATATGACCTGTCTAGCTATCCAGAAACCATTTGTAATGAGCTTACTTTTTAGGGGACACATCACAGATTACAGTTTACAATTACATAGGAAGTTTTTCTCTGAGACTGTTTCAACATGCAACATTTTGGTACCAATTCTATGATTCTAAATCTATAAACATTTAAAGAACTTTGATTTCTAAAGAACTTTTCATTATTTGTATAGATTCATCTCTATAACCCTTTTGATTTACAAGTGAAGGGAAAAAAAACTATAATGGTCTTTGAATGAGTGAAATTACATCTGACATAGGAAGTTCACTGAGCTTAAAACAAATGTAGGCTCAAAATGAACTGGGCATAATATCACAGCTGCATCCCTTGTTATAATTTAATCTAGATATTTATTTAGGACCATTTCTTGAAACAGAATACTGCAGTAGATGGACCTTTAGCATGACTAGTTTGTCTTTTGTATTTCTTCTTCAGTACCAAAATGCTTGCCATTTGTTCTTTGTCTAGCAAACCTAAAAATAGTTCTATAAAAGAAAATACTGAATTTTGCAAAGAAGAGCTGTGTACAGAGTTACATTTCCAACCAGTTGACTGGCTGACCATTGTGAGTCATTCTGTCACATAATCTCTGCGCTGAGAAGTATCAGTTCTGCTCAGAGCAATAATTTGTATAACTCTTGGATAGAAAATGGGAAGGTGAGGTGTCTGAACTAGCACTGACTGATAGCCAAAATCATCCATAACTCTTATTTGAAAGTCTTCTACTTCCTCTCCAGTGTCTCCTCTAGTGCTTCCTCCTCCAATATCTCAAAACTAATTTATTTCTGTAAGATCTTGCCTTTTGTCACCTGTAGACACCACTGATGGTGCCTGTCAGGTTTTGTCAGGTACCTTGACTGTCATAAGACAGGCTGGGCTTTCTTTGTTGGGACTTTTCCTTTAGATAAGCAGGTGCTGAAAATATAACTTTTAAGGGTTCTAATAAGTATAGCAGTCAAATGGGTCGTGCCTTAAAGTACTTTTATAAAGTGTCCCAGTGGTCAGCCGTGTTGAATTCCTCTGTTCTGCAAGCAGTAGGATGTGGTATCTTCTCTTTGTTGTTCAGATCTATCTGTTGAATATATCTGGCATCAAATAGGGCTGTCAGGAGTCTGTCAGCAACACATCTGAGCAGTCTCTGAGGTTATCCAAAAAGTTTGGCCATTTGCTTGTAGACAGACATGATTTTTTTGTTATCTAATGGTACAGAATAATTGTATTTAAAATTGTGAAGCTAAAAAGAAATTGACATAATATTCTGATTCAAACCCCAAATTCAGGCAGCAGCTTAACAGTATGAGAAGATGGTGCTGCAGGCAGAGTTTGATTTAGTAGCCTGGATATTATCATTTGTCCATCTGGGTAGTGGAAGCCAAAGAAGCTACTTTCCTGAAGTCCAGAGACAGCATGGAACACAAGGATTATTTATTGATCAGAGTGAAAAGTGATGAGATGCCTTTGTACTCCATTGTCCAGTTGTTTCCCCTGCCCTTGGCCCTTCTCCAGAGTCTGACATGTTTCTTTTCAACATAGAGAGGAGGCCTGAAGGCAGAGTAAGGAATCAAGGCCTGTTTGTACTCCACAGAGGTGGTTAGAGCAAAACGGTCTCCTGTGTTTACTGCCTCTAGTGCATACTCAAAGTTGGACTGTGCAGCCAAACCTAACCTCCTTAATACTCAGCTTACTGGTTTCATTCTTATTACTCAATAGCATACATTCTCTTGGGTTTTTTTATGCAAACTAAAAGAAAGATACATATGGCTTCTATGGCTTCTTGCTCGTATTTTGTTTCTTGCTTTGTTTTTTTTTTTTTTTTTTTTTCTTTCCCAAGGCTGCTAAAATGTGGATCTGGATTTTTTTTTTTTTTCTTAATTAGATTGCAGTCTTCTAAATTCTGGAAAAAATTGTGACTGGAAAATGGTCTGAAGGATACTGCTTCATAATTATTGTCTAATTTTTAAAAGAGTCACAAATCAGCTTTATGATTAAAATATTTTCAGCTTGTGTTTGTAAAGGACGGTTTCTTTTTTTTTTTTAAATTCTCTGAAAATTATACTCTGAGGTAGAAGCAAATGTATAAAAACTATGCTTAGAATCCATACAAGTACTGTAATTTTGTTCAACCACTTTACTGCCCACACATTGGCCTTGGGGTTTCATTTGAATTCTTGGGTATAATGATTCCATTTCACCATTAAAAAGTGGAGAGGAAGGTTGTTTTCTTCTTTTTTGCCATCTGCATTGTAATTTATAATCCAAGAACACAGCTGTAACTAACAATCAAAAGAAAGTATTTTGCCATTGTGACACTTCATGCAATTAGACTTTGCATAATATATGCAGTTGTGCTCCCAATAGCATATTTCTTGTTAAATTTCTGATAAATTCAGGTTCAAAATAGCATAAAGTTGTTATGTATTAGTGAGTAATTTCAATCCTTATTAAAACAAGCAATGAAAAATACACTTTTTTTTAACTTGCTTTGGAAGTTGCTCAGCCTTTACCAGCAATGCATCATATCAGCTGGGTTAAAATCCAATTAGTAGCTCTAATTCATTGACACTGAAAGCACATTTATAATACAGTCCCTTTAGTCATGTCTCTTCTACTTGCACTGTTAAGTTTGAAATGTCAACATTGGAAAAAGGTGATTTTTTCCATTGTAGCAAACTAGAATATTTCTTCTATTTCTACATTATTTCTGAATGGCAAGAGTGTAGCCAGTAGATTGAGAGATGTCAGCTGGCATACTTGAAATACTAAGATAGGATAATCACAGAAGGAGATTACCAAACTGGAGAAAGTCCAAAGAAGAGCCACCAAAGTAAAAGTTCATGTGAGTGACACATGGAACAGAGGGAAAATGACTGAAGGAGCTGCCTTGGTTCCACCTAGGGAAGAAGGTTCCGCCTATGGAGGAAGCAAATTGCAGTCTTCCTTTACCTTAACAGGCATTGCAGAGATGGAAAGGATTTTTTCAGAGATGAACTACACCAGGATAAAGAGCAACAGTTATGAGTTGCAGCAGGAGATATTCCAATTAGACAAAAGGATTGAATTTTTCTCCAAGAGTGAAACCCACAGGCTGTGACAGTTCCACCTTGGAGGTCTTGAAAACCTGACAGCACAAGGCCCTTAGAAAAGTGGTCAAATGTCTAAAATTACTCTTGCTCTCATTATCAGGGAGATCGGCTATATGGTTTTCAGAGAACCTTACCCCCCCAAAGTTAGTCTGTGATTCCCAAAATTATTCTATAACTATATATTATTATTAAATTACAATGAATTGGCCCAAAATAGTGTCATTTAACTGCAGATTCAGAAAGAAAAAAAATATGTTTCTTTCTGTCTGTCATTAGTACCCCACACTCTTACAAAAAGTTTTACAAAAAAATTTAAACTAAAAAACCCCTAGAGAACTTCAAAACTTTGTTCAAAACTTTTTCTTATTAGGACATAAAGAATTTAGGAACTTTGGAAATCAAAGTTTATTCTCTTCACCTAATAGTAATATTGCTGGAAGAAACCAAAAATCTATCTTGAAGCTGCTGTCCTGGCTTGTTTTAATCACTGTGCCAGGAATGTAAGCATTATATAGTATATATATAAAATTCCACATAATTGGGTGAAATTAGATGCAAGAAAAATAAGACTATCTCACCTCTTTTAAATATATCACAGCTATATCACATCCATTTACTGATGCTATGGATGTAAATTTTTTTTGAGATGTACAAACAAGTTCCTGTTTGTGGCACAAAAGAATTGACTTTGTAACTGCACACAGGATAGCAGGGTTTTATTTTCATGAAGTTCCTGGCTTAAGTTACAGATGCTCAGCACCCCTTAAAATGAGCTTCTCTTTAGATGCTGTACAACAGTGAGAACAGTTAGGTACAGCCTTGAAGAAGAATAGTTTGTTGATGTGCATGTCTTGCTCCAGAAAGGAGCCTGAGATCAAATCTGTTTTGAGATCGCTCTTCTAATGGCCATAACTTCATCATTTTAAAATAGTCCAGAGATCTTGTCATTTTGAAGCTTTTATGAAAAGAACAAATAGAAGCCAGCCTAAGGCATTTTCTACAGTTATATACATGAAGATAAATGTATTCTAATTTATCTGATTACTCTTTTATTTTTCCTGTGCATTAACTACATAGAATGTGCTTTGAATTCTTTTGCTTTATATCATGTATCATAACTTATCTGCTGTGATTTAATCAAGTATTTAGGTTACTCAAAATATAATAGTAACAGAAATAATAAGGATTTCTATATTTAGATGAGGCTTTTAAAAATTTTGTTTTCTTATTATTTTCTTTTCTTGTGATTGTTTTGATCTGTGAAAGCACCTAAATTTCTGATCCTTTAAAAATTTGGAAACAGACACCTCAGCTGTTTAACAGTGCTTTCATTAAAAACATTGCTTATTTTTGGCTTAACTTGTTTCAGAATACTTTATGCAGGAGTTTTGCAAACTTGTAAAGCGTGTTAAAATTTCATTTTGATAGAAACTATGCTGCATAATACTTCATGACCACTGAAATTAATACTTATTCTGTAATAAGTTTAGCATAGGATGCATCTCAGAAAATGTCTTTGGCAAGTATGGATTGAAAGGAGCACTTTGGTGTTACGCAGGAGTTAAGCATATTGCTTAAAATATTATTTTGCATTTTTTCATGGGTTTTACATTTCACTTTTTGTGAATATACTGCAGAGAGGCTGAAAAGCTTTTCAGGAGTTCTCATCACTTAAAGCATACTCATTCACAGTCAGTTATGATAACTAGACTATCAGTTCCAAGGTGCATTCATGTCATACTATAAAAATCTGCTCTAAGAGATGGTATATTTTTAGCTCTGAGCTGGCTAGGAACCTCAGTTGATTATTTTAATCATTTTAAGACACATTTCAAAAATATCCAGTCATGCCTCCCATGCTATCATTTAGGAGAAAAAGCAAAACAGTGCACTTTTTGCAAGACACTAAGACTTACATATGACTGCCCAAACATAGGAAGATTGGTTCCATATTCTGGTACACAAAAGAAACCTTTCCAAGAGCTGATGAAAAAGCAGACACAGCAGCCAGAAGAAGCCATAGAATTAAAGGTAAGACCTTGGCCCATTTACACCACAATAATTCTAGTGAGAGACTGCAGTTTCTAGTTCATCCAAAGGATGGTCTCTGCTCTGATGTGTAATTTGTCAAGACAGATAAAACAAGCTCGAGCTTGTTTTCAGCAAATACTAAGAATCTGAGCTATGGAAATCAAGTCAAATGTCATTAGCTACTGTTCTTTGGGGTTTGAGGTGGAATGAAATCTGAACCTATTGAAATTAACAGAAATTATTTTATTAACATCACTGGGAAAAACCTCAAGCACAGTTGATCCAGTTCAAAGGCACCATTTAATGCTTTATTTTCAATAGGGATGATAGAAAATCTGAGACTTCATCTTGAAGTACTCCACTTGCTTGATCTTTTATGCTCTTCCATTTTGGTCTCCTGGCTTTGTCCTTTCTTTTAACTTCCATTCGTCACTTATTATGGACCACATAAATCATGTCTCAGCCTTGAGTCAGGAAATACAAGAGTGAAATTTGAAGCAGGTGCGGTGAGCCTAAAATCAAGAGGAATCAGTCTATATTTTCTTGATCCAGAAAAAGGAGGTGCGACTGACTCAAACTGGAGTTTAGCAAGCAGGATTATAAAGCCAAAGATTCTATTTTAAAAACTTATTATTCTGTGCTGAAAATACAGTTGGTAGCCAGAAGTAGTAAGCAAAAACATGTGTACAGAAATTCACAGCTTGGATTCTACTGGGTGTTATTTATTAAATCAGGAGCCACTAATATGTTTCTTTGCCCCTGCTGCGGAAGGAAAATAGTGGCATGGAAACAAAAGAAACTTGATAGACCACACACAGTCCACACAGTGCATGGACAAAGCAACACATCACCCTGTTGGTTGTTGCCAACATTTGAAAAGGGAACAGGTTGTGTATTAACAAAAGGAATAGAGAGATTGCAAAACAAAAAAAATTCTCTTTAGGTTCCTGATACTGTGAAGTGCTGATGTGTCCCCTGAGAAGTGCTGAGTGCTGTTTAGAACCATTGGAATCTGCATGGAGATAGCTGGCCTACATTTAAGGTAGAGGTAGAGTCAGTGGTCAGAGCAGTACAGCTTTGATTCAGAAGAGAAGTTCAGCTTTGTGTTGGTATCAGGATTCCTAAGCAAATTGGAACTTTCTTCTTAAGCATTATTCAAGTCAGTGATTGTAATGGACCAGAGCTTGCATGATAAAGTTAAAAATTTGGGTTTGATTTGTTAAGACATTACAAAAATAATGTCACCTTTCATTATACAGCACAGTTAATTCAATTTTAATTTGTAACAATGGGCTTTTTTTCAGTTAAAGAGAATGTCTCAGTGCCATATGAAGTGCGCGCTGTCATTGACTGAGTAGGCTTAGCTTGTTGTCCCCTCTGTCACTGACCTTGAGCAGTTTGTCCATGACTTCAATACATGTTTGTGCAAGATCAAGAGATTTCATGGAAGACTTGTGGCCTCCTAACTAAGTTATGTTTAAACACCAAGAACATTTCAGAAATTCAAATAATCTTTAATTTGTTCATGTTTTATGGATGGTGTTCCGTCTTTCTTTTTATAAAAGCAGTCATACACTGGGCTTGGTGTATGTTTATTCAGGGCTTTGTCCTGCACACAAGACCCTTCTTTCATGTTGATTCCATGATATAATAACATACATTTTAAAATTCAGCAAAATAGGAGAAAAAAGAGGAAAGACGTGCAATACTTTTTCCTGGGTTCTTGGTGATGCATCAACTTTTAGTTTGAAAACAGAACATGAAGTAACCGCTGTACATTCACTTCATGGTGCACAAATTTGACCCATACCAGTGATAACTTAGCCTTTTTCTTTATATAAAATCAACTGAGAAATAAGTACGGTTCATATACTAAACCACATGTTATCAATTAAGAACAGCAAGATTGTACAATTAGAAATACTTATGCTTTATGTACTTCAAAACACTCAATGTGGTTAGTAATGTAAACCTGAATGATTTCTCTAAGACATGAAACAGCCATGAATTATTATGACATACTTTAGAGAAAGCCTTTCAAAATAAAAAAGGAAATATAACACTTAAGAAAGTATTTGGGAGCTGTAAGAAATACCATGTTATCCTTTATTAGATTATACTGGCATCAACAGGGAAAAAGCTTTAAAATAACAGGCAAACTACAACAGTTAATGTACAGCATTATGAATTCTTTATGTATGTGTGCATGCACTATGTAAATTGACTAATTTGAAATAGTATTTATTTTTAAGATATATAAATTAATGTTTTATAGAAAATTGCACTAGCAAATATGGCACCAGTTCAATACATATGCACATACCTAATCCACTCATATAAATGTTTATTTGCTTTTCTGAACTGAAGCTCACATTTTAAATTATCTTGCTAAAGGTGGTCCCATAAAAAGACTGGGAAACAATAAAAATCCTTTAACAAATTTTATCAGGCCTGAAGAACAAAGTATTAAATAATCCGAGGACTGTAATAACTACATTAAATCAGAAATGAAGATCAGAAAATAAAATCAAATGTAAAATTCTTTCATTGTCCACACAAACAAAATTTGTATATAGAACTATATCTATAATTTATATAAAATTTATACAGAAACATATTCTGCATAATTAGTCTTTTGAGTAATTGATTATTATCAAAATTATCAGCTTCTGTGTCACAGTAATGTACATAAAATATTCTCCTCTTCTTGTTTAGTAACATAGTGGGGAAAGGGGATTTCTGTGCTGCTTATGTCTGTATGATACATTTTTTTTAATTTAGTGAATGCTGACACACAATTGCCTGGCTTGATGCAGAGATAGAGTATGCATCTAGGAAGATAGATAAGAGTAGATGCTTGGGAGAAACTTGATTTAGACTGTAACATTTTCTTCCTTTTAAAAACCTAAGATAACCTACAGCAAATTCTTCACTGTCAATAATCCATTTTTTTTTAATACAAAACTTTAAATTTACTTTTAAGTTCTTTATGACATGACAGTAAAATAACATTTACAGACCTAAAATGTACAACTTTAAGATATGGCTATTACTAAAGTTTAAATATTATATAAAGCACTTTACTTGTAATTACTTAGAGAAATTTCATTTTTAATAACTCTACTGGAAAATATATGTGAAGCCACATTTTGGTATTTTAAAAGATGCCAAAACTATTGTATAATATTTCATGTTGTTATCATTATATGAGTCAGTTTGATTTATCCCAGCTTGGAATATTAGACAAGACATGAAAGGGTGGGAACAGTCTTACAAATCGGAAAAAAGTATATATCCATATATATATGTATATGCACATGAATAGACTCTTGCTTTATAGTCTCTTCCAAGAAAAGTTTCCCCTTGCCAGTCAGCTGATCCTAATACCATCTTAGAGTAGAGAAGATATTTTGAAGTACAGACTTCTTTTCCTTCATGCTGTTTTAACTGTAGGTTTATGTAGGTAAATACAAGCCCTTTGTGGTTATATTTAGCTTAAGTTCTGAGCTTTTCTTTTTACCTTTGTCTTGCTGAACTACTTAACATTGTCTGGGTTTTTCATGTGTTCATTATTTGCCTAAGCAGCCTGACATCATTTTCTTCCTGACGTTTTAAGAAATTTCAGGTATTTTCTTCTAAGCTAGGATTCAGGCTCAGTGTTTTTAGAGACCATTTTAAGTTTCCAGTATTATGAAGTATATCTAAAAAATGTTATACTTCAGTTTTCATCCAAAATTTTATTTGCATCTGATTGCAACTCTGTAAACTCATCTTAGCTTCTTAGTTTTCAGAGTGCTGCGCTGGAAGTGTTCTGTCCGTTCATAAAGTGGGAACAGCATGGCAATAGCTGCTCGGGGGTCTCTAAACTCATTTTTCAATGTAACAGTTGGAGAGACCATACCAAAACAGAGAAAGCAAATTTTACCCTCATACCCTCATGTTGATATTGTACTTCACAGAGCATATCTCATCTATTATTCTGCCACCTGTTACCTCACAGGAAACTAATGGGAGATGCTTATTTTTTCTTGCAAAGGCCAAATTATATAGGAACTAAACAACTCAACTTGATTTTTATATAGTTGCAAGTTCAATTGCAATACAGGAAATTGGGGACAAGCACATTTTGCATCTTGAATGGTCAGTTTCCACACTAGAGCTCTTGATACAGTTCTCAGGGAACAACCCTTCTGCCAAATGTTCACCGTCACAGAAAACCAGACTCACAGACACACTAATCCTTAACAAGTATTTTGTAAAACAACTGCTGGTGTTCCTGCAGCAATACTTGTTAGTTTTACTAGTTGTGTTAAATTTGCAAAGTGACTGTTCCATGTTAGCTCACTTGATAAATAGCCTTTGAACAAATATGAATCTTTTATCTCCTCCTAAAAGCTAAACATTTCTGCATGTCTGGAATTAATTGCATTAACTTCATTAATCTGTTTCATGATCTTAAAGCTCCTATGGGTGTTTTAATCTGGTGTTTGAGGTGACTTTCTTGATCATCGCCAAGCTTCACTAGGTTGACTTAAAGCTGTGTGACTGTGATCGTTTGTCTTCTTTATGGATCACAAAGTTTATGTTAGATAAAACCCCTAAAAAGTCAAGTAATGAACAAGAAGAAATAGAATTTTTCTAAAATTTGCTAAAACGTTTTATTGTCCCTAAAAGCATAATCATGACCTTCTGGTGAAGTCGATGGAATTTGTAGCCCCCAGGAACCTTTCACACAGATTTCATTGCAATATTGAAGCTAAAATCAAAGGCCAGATAGTTCACAGCCTTTCTGCAGGCTGTGGACTGAAAACTTTTAAGTACTGGAGTAAGTTAAGACTGTTAGCAATCAAAGAAAGACTGTCAACATTCTCAGTGTTCTGTCTATGCAGAGCTTGTTGGAAATTCATTAACTTCAGCAGCGTTAGTGTCATTTCCAGGGGAATATACAGCTTACTGTAGCAAAGAATTACCTGGAAGCAGAGATTCTACTATTCTGACTTATTTCTAATAAACACATTAATTGTATTGTGGATTTCAAATTTTATTCCTCAGCTGTTTCCTTAGTAGTCATGTATTTACATACAAATGTTTTTAATATATGCCACTATTACCAACCTAAAAGCTATTTTTTCTTTCTTACATATTCTCACTAAGAAACAGAAGGTTCTAAAATTCCCACTTATATATTTCATCTTGTGCCTTCAGAGGTATCACACTGATGTCTTATTGGAATTTTGTAAGCAGCAGATTTAGTGATGAAAAATAAAAAATATTCCTAGCTGTATTACTTTTTATATTTTGATCTCAGGAGACCTTAGAAGGGAGTTTAGCTTCATCACCTGAATTTTAAACCTGGAGACAAGAGAGAGAGGTAATGACTTATTCACGTTTTCTCAGTAAGCCTGTGACAGAGATTGAACTTTTGTCTCCTGAATTCTAGCCAAATATTTTCTCAAGCCTACTCTCCTTCTGCACAGGAGCACAGATTCCAAAATGCCAAAAGACATAAACAGCAGACAATGTAAACAGGTGCAAATGAACAAACAATTCATAAAATCCTGGCTCCACATAAGTTGGTGGCAAAACTTCCTTCATCTTTTATGGAGTCAGGATTTTCATTAGGTCAGACCATCTTTTAAAGAAAATAGTTCCAAATTTTCGTTAATGGGTCTTTTCAGATCTAATTTTTTTTTCCCAAATACAGTTTAAGTTACCATAGGTTCTCTAATTAAACTTGATAACATAATGTGATCCCAGCTTATATTTCTGAACCCACCCTTAACCCTATTCTTTGAATTCTTTTTGCTTCAAAGAAAAAAAAAATACATTGCTGCCTGTTTTGAAGCACACTAAGCTTGGTTTTTATCATCATTGTTCTGACAAATCTGAGTTCTTGGCTTAGTTCATTTGTATTATCATTATATACATATTATTTTATCTGTTGGTGACAAACTTCACTGTTACTTATAGATACTGTTCAATTAAATATATTTTCATTTCTGCTGTGACCACAGAGTATGATGAAGAGAGATGTGCTATTGAAACTGTTAAGTGTGTTTTGGATTTAGAGAGTACATGTTTGCTATAAAAAATTAATGATAGCATGAACGGTTGCCACTAGTTAATTTCGCTCAGTAAGTAATGAATTTACTAATAATCTGTGAATTAGTAATTAAAGGTTTATATGAAGAACATGTTTTGCTCTTGACATTAAAGTTTGGGGTAGTGGCTATGGCTGTTCAGTGTCTCTGATGTTATTTGTTGCTTTTTTAAATGATTAAACTTAGCTTTCTCCTCTTTTAAATAACAGTCTGTGGCAGTGGGTAATAAGAATGCACTGAGACATAGAAGGCAAGGAAGTGACTTGATGTCAAAATTAAATATTTTGTAATTAAACAGGAAAGAACTGGCCTATGTGTAACCAGTGTCTTTCAAAAAGCGTGAGAAAGAAAGTACTTTTCTTTTCCTGAATGTTCAAAAAGAAGCTTACAAATGGCTGAAATCCACAGATTGAACCTTCATGCAATCATAAAATAATATCATGCAATATATTGATGCTGATTTACATAAAGTCACTCTGGAGAGCAAATGTTTTCATGAACAAATTATTTCTTGAGGACTATATTCCTTCTTTCTCCTTTTAAACTTCTCATCACCTTCAGAGAATTCTGGCTAGTATCTTTTTTAATTAAAGTGGTTCCAAAACTAATGTGTCTTATTATTCCTCACAGGAGAGCCTAGAGAGCCTACTCTGTTTTGAGAGAAATGGTGGCCAGGACCCAAGACAAGAAATGTTTATAAGAGAAATTCCACTGACCATTGCATAAAATTGGAAAGGGAAAGTCAGAACAGAATAAATGTGATGTATAATGGCCATTTAAAAGTAATGGTAGTTTCCTGAGAAGCTGCCTTCCTTTTCAAACTTTAGAGATGAAAAGTATTGATGAAAAAAAAAATCTGCACCAAATCACAATATCCTTTCCAATGTATCACCTATAAAAATGTACTGGTCTAATGTTACAACACTAAACTGAAAAACAGCTGATACAGGAATTAAACACATCAGCTTATCCTGCAAAAGTTAAATTATTACTGGTTCTGTGTGTTGTGCCGTGGACCGTTCTGGGTATTTAATTTTTCTTCTGACAGCTTGGATTCAGGATTTTGATCTGTTTTTTAACATGTTTGCTATACAAAATATTCCATTCTACTGAGCTGACATACTGCTAAGCAGTAAAAGATCCTAGCTTACACAATATGGGTAAAGCTGTGCTCAGTGTGGTAGATGCTCACCTGTCACATAGTAAAAGGAACTTTATACCATGTAAATGAAACTATAAAGATATAGTCTACTCTAACTATGAGAGAATTAAACCTTTGTTATTAAAATTGTTTTGGTGGCTGTGATGAAAATTAAAGACAAAAATTCAACTAATTTGAAAATACTGTGGCTTTAGGCCAGACTAGTCAATTGTTGCATATATAAGACTAATTTTTCAAGTAAATCACTAGCAATGTATGCACATGACCTGTGGTCAAATTAATGGACGACTACCAGGAAAGTAGAATTGCATAGGCTGTGCTCCAAGAATTCATAATTACAGTAGTGTAACCAGAGGAGCATTTTCAAAAGTCACTGATGTGATTGTATTGCATATATCTAAGTCATGTGGTCAGAACTAATGTTAAACTCATACTTCCATTATCCTTCTTAGTACAAGTATGTCAAACATAGTGTAGTACAAACCTATGCCAAACTGTCTTTCTCTACATAGAGAATACTGATATTTGTCTGATATTTTTCCTTAATGTAACTGGCCAAAGCTGCCAATGTGAACAGTGTGCCAGTCACTGGCATTAGGGGAGGATATCATACAAATTTTGTCACTACTTACCAGAAGATAATTGGTTTTACAGTAAGGGTGATGAAACACTAGAACAGCTTGACCGGAAAAGGGGAGGATGCCCCATCTCTGAAAACATTCAAGGTCAAGTTGGACAGGGCTCTGAGCAACCTGATGTAGTTGAAGATCTCCCTGCTCATTGCAGGAAAGTTGGTCTAGATAACACTTGAAGGTCACTTCCAACCCAAATTATTCAATTATTCTATGATAAAAATTGAAAAATAGCTCTTGCTGAAAACATTTAATTTCTACCAAGTAGTAAGTTCTAGCTGACAAGGTGCATGCTACTGTTTGCACATTCAACTATTTAAAACCCTTTAGCTGAACCACAGAATACAAGTGGCATCCTCTTCCACCACAGTCTTTTCCCCACCTCCCAGCTCTGCAATGTCTAAAAAGGTTCTGTGCCAGCAATCCTGTAAGTGTAGGGAAATATATCACTGTGAGTTAGTGCCTCTTGTTTTCACCAAAGCAGATGAAAGTTTACTTGGTGACCCTTTATTAGTAATTGCATTAGCTAGAGCAGAACTAATATATTAGTCTTAGCTAAATTTGGTTCTTTAGGGCTAAAGGTATGTGCATTTATCTTACCTAACAGTGTGTATATGAAGTGCTTGCTCCATAAAAAATTACTTTCTATGGTGCATCCATTTAACTACGTCAGCTACACATTGCCCACCAAATGTCACCACTAAGACTGCCAGTGACGTGCATATCCTTGGGCAGATTTAAATAGCTTCCTTTATTTTAATTAAGCTGTCAAAGAAAGCTTCTTCATTTCCAACACTTAAAATTAAGCTTGGCCTAAAGTCTAAATTTAGCCCTGCAGCCATGACAGATTTGAAGACCAGTCCCTTTCAAAAGGGTTTTGAAATGTTCTCACAGTTGCAAACATAAGAGGAAATGCAGACTGAAAAGTAGCAGATCTGAATAAGAAGCTTCCAGTTTATATTGTTGCTTTTCTGATTATAACTGCTTCTAATCTATTTCCTTTAAAACATCTTCCAAGCCAGAATTACTGAGTGGCAAACTTCTGTATTCTGCATCTTTTTAAAATTAAATTCTTCTGAGCAATGGGAACGATGAGTTAAAGTTTACTAGACTAAGAGATTGTAATATGTCTCTAAATAAAGTACGTCTAAATCATTCTGCTGTTACAAGTGTTGCATTTTAACTTTATTGCCTTTTATGAACATCAGTGAAATTTCTACTTGAAGCTGATGTTTTGAGACTGGAAAACCAGTGCAGAAGAATTTAAACTAGGAAGGATTAGCTGACCATTTAATGTAAGGAACTGTGCAATGAAGTTGTTTGCAGTAATAACTCATTTAACCAGAAGCCTATTTAAATTCTTTGTTGCTGTTATAAAAAAGAGTGATGCAATTCACAGTTGCCTGGACAGCTCAGATAAGATCAATTTTGTCTAACTGCCTAAAAGTAGCTAACTATTTTGTTTAACCTAATAAACTAGGTTCTTTGTGTTGGTTGACAGACAGCTCCAAGGGACCCTTCATTGTATTTTGAAATGGGATTAATAATCTTTTGGAACAGAGGCCTGTTCTTCATCAGATGTTTAGCTTTTAAACTGTTAAATTACATAAAAATAATTTCATCCTAAATTTAAAACAAAATCTGGTTTTGGTGCAAACTACTGGATTTGAATTTTCCTATTTTAGAAATGGTTTTGCAACACTCATACTAATGAGTATGACTTATACTAATGAATCACCGTAAATTCTTTTAAAGTAGTCCTCATAGATGCAGAAAAGTCAGAATTAAAAGAGTAATTTTGAGTGTATGAATTGTATCATTCATTTCAATGAACAAATCATTTTGGTAGATGTGTGCTGAAACATCAAGACAAAATTTTGTATAAGAATACCCAGGTCCTAAAAACATGGTAGCCATATAAATTGCATTAATTTTACACTTGACTTTTCTGTAGTGTATCTGACTCTTTATTTAGTAAGATAATATATTTCCTTCAGGAGCTGCAGAATTCAAAGCTTGAGAATATACTAGGTTTTAACATGCTTATACAATTGATTTGTAACTATTTAATTAAAAAAAAAAATAGTCTAATCACTTTTAGCACATGAGTTATGTTCAGCCTGTAAACTCCTTATTATTCATATGCAGAGGGATGTGTCCAATGATTAAGACCCCTAGGATTTGACTGAAAAAATAATCTGCATTTCTAAAGAAAAAATAAGTAGTAGGGTATTTAATTCTTAACAGAAATGTTGTGATGTATGTCAAAGCATCACTAACTCTTAGTTTTAAAAGCAGTATCTGCTACTTGCTTGTCCATTGGCTGGTTCACTGCTATATCTGTACTGTACAGTCTTGATCTAATAATTGCTTATTATGCAGTTGTTTATCTGCTCATTTGAAATATCCTGAAATTCAGTCTAGCTCAGCAAATTGCTGTGCTTAAGGCATTTTTACATTCTAGGAAATTATAATATCCCCAGAAGGCAAAGAATTAATAATAAAAATCCTCTTTTGTAAAAGATTATCATTGCAGTGCAAATGGAGCAGATCTTCCCTATCTTAGCACATTTAATATTCTCATCTTTTTCTATGAAAGTTTGATGGAAAGACTATGTGGAGATCACTGTTTTATTAACTTGTTAAGAGACAAATTTACTGAACCAATGTAGCATATTGATTTCACTGTCTGCTGTATGGAAAAGCAGCAATAGTAATGGATGCCTTCTAGACATTTCTATATGGAAGTTAGCTCATTCTTTAGGTATTTTGTGATCTTGATTTGTCTGTTTAGGCTGGAACTAAGGAGTTAATGATTCAGATTACAAGGATGCTTTCTTGTTTATTACTTAGAAGTTTTTCCTACCTTCCAAATGATTTATTCCTAGTATGCCCACCCTTATTGAATACTTTGCAAAAGATACACAGTTTGTCTCATTCTATTGGAAACAGTATTCTGGTGAATAGATTTCTGGTTTGATGGGCAACAAACAGAAATTAGAACACTACATGCAGCACATTTTTCATCACTTCTCAAATACTATTCAACCAATTAAGCATGCATCCATCTCTGGAGTGAGGGAGCTTAATCTAGTTCTTAAAATCCACTACATAATACAGGTTACTTGAGCTAATAATTTTCTTTATAATTTATAATTCCTTTCCTTTATAATTGCAAACATGCAAAGGTAAACATCATAGCTAAGATATTTAAAGAGAAGGAAAAAGGTAGCCATCAAATGAAACTGAGATGCAATCCTCTAGGTGCTTTCCTCAAAGTTTTTCAAGTTCATAGGCATACTTGTCTTCCAAGTTTTATTTTTCACTTTATATTTTGAGGAAAAAAAAAAGTCTTGCTGCTTAATCTAGGAGTTCAGTGCTGATTTTATTTCCATTATTCATTTTCACATTGCATCATTCAAGCATCAAACAAAAACCAAAGATCTCAGAGCGTATGCAGGCATCTGTGTTTCTTCACTCTATAAAATCAGTGATTCATGTAGGCAAGGGCTGAAATCATAGCAACACAATTCAGAAATTAATCTCCATATATCTGCACTCTTACCATATTTTTCTAAAAAAAGAAATGTTAGTAAGTTCTTTTCTCAGCTGTCTATGTTGTATCTCTTAGAGGTCACAAACCTTTCTACTCAGAAATCTTAATCATCTAGACAAAGAGTCCTTTCATTAGCAACATTAAGACTACACAGGTAAGTAGTTTATGGGAATCAATTATGTATTTTTGGGCCAAGCCATCAGAAATATCTTCTGGATGTTTTTATCAAGCCTTGCCTTAGAATCTATACAACAGATAGTTTAAATTTTTATTCTGAGTTTCAAAAATATGAATAACTACAGAAATAGAAAGATGGAAATTGAAATAGAAATGCATATAGCATTTCCAAGTATGTAAAATTTACTTCTGACATAAATTTAGATCACTATTTTTTTTTTTAGGTAAGCTATCAGCAAAGGGGTTTTAGAAGTAGCAGACTTATATGTTCTTGTGGATATACAGGATATACAGTGACCTACTTTGTAGAGATGGACAGAACTGTGTCTGTAAAAATATTTAAAGTGGGTATCTAATGTAAAACATAATTTTAAAGAGTCTTGTTAAAGCAGCATGTTTTACATAAGCTCTTAGATATACTAAAGCAGTAACAATTATTCATCAAGAGATCTCAAAGCATTTCACAAAGACAGGAAAGTACTTTTTTTATTCTACAAAATGGAAGTATGAAATCTGGAGTTTTATTTTACAAAGGATCAAGTATTTCAGTTGCTTAGAAACACAAACATGAGACAGAAAGGTCCTGCCTTACAGTTAAGGAGCATGTCTATTCTCCACTGAAACATTTGCAAAATTAAATGAAGCATAGCTCTATACATGTTCATGAAGCCAAATAAATTGCCCAGGGTCTTCCAGCAACTCAATGGCATAGCTGGCAATGGCATTCCTGCCCTTGGGATCTTTATGAGGTGCCCTTTCTCCTTGACCATCCCTTCATCAATGCATTGACTGAAATGTGAAATCATTGTTTTACCTATATCAACACTGGAGTAACAGGCAAGAACTGAATATGATGAGGTGGTTCATCTGAGGAACTTTGACAAGATGTGCAGAACACAAGTGAGCCAGAAGCACTTTATGACACATTCAGAACCTGAATTATAGTTTTAGTAATCATCAGTTCCCCTTCTTCTCTGTCATTTCTTTATTTAATATATTGCATGCAAGAGACTTACTATGCAAATTTTATAAGCTTGCAATAAAAATATAACAACTGTTGCATTAAATTATTTAAGCTGTAAACCATTGTAAAAAGCAGAAAAAGTTATATCAATGTGGAGACAGAAAAAATTATTGTGATGTAGTATAAAATATATTGTGCTGATTAGTACAGAATTTTTGCCCAGTTTAGCATATTGTAAATCCTTCGTTGGCCTTAAAAATGAAACTGCATATAGATTTTTGTAAGGAATTGCGGCAAATAGTTTAAGAAAAATGAATCTAAAATCAGATTTATAATTTAAAAACAAATCATCAAAAATGTGACAGCAGACAAAAAATATGTAAGAGGTCAAAAAGAGAGAATTGTGGCAAAGCAAAGGATCAGTGTATTTAAAATTTCCAGATTTCCCCTGAGGGAAAGCTAGGATTCTGAAGGAAATGGATAACCAAGTTTTTATTTTAAGCAGGTAGAATAGTATTTTATTCTTTAGTGCTATGCTTTACTAAAGAATGTACCAATAACTTTGAATCTGGCTGTATTTATAATAGTACCATTTGAAAGTGCTAGATTTACCAAAATTAGTAACTACAAAGGGAAACAAATATATTTAGAATTAAGTTCCATTATAAGAACCATTTAATTTTTCTTCTGCTCCTTTACTCCTGGTATGTCAAAAATGAAACTGATTAAATGATGGTGATTAATAATCCTAGTGGTCATCCTCCTCCTTTAGCATTTTCCTGTTTAATCTTTTGATTTTAACAGATTTTTTTGGGACTTGTAATGACCCCAGGTGTTCTTGTAGCTGGTTGCCAATTAGTTTTCTTTACCCTGCAGAGTGATTTGGCTGAAATTCAGTTAGGCAGAGCATATTTTGTTGCCTTCTTTTCTACCAAAATCGGCTTTCTTCAAAAGAGAAAAGGAGGTGATGTCCTCATTCTATTGAATCTTCCTAGTAGTGGTGTAATTGAAAAACCACCTTGCAAGAGAAGTGTTTTAAAAAGAAAAGCCAACTCATTCAGCTAATGTAGAGTAGGAAATACTGGTAAGACCACTCTAGTGATGATGTTCCAGGTATGAAATTCCCTGAGAAATTAAGGCCCAAGACATAAAGTATCAGTGTTGACCAAAGAGAGGATTGTGTGGACCTCTTAGCTTTACTTTAAAACTGACATCTCTTCTTAAACAATTTATTTCTCTCTACCTGTACTGTAAAATTGTTAAAAACAGATCTCATGCTGTTTAAAGATCACATCTTGAAACACAGCAAAGCACAAGGATAAATTATGTTCTCACTGTGCCTGAGAGGTTGGGCTTTTGTTGATAGAAAAGATAAAGGTCGCCCTTCCATCACTTGCACTTCATGCTTCTTAAAAGTGGTTAAAGCACCACATACATTTTTCTTCTGAGCATTTTCGATTTCATTAATCCACTATCTCTTTGAGCTAGCATAGTTCTTAATGGAAATGTAGCTTAAGGCTCCAGAATCAGAAATAGCTGTCAAAAGAACCAGTAATCCAGCAGAGGAGCTGTCAGTGCTGCTGACTAACTGGTCACCTGTGGGTCCTGGCCCACCTGATGGGTCTAGGGGCTGATCCACCTGGGTGAACCTGAAATCTCCAAGCAATAGACCAGATCTGGGCAGTTTTTTTCATTTACTGCTGGGCTACACTGTGTACTTTACCTGTCACACAAAATATGAGTTACACTGCAGTTTGTGTATTCCCAAAAGGCATTCTACATAAGTTTTTGGGATTTTTTTAAAAACAGATGTTTGAGACCATGTATTTGGTGAAGAAACAATCTTCTTTTTTAAAAAGATAAATATTTGTGTGATAATTTTATTGCAGACTCATGATACACTGTGGTATAAAATACATAGCAATGTTTAGTAAGAAATCATAATACAGTTAGATGTATAGACTTATGAGAGATGTAATAGACTATTTTGTCACAAAGTCCACAGGTAGCTTTCAAACAACCAGTAAACAACCTCACCTACTGGTGGTGGAAGAAGAGCAGAGGCCTTTAAGCAGTGAAGCTGTTTAACAACAGAGCACTGCTCTTCTGGGACTGTGATTTTAATTTCCAGACATCCAAGAGCAGCCCAAGCAAAAGGATGATTGAGTTCTTTGCCACTGTATTGTTGTTTGTGTGTCCTCACTGTGGTACGCTCTCAAGAGAAGGGGTGTATGCTGGGTCAGCATTTCGGATCAGTTGTTGGCTTTTCTACAAATTACCTCAATAAATAATGTAATTCTTCCACTGTTTTCTATGGCTCAGTTTCCTACCTGTCCTGTGTTCCTTTTTTGGCTTTCAGGTTTTTTGTGTTAATGGTAAACTCTTGCTGGTAGACTTTGTCTATTATTTAGTGTTTATTTAGTGCCTGATGTAAGTCTTGCTGAAGGCTTTTGTAAATTATGCTATTAATAACTTCGAGTTAGAGCAAAAATTACTTGCAGCTCAGATCACTATGTGGCCAAGTTGCAGGCCCTTTTTCTTTCATTTAGCTGTTGGCTGACACAGCTGAATGACTCTCCCAAGCCTCCTGTTCCCAATTCCGTAACAAACTATGAGCTCATATTACACAGGAAGCACTAGCATCGAGATTTATTTGTCATCCTTGGAGGCCACAAGAAGGAACAAAAGACTTTCATCTCTGTCTTTTTGTTCCTTGGCTGTAGGGAGTAAGAGAGTACTGATATCTTGGGTCACTGCCATACAGGATAAAAATCCAATTAATGTAAATCTGCCAGATCAAGAGGAAGTAAATAGTGGGGCTATCAAGAGCCCACAAATTTCTGGGTGGATCATCAGCAAGCTCTGACAGTGCAATTTCCCCATTAAAACAGAAGTTGGGTTTTGTTCCACCTCTAAATACTGATCTACCCCTTTTTTAAGCCTGCTCTGGCTAATTTTGCATAAGTTGTCAGTTGCAGCAGTAATGAAATTTTAGTCATTTGTTGACTCACTCGGCACAAAAGGCAGTGAATGCCATGACCACTCTGTTACATCTTCCAGGCAGCGTTGATTAAACTGCTGTGAAGCCAGACCTGGATCAATATGAATGATCTTCATCGACCGAATAATGTATTTAATATGTTCAGTGCACTTATATATGTTTCTGTTAGAATACACTGTTTACATTAGTGCAGGAGATTGATTTAAAGTTTCAGAATTCTTTACAATGGTAAACGTTAGAAATAACTGCATTAGTTTGCACATGATACTATATATAAATATATAATCTACCATGCAATCTCCTCAGCAGGTGTAAATTAGCATAGCTACCATTTATAGTTGTTGTGAATCTGGCCTAGAAACTGAAAACAATTATTCCATCAGTATTATTTTAAATGATCACAGCTTAACTTGACATAAAGCAAGTATCACATAATCTTCTCTGTACCAAATTGAAAGATACTTACCACATCTTTCAGAAAGCTTTTCTATTATTCAGAGACTAAATTCTCCTACCAGCAGATGTATGTGGTGTCCTCTAATTATATAAACATCTCTTTGTTGTCCTGCCTTTTGGATGCACTGTGTCCAGTCAGGTATTTCTTTAACCCACTGGTTTGGAAGATTATTTATCAGACTTCAATAAACGAACAAATGTGGAAGCTGTACCAAACATATCACTTGGGGATGTCAAAGCACTTAACAAACATTGTTACAACTTAGTCCATGTGTAACCACTGAAGGACATATTTGCTTCAGTATGTCTCATGACAGCTTCTTAAAAAATATACTTAAGTGAATTTAACACTTGTGAAAGGTGCCAGATTGACAGGCCCTGGAGATAAAAGTTCCTGCATTACCAGCAGGCACAGCCGGGCTTCCTACACACACTGCCCCACCAGTGTCCCCAACCCTACCTGAAGGGCACAGCAACCAACTGTCCTACAGCTTGCAAATCTGCCCATCTCGTGCTCCTGGACTATGGGCCAAGAGTCAGTAGCTGTGATTTGACCTAAGGGTGAAAAACCAAGTACCATAGTTATTGCACATGTGCTGTTGCAGTTGATCATTTTCACACCAAATTTTCAACTAATCTGGGGAAAAAAATGAAGTACATGTTTATCTGATTTAGAGTCAACCAAAACATGTGTGAGCCTCTAGTGAATCCTGTGGTTCTACCTGCCCACATGAGCACATTCAGGTGAGACTATATGAGCAAACAAGTACATACACATACTGTGAAGTGCATTCTTAAATGCCTACTGAAAAATGGGTCCTTACTGCTTCCTATGTTTGTAATAATCTGTCTCCATTCATCACTCTTCCCCGCTTGGTGTCATTACAGCCCATCTTCCCCAGAGATTCTGGACACAGCTGGCATACAAATTCAATAACCATCCACCCCATAAAGAGACTGGATGATTACAGGGTTGAAGGATAGCATGCAGGGAAAACAGGCTTGTGATCTTTGCACTCTGTCATGGTTTTAGAAAAAGCATAAGTTCTTCTCTGAGTGATTGTACTTGGAAAGTTCAGTCCTCCCTTTTCTTTGAAATTATATTTAGACCTCAATGTGAGTATTGGAAGGGCATGCTTAAGTGTTTCTTTATTTAGTGCAGAAGGCTAATGACATTTTAAACAGTGCACATTTATAACCTTGTATAGGCCGATTCTCAGTCTGTGTATAGGACAGGACTAAAACCAGAACAATGGAAAACACACAGTGATGAGTTTTCATGTTCTGCTATTTTCTAAACTGTAGCCAGCAGCTTGAAAGAATTGCTATGGAAGCCAAATCTTAATTCTTTCTATTGAGAAACAGCCCTAACTAATACATGGAGGAGCTCAACAACATTTCTTTATCTTTAAAAGAGTCACATTTATTTCTGCAACTTGCCGTTGATGTGCGTGATAACATACCTAATTGGACTTGTAATGTGTGCACGTTGAAAGGTAGCTACTAAAGTTTGGGTGGCTTATAGCTGTTTTAGGGATGGCATTTCGGCCTGAAATTGTAATTGTTGTAAATATTAATCTATTTTATGATTATCATTGCCTTATTTCCTTTTCTTCTCAGCATTTCTAGTGTATCTGTCACACTGTACCACTTTAGGAAGCATCCCTACCAGACTAAGTCCATACTACACCTAGGACACCTAGGATGAAGTTTAGGTTTCAAAATCTGGGAGGAAGTTCAAAACAGAATGTGTACTTGGAAGAGGATGTTTTAGGATGGCAATGTCCATGAACTCTGCTTGAATATGTTGCCTCACCCAGACTCAGTTTTCCTGTGCAGGCTGTCTACTATAAAAAAAAGACCATTTTAGGTCATCTTCTCTTTCACAGGTTTGGTCTCTTTAGTACTGGTTTCATGTTTTATTCAATCTAGTTTCAAATCCTCAATGTACCTGAGTCAGGTTTTCTTTTGGACTGTTTTTGGGTTGGTTTTTTTTTTTTTTTTTGGTCTGCTTGTATTCGCATAGTACCCCAATGGCATTTTTTGTCATTAATTTTATTCAGTAGTTCCAATTTTTACCTATATTATGTTATAAATTTCATTTCCACCTGCTACTTCTTACCTGCTAGTACTATTAAGTCTATCTTTATCAGCTACCTTTTTGACCTAGTAGCTGGCCTTTTGCTTTCAGAAAGACAAAAGGCTTTTCTTGTCTGCTAATGAGAGAGGAGGAGGGCAACCCAAGCGACCTTCTCCTACAGAATGACAATGCTCCAATCCCAGAAAGATGCAGAGGAAGAGAAAAATATGATTATCAGTTTTTTCTAAGTAAACTTGGGCACCACTGAAAATACTATTTAGAAGCAAAGGCTTCCTGAAATTTACCTACCCCCTTCTGAAGGTCTTTCTCAGTTCATTAGTTGAAAAGTCATTATAGATGTGAAATATTGCTTTAATTTTGATTTTAAAAAGCTAGAAACTAGAATTCCTTATTAGGGAATGATAGGAGAGGGTTTCTTTCAGGACTGATTTAAACAGAAGCCTTCAGAAGAATAGAAAGGGGTTGCTTCATTCCCATCTTCATGTAAATTGAATTACAGGGTTTAGTAAGTGAAACAGATCATAAGATAAACCCCGCAGAGGCCAGGAAGCACTAATTAACGCCCACAGTGAGTAACTTTTCTGAAATTGGTCTTTAATCAAACTTCGCTCTGAAAACAAAACAAGATACTGTGGCAGCTTGATAAAAGAGATGCATCACCAAGGCTGACAGGCCCACAATCAAACCAATACTAAAAATAACTGTTTTGTCTACTAATTTTCTTTCAGATGCTAAAAAAATGCATGAGCTACAGTCTAAAAAGACTTGTACAGTTACTCAGCCAAGTGACTCAGCTCTAGAAAAGTGGGGGTCCTGTAAATGTTCATGCCTTCCCTGCTTGTGAGTGAGCCATTTTTCTTTCCCACACCTTCCTGTTGAAACAGAGGAACAGAGAGGATTGAGAGGCTGGGAGGGGAAGAGGCAGAATCTGAGTTCCTTCAGAGATTATCATTTCATACCAGCTGTCCCTCTCCTCTTGCTGCTGGTGGTCGTACAGAGTTCAGGTATCCCGACTGACTTATTGGTGTGGCTTAAGATAAGCCAATCACTCCTTTTTCTTGTATCTCACACGAACAGTAAGGTCCATGACTGCTGCCTTTTTTGCTCACATCTTCTCCTCAATAAATCTGAGAGCAGGAGTTATCAGTATGGTATGCAGGGAAACACAGCTCATTTTCCCCATTTCTTTTCATCTGCTCAGCTGTAGGAAGAGTTGCTACAACTCCTCTGGGTATCCATCAAGCCTAGAGCAACCTTCATTATGTTTTCACTGTAGCCTGCTTAAAAACATTGCTAGAACTTTTAGGTTTGGGATAGATTCCAAAGGGACAAGAAGTCCACTGCACAAACAGGACTAGCAGTGAAATGTAACAGAGCACTAGTATTCTCTTTATAGCAGATTTTTCTCTTGGCACAAAAAAGACATAGACCTGTTCAAGTAGGTCCATAGGAGGGCCACAAAAATGTTCAGAGGAGTGGAACATCTCTCTCCAGTGAGGAAAGACTGAGATAGTTGGGGTTATTTAGCTTGTAGAAGGCTCTTGGGAGATTGTTTTTTGGCCTTTCAATATGTACAGGGAGCTTATTAGAAAATAAGAGAGACTTTTTAATAGGGCTTGTAGTGACAGTGTACCCCTTATCCAAGGGGTAATGGTTTTATACTAAAAGAGGGTAGATTCAGACTAGATATGAGGGAGTTTTTTAATGAGGGCAGTGAGACACTGGAACAGGTTGCCCAGAGAGGTGATTGATGTCTCATCCCTGGAAACTTTTCAGGTCAGTTTGAATGAGGCTCTGAACCACCTGATCTGGTTGAAGATGGCTCTGCTTATTGCAGGGGAGGGGGGTGGACTAGATGAGCTTTTAAAGGTCCCTTCTAACTCAAACTATTTAATGATTCTATTATTTCTCTTGGTGAATGCTCTGCTGGGGGAAGTGTTGCCCTCTTTCTATGTCCAAAGTGACAGAGTCCTATCAGTCTGGATCTTAATAACTGTATCCTTGACAAAAGAGATTGCAATAATCTAAAATGGTTCTCCAGTATTAGGAACAAGCTGAAAGAGAATGGCTAACAATGGCCTTAGTACTTTCAGTATAGGCTGTATTTTCATCTGTTAGGTGGTTAAATGAAAAAGGTATTTTCATTAATACAACTAAAATTAGTTTAGTGGGAGAAGGAAGAAGTCTGCCAGTATAGATGGGTCCATGTAAGGAATTCTTGGAGATAGGTTTTTATGAAAGAACTGTTTGCAGATAGAGACATGCAGATCTGTCTGCCTTGGCAGCTGACCGGGCATATGACTTGAGTTGTAAACACAACCATCATTCCCTCTGTATTTTTTTTTTTTTTAATTTGTGGTATGTAAACTTACAAATAGGCCTGAATCAGTAAATCTGGGGATTTTTTTGAAGTCTAAATTACACCAATTACATTTTTTGTTAACAAATGTTATTGTGTATTTACCATTCAACAGGAAAACTCATTCATCAATTGTCATTGAAAGAAGGGAGAGAAATCTAGACAGAGTTTAAAAAATCTCAACCACACAGATTATGTTATGAAAATTATGTAGCAAAGAACACAAGTTGTTTTATAGTCACAGTTCCAAGGACTGCCATAGGAAATCACAGGTTTGAAGTGGTTTCACAGCCTTATCCAAACTCCTGCTGGTCATTTGTCTCATCTATCATGGCTGTAACAGACTTCCCCTGCAATTCAAAGCAACTGCTTAACTTGTAATCAGATAAATATCTTAGGCCAGAGTGACTGAAGTGCATCATCAGTATTCCATGAAGGATCTTACATCAGTTTTGAAAAACCAGTCCCTTAAAAGTACAGTGACCAACGTGAGATAATGTCATCAAGAACAGTAACAATAAGCATAAGGCACCACATGAAAAGCCAAGCATTGGACTGTGAAAAATACCCATATTGTGATTTAAAATCTTTATAGTTGCAGAAAAAAAAAATCAGCACAAAATCATATTTTGCCAGGTGACTCCCTTTTATATTCCAACATTATATTCTTGTTTACTGGGTTTGATTTTATTTTGGCTAGAAAGGCATTATTTGCAATGATGCAAGCAAACTATGCAGATTTTTTCCCAAATCTTATATTCCACTACATCATTTTATATTGAGAAAAATATGTGAAAAACCCTGGACTGTAAAAACAGACAATATTTTTAAGCACAGCTTCTGTTCTTGCTCTGGTTGGACACCACAGAGACAGTCAGCTGGATGTTTAAGAAAGAGAGGGGTATCTCCAGTTCCTCGTGTTTCACCTTTTCATTGCACTGCCTGATCATTTAAGGCAGAGGCTTGTTCCAGACAGCTTTAATTAAACTATGCTGTGAAACTGAATACAGATCAATGGAAATGATCCATAACAAGCTAATCGTGTATTTAACAGTGTTCAGTCCAGTTCAATCACCTTCTAACATTTCTGTGGCTTTACATTCATGTGGCAAAGCCCTGAATGTGTATATGTATTTTTAATCCATCTCATTAGTGACCATATGCTTTGGCTTCAAGGGAGAGAAGAACTGTCTGCAATCTGCCAGGGATTTAGGGACATCAATAATTTGTGAATAGTCATGTTGGTACTGGTCGAAGGGTTAAGTGTTCTGCACACCAGGGGCAGATCTTTTGGGACTGGAACTCTTAGTCAACTGTTAGGAACCTGATCCCCTCTGATGCATCTTTTCAAAATACATGCTGCATGTCAGATCTCTGCAGCAGAAGCAATGGAGCTTTATTAGCTCAGGGATTTAAAACCTGCTCTAAGCAATGTAACAATATATTTTGGTTAAAAAGTGAAGGAAAGATAGAAGTAATATGAAAGTGATTTTTTATGTACTGGGCTAAATGTGATCTTCCTTCTTGCTACCATTTTCCTTTTTGCTACCATTTTCCTTTTTCATATGAGCTATTAGATTACTACTCCCCTGCAGATATACAGTGAAGCAAGAGTATGGCAACAATAACAGGGACCTGATTTTGAAAAGCATAAATGGATTCTCTAGCCTCACCTGATACTGCCTAAATCCAGCTGAGGCCAGTAACAGCAAAGATTTAGCAATCACCTCCTAGTCTTTTGGAATGATTCTTTAGAAGCCCTCTGAGCACTGCTTTTTCTACCTAGTATGAAAATTACCTTTAAAAACAATAGCTTACACTCTTAGTTTGGGCCATACTATATGGAAGGGGTGCTAAGTCAGCATGAGAAATCATCAAAGTATTGATTTCAGTATCCTGTCTTCACAAAGTGATGGCATAAATAGATGCTAATGCCAGAAGACACTGAATAAATTTTGTTCATTTTTAAGTTTTAGATATGTCCATACTCCTCAGCTGCACCCAGGTTAAAAAATATATATATATATAGTAGTGCAGGAAGACACTTCATATGGAACCTGCTCCCTGAATTTCTGTGGATTATTTGGGAGCAAGGGGATCCATCTAGCAGGAGGAAGTTCACCTGCTTTGAGCAGGTCCAAACCCCCTGCTTTGGGTAGGGACATGTTTCACTAGACTAGATTGTCCTGTGCTCCATCCAACCTGGCCAGGAACACTTCCAGGGCTGGGGCATCCACAATTTCTGTGGGCAATCAGTTCCAGTGCTTCACCACACACAGTAAAGAATTTTGTCCTAATGTCTAATCTAAACCTACTCTTTTCCAGTTTGAAGCCATTTCCCCCTTGTTCTGTCACTACAGTACCTCTCCGTCTTTCTGGTATGGTCCCTTTAAGTACTGGAGGGCCACAATAAGGTCACACTGAAGCCTTCTCCAGGCTGAACAAACCAAATTTTCTCAGCCTTTCCTTGTAGGAGAGGTTCTCCATCCTTCTGATCATCTTGGTGGCCCTTCTCTGGAGTCACTCCAGCAGCTCCATGTCCTTCCTGTGCTGGCACCCCGGAGCTGATGCAGCACTGCAGGTGGGCTCTCACCAGAGCAGAGCAGAGGGGCAGAATCCCCTCCCTGGCCCTGCTGCCCACACTGCTTTGGATGCAGCCCAGGACACGTTTGGCTCTCTGGGCTGGGAGTGCCCATGGCTGGGGCATGTCCAGCCTCTCACCCACCAGCACCCCCAAGTCCTTCTGGGCAGGGCTGCTCTCCATCTGTTCATCCCCAGCCTTTACTGACACCAGGGGTGGTCCCAATCCAGGTGCAGCACCTTGCACTTGGAATTGTTAAATCTCAGGATATTCCCATGGGCCCACCTTGAGCTGTGTTGTAATGGCAACGAGGACATGGATGTCAGGCAGCATGGTGTCTTCCAGCTTTTCCTGTTTACATGCTGCATGTGTTGGTGTAAAGGCACCTCAGCTGGGCTGTCAGCTGTGTCAGCTTCCTAGAGGAACACCCCTTAATTTCTTTGAGATACTTCCTTCATGTTTCCCTGTTGACTTCTGTTACCTCAGGAGTCCCTGGGTGGCCTCCATAAAACTGCAAGTGTGCTGCAACGTGGCTAGCATAATTAGTGTGTGGACTCTCACAGGAAATGAAAAGATCCACAATGTACACCACTTATTTGACGCTTGATAATCAGCTGGTTTTGCTTGTACCTAAACATCCTGTATCAGGGCAGTTTAAATAACTGTAAGACTGTCATAAGTCATCTATAGCCACTAATAAACCTCTGGTAAACACACTCATTGTAACCCTTTGTCCTTTACTTGTTTTTGATTTTAAAATCAACTTTTGTAAGTATGGCATACAGCTGTGCAAGAATTTCCCATATATGATATAACAGGAAGGACATTTTTGAAAATCTTTGTAATCAAAGAGTTACTTATTTAGAAAATAGTCATGGCCAAGGCTCTTATTTATCTAAAATCATATTTTGAATGAGTAAAAAAATATAAATAGTGTCTTTATTAATTTCCCATCATTAAGAATATACAATTAGTATTGGAATATGTAGAGTAACCTATTATAGCAGGTAAAATATATAGCTGTCAATTTTTTTAGTTTGCTGTAATTTCATAGGTTGCCACAGATCTACTAATTGTATGTTGTCTTCTGTGAGACCTTAGAGTACAATTTTACTGTTTTAGAAGACCCAATCTCTGCTTTTTAGGGGAAGCTTGCAGACTTTAACCACAATTTTTAAGTATATAAATATGCACATCTAAGCTGCACTGCTTTCATATCAAACTAATTGATTTGTAAATACAGTAAAATATTTAGAGGCATATGTCCCAGATTGTTATCCACATTTCATTTATACATATAGGCACTGGCAATAAAAAAGGCACTGGTCTTTAGGAAAGGTGGCTCTTCCTGGTTGGCAAGCAAGGCCACTAGGGCGCATTCAAATGTAAATATGATTATTTTGGCCAAAATATTGGCCACCTCAAACCCACCAAAGAATGGAACCCCACTTTAAAATTCTCCCTTTAAAATGAGAACTTGTTATGGTAGCTTTTAGCACTGATTCACAGCTTTTAAGTCTGTGCATAAAATGCTAACGTCTCAAATTGTATTTTCACAATTTTAATTGATTAAAAAAATAAATGTGATTTTAATAGGGTGAAATCAGTGATTTTAAGGTGCCTTGTCTTTGCCCCTTCCACTTAAAGCCTTCTGATTCAGCATAGCCATAAAGTTTTCTGAGGTCAAAATTTTCAAGAAAAATGCTAGTTGATAGTTAATTACCAGGTCACTGCTGAATATCTGTAATACAGAGAATGAGTTCCTGTTTGCACACCAGATGAAGAAGTCCTTTGACCTTTGAGGTGGCTGTTGATCTTTGGCTCTCCCTTGTCTGTCTTCACCTCCAAAGTCAATGATGCCAATACAAAAGGAAACCAGCAGAATTTCAGAAGACTGGTGCTGTCTTTGCAATATTTTGTAGGCAGCATTGCCATTATTACATTAATTTGTGCTACTGCTGCTAGATAAAAAGAGAGGAGTTTTGGCTTCAGTGAATACAATTGCAAAATTCCTGTTTTATCCTGGATGAGGTAACACTTTGACTGAACTGCCTATTCGCAGTTTCACAGGCAGTGACGCCAAAAAAAAAAAAGCTCTGACAGTCTGCAAGTTCTGCCCTCTTTACACCCTTTCTAGCCAAGATTGCTTAGTGTTATAAAGAATTGCCATAATCCCAGAAGCTGCTGACAGAAATACGTTATTGAAACAAGAACCTTTGCGGGCTATACCTTGTCATTAGGAAACTGACTTTTGTGGGTCATTCAGCGGGTTTTCGGTAGTTTTCTTTAGGGTTTTGTGTCTTGATTTCCAGCATGTTCACTGAGGCTGAGCACAACCAAGAGTGTCTTGATGCCAAGTTTAAATTTTCCATTCTTTACTTTTCTTCTGTACTGTAATTAGATCTTCTCAATTATTAATTCTGTTCCTGTAATGGACTTTTAAATTTGCAAACTTCTGCCACATATACCAGTGCCTTTAGAGCTTCCTGTAGCCAGATTCTGTATTTTTAGCAGTTTGAATCTTACTGTAATTCCAGATATTCAGTCATATATATTGCCATTCCTGAACTTCCTCCATTATGTCTTCAAGATGGCATGCATCCATTGATTACAAATTGAAATTAAGTTCATAATGTTTTTAAAAAGACCACTTTAACTTCTCTTTTGATTGATGCCCCACAATGGGACTTGAGAGAAAAGTTTCATTTACAGACAACTATGTGCTGATTGTCCAAATATCAAAAAATTACAAAGAACTGAATTTCAGCTGGCCTTTTGGTATTTCTACTACTGCTCTAGTTCAGTTCTCTGTATCTGTAATCAACAGACCACTCACTCACTCAAGGTTGAGAAATATGCATTTAACTGTTTTGCTGAATTCTGGCCTTAGGCAACATCTAAAGTTTATCTCAATTAGTCAAAAAGGAGGTAGGAGATTTTCCTTCTATATAAAATAAAAATTTAAGAGCTGCATTTAACTTCATTTTGTTAATTGCTACTCCACAATAATTTTCAGAAAAGTATTTAGAAATCATTCTTAAGAGATAGGACACAATAAGACAAGGGGGATTCATTCGTTGTTTTGTTTCTATTTTAGGACTGCAAGAATACCTTGAAAAATATTTGGAAGAGAAGACCCCAGCTCTGATTTTAGTACCTGTGGTGGATTTACCTGACAAAGATGTTATTCATATAATATGCTGGCTAAGCTAGCAGTTTAAAGGAGATGAGTTGATATCAAAACACGCATACATTCCATCCAGGAGAGAACAAAGAAAAGAGCTGATGCTAACTCCATTGGATACTTTCATGAAGCAATATTGTTTGATTTAAGCAAAGTTGCATTGCCTTGTTAATGATGCCTTGTGATATGTGACAGAGTCAGGTTTGTATGAAGAATAAAGCTTTCTTTTAAAAATCATGTACTTTTTTCTGACTTGTTTTTAGATGTATGCAGGTTATAGCAGGTGGCTTCTGGGAGATGCAGTTGGTGTGATCACATTGGTTCTTTCTTTGATATATTTAGGTCTGGTCACAACACACCAATTATAACTTTAGATCATTTGGATGGAGGTGAAACTAGAATATTACCTCCAACACTCTTTTAAAGACTAGATTCCTTTCAATTCTATGTGGAATTTACTCACCTCAGGCCAACTCATGAAAAACTTATTTGTGGCCAGATTTTAACCATTTCCTATTACTGGGGAAGAATTATTCAGAGTGGTATTTAGAACGCACATTTTACTAAAACAAATAATGGAAATGGTGGCCAGACAGTAGGATTTGCCCCTTGCTTTCTAATCCAGGGCTATTTTTGTGTTTTATATCTGGTAGTCAGCTGTTATTAAAGAGCTACCAACATTCAGGTAACCACCAGCTACCAGTATTCACACCAATCATAGACCCCGGGCTTCAGTTTTCTGCAGAAAATCAACAGGAGTTTTACCACTGCTTTCACTAAAACAGGCTCAGACACACAGGTGAAGCACCTGTCAATTTCATTACCACTGGTATTTTACTCATTAGATAAGGTCAGTAAAGAAAAGAACGCCTTTTCAACTTTGCTTGAAGCAGTAATGCACTGCAGAAAAATCTTACTTTCAGACAAAGGCTACAAAATTAAATCTTCAAGAACGAGTATCAGACCTTTGCTTTGCCTATATTTTGCATCTATATATTCTTACTGCTTCTCTTCCACAATGTGAGCACTGGAACCAGGAGACGAGCACTCCAAGTTATCCTTCTCTGTCCTCAGCATATATCTGAGATGCCTCCACAAAAGGCAACTGTATGGCAGGACATTCACATTGAGGTGACAGTAAGGTGGACTTAGCACTCCAGTTTAATTTTCTTACCCACTATCAGAAATGCACTTGGCAGCAACTGATATAAAACAAGAGACTAAAGATAAGAGGATCCTCCTCTGTTAGAACTTCTACATGCCCAGCATGCTATGCTGATCAATACTTGAAATTAGAAACTATTAAATGTTTGTTATTGTTTCTAACTATTGCTTCCAATAATATAGCAAAGCTGCCATCTTCTTTAGTAAGAATTACTTTTTTCACAGATCTTTAAATGTTTTTAAAAGGGGCAAGGCAAAGAATCTTTTATATAACAGTGTATAAATAAATGGTTGTCTTAAATTTCTTAAGGAAAGAGGGATGAATCTGTTAACAAATACATTAGTTGATTAGCATTCAGGATCATTTTTAGGTTAGACTTAAACACATTTGATCCTTTCCCACGATCAGAGAAGGGCTTGTTAATATCTGGATGTGCCTGGTTTATTTGAATTCTACTTTTTTAGAAGGCTACATCATTTTCTCACTTCTCCCTGAAACGACCAGTATTTAATTTCTCTCAGTGTGGAGTGTCCATGGGCCAGAGACACAATAGACTGTAAGAGAAGAAGAGAAGATGTACTTTCACAGAGATAAGGATGAAGCTTATTTATTCATTGATGCATATGGAAACCAAAGAGATGGCATAATTTTCACCATGTCTCCTGTTGCAGACATTTTTTTTCACCGTGAGTTTAAAAAAATACTGAAATATACGTTGATCTTACTTTCTTTTGTACTGTACTGGATATTTTAAGGTGGCAGGATATTTGATCCTAAAGAAAACAGCTTTTCCTGCAAGTCTTCCTACAAGATTCATGACTCGAACTAGCCTGCTTTTTTCCTCATTAGAGCTGCATTGAGAAATGGTAACAGAATGCATTGGTCTGAAAAACAGTGTGATCTTTTGTTTTTCTCTCAACTGAAAGCAAAACTTTTTCCTTTTTTTGAGAGAGAAATAGAACTTCAACAGGTTTAAACTGTGAATGCATAAAAAAGAAGAGTTTGCTGACTTTTTCTCCTAGAAAGACTTCAAACAGTTTCTGAGTGGTGTGAATGACTGAAACGATAAGCTCAGTCTACACTATTTTAAGTATGAACAAGGCCATTTGTGCAACATTGATATGCAAAGTAGGTGAGTAAAGTGTGTCATAGAGAGGCCTAAGACTTTTATAATAGAGAGAAATAGCACCATTTTATCTTCCTTAAGCTGCTGTACTTTCATCAGAATTACTGGGTCCTACTATGAATAAAATGTTTCAGCAGAGCTCTTTTTGACTTTCTTTGTAACAAAGTGGTAGCTAAAGACATGAAGTGGGGAGATGGGTACAGACATCCACACACAAAGACATACAGTGAAAAGTGGGAAAGACATCAAAACTCAAAATTTATAGGTATGGGGCTGTTTTTTGTGTTTTTTTGTTGTGGGTTTTTTTCACAGCAAGATCAGCAGAATTATTACCCCAGCAAGATGTAATCTTGAGACTACAAATTCCCATATGTGCTAAGACACTGGTTTTGAGGACTTTGTATGCACACAAATTCTTCTGTTTCTCTGATTTTTACTAAGCCTGCAGGAAAATGTTTTGTATGCCTATTATGACACAAAATGTTGGCTTATTCCAGCACCCCTTGTGTAATGGGTGGAAAAATTTCTTTAAAAATGTAACCCAAAGTTTTAATTTTCATTTCTCTGCTTAAAAAGTGTTAGAATCTTCTTCTAAAAGTGTTGCAAATATTCTCTGCTTCCTTTTTTTTTTTTTTTTTCAAAAAATAATCTATGTCTTGTTATGGCTCTCTGTGTCCATAAAATTTTGTCTCCTGCCTCCTTTTAAAAGTCTCTGTATATCAATTTCTTTAATTGCTTGAAAGTATGACCAAATGGCTCTGTAAGACCACAACTGATTTAGTAACTTTGTGCTGTACTCATTTCAAAACCCAGTGATGGCAACAGTACTAGTGAGCCTTTACAATGCACATGGCTAAGCTGCTATAAAGGCACCAGAGCTGATCTTCCTAAATAGATTTTAAAATGACATTGAGATATTTTAAAAAGAGATTATTTAATTTTTTCCCAGTGAGCTTTATAGTTAGGTAGTTCAGGAGCTGATTTGTTACACCAGATAGCATGGGTGCATCTTTCCTCTTAGCCTTCAGAAGTGCAACGAGTACTGGAAGCAGGATGTCTCCTGAGTATTAGAGAAGTAATCTGAAGGAGCTCTTCTCCTTCAAGGACATCCTGTTCAATCCATTATCTCCTGTCTATGTGCAGAGCCTAGTCTATCAAAATACAGTGACCGAACAAAAAATTTTATTTCAAATAAATGAGTGCACTGGTTTAATAAAAGATTTCTACTGCATGGTGTAATAGCTCTATAAATGAACACTGAAATCTGAAATACAGAAACTTTTCATGTGTCCAAGTTAAATCTTTGTTATTTCTTTCAGGATGGCTTTCCTGAAGCAAACCTAGTTTGTTCTCTGTATTAAAGTTCAACTGTTCTGAGCTCTCTGCGTACTAACTGGCACTTATTATTTAAGTAACCTGGTTTTACTATTATAAATGTCTGGCAATGAGAATACATATTAAGAATACTTGACAATTTACTAATTTATGATCTTTTTACTTGTATTTTAATATTTCTGGCAAGCCAGTCTGTGTTGATGTATTAGACAAACATTCAAAATACAGACTTGAGATCTTGAAAGCTTCTTTTTTCAACTTTCATCTGAACACTGAATATTTTTGACCTATTTTAAATTTTAATTTTAAAAACAGACTGGGTACCTGTGAATTGAACTCATATGTTACATGCAAGTGCCCTTTTACTGATGATTCACTGCTCACAATTTCTTGGATTTGACTTCTGTTGGATTAATTCATGACTAGGATTTGCCTGAGATTTCCTGCCTTTATCATTTTTCAGAGCACTGCCTGCTTTTCCCCTACATTCCCAAACAGTCTGGTTGTTCTGAGGCTTTTGGCACAGGTTATGGCACTGGCCATAGGTCTACTTGCCATTACTTTGGCTCTCCATTTCACTTGCAATGTTTAAAAAACATTTGTTGGATATGTCTGTTCATCCTCCATCTCCTATTATATGGCTACTTTGTGACTGTATCAATCCTAAATTATTTCAAAATGCTGTTTGCATGATTTAACAGGGTTGATGAGACTAACTGTCCACAGTACAACGGGACGGACTCAAAATAGATCAGATTTCACATTTGCTTTTCCCAGCTTTCAGAATTTCCTCTCTGAATTATAAAGATTCCCAGTTCAGAATAAAACAATGGTTCAGAACAAAAAGACAAGCTGAACTAAATGCCATGATCAAGTTGACAGCTGCCCTGATCTAGTAATCTGTTAGGGCACATGTTCAAGTCAGGAGGCAAAGGGTAGGACCAACTCCACCCCCTTCCTGGGAAAGTTTAAGCATATCCATTAGATTTCTTGTGCTTTTATTTCCATATTTGTATGTTTTCTCACCCTTGTAAAGGTGTTAACAAAGGGATGCTATGTTGTAGTCATACAACCTGCAATAACAAAAAGTTTAGACTGAGTGAGCAGCACACATGAGTGTGAAAGTAATGTTGTAGTGGGAACCAGAACGAATGTGATCACAGACAGAAATTTGCATGAGCACAATCTGGAAAGCTTTTCTCCCAGCACACTGCCTGCAGCAGTCTCAGATCACAGAAGTCTATAACACATCTAGTAACATTAATGATACATTTTACAGCACGATTCATCCCTAATGATCCTAAAGTGCTTTGCAGGTCCATCACATAAAATTTTCTTGGTCCATCACTGGGACAGCCACACACGTGCTGGGGGCCTCCCCTGCCCGGCATGAGTGCAGGCAGGTCTAAGTTATGCTGCTGGGAGAAGAGCTCCTCCACTCTCCACAGTCCCCAAGTAGGGGTATTTACTTTGGCAGAAGAAGCAGTTTTCAACCTCAAAGGCACATCACCTGGCAGCCAGAGTTACTATTTTCTGTTACTCATGAGATTTGTTCTACTTTAGATTTTGCCATGGTAGAAGGGGAAAAATCTCTCTTCTGTGCTCTGTCTCTATTGTCTTTCTACTCCTGCTACTGGCAGCTGTTGACAGTACTGTCTTACCATAACATCCTCCATACATCACATTACTGCCATATCCTCATTTCACAAGAAAGACATAGTTTGTCGGAGCTAGAACTTGAAGCCATTGCATTAGGGATGCAAGCTCATGCAAGAATTGCTTCCCCTTCACTGATACCCCTGGGTTTGTATGCAGCTGCCTTGACATTAGTTTATTTTCTCGCTTTTAAAAGACCAGAGGCACAGAAGGAAGAAATACATTTCTCAGGTGTAAGAGTTATCTCTTGCAACAAAGTTCAGTCCTCCTCCCACATATACCCAACCATTCTGCAGCAAGACCCAGACACATGCAAATGCAGAGCCTTTTTTAACTGAACCAAATTACTACAGCTCCAGAGCTGGATCTGTTAAGGTTCAAAGCAGGAGGTGTTAAAGGATATGAAATAATAGAAAGGAAACACAGACAAGAAGTTATTGCCAAAGGAATGGTATTACTAGGAACTGGTGGGGAAGTCAAGCTAAAAAGGCAAACAACAAGTCTAGGGACCTAAGGGGTTTATTCTTTATTTATGGGATGTCTTTGAAGGAAAGGACCCTGGACTGCCTTCTCACTACTACTAGTTCTTACTATAAAAGATTAATGAATGAAGAACAAAGAGGAATAAATAGAGTTGCCAGGAAAGAGATCCAGAAGTGAACTTTAAAATGCATCTCTCATCCCTTCAAAAGGTAAATGCTTTGACTCCTCTAATAGCGTGTTTTGGTCTGGGTCTGAAGGGGAGGATGACTGAAATGAGGATAATATGCAAGAGAAGCCACCAGCTGTGCACCATGTTAAGGGACATTTCTCCTGGGTGCTGCCACCAGGAATGTGGTTAATAGGTCTTGACTGGAGAGCTGTAGCTCATAAACGTGCATCTCATCTGTACTCCTTGATCAAGGTGCTACAGTGTACCGAGATGTTGATTCAGGACTCGTCTTCATTGTTATGGATCTTGTATAAAACTAACTATTTAAATACTGAAAGTATGAGTATCTTGTATTGCAGCTCAGACAAGGCAAGCCAAATGTGATTCTCTTAATGCTATAGTCCCCAGTGCAGACAAAAAGCTTTCTCGGGTTGAGATCCTGCCACTCATGTAATTATTTAGAGAAAGACAGCTCCACTACTTCAACTCCAGTACTTCACAAGAAAAATGGAAACATTAGGAAAAGTTTTTTCTTTGATGTAGAATATGTTGCCACTTTTTTGTTATTAAAATAGGAGCTAACTTTAAATAAATAAAATTTTGCCTGGAGGCTTCTGAAAACTAATGTTGTGTTTTGACAGTGTCATTTTTCTGATTCCTGAAAGCATTATGTGAGTTAGCTCAGGACTTCAGCATGATTTTTCTTCTGTGCTACATACAGTGAATTAGTTTTTCAGTTCTGAATTTTATTTGATTTCTCTCTCACACACAGGCAGAGTCACATCACTATGCAACTTTCCTACTTGACAGGCACTCCTCAAAGTTGGGTTTTCCCCTTTTTAATGAACAAGTGGATCAACTCCCTGCAAAGGAAGCAAAAGAGAGGGTATAGCAAAGTGGAGGCAGCTACCAGTATTTCTTATCGGAAAAATGGATGGAAATCAATCATCTTTGAAAACAAACTAAGAAAATTAAGAAAGATCACACAAAACCCCCACAAGGCAGAATTTTTGTTTTAAAAACCCCACAGTATCTTCACATGCAAACTGCTTGTAATGCTGTTTTAATTGAGTTCATAGGTTTATATTCCTTGAATTTCTGCTTTTCTTTAAAGGATATTGATATAAGAATGACATGGGATTTTGAGAACAAGTAGACTGTTTAAATAACAGCTGATTTGAGACCCCCTTGTCTTTGATGACAATTTATGGCCCTCTTAAAAAAAAAAAGTAAAACATCATTTAGGTGTATGCTCAACTAGAAAACTCAAGTAATGTGTGCTTAGTGGGAGAAGAAGGATTGCTAACAGCACCATGTGTCATACAGCATAAAGTGCAACCCTAAAATTGCACATTGCTGAGCATTCTCAATGTGCTGTGAGCAATTCCATACACTGTATTTCAAACACTGAGTGCCCACCCTAATATGTACATATATCAGGAGTGGCTACATTCTTTGCTACTTGATTTCAAGAGACAAAAAGAGCTGGCCAAAGGACTTCATTTCCACCTTACAATACTTCTCAGAGTATTTTATTTTCTATTTGAATGAAAGTAAAACACTTTAAATGGTGTGGGGCTTAGGTTTTTTTGATGGGGTGGGGTTTTTTTTTGTTGGTTGGTTGGTTGGTTTGGGCTTTTCTTTTAGTCATGGTTGCATTCCCAACCCCACCCCCCCAAAAAAAAAAAAAAAAAGTATTTATTTTCTATTGAAAAGGTCCCATTTTCTGTTCAGACTCCTTTGTTGCAATTTACATCTTTTAAAATGTTTAGTTGAAATGCCTAATTCTATTTAAAAGATACTTAGAAAGATACTTAGAGACACATTATTTCAAGTCAAAAAAAAAAAAAAAAAAAGAACCTTCTCTCTGGTGTAGAGTTCAAAGGTGTGAGAAGAATCCTCAGGAACAAGAGCTCTTACATTCTGATGTTGACATTGAACCTTGCAACAGTGACAGGTTATACATTTATGATGTCTTCTGTCCTGTAAAATGAGGGCAACAGTAATGGGTATGGATTGGACTGTTCTGAAGATTCTCTTGTGGGCAGTGACAGGTATGCAGTGAGGTATCCTGTAAGTGGCACGCATCATGGGAAAGGAGAACATTCCCAATGCTCTTTATGCCCATGGTTCACGAGGGAATTTTGAGTCCTGTGTGAGTTGTGACAGAGATTTTTAAAAAATACAGCACTGAGAGTTTCTCACTTTCTTTCTGGTCCACACAGCAGACTTCAGGATGGGTGGGGATGCTACCGCAGGTCAGGTGCAGACTGGTGCAGGAGCCCAGAGCATAGCCCAGGCTTGTCTGCTGTTCAGCTGCAGGGTGACTGGTGAGATTCTGCCTGGATTCTTCCATCTCTGCACTAGAGAGCAGTATGTAGCATGGGCATACTTTGTCTTTTAGGGCTACTCCTTCATTCTCATGGTTTTCTCTGTATCCTCAAAACTAGAAAGCCATGGGTTTGATACTACTGAGATTTTTAGAATATTATTTCTCCACAGAAGTTAGGGAGTTAAGAACTGCAAACACAGCAGGAGGATTAAGAAAGCTGCTTTTTTTCTTCTATCATCAGACATTGTTTGCCTTTGGCCTTCATCCTCTGTTACCATTCTGTTTCTCTTCTCTCATTTCTTTCCCCCTCATTAGGATTCCTATTCCTCTGTTTTGATTTTATTTTAGTCTCTCTCTCCCTGGTACTGACTTAAAATGTTCAGTGTATGTTCAACAAAAGGAAAGATCCATCTGAGCTCTTCTTTTGCATTCATGACTAAGGACCTTAGAAATCCAAGTTAAGATGAAGATCATAAGCATAAGTGAGACAGCATGGAGAAAAAAAAATGCTGAAACTTGCACCTGGTACCACTGGCATGAGATATATTTAGAAATAAAAACTGTAAAGTTTCATAGATCCAAGGCAAGGTGAGAGTAAGCCTTACATTGTACCCAGGTGTCAGCTGCATCTCAACAATGTGACTCAGTAGTGAAATGCCATCTGTTGTCTTTACCAAGCCCCACATACTTCTTTCAAAATGACCAAAGGACTGAGAACACAACTGGCATTTTGACTGAGTGGAATTTGTGCTCCCAAGTCATGTAAGTACCTTCTACAAAAAGTGTCTTGGGTAGGTAGTATTTTATGATCTGGTACATTGAACCAAGATTTCTAAAGTTTATCAAAGCAGACTATATAAATAAACTATAAAGTCAATCTACTGCAAAAGGTGTTAGAAAAATCCTCAGTGTTCCTTGTGTCTTTTACCCATGCGATGTGAGGCTTTAAAGGAGGTGTACCAGGACGGCCACACCACTTAGTCTGAATGCTGAAGCCCAGCACCTCTCCTAAAAATTTGCACCATTGCACAGTTGCTCAAAGAACTGATTTCTTCAGTGGCGAAACGCCGGAACAAGCTCTGCAGAGAGGTGGCTGTTGCCCCAAGTGTGTCAGTGTCTAGGAGGAATTTGGACATCGTCGTCACGCTTTGACTTGTGGTCAGCCCTGCGGTGGTCAGGCAGTGGGGCCGTCCCTGCAGGTACCCCCGACGGAAGCGCCGTGCCCTTCTGCTCTGCTCGGCCCTGCCCTGCTCTTCTGACCCCCTGGCCCACTTGCAGAGCACCAACCAGCAGTACTCTGCACCTGTGTTTCAATGTAAGGTCCCGGGTTTTTCCTAAGCACGTTACAGGTCACACGCTTTCCAAGTTAAAAATCCCGCTTGGGAGCCTTTGTCACCGCTCCCACGCAATGTATCCCTGTCGCCGCAGCGGGCACCGGCTGCTGGTGCTGACCGCATTTTTTAATCTTACACCCTCCCCCGAAATGGAAAGGCGGGAAAGGCGCGTCCGAGCACGCCGCAGAGCAGCCCCCGGCAGACTCCGGGGGGGCACAGAACAGGGGCTCCGCTTTCTCTGCTTCCCTCCCTCGTCCCGCCGCCCGGGCCTCGGCAGCCGCCGCCATTTCGCGGGCAATGCTGCCCCCGCCCGTTCGCGCCGCGCAACAGCAGGGGCCGCCCGCGGGCCGCCGCGGGGCCGGGGCCGGGGCCGGGGCCGGGGCCGGGGCCGGGGCCGGGGCCGGGGCCGGGGCCGGGGCCGGGGCCGGGGCCGCGCGGCATTGGCGGCCCCACGGCCCAGCCTGCGGCGCCCCGAGGCCCAGAGCTTGTCTCTCACTCTGCAGTTGTGCAGAAACGGGGCACAGTAGTTACAATTAGTAATTAATGTAGTAGGCATGGTTCCTGATTGATGCATGAAGGACGATGGACAGCAAACACATACAGACACACCCCTCTTACCAAACCATTTGCTGCTTTGCAAACTTGAGGGTTTATTTTAGTCAGTTTTGTGTTTTCGGACCTAGAACTATAAATACAAGAATTACATTCACAGCAAATACTGAGATACAAGTATAATGTATCAACCAGGCGGGAGAGAGAATGAGGCTGCAGCATGAACTGGTGCCAAAGGGAGAGTTAAAATGCAGGAAGAGAAGAGAAGAGAAGTCTGCTCTGCTTTAGACTTTTCAAACCCCTTCTGTCAGCTGCTTTCTTATGCTGCAGTTCTTCCATATGCTCCCTGCACCCACCAACACACCCACCTACACACACTCACAATTTACCAACATACTTCATGTCTTCGCTGAATTAAATTCCACACCATCACTCAAATAAAATAAAATAAACAGCTGTTTTCTTTCCACCAAAACCTAATGTTTTCTGACTTGCCACTTGCGAAGCATTTGAAAGAAGCAGGCTGCTGGAGACGCTTTTGTACTGGCACATCGTGATGCTGCACACAGGGCATGGGCTGGACCTGGACACTGACCTGTGCTCTTAGAACCACTCCACTTCGGAAGGGGGCCCTTCCCAGGAGGAAGCGCTTAGAAGCTATGCAAACAGGAGTAGACTGGCCTAGTGGTCACTGAGATGCCAGAATATGCTTTGGTTGAGTCTCCAGGCCTGATAAATAGAATATTCAAAGCAGTACGGACAGGCAGGGCGCTGCAGAACCACATCACAGGTATTTATTTCACAGCCTCCCTTCCTGTGGGAGAAGTACATCTCCAAGAAGTGCAGACACCAGAACTGGCTGGCATTTACCCATCCTGTGTCATCATCTGTGTTAGCTCCCAACTCAATTTCCAGCTGAAGTTTGGAAGACTAATGCATAAACAAACAGTAGGAAGACAGGGCCTAGAAAGAGTCAACAACAGGACCCTGTTGGCAGACATTCCTGTGGTTTGTCAGCCATGGACAAATGTACATCTCTGGAGATCAGAAGGGTTGAAAGCAGGACAACCAGCTTAAGTGGCCACATCAATATCAATATGACTCTGCTGTACCACTCCTTTCTGACTGTTCCAACATGGTTGTCCTAACAGCTCTGGCAGGAACAGCTCTCTCAGATCATTGATTGTGTTGGTCACAGCTGCAGGAGCAAGGTTGCTGCACTGAACAGGTAGAAAGCAGATGAAAGAACACTATCTAACTCAGAGCTGACTTGTCATCTAGGAGAATCCAAAGACCAAGATTATACGCCTGGTTTATCCATAAAGCACATTGTGAGAAACAAATCACATTCTTTAAATTACTTTACCAGGATATTGTGTAGGTACATGCCAAGCCAGCAAGAGCAACTGAAGGACTCAGATGTCTTGCTCTCAGCTCAGTGCAAATCAGAAGTCATAGATAGTCATGAATACTCTCCCCATACTAAACACCCAAGCCAGGTTGGACCTGGCACAAAACCAACCCAGAGAAGAAACAGCACACTCTTATTGTGCAGTACAGTTCACTGGAATGCAGGACAACCATAACCAAATGCATTTAAAATGCATGTAAAACATGCAGAAGGGTTTTGAATCAGCATTAGCTGTTGGCATCAATCACTGACCTAGTTACGTTTCTGGTTCATGATGTAAGTTTTCATCTGTCCATCCAGTCTTGAGTGCTTTGCATCACTGCTGTTATTGGTTACCAACTTCTACACCTAGAGAGGTGGAGCAGCAGTCAGTGGTACAGGACAGGATGCAAAACAGAAGATATTTCACCTCCATCTCATCCCACGTCAACTCAGAACTGCTCTCTGATAAAAGCAGCTGAGGCACAGCTTACTGTAGTTGTAAGAGTCTTTAGGCTTTTCTTCACCAAAATATCTTTTCTTCCTCTGCAGATGTGCTAAGGAACACCAGGACTCAGGGCAGATCTGTGATGCTGTTACAGGATATGTGAGCTAAAATTTCATGAAAGTGACATATGTTGACGTATCTCTTTTGGTTCTAAATCAGGCCACATGTCAGTGAACTGTTACAACTAGAATCCAAAGAAATAACTGATCCTGTTGTCTACCTCAAACATCAAAACCTCTAGTCATCCTTATATTGCCACTTTCCAGTTCATGAGAGAAATTATTTGCCTCAGATGGGTTTTCCCAACTACTTTTTATAGTTTATTTATGGAGCTACCCTCCTGATTCTCCATGTTGCTGGTGTCAAGCAGCTCTCCCAGAAGCCTTTGAGAAGGACAACAGAAAATAACTTCCAGCAACTAAACTAAATTGGAGAAAGGAGCTATTTTAATCCTTTGCTCTAAGGAAAAAGACATAAACTCCACTACAGCTGTGAAATTATGAACTCGGCTGGGAAGAAGAGGATTCCAATAAAGTTTAATGTGGGTCACATCGGTAGGATCTTGTCATGCTGTTGATTAACAACTGACAATGACTGTTGAGCCCAAGAAGAACTGTGTTCATAGGAAAACCCAAAAACTTCTAGCCATGGTTGGTATTGAAAGACTATTTCCTTTTTTTTTTTTAATGGTTTTTAAGTGTATTTCAACATCTGGGCTCCCTTTCAGGAGTGGATCAGTGGCTAATTATACAAGGAACAAAAAAAAAAAAAAAAAAAAAAATTTTCTTTCTCTGCTTGTTCTCTCAGTCTTTTCTATTTCAGGTACAATCTCCTCAGTCTCCACAAAAAAAAAAAAAAAAAAAAAAAAAAAAAAAAAAAAAAAATTATCAAATTGTCAGTGTTACTCCTATTTTCTTATGAAAGCCTCCTTTTCCTGGAGAGATACTGCGCTGACATTGGGCTGACCTTTTTTTAATACTGATTTACCAGTAAGAATTCATTCCCTGAGGTACATTAAAATTGCTATCAAAATATGTTTTCCTGATATTAGTGAGATGCTTAGATGTATGCTTATACATTTTGATCAAGTGGCACCAAAGTGAATTCCAGTAAGCAGCATAGTTTGCATCAGCACAGAAAATAAGGAGTCCAAGACATCAGGAGTATTTTCTAAGAGGCTACACCTCTTTTTTTTTCTTCTTTTTTTTTTTTTTTCATGGATACTGCATATTTAAAGCATATCTTTCTGCAGATAGGAGCTGAGAAGATGGATAGATAAATTCTGGCTCTCCAAAGCAAGGGAGAATTCCACCTCTTCGGAGGTCAGAAAGGAATGCACTGGTTCTAAAGCTGGAGGAGAGCAATGGTGAAACCTACTGGTTTAATGGTTATGGATAGCTTAAAGAAGGGAATGTAGCAGGAAGAAAAAAAAATTAAGCTGTGGGAAGAAGAAGAGAAACAGCCAAGGTAACCTAAATTAAAAAGGAGCAACAAAAGAAAAAATGAAAATGCAGGAAACTACTTTTTTTACCTTGTCAAACCCACTATTCTTTCTCAACTTATAGGCGGGGTCAGGCAATGAGTGTTGAGTATGAGAGATTGTACTACAAGGTGAAATGAAAAGAGCCACATTTTAAAATCAGTATTTTCACTCTTTCATTTTGCTCTGTTTTCTAGCAGTACCAATTGTATTCACAATTTATGAGTACATAGGTTCACCATAGGTACTGTACTGGGTCTCAGAGATACTGAGAGTTACTTTATTGCTGTTAGTATAGTCGATTATAGCTCCCTTTTTGACTTTGTGTCTAAAACAGTGTTGATAACACACCAGTGTTTTGGCTACTGCTAAATCCTGTTTGCACAGCATCAAAACTTTTTCTTTTTCCCAACTCTGTCCCCCAGCAAGTGAGTAGGACATGGGCAGGAAGCTGGGAGGGAACACAGGGGACAGGTGACCCAAAGTGGCCAAAGGGATGATCCATACCATATGGTGCCATGCTCAGAAACAAGAGCTGAGGAAGAAGGCAAGGAAGGGGAGATTGTTCAAAGGTGGCCATTGATTTGGCATCAGTCTTCTTGTTGGAGGTGGTGAGTGATTGCCTTTGCATCACTTGATATCTCATCTTTTTTCCTCACCTATTAAATTATTTTTGCTTTGACCTACGAATTTTCTCACTTTTTTGTTTGTTTTCTCTGCCATCTCACTGGGGAGAGGGAAAAAATGAGTGAGTGGCTGTGTGGGTGCTTGGCTGTTGGCCGGGGTCAACCCATCACAGCAACACTTACAAAATTACATAAAGTCAGTCAAAATGCCTTGAAATTACTCAAATTTCTCCTTTATGCAACATATTCTGACAATCAAACAAGCTGCAATATCTTCAGATCCTTCAGTTATCTTCTCAGGTTTGGTTCTATTATCCCTCTGGCAGTCATGGCAGGCAGAGGAACTTTGCATTGCTTTGGCTACAGGAGGGGTCAAGGAAAACAAACCTGTTAGAACCGGTCTTCTGTGATGGACATTAATCTGTATTATTTGTGGAAGAAGCCTTGGAACAGGCTTCTTTACTTGAGACATGAGAAAAGTACCTAGTGAAAACTAACAGCAGGAAGCACTCTGCCTCAAGACTGGTGACAGTAAGGGGTAAAAGAGAAAAAGAGAAAAACTCTCAGCACTCCTTCCTTCCCTGTGTATTGGGAACCTGATTTTGGCAGCTCTGCAGGCTCAGAGCTCTGCTAAGATGTGTTCTCTCTTAATATTTTAATGAGCTAAGCAAATGACAGTCCCAGCTGAGTACTTGTCTTTGTTACTGTTGCTAAGCAAAACAATAGTAAAAAAAGCTCCTTTTTCATCTTCTAAATCATAAAAACAACCGAACCATTTGTTGGATATGTACAGTAATTCATTCTACCTCTATGCCAGCTCAACCCACACACCTCAGTTCACTCTTTCATGTTTTTCATATATACTTGATCAATTTCTCTAACATAGGCCATGACACATTCTGATTTGATTGTCATGCACATCCTGTATATCCTTACAGCCACACAGAGTCCATTCAGTGGACAGGACTCTGTCCTGTTTATCTAGGCTCCAGCACAGCTCATGGTAATATGGATAAATGCAGGCTTCTGTTCTCTGGATTGGCTGAATATCTTGCCTTGCTGGTTTTAGAGTTCAGCAATGGCATAAGAGATGCTGGCATATTTTTATATTTTCCATTCTTTCTCTCTTTCCTTCTTGGGTGACTTCCTGCTTTCCTGAAAAAGCTTCCTGTTTTTTGTTTTGTTTTGTTTTTTTTTTTTGTTTTTTTTTGTTGTTGTTTTTGGGGTTTTTTTGTTTGTTTGTTTGTTTGTTTGAAATTAAGAAATGTTCCAGATTCCCTTTTCTTCATTATCTATTTATCGAAAAAATTTTGCATTTCTAATTCTTTCTTTATTTTTCCTTTCACTCTTACATTTTCTTTAGCCATCTGTCTGCATTTCCTTAGCCATTTGAGTTTTAATTCTTGGGTAGTTAAGAGAAGTTCTAGTCTCACATACATTTTGGTGGGGCCTGATGAAGTTATCTTCAATAACATGTCTTTGCAAAATGTGCCTTGTGATAAAAAAGTTTTATCTAATGTGATATTAAACCATTTTGTCTGTAATATGAGTAAGGAAATTTCTAGTTAAAGCATCAGTGAATGATAACTATCCCTTTCTGATTAATGCTAATCTCTGATCCTGAACCCTGACCTGTAAGACACAGTCAGCAAGCATGTTGGGGAGCTACAGATAACAGTTCCAGTTTGAACAATGAGACAGAGCAAAATAAGCAAGTGATTATTAGCCCTCCATAGGACATTGGTAATAGATTTGCACAAAAAGCAGGGAAGTTTCTACCTTTTGGTGATACTATCTGACATAAGTGCTTTCATGGCTAACAAAGATGCTGAAAAAAGAACAGTAAGTATGAGAAAATATTTTCAGTTATACGGAGTGTTTAGCTTTGATGGAGCTTCCTTTGACTATGGAGTTCAACATTACAATTGTGCTACTCTTGGGTTTTTAATATCATGAGATTACTATAAAAACACTACCATCAAAACAAACAAACTCTTAAATAGCATCATTTTTCAAGTTCCAGTACAGCAGCATTTCCTTATCCTTCATGACAGAAAACTCTGAGTACTCCTGAGCTCACTGTCAAGGAGCACTTTAAAGGAAGACTGCTGAATCCTAAAAGTGTTTTCTGTGCTCACCACAGTTACCTTTTTGTCTGTCTGCTGGGCACAAATCTTGAGCAAGGTACAATGCTCTACCTCAATTTCATCAGCCTTTTTCTCTCATCTCTGTAATCTACACTTTTCAAGTGCAGTTAACCGATTACACACGGAAAAGGAATTTAATAAATCACATAGGCACATTGTAAAGGATTTTCATGCATTCCTTTCCTATGTAAATGGTCTGTAACTTTTTCATGAATCAGGCCCACAGACTCTTTATTTCACATTTCCATCCTCCTTTCCCTGTAGAATTGCAATTTAAATGATCCTTAAACTTTTGAAGACAATTAAAGGTTAGCTTTGCATATCAGTGACCTACCAGCAATTCCCCTGTAAAGCTCTGATAAATGTACAGTGTTTTATCTACACCTGCCTGATTTCAGGAAGGTAAAAGTGTTTCCATGCTGCTTTGAACTCTACATAGGGTTGAAAAATAGACTCAGAAGACACCACAAAATAGCTACCACTTCCTGAAAGCTTCACACTCTTTAAGGACACCACTGTGGATTGCCATGATTTTTGACTTCATTTGAGTTTTGAACAATACGTAAATTATTAAAAGGGTTTGGACTGCCTTGCCAGAAAGATTTAAAGGATATTCAGAAATACTTTTGGTTGGTTATGTGTTGGTTTTTTTTACATCAAGCCATAACAGTATTTTGTTAGAAATGGTATAGCCTTTATTCCCAGAACCAGCAATAGAGACATAACAGTGACTGCCTAAGCAGCCCCCCTCAACTCAAAACCTGTGATTTCTATATTGCAGCAGCCCCATCAGACATGGTCTGTGTGGGTTCTTAGAGGAAATGAAGGCTGCCTGACAGCTTGGAATGACCATGTGTAACTTGATCAAAGGTGGAGTAAGATCTACCAAACTATAGGGACTCAGCACGTAACTAGATTTTCAGTGAATTGTGAAATATTTGAACAAGATTATTTTCTTTCCCTTTCAGCCCTTTCCAACTTCCTTCCTCTGGAAAAGCACTTTCATACATAGAAGGTAAATTAACAGGTCTCCAAAAGAGTTGATACACATTTGAGAAAATATTGTTGCACAGCATGACTGGACAATTTTATTCCATTTGGGATGGATTCAAAAGATGAAAATTGCTATAATATTGGAGGGTGGAATAGCTCCAAACTCTTTCAGCTTTCTCTGGAACAGACACAGCTTAAATACTAATGTCTTACACAGTGACTAAATATAAATATTATAAAATATTCATAAATAATGAGTGCCAAATTGATCACATTGTGGAGTTTTACTGGAATGTGTAATTCCTGTTATTAACGTGGGATTTATAAATTTTTTACTACTGATCACTTAAGATAGTCATCTGTCCACATAGGTTGTCTTATTAAAAAAAATATTAATGAGGAGATGGAATCAGCTTTGTGATTTATTCAGTCTCTCTGAGACTGTTTCTGCCAGTGTGTGTGCTGATAAATGTTAGGTTAACTTTTTCTCTGTTTGTTTAACATTCTCCTGGGGAAAGCTTCATGTGATTTAAGCAGTCTCATATATTTAAAGCACAGCATTAATATCTAGTCTGCGGTGGGAAAGACAAGGAAGGGCCACAGGTGGCACAGGCACTATTCTAACAGTGCATAGTCTTTGTCTTCCTTTGTAAAACCGTATTCGCATCACAAAGTACTACTGATCTTGAAATCTAGTTTTACGAAAATATAGTCAAGAAATTACATTCTGCATCGCAAGACTAACAACCTAAAAGGACTTTGTTTAATAACAGTCTAGTATCTGTTTTCCACCTTTTTTTTTTTTTTTGCCTAGGTTTGCATGCAGCTTGGTATACAGCAGCTTTTTCTTAAAGGAAAAAGAAAATTTTTACAAGATCCTTAATACACACAGAGGCACACATTCACACTTGCATCCTTTCAAGCTATTTTCTGGAACAGTCTGTTATACAGATGTGATTAATCAATTGAGATTCCAGTTGCTCCCTGTTTTCCAGAGAGCATTTGGAATTGCTAAAGTAATTCAAAGTCTGAGATTTTTGCCTTATTGTCATGAATATTTGCTATGCCTTGTCTGCATTTGATGGGCATTTGATTAAAATGTAGAAAGCTGAATCCATATGACAGAGAACCTAATTTTTCTCACTATAGACAGACTGAAAGTAAAAAAAAAAAAAAATACTAGAGAAAGACCACTAGATCAAGCAATCCCAGTAAGGTTATGCAAAAGTGGTTGATGTTTTGGTTTTTTTTTTTCAATCAACCATTATAGAAGAAATACTATCATTGTGCATCACCTGTGGAAAACCCAGACTGTTAGAACTTCATTAAATACTTGGTGAGAAGAGCTGATGAAGACTGCTCTGTGTCCAAATTTTGATTCACCCGGAATTAACAAAAAAACATGCATCAGTCTTCAAGGGAAGTGCCCTCTACAGAAGAACTTAGAAAGTGGATTATCTAAAAGCTGTCAGCTTTCCTTTGGATGAAATGATAAAGTTGACAGCCAGATAGTTTTGGTTTTGGATGAGCTGGCTCTGAGGTTGCAGATGTTACAGAAAATGTAACATATTCCCTTCTGAATTACCTTTCATATAATGTAGTGCCTGGTGTGGATAAATGAGATTACCCCTAAGAGATATAAATTCCAAAAACTGGGTCTGCTGTTTATCCATAGATTCAAATAACTTTTGGTCTTTGAGCCCACAGGCTAACTAAAGTTTTCAAAAGGAGGTCAAATATTCAGCCCTGCAAAGGCTTTTATCACCAGACATACTGCTGCTCTTAGGTCAGTTTCCTACACTTTCTAAAATATCACCTGACTACAGAAAAAATCACCTGACCACAGAAGCCAAGATGATTTTTTCAGATAATATCCGGAAAAAACTGACAACTTTTGGTCCTTTAATACCTTCAATTTGGGATGCTAGTCAGCATCAGCCTCTATTACCTGAATAACTACTGTCCAGTGTCATTTTCTGGAGTTCAGAGTGAAATATTAGGGCAAGTTCAAGTCATGGTCTATTTTCAGAATCCCTAGAAGGGCTTTATTTCTCCTAAAATACTGATTCAGTGACTGTTACACACACAAACTAAAGTCTTGATGTCTTTAAGTTAAAAGCCACACTTCTAGAAAATTATTATTATTATTATTATGTAACTGAGGGTTCTGCCAAAGAAAAAACAGAAAATTTCTCTAATGTTACCACTGTCATGTTTTTATTAGACACAGTAAAATGTTCCTAAAGCACAAAAGTTAAATCATCTTTTATTGCAATACCCTTAATAAGAATATTATGTCCAACTACACATTGCTTGTAAAGTCTATTTGCCAAAAGTTCTTCATAGTAGAAAGGCAGAGATGACATATCAAAAATAGTTGAAAACCTGATGATCTTCTTTATCAAAGCTCTCTGTTTCTCTTATTTTCATTCTTCCTCACTTGAGCTGGGTGAAACCAACACTTGTCACTTGTAGAATTAAGTGCTTTGGACGTTTCTGAATAGGGTATGTTATTGGGGGGTTTATGTCAGTCTTAATTAGTCTGCTTTCAGGTTTGCTGGTAAGTCTAATCATACCACTGTCAAGATACTGTTCTGTTTAACAGGTGCTAAAATGTATTAGGCTGACAACTACTATTGGGCTGACAACTACTACAACAACTACTTTCTGTGTTTTTGAAGTAAACAGAGAAAATTACTTATTATTATTTTCCTGAACTTTCACAAAGTGAAAATCACAAGTACAACGATATGTATTTGTTCTGAGCTTTGAAACCTAGGCCTTACTGGCCAACATGCTGATTTCATACAGTCAGTAACACACTGGGATTCATGGTAACCAACCAGCTGCAGTGGTGCAGCCATATAAAATATTGCATTTCAGGAGATACAGGAAAAATTCAAGATAGGAAAATTAGAAATGGATCTCCAAAGACATTTTAGGGGTTGCAACTAAGTCCAATGAACTATATTAAAAGTGAATCCAAGGTCTGGACACTCTAAAATTTATCATGCAATGGGTCAAGCAAAGCTCTCAGCTCCAGCATTAACACTGGGGATAGCTTTTTCTCTGAGTCAGATAATGAAGAAAAATTGTTAATATGGAAACAAGCCAGAATTGCCACACTGAGGGAGAATTTATTTAGTGGTTTCCTACCATCTCTGGCAAACAGACAACAAAAGATCCCTTGATCTCCTGTGGGGATCTATGGACATTAGCCACTCAGTTATACCTTGGAGTTTTTTGTACTTATCACACTTTAGGAAAAAATAATCTGTTGGAGAATGCATATTTAGATGGTATGAAATGCTTCAGTTGGATGCTAACACTTGACAGGATCTCTACATTTTTAACTACTAAAATAGTAGTTTTCATTTTCTGTCCTTTCTGCATAAGCCACTTCTGAACACAAGCAAACTATGCCCTATTGTTTGTTCTTGCTGCTCTGTCGTCAGCTTCAGCTGGCAGCCGTTGTTTCTTGCATGGGAAGAGACAATAAGCAATAGATATCCATCCAGCACCATTGCTGCTCCTTCTGGAATGCATGATGATTTACACTGAGATTACTGTGCCATGCAGAGATTTCAATACCACAGTCATTACTACAGTACACAAACTTCGGTCTGCAGTGCATTAAGCAACATATTCCAATATCTCTATATGAGCTTCATCAGTGATGTAGAGCTGGAGTGCCTTGTTCATAGCCTGCTGGTTAGGTGAAATTTGTGAAGGTAATTCAGTTACTGATGTATGTCCTTCTCATTCCTCACTCTTTTAAATAAGGATCAAAACATGGACAGGTTGTCCTGGCAACCTGCTCAAAGGATCAAACAATTCTTTTCCCAGGTACGAACATTTGAGGTGGTAAGAGTTGCTCTGCTGGTCATACACTGAACATATCTGCTGGTGACCATATTCTTTACTTCCTTTTGCCCTCGGCATCTGTAGTTTCTTCAGACAATTTATAACACATGCTTTCAATATAGAGCAGGGATATGCAGGAGGTTTTATGAGTGGGATCAGAGTGCAGTTATTAATTATTTTTGTAGTACTATAAACATACAGAGTTCTCTCTGTTCTTCCTAGGATAGATAACAATGCAATTTAAACACAATGTAGCTCAATGAAACGGATGAAAGAAACAAAACATGGGGCAGCTGGAAGAGAGCAGAGGTTATAGCAATATATCTACATGGTTAGACAGCAAAGGCTAGCATGCAAATGTAAATTTCACAAGGTAAATTTATGAGAATAGAAATAAAATAAAAATCAAATAGAATTAAATGGAATAAAATAAATAAAATAAATCTGTGTCTCTTATATAATGGAATTTAGTAGTAATGATAACAGGCTATGTTATCATTATTAAGAGGTCTCTGTAGTACACCAAATGAGGTTACCCTTGCTGTTAGAATGTCCAATTCAGAAGGAATAAAAGTTAACAACTGATCAAATCAAATTAAAATATAGAACCCCCAGCATAGCCTTTCATCATGCTTTAATGGCATGTAAAAAGCACATCCTTAGATAACCAAGTGAATCTGAGCAAATCTTTATGCACAGATGTCATGGACAAGGACTTACCTCAGCTTTTTACAATATTCTTTTGAAGAGTTGCAGATCTGAAACTAAATCCAAATGTATAATTACTTAGGGATTCTATATACAGAGAGCAGACTCAGATCATTTGTGAGAGCAACACCAGTCCAGCATACAAGAAATCTTTGAACTGTGCATCCCATTTAAGGGTACACATAAGTTAGTATATGAAGAACAATATTCAGCGGAAATGTCAAATAAAAAGGGGCAGTAAAGCTAGTCTTTTCTTGAAGCAATGCCTGAGGGAATCTAAGGAAATTGGCTTTGTGGAATTATCTGGAAGGTGCATTCAAAGCATAATATTATCATTCTAAAATATTCCTTTCTTGTGGAATTAAATTTTGTGTATCCATCTTTATTTCTCTGCTAAAAGAAAAACTGTAAGTTACTCTCCTCTCCCAGCTTCAAAATCCTGGAGGTTGTTTCTGTCCTCTTTAGGGTCTCTGTGAGTTTTGCTATTAACCTCTAAAGGAAAAAGACTTGATTGTCATACTACTTCAGGGGACTCTGATGATTCAGTTGCTAATCCACTTTTATATGTAAATTACATAAATCATTGATTTGTATGAAATTGAGGGGAAGGAGACGCTTGTGGTTTTGCTAGGTAGAGAATCAAGGCTTATGTAATTGTCAGCTCTCAGAGTTATAAAATTAAAAGAAAAACAAACCCCTTCAGAATAGCAAGAGTATGCAGTTCATCATCATTCTGCAAACTGGTACCTTTATGGGTTTTGCTCTTTTTCTTTTCCATCCCCACTGTTCTTAATAATTCAGAACCTTCTTTCTTTAATCATATTATTAAAGGCAATAGACTGATGATTCATTTTGCTTTCTTTGCTCTCTCAGTGATGTCCATTAATGAAGACTTACTTTTCAGTGCCATTGACTCAGTTATCTAAATTATTTATTTGGTTGAGCAGTACAGTGTATCAAACTTTTTTTCTCAGTGTAGCAAGTACTTATAGCTCAGATTAGAGTTTCACATTGATTTTCTCCTGGAAAATGTGTATGAAATGGATTGTGCTTTAAAACACCAGAAGTGGCAAAAGCAGGGCTAAAGAAGGTGCAGCTAAAAAGATAACAATAATTCCTGTTGCTGTAGCAGTTTTTACATTTGTTGTTCTTTACATTTTGAATGAGTAAAAGACTTTTGAAAACCATAATGGTGCTGTAATTGCCATAAAGAACCTCATTTCCTGCTAGTTACGGTATTGGCCTAAGGTATCAAAGTCAGATATGCATTTTCTGCCTTTTGCACTCAGAACACAGTATTAGTCCCTGGCCACTGTAAATCAGAGATAAAATGGATTTTAATGTCTTCCCACCCAAAGCCTGTTCACTAAGTCATCACCTCCAGAAGACCTCATGTAAATGTTCAAAGAATGAATGCATATTAATAAAATTTACTTCATGGATCATTTTTGAGATGCTTCATTTGTTTTACTTCATGAATAATTTTTGAGATGCTTCATTTGTGTCAGTGATTTCCCATTGCCTTGTTTGTCCTGACTCTAAGGAAACCTAGGTTGCTTCTTGGATATGTTGATATCGCTCAGCTTCATTTTCTCCCACTTTTTTACTCTCCTATGACCATCCAATTCATAATGCCTCTTTCAACTGCTTTCACAACTGATCCTACTATATTTTCTACTCCTATCTCCTAATAAAAATCTTTTTAAAGACTTCATTCCTTTCAGTCTTTCCTGTAATCCAGTAAACAGAAATATTTGTTTCTACCTGAATACTTGAAAAAAATAGTCTGATAAATTCTCTTCACTGTGCTTCATACGACATTGTAAAAGGTTACTTTCTTTGTTAGGCCTGCATTCATAGGCTTCTGCATAATGCTTATATCACTGATTCAAACTCTCCACTGAATACTGGCAAATCTGTCAGTTCCAAAAAGAGAAAAAAATATTTCTGTGAAATAATGTTACTTTTGAGGAGCAATATTTTCTTCACCTAAATAAAGTACTTTGGGATGATGGAAAAAGCTTTTTCCATTTGGAGTCCACTATCATCTGGTGGTTAGATTCCTAGAAATATCTGTAGAGTTCAGATAAATTCTATAGGATCTGTGTAAAGCACTTATCAGAGACAAGGGTGGAAGTTTGAGTACAAAAGAGTACAAATTAGCAGAAATTATAAAAGAAAAATGGAACGTGAAACTTAGATTAAAATGTGACTACTATGTGTCAGATGGAAAGGATCTTTACTGTCTATTTTTTTTTTTTTGTTATGGAGATGATACAGAAAAAGCTTTGAATGCAGAAATATTGGAAATTCCTTGACTTGAGACCTGGTACAACCACCTGTAGCTCTGTCTGTGGAATGTGACTTTGGGAGAATTGACAGAAGCTATTGTATTTTCTCCAGATAGCAGGAATGTTTGTTCCTAGGCATGATGTGACACCAAGTACCATGGTGTTTCAGCACTGCACAAGTAATAACAAATTTTATTTTAAAGCATTTTTTGATCAAGAAAATATTTGATCTCTCCATTTTTCAGAAACAAACTGAAGCACAGAGGAAGTCATATTTTTCTCTGTAGTACACAATGAAACCATTTTTATGTGGGAGATGAATGATATTTCCCACTAGGGAAACCTTGGGGAGACCTCACCCTTGTAAGCAATTACATATGGGAGCAAGACCATCCTTTAAATGACTAATTTGTAAAGAAAAAGGAATTTTTAGCAAACAAACTGAGAAATGTCACTCTGATCCTTAGCTTCTATCTTACTAAAAATTAGATAGGCAATTCCAAGTTTTCAGTGCATTATCGGTCCTTAATTTCAATAACGTAGAGCAGATTACCTCCTCATTAGTGTTGATCTTATTGTACAATAGAGGTAAGAAAATACATTATTTTCCATTTGACAGCACTGAGAATCATGTGCTTTTTATCAAACTCAGTCCAGGTCATATAACCCCAATCTTTCATATCCTGAAATCTTCAGTTCTATTCTCTTCAGAAAAAATTGAGATGGAAAGTGTTTTGATAATGTTTGACTAATGAATTTAAGTAGCTTTTATTAAATATTTTCTGAACATAAATTCCTGTGGAATACTTGGGAAAAGAGTGTCATTTTTGAAATATCAATTCTATAACTTCTGAATTAGCGAAAGCACTTCAGGCACTCATAGAGTAGATGCATTCCAAGCTACCTCTTAACAACACAACAAGATCCTCTCTACAAAAACATCTACTCAAGATTAAAGACTAGACATGATGCCGCTTATCTGGACTCTTAAATGTTTCAGTAGAAAAAGCAAAGTATATGAAAAAAGGAACAAAATCTGAGGTAGGAAAAAACTTGCAGACTTGCATTTACCAGTATTCTAAGTGCAGCAGCGTACCCCTGCTCCAAGGGATTTCTCTGTCTGTTCTCAAGGTGCCACAGACACAGCGTAGCTGCATAATCGTGGTTTAGATTTTTGAGAAAAGAGTTGCATGAGAAAAAACTGTGATAAGGGGGCTGCTTGAACCCTCCTTGCTCAGAAGCTGCTTTCAATTCCCTGTTCTTTTGCTTGATCCCTGCCAAGGGTTCTTGGCCATGCCTGGCCATCTACTCCAGTGATTCAGACTTGATCTGACTCACTGACTTCCTTTCACAGCTTGGACAAGCACTTGTCTCTCCACCACAGATTTGTCTAGCAGCCCCATGACTCTTAGCTGACCCTCACTGCCATCACCAGACTTGCTGTCCTCTGCTTTGAGTTTTATGGGACTGGACCTTTGTTAGTGCAATCACAGCCCTGCACCTGCCTTTGGTCACCCTTGGCTCTTGGATCCCTTTTCTTTACAGAGCATCCCACTCTTGCTGCTCTCACACAATATCTTCTAATGCCATAAGAAATCGTAACACACACACTCAAAAAATGAGAGAAAAAAATAGAATACAAATACAGAAATGGATAAAAATCCTTTGCAGGATTGCTTTTAGGCATTGCTTTTTTGGCAGAAACCAATTTGAGTATTTATAGCCAAGTTAAAACCCACTGAAAGCGCAGGTCAAAATGGAAACACTGACCCTTGCCTACTGCAGGGCTAATGATCATCACCCCTGTCTAAGCACTTGTAAGCTGCTTGCAATAAAAAAACCTCTTAGTTTCAGCCCTCCAAGTGTCAGCCCTCTGTACTGGTTAATATTATCGAGGGAATCCTTGCCTGACAGAAAGTAATTTAGGATCCATTAAATATGATTACTTGGCCTTGAAAATGATGGATATTGAACAGAATTATAGGATCACTTTACAAAAGAAAGGTCTCTTTTACATCCTTTCTTGTGGGGCATTAAATAAAGTCTGAGAAAACTCCTAAGGGATTTCTGGCATTTATGGGTTACATTTATGAAAAGAAGGATTGATATTCATATTAAAAACTCTAAAAATTTAACAGGGTGATGTGGTAAGCACATGGACAGCTGAGACATGTCTAAAAAGTGAGTGACATGTTCACCAACTGTTTTCGTTGCTTCAGTTATACTAGAGATATGAAAAGTGCCTTTAATTTCAGACTAATCTTTCATGTACTTTATTGGAATATTAACCCCAAGTGGTTTCCTAAGTTCCCCATACTTCTCACTATAGCTCTGTTTTTAACTGAAGTATTTATACCAGAGGTTTTCAAAATTCTTAGGTCGCTGTTTTCATCAATGCCCTTTCCTAGCCATATGTTCAAAGGGAATTGTATAGAGTTGTATACTTGATATGTTTGTGCTGCTTTACCCTAACTGAAATCTATTCCTAAGAACATATTTTAGGTACATGGGAGGTTTAACCTCCTCATTACTAAATCATCTGCCTAAAGTTCAAAAATACAATGAAAATAGAGTTTGATCTTTCTCATAACTAAAATTTTAAACTTTCAAAATGAATTTTTTTCATTTTTATTTTTCCATGAGAAGGTGGACTGGCTGACTTATCCTACTGAGAAAGTAGGAAATATGGCCTCCAAAAATAGAAAAAAATAGCTTTGGATGGCTCCCCTTGAAAAGAAATCCTTCTCAAGAATCAAGGGGAAAGGGAAAAAAATAAAGAGAAGATAATAAGGATTAATTAAGTCTTCTGCTGTAATCTTCCTCATCTTGTTTTTTCCCTGTAATAAGCTGCCCTAGAAACCACAGCATCCTGAAATCCTGATCCTCACTCTGATTATTGTCTACAGATAAGGGCTCAACTTACAAACAGAAATTCCAGATACTTTATCCTTGAATCTTCATAATTAACCATAAGGCAGCAAATTCATCACTAAGACAAAAAGCACATTCATCATCTAGTTCATAACCATAAACACAACCACAGTTTGGGCACAGCAGAAGGCATGGCCCACTGACAAATCTTGGCTTGTGTGCTTTCTGTTTTGAGATAAGGAGGAGGTTTAATATATCTTTCAGTTTCAAGCCAGAATTGTCATAGAATTGCCTGCCAAACTGATTTTTGATTGCAGTGTGTATGTTGAGCATATATTCAGACATTGCAAGACTGTGGATGTGTACTTTGAACCATTCACGTACACTGGCATTTAAATTTTAGAGTCTTTAAAAAATATTAATATATCCACTCAATGGCATTAAATCACCCCTCTGGTTTTTAGATCTGACTGTATGCAGTGCACAATGGAAGCAAGTCCAACCCCTTCCAGAGGCAGCCTTTCTGCTGCTTCATGTAATGTGGGATCACTTGTACCTGTGTAAACATGGCACAATATTTTATGGGACTACATACAGTGCTTTAATTTACACTGACAACAGCTGCTACATGCACAGGGCTGGGAAGATCTCAGGCTATCTCAGCTTCAACAGCAAAGTAAGTTAACTCTGAGCTGTTTTCTTTTAACTAGCAAAATAACAATAATCAGCAGCTTCATGCCTCAGGCACACATCACATACAGACACATGGGTTTAAATTCCAGTTTTGCCAGTTGCAGAGCACAGCAGTGAAGTGGGATTTTCCACATCCCCTATGAATGTCTCAGCTATTTGTTTGTTCAGGAAGAGGAGCAGTCTCACATTCCAGTTTCAATCAGGAGAAACACATGCTTGACATGAGATAACTTCACCAAAAAAGGTTGTGTTAAAACTGATAGATGGGTCAAAAAATAGTTTTAGTAAATTAGTATTTTCTAATAAAAAGGTGGTTTCATCAGGCAGTTCTTGACCAGTTCCATTAATGTAAAATTTGCACAAAATTTGGTGACTTTATAATACATTAAAAATGTAATTAAATTTATACAAAAATGTTTCCTAATGTTATCACTATAGTTTTGTAATTCTCAGCATGAAAATTAATTTTCATTTTTGAAGGAATTTATGATTACGTATATGGGAATATTTAGAAACATATGAAGTTTCTTTTTGTTTATTTTTTCTTTCTAGTACATAACTGGAATCTTCTTGGAGAAAATGAAACTGAAAAGTCCTATCAGCTACGTATAGAAGGAGATGAAGAGGAAAAAAAAAGATATGTGGTTGTAAAGAAATGAGCACTAGTCAGCCTTTGATCATACTAAAAATCCTTATTAACTATTTTCCAATGTATGGAAGTGCACATAAAAATATATTTTTAATTATGCATAATCTAATTATTCCTTAGGCAGCAATCTTAGGTAGCCAGACTAAGTCAGAAACACATTTTTATGGTGGCGACATAAACCCTGCCAAAACAGAAGCTCATAATGGAAGTGCTAACACAACCTTCACACTTCACGTGCAAAGAGTATAATCAAATTTAAAAACTATTTTATCTCATCTGTTAAGTCTATTGTCACAAGCTGGCTGTTCAACAGGAAAATAGAAGATGACAGCATGCAAGCAAAATAAATCAGGATCAATTTATGCTGTTATACCTACTTTGTAAGTTTTAAGAATAAAATACATTACACAGATTTCAGTGTTGTACTTTTTTTATAAATGCTGCTCATGATGCTGAAGCAATCCAGCAAGTTGTGTCGCAGTATAGATTTTCTTGTACATCTTTCCCCTCTCAGTACTAGAAGTGAATATAATGAGAAGCTACAATACCCAGGCTAGAGAGAACATTTCATTCCAAGAGAGAGTTTAGAAATGTGTCCTTTACTTTACTTGAGTGCATCAAAACATACTTTTAAAATTTGCCAGGTTTTTTTTGAGGTTTAAATGATTTGCAACACCAGCTCTCATCATGCTGTATGTGTGGACATATGCACCTAAACATCTTTCCTTAGCATTTCTGTGATTACCCTGGACTGCAGTGTTTTAAAAACAGTGCGGAATGCCATGGTCATACCATCACAATGTTCTGCTGTTACTTCATGTATTGCTGGATTTATGATGTCATGCACTGTTGGACCCCTATCAGAAAATGATATCATTTCAGACCAGGAGTGAAACTATTTCGTTTCTATAACTTCCCTTGTTTCATTCTATCATTTTTCTTTTGTTGTTTTTCTTTCTCCTAGGTACTGGCAGATGGCCTAGAGGTCTGTTATTCCTTATGGTGATTAATATAGATAGATGTCTGAAAAAGTATCTGAAGTTGTGCTGGGACATTAAAATAAAGATTTTGAAGATATGAATGAAGACATGGCTCAGCAAATATTGAGTGGAACTGAGAGGAATCCTATTGTCCATTCAGACAAAAACATAGGATGGTGCAGAACTGTGAAGAGCAGTAAAGCCATTATGAATTGGCCAACATTGACTGTTGCTGATCAGCAGGTAATTACAGTATTCTTAGTTAATCAATCATTCATCTTGAAATTAAGATGTTTGTGACTACTGAGTGAGCATCTTTTTCCTCTAACTCATAAACCTGGGTAAAGCATAAGAGGTTCTGCGGTCATTGGGGTCCCAAAAAGAGCTAAGACAAGTAATGGGATACATGGAACCACTTTCCTTTCACTCCAGTTGTCAGCATTCAGTAACAGAAACTAAACCATCTCTTTGGACTGGTGTTTTGGTTTCTAATCTTTCTGTGTATTGTACTGATCTCTGCCGGGTGACTTTTAGGTGCTGGGATTGTTTACTTTATCGATTCACTGGTGGACCTTCTATGGGTTATGATCATAGCAACTTGTTTAAGTTGCTACTATACAAAAGATGTGTGGAAAATGTGTAGAAAAAAATGTACCGTGTAAACTCAAAATTCATTAGAGGATGGTAAAATTGTGGCATGCTTTTCCTGTATCAAAGACAGACCCTACATAGTGAAACAGGTGAACAGACCCTACATACACACCTTCAGCTTTTGACTTACTGAAACAAGATTTTTAATGGAAAGTTACCAAACTTAGACCACAGAGCCCAGGAAGTTGCTCATAACATTATTTGCTTTCTGACTTAGGGTTAAAGCAGAAGTTGAAAACTAAAGAATGCATCAGGTTTTTCAGAATAACTATACAGTGGTGATCACACTGCAGGGCAAATGAAGTATCAGAGTGATTTTTGAAGACAAATGTATCATCTATCCATACTGTGTAAACCTTTCAGGGTTAGCTCTGGGCAGCACACCCAGTACAACTAGCAAGAAAGGGTCTTCTTCTGGCTAACTCAAGAATGTACATTAGGTGAAGACAAGTCCTGGAACTATCTTTTACCTTAATATCCAGTCCTCCAGATATATAAATTAATATCCTCCATATCTTATGTAAGTAAATATCTAGCCTTAGAAGCCAAAAGTATATTTTTCTCCAAGTTAATTGTATCCTTCTGGCAATATGACTTTAGTTGACATTAAGCACATCTATCAAATCTCAACATATTTATTGAGTTATCAGGTAATTTGATAATTTGATAATTTGATTTGTCAAGATTCTCAGCAGTGTAGATAAAACTAATTGTATTGACAGGAGTTTTTGAGTAAGTCAATACAGAGGCACTGGAGTTTAAGAATAGAAAGGATTTCATAGCTCATCAAATCCAATTTCTTGGTGCCACAGGTGGTCAAGTGTTTCATGTTCTACTGCTGTTATATTTCTGGAAAAATAAATATACAGCTTTCCTAATTGTCTCACTTCAAGCCTTACAGTTTCGCTGCTATTTAAGATTCTCAGTTTCCCTCTCTTTTCACCTACCTAGTGATCCATATTGAAAACTGAGGCAAAATATTCATTGCATTTTGAATATTCAATGTATTTTGAACCATGCATGGTTTATCCTCCATTGCTCCTTTATCTTCAGTGAACAGGGATGTCACTTAATGTTCTTTTAAATTTATGTGGATGAAGAACCTTTTGTTATCTATTTTTTTTAAGATTTGTAATGTTTTATTTTCAGTAAATCTTATTTCACCACTATAGTTCGCATCCCTGATGTTTAGCTTTCCTTGCTAACCACTATTTGGTTTAATTAATTCTAATTTAATGAAATTCACCCTTTCTTTTGAAATCAGTAAACCTGAAGACTAACTTACATTAAACTACCAGCTAATCAAAATGTTATCTGCATGTCATCACTTAAAAGGTTATTTTTATGAACAGCTATTCTTTAGTGCACATACCTCTTCAAAACTCAAATGTAAATCAGCTCTAAAATAGAATCAGCTCTATTTGATTCAGTAATCATTCACTATTGTCTACCACATCTGGTTCCAAATAATCTTATTGACACTTTTCTCCCAGGGAGTGACACAGAAATTAATCTGTCCAGCAGTAATTTTGACTATTGTGTTCCTAGTTCATTTATTTCTCCTTAACTAAAGCTGTCGTTCTACAGACCTATAAGCCAGTTTAAATGTTATATCTTTTTGTCTTTCAAATCTCCATGAGCTCCAACTATATTTAATTTGTCCCTAATATCTCCAATGATGGAGACCTCACAACATCTCTGGACAACCTCTTCCAGTGTTTTACCATTTTCAAAGCAAAAAGTTGAGGATTTTTTCCTCTCGTTTAGGTGAAATTTCCTGGATTTCAGTCTGTGTCTCCTGCCCTTGCAGTGGAGACCACAGAGAGGAGTACAGCTCCAGCTTCTTCCATCCCTGCCTCCCACTTCAAAACATATTTAAACACATTGATATGATCCCTGCTAAGTCTTCTCTTTCTGAGGCTAAATACTCACAACTCTTTCAGCTTCTCACAGAGCAGATGCTACTTAATCATCTTAGAGCCTTTTTGCTGGACTCATTCCAGTATTTCCAGCTCTACCTTCTACTGGGAAGGCCAGCAGTAGGTACAGTACTGAGAACGTTTTGTTTTCTCCATATCTGTTTTTATGTTAATTTTACTAATTCCATGAAAGGAGTTAATTTCCATTTAATGAAATGTGATTTTTAGCTCCTGCATGCATACCATATACCTTGGAATTATATTGCAAATTTAATGTTTCAGTGATGTAAGGAATATTTTATCACTCAGTGGCCATCTAAGCTAGCAAATGGCACCGGATGTGCAAAGTCAGAAACTCAAAACTCACATATTAGACACAGCATGTGCAATTTTATATTGCATTTTAATTTTTCACTTCTATATCATCAGAAAGTTCTTTTTAATTGAAACAAATGAATCTACAGGAAGGAGGTGAAGAGAAGGGGAACTTTCTATGGAGTATGTCAATCTGTAGATTAATTAATACATTGATTCCATTTGAAAGCCTGAATGTACCTGTCTTCCCACTGAGATACCCACTGTGCAATCAGTGGTAATTTAAAAATCAATTGCTCTTCTGTAGTAATTAGGTTTGTCCATTTAAACAGATAAAATTGATAGAGCCTGCAACTAATTTCAAAGCAGGGATTCTTAAGGGATTGAAGAGATTAAGAGCTGTGAGCCAGCAATTTGTGGGTTTTTCACTCAACAAATGAACATCTACATACACTGGTTTGTGTATAAGTTTCAATTACTTTATACCAGATAAGAAAATTATTTTGAAATATACTGCTAAACAAAGCATAGTATATTGCTAGACAAAGCCAAAAAGTTAATGAAAGAGATTCTTAAAGGCACTGAAATAGAATTATTCTTACATTTCATAGAATTAAATGTGTTGTCTTTAAAATTTCATCATATTCTTTGGAAATTTCTCTTTCTTTTCCCTATGTTTTTATAAGTCTGGCTGAATAATGTTTACTTTTCTCAAAAATTTCATTACAAGTTGTTTTCTGTTTTGAGCATACAGAGAGAATTTATGAGTTCTTGACACAGTGCTTAATCAAATAAAATATGATACTTGCACATGTAGAATACATATTTCTGAGATTCATTAAACGACTATCTTCCCTCAAGGCAATTCATTGTTATGCACCAGAGGGTTTTAAGATGGACTATTTAGGGAAAAAAAAAAAAGTAGAAAATAGGGCAAGAGAAAAAGGAAGAAACCTAAGACTAACATTAAATGCATATTCACAGTTTTAAAAGCTTTTGCAATTTACTGCAGCCCCGAGGTGGCATTAATTGACACATTAGCAAGTTATATACTGTGTTATGTGTCTATTTAGCCTATAACACAATAAAAATAACACCAGGGGAATCGCTGTAACACATTGCATATACAGCTTGTGTTTAAAGTAGGGAACACCTTACAAAAGCAGACAAGAGCAGATTAATGATAATGTGTTGCAGTTAACTCACAGACTGTCCCCGCAACTCATGTAATTGAATTGCCAACTGTCAGCTTGCAGAGGCATCTTCACAATATTTTAAGGCAATAATCTTGTACTTCCTAAAAATTAATGGGAACAGAAATTTATTTGAATGAGTTCTGGCTTTCCATATCAATAGACTAAAGCATATACCCACAAAAAGACTAATCACTCATTTTCTGTTAAAATTGAGACTGAAATGTAAATACCTACTCTAGATAGTGTGCCTTCTACAAGAAGTGGAGCAATATGCATTTAGAATAATAATGTAAAAGAATTACATAACTTATGTTCTTGTGTATAATTTTCTTTCACAAATGAAGGAACAACTCAGCATTTCAGGATCTTGAAATTCAGCACTAGCCAGTGAAATTATTCTATTGCACAATTTTTATTTAAGGAAAGTTTAGGAATTCTTTCTTCATTTGTTTTTTACACTTCATTTTCGTTGAAAAAAAATTAAAAAGTATCTTGCATGTAACACTATAGCTATCACTAGAGCTAATTCTGTATAACCTCTCAAGTGCCAAGTTAGACAACAATCATGCAGACTGTTTCAATATGCTCCTGGTTTATTATCTGTTAAATGTAAGCTTATCTAGATAAGTAAAACAAGGATAATATGTATACCAAAGCATGTACATCCTGAATATTCTGCATATTAGCATGTAGAAAACTGCTACAAATGTTAATATTAGTGTGCAGGGAGAATGAATAACATGTGGGTGGAAACATCAGAAAGAAAAACCAGCTGGAGAATAGTTACAAGAATGGTGTGTATCCACAGCACCTCGATTAACAGGTCATCAAGATCCCAGCACATCCCTACCTACAGCTTCGAAGCACACAAGATGAGGCAAAGGGCAGCAAGTAAATCCCAATGACTTGCTGAAGTGGAACAGGATTGTGAAAGTAAGTGTGGTCAGGTTACAAAAAGACATCCACAACTGAGATGTGGGAAGAAGGCATAAGTGAATAGCTGAAATCCGTTTAGATTTAAAATAAATCCACTTTCCACACCTAGGAGGTCTTGCATTGTTGCTACAATGTTGCAACATGATTTCCTACAAACCCTGCCTTTTTTTTTTTTTTTTCCTTTGGCATCATAAAACCATGTGATTGACTCCGTGTGTTTGCAGTGTTTTCTACAAAAACATATTGATTTAATTCATCTGTTTTCTTATAACTGGGCTAGGACTGAATTTAGTATTTTTGGATTATACTTTCTGGTAACTTCTAGAACTACACAAGATTCTCAGCTGGTATTCATTGCAACAGCTTTGTTAAAATCAAGAGAGCTACAACAATCTACAGCAGCTGTGGGTCTGCTATACTAGTGTGTTACCAGGCACATGCAGAACTCAGCTGCTTGTGTACTTGCTTCAGACCAGACCAGAGGTTTCATGAGCAGGTTGCTAAAGCTGGATACACTTTAAAATTAAATAGATGCTTTAAAAAGAAAAGTATTCAGGTGATCTACAGTTATTAAAGGATGACTAATATTTCTGAATAGCTTTATGAGATGCACATGGCAATTATTATGCACTTTTTATAGCTAGGGGATGGACATCTAGAAATCTAAGTGACTTCCCTGTGACCATATAGTGTTTCCAAGCTTTCAGCTCTAGGCTGTCCCAATCCCCGCTTTAACCACAAGACTTGGCTCCCTTTCAGGGAGGTTGATATGTGACTGTATGCTACTAAAGCAACAATCAACACTAACTAAGCTGTTTGCTTGAGCATTTCAGCTTAAATGGAAATAAATTTTGTTCTGTAGTGTTACAATTTGGCTCGTGTGTTGTTAACTAGGTCAGATGTTATTTATACCACTGGCAAGGAGAATAATTTGATTTCTAATGTTGCTAAGCTAAGAAGTAGTGATTGTTCTACAGACATTTGTTTCTAGGTATCAGAGAAGGACATTTCTAGGTATTGCAAGAACAGTTCTTTACAGACACCTAAGCAAAATTATCCTTAGGCTAGTAAATGCTGCCAACTTCTCTTTCATTAATGTACACAACATTCATGAGTAAACAATTACTTTTTTATATATATAGCAGTTGTTTGGCGTTTCCTCAGCATAAATGATTTCTACTTAAATTCCCAGTAGGACTGGGAGAGAGGGCTTAACACCCAGAGCAGAAAGGCAATTTAAGTTACTGCAGCCTTTTTAAAACTTTACTAATTTTTATCTTTGATATTTTGTTTATTCTGCCCTCTTCTGTTCCTTCTGCTAAAAGTCAGATCCATTGCACCAAGATGGAGTCTCAGTAAAAGGACAGCTGAAAAAAGGTGAGTGAGCTGGCAGTCATGTTTCTCAAAGAATGTTGCACGTGCAAATAATTATTTAATTTCAGTCTGCATGAACAAAAGAAAATAAGCACAGCTCTTAGGAAAATGCATCTGTATGAAAAAAATAAACCTCTTATAAGCTTTATCTCAGGGAATGACTTATTTTGTCTTCAGTGTTACAATTTCACTCACAAAGATGGTCAAATCAATTATCAATGTTTAAAAAGGTGGGGATTGGTGAACTGTCTCCTTTTTTAAAGGAAAAGGGAAAGCATAGAAGACATCTGCTGGTCCTCTGTAATTCCTGGGATATGGTGATACCTTAAAAAGAAAAAATAATAAAAATAGAAAAAAAACCTGCAATCTGTCTTTAAGTGCTTTTGATAAACAGTTTAAGATTTGACTAATAGAGTCCATATTGAGCTGTAAATGCAGGTGGCTAAGTCAAAAGGCTAGTGACTAGAAATTCTCTGTCCCAATGGGGAAAACATAAGCAGCCTCCATGTCCTTGCATTATGTTAACAGACATTTATGATGAATCTCTTACACTTTGCTATGCCATTTACATGTTCTTTTATGAGGCAGAATCACAGCATAGAGTGATTTGGTTTGGCAGGGACTAAACTCAGATTATCGAGTCTAACCCCTTGCTGTAGGTAGGGACATCTTTCACTAGACCAAGCTGCTGAAAGCCCATTCAACCTGGCCTTGAACACTTCAGGGGTGGGGCATCCACAGCTTCTGGGCAACCTGTTGCAGTGCCTCACCACTCTTATTTGTGCAATATTTATTCCTTATGAAAGAGAATAAATCTATTCTCTTTCAGTTTAAAATTTTTGCTCCTTGTCCTGTCACTATAAGCCTTGGAAAGTCTTATAAGCCTCCTTTAAGCACAGGAGGGCAGCTGGAGGATCTCCGCAGAGCCTTCTCTCTTCCTGAACAGCCCCAACTCTCTCAGTGTGTCTTCACAGGAGAGGTGCTCCAGCCCCTTCTTGTGGCCTCTTCTGGGCTTGCTCCAGCAGGTCCTGTGCTGGAGACCCCTGAACTGGATGCAGGACCCACCTGTAAACGGTTTCTGTCTTTTACTGTATGCCTTCACCCTTTGCTGGCCATTCCTCTGAGGCCGGCTCAGCCAGGCTGTGGCCACCAAGGGAGATCTGGCTACTGCTGGCCAGGCATCCTTCAGCCCAGCAGCTCCAGCACTTGTTTGTTCCCGCTCTCCTGCAGAGGAGGCAAACCCGTCACCTTTGTGTGCACGCGTTATTGAAGGTGGTCTTAGAATTCCAGGGCAAGCGTCTCTTTTCCCCTTCCCTTCCATGTACCATTTCCCGGCATTTTAGGCCAGTAGGTTTGACTTTGCGGTGCGTTTAACACATAACGAAAGTGTAACTCTGCCATCGTGCTTTGCTCGCCATCTGCAGCCACCGGGCATTGGTTATGGGCTTTTAGGTAGCTGCAGTAGAAAATGTGTCTTGTTCGTACGAAACAACGTGCCACACCAACTAAAAATTCATCACCACGGCTGGGGGCATTTTCTGCCTGGGCATAAATGAAGCCTTCCCCGCCCCTCGTCCCGGCCCCGGCCGCGGCCTGGCGCGGCGGGTGGGGCCGGATTGCGCGGGGGAACGGAAAGCTCCGGGCCGGGTTTCCCGCTGCCCCGGTGCCATCCGGGGGGAAGAGTTTAGGCGGCAGCAATCCCGGGAGAGATGAGGAAGGTGGAGGTGCGGTAGCTGCTGCTCCAGGTCGCTCCCTTCTTCGCCCCTGGTCGCTGCCCTTTCCCTGGGCCGAGTGCGGTCCCGGCGCGGCGCCGCCGAGCCCCGGGGCACCGCGGGGCCGGGCCGGGCCGTGCCGGGGGGGTCTCTGCTCGCGGGGGGAGGCGCGGCGGGGCCGGGCGGCCGCGGGCCCAGCAGGGACCCGCCGTGCGCCGAGAGAGAGCCGGCCCGGGGGCGGTGGTGCTGCATATATGTGTGCATATAGGTGTATGTGTGTATGTGTGTGCGCGGTCTGCTGTCCGTAAGGGCCGCCTGGGCACCTGCTCTTAGGTTTTTAACTGGATTTGCGTGTGTCCTATTTGGGGGAGTGTTGGTGTCAGACCCAGGGATCTCAGGCCCCTGAAGAAGAATGTATGTTCTTAAACCAGCCCTGCTTCGCCATCATATATCTTTTACTTCTGTTGGCTTCAGGAAGTGTATCAGAAAGTTACAAGGAAAAGAGGAGAGAATGAAAGGTGTTAGCTCTGAGGAGCCATAATGCCTGATGTTGATTTCTGTGTAACTGACGAGTGAAGGTTCCATTTCTGATGTTATTTGTTCTCCCATTGTAGCAGTCTAAACTTTTCTCTTGGGAGAGCTGGTGAGGAAATCCAGTGAGCAACGTGTTTGTCTTGGTGTTCAGGTTCCTCTCTCTCTGGCATGCTATGTTTCATAAATCAGCAGTTAGATTTTCACTTTCTTGTTGAGTCATTAGTGTTACTAGAGGCACCTTATGTTTCTTCACACATCTATAATAATTTATTTTCTTAAATAATTGTTTCTAGGAGGTTATAAGCATTAGTGTGCCTCAAGGATTTGAAGATATACTAATAATAATGCAGAAGAATTCTGCCTGGAAAATTTTGAAATATACTGATTTTTTTAATTCCTAAATGTTTTGTTTTAAATTACAGTAACGAGTCACCAAAAAACAATGCAAGAATATATTCTTTTGTATAGGGTCAGCTGTGTGGGTGTGGGAATTTGAAAAGTGTTTGTACAACCTGCTTTGGAGACCTCCAATGTAGGCAGAGCAATCTCCCCACATAACTTATTTGTATGCTCATTAAGAAACACTTTGCAGCTGTAAGGACAATAATATACTTGAATTCTTTTTCTACAGTAATTTGGAGCCATTTTCATTCACAGCAATAAATGGTTTGGGGAACAGCTTATTTCTGTTTTCCTTAAAAGTTCTTCTGCTTTGTCTTGCATGGTGTGTGTGTGTTATTTTTTTAAATTGTGCCTCCTCTTTTTTTTAGCCTAAATGTTCCCAGTTACTTGAATCTTTTCTTGTATATTTTACATTTAAGATCAGATCATTCTGGATCCTCTTCTCTGAATTAATTTGTTCTGATCAGTTCATATGTTTGACTCAATTCGAAGGGCAGTATTCAAAACTGGATAGACTACTCTAGCTGAATTCTAAACAGTAGTAAGTAAATAAGAAGGAAGATTTATGTCCTCTCGGAGCTTTACATCTGTTCATTCATCCTGGTATGGATGGTAGCCTTTGGTATATTTACCTTCTGTTCCAACTTAGACTCTGGGTCTTTTCTGCACCAGGGGATTATTCTGTCCTAAATTAACGATATTGCTTTTCTTCTTATTTAAGTACCCTCTTCCTGGTTGGTTGTTTACTTTTTTTTTTGTTTGTTTTTTTTTGAGCTTTAAAAAAAAAAATAAAAACCAAAACACTACAATACAGACTTTTCTGATTAGTAAAGACTAGATTAGAATTCAGAATTTTCTTCCATCATGTTTTTGCTTTGCTGCAGCTTGCTGCCATCTGTAATATTAAGGAAACAGTTAATCATTAAACAATACTGCTTAGGAAGGTCCTCTCTGAACTTTCAGTGGCCTGTGTAACTCCTTGGTTCTATTTTTCTGCATGACCTTGCAGCCAAGATGAAAAGTAGGGACGGCGTAATATTAAATTGGACCTTTGCCATAAACTAAATCCTTATCACATAGTGAGGTATGTTTTCTAACTCTAATTAGGACAAGCCTGTGTACTTTCAAGGCTAGCAGGAAGCAATATTCCAAGCTTGTCTTTTGCTCTTTGATCTTCAGCAGCAGCATGTTTATTCCTTAGATGTCCAAGGCACAGAGGACCTTGAAATAGATGTGGAGATGCCTTCCTTAGTAAATAGGATTTGAAAATATATTTGGGCCACACAGTAATGCTCTGTCTTGGCTCCTTTCTCCTTCCCTTGCATCCCCTTAGTTTAGCTTATCTGAGCCTTCAGTTTTTCACAGGGCAAGAAGATTACAGCAAAAAGCCCTACTCTGCTTTTGACACCTTGTACTACAGAGCATTTTCCTCATTCACCAGATAGAATCTTAAAAAATTTATAAGCTAAATACAAAATCCCTTGTGTAATATGCCACAGCTGTCTCTTACTTTGGACTTCTTTTCATTGCATGTCACTGTGGTGTTTGAGCATTTTCCTGATGTGTAAATTAGATATGTATGACAGTATGTTAACTGAAATTCATCATTCTTTACAGTTCTTCCTCAGGAGGTTTTATTTCCCTGCTAATGGAGGCTGCCTTGAGCTGCACAGAAACTCAGCATAGCAGAGAATCTTTTCTCCTTTTCTCAGCCTGCCTGTCTTTAGCTTCATGGTAGCACCAACTAGAAAGCATTTGGTGTCACACACTTACTCTTTCTAATCTCCCAGCTTCCACATGATGTGACAACTGGGAGGAAAAGGAGGTCTAAAAGTGTTGTGTTTTCTTGCATCTTCAAAAGGAGACTGAAACTGAGTAGCTGTTAAAATTCTACAGGAAAAGAGAATTGGAAGAGTTGACTTTCTCAACTGCTTTATCTACCCTGTACGATTTCAGTGAGATTAAGAAACTCCTCAGTGTAGTGACAATCACATCTTAGGCAAACATCCAAATGTTCCTTATTAAGGCCCACAGTTACATAGGAACACACCTGTTAGGGATGTAACAATTCTACCTCATTACCAGGTTTTCTTTCCATTAAGCTTAAGAAAAATCTTGATTCACCAGGTATTTTCAGTCTTAGTGCATGTTTCTTGAATCTCATTGTAACTTGTAAATGCAGTAGGCTTTTATTCTTTGAATAGATATTTTGGATATTTATGATTTTTTAAAAAAATAAGGACATCTCTTTGTGAAGTGACAGGGGTTTTGGAGACACTGAAGAAACTAATTTGGTTATTCTGCTGGTATGTTGAATGAATATTCAACTTGTAATAAGATACATTGAGATACATTTCTACTAACTATAATTTGTGGTAGTTTGATATTACAAATCAAGTGCTAACTCTTATGCTCTTGCTTTAAAGTTTGCTCCCTTCATCCCTTTTCTTTTATATTGGTAATACCATAAAGGATTTTTTATTCTGTTGTTTGCACTATGTTTGTGGACTGCAATACTTGAATACTTAATCTTTCTTAGATGCTGCAATTTAGGAATGAAGTGACCAACTGATGTTGGTCCAGAGATGACAGAGATGATTAAAAACACTTTTTTTTTTTTTTTGGGGGGTGAACCTAAAAGCAGTACTTAGAAAACCCCAGAATTTTCCTGGTTTTAAAGCAAAAGAGTAGAAAGCACACTTTGAATACATAAAGTTGTGACAGAGAATGCTGACAATAACTATGTAGTAGAGAAAGGTGCAGCTGGGTGCAAAGAAAAGCTTTATGAGAAGGTGAAACTTTGAAGCAGGAGCCCTGCTGAGGTTAAGGAACCTCCCTCACTGGAAGTTTTTTAAGACCACTTTGGAGGCTGTCAAGACATGGGTTGGCCTCACAGTGGAAGGCTTGGGCTAAATGTTTGGTTAAGGTACTTTCTAGCTGTTCTATGAATATTTTAATAACTTTTCATGCACTCAGGAGCTTGCAAATTATTTTTTCTTGTTTGTAAGTCATTGAGCTGAGACACAGTAGCTTGCCAAACTGTGTTCCATGTTGAAAATTCAAAGAAAATTAGAACTATTTCACTATTTTGGTTTAGACTAAAACAATAATTATGATGAATTATGATAACTACCTTGGTATTCATGATGACTGCACAGTATATGCATGGTTAGGTATCACAACCCTGATATTCTAGCTTTATTGTGAGTCAGCAAACATAGCCTGTGTTTTTTCTATGTTCTGGAGTTGTCTTTGTTATGGTTATAGTTTATGGCTAGTGTGTTGCTCTTGCTGGCTGGCTCCAGCATTTGCCATTGTGAGAGAAATCAAAATTGATTATACTGCAGGATACAGTTGATGAGATACAGAAACATGAATAGTAAATTTAACAATATATTGAAGCTAAGTGTTTTTCTTTTCACTAATACTGCATTCATTTAATGTATTTCTGAAGTGCAAGAAATCTTAGTTCTTTTTTCTCTCACCTTCATAAATAATATACTTGGGAGTTGGAATTACTGCTGTAGAAAAGACATTTATTACAATAAGTTCTTGAATTTTTTTAAATGAATATAATGTAGTTGAAGTGTATATTATTTGGAAGAACAGATGCATTTATAGCACAGATGACTTAAACTTATTTTTCTTCTGAAAAGTAATTTAGTTTTTCTGCATCATGAAACAACTACTGATTACTCTGTTACAAGGAAAGTATTTTAAGCCAAATTAAATCAAGAGTGTGTTGATACTTTTGGTACTTTTGCAGAAAACAAGAGACAAACTTAGGCAATTATGTATTAATATAGGATAAATAATACTCTTTTTCTTATTTTAGGGAGCAGTGGGATTTAAGAATCTCTCTTCTAAGAAAATTTGCTGCTTCTACAGCCTTCCATCCTAGTGTGCACTTGATGATTTCACTTGAAATACCTATCTGAAGAAATTAAGAGTAGGCGAGGTGTAATTACCTTTTAAAAATGTTAAAAACTCAGCATTGTGTAACAGCTGTCAAGATACCCAAGAAAAAGCCATATATTTGTGACATGTGCTATAAACAGTTTGAAACCCCATCAAAATTAGCTAGGCATTATCTCATACATACTGGTCAAAAGCCATTTGAATGTCATGTATGCAATAAAACATTCAGGCAGCTAGTCCACCTGGAGAGGCATCAGTTAACCCATAATCTGCCTTTTAAGTGTATTGTTTGTTATAGAAACTTCAAAAATGTAATCACTTTCTTAAAGCATCAGCAGCTTCATAATGAAAATTACGAGAATGATACAAAGCAAGCAGAAAACTATGTGAATTCTGAGCAAGACAGGGTCACTTGTGGCATATTTCATTGTTCTGTGTGCTGGAAACCCTTTACAACTGAAGAGAGGTGGATGCTGCATCGGTGTCTCAAGTCAGATCATCTACATGGTGCCAGAAGAAGAAAGAAGAAAGCTCACACTTGTGAATCATGTAAGAAGACGTTTCCATCAAGATCCAAGCTAGAAAGACACTTCCTTATTCACACTGGCCAGAAACCTTTTAAGTGTTCTTCATGTGGCAAATCTTTCAGACAGTCAACACACTTGAAAATTCATCAGCTCACACACACAGAAGAAAGGCCTTTTCAGTGCTGTTTTTGTCAGAAGGGATTTAAAATACAGAGCAAACTCATGAAGCATAAACAGCTCCATGCCAGAAATAAGAATTTCCCCAATATTGTATGCAAAGCAAAGACTCTTAAATATCCCAGACCACACAACGTGTTGGAAGGAAAATGGGATAGCTTTGAGAATGCTGATACACACAAGTCACAGGAGAATGACCCACATGATGTGCATTCAATTTATATTGTACCCTTTCAGTGCCCAGCATGTGAGCAGTGTTTTGAAACAGAGCATGTTCTAAAGTTGCACAAATGTTGTTATTCAAAAGACAGCAGAAGTTCAAATAATGGTACAACAGCACGCAGACATGCAGTCAACAGGAAGAATAAGACCCTGATGAAACTGAAGCATACTGGAGGAGAGGCAACAGATTTTTCTCTGACTGACAGAAAAAAAATTAAATCAGGTCACGTTGGAAGTCCTGACCTGGTTGCAGCTAGAGATCAGCATTGTGATCAGCAGGTGTCCACTAAACCTTCCAAGGACCACCGGAGCAGGCGTGACGTGCGCAAGTCAGTTTGTAATGGGATGAAAAGAACATTTCCTGTGCCATTACCTTGGCAAGAGTACCCACAACCTGCTGACTTGGGCAGTAATTTAAAAGGTGTGCTTCCTGGTGAAAGCATGTTAAATGTTGGTGATTCACTGGATAATAAAGATGATGCTTTTTATGGTTCATCAAATGATAGTTTTTTTGATAATCCAGAAGAACTTCACTGTGCTTTTTCATCTTCTGCTAAAAATACACATAACAGACACAAAGTGTGTAAATGTGACAGATGTGAAAAAATTTTTCCATCTTCATCCAAACTTCAAAGACATTATCTTATACACACGGGACAAAAGCCCTTTGGCTGTAATGTTTGTGGGAAGGCATTTAGACAGTCAGCTCACTTAAAAAGACATCAGCTCACCCATACTGAAAAGAGAGCCTGTAAAAGCCCCATTTGCCAGGTAGAATTTGTAAACCTGAACAAACTTTTCAATCACCAGGGAGATCGCACTGAATTTATGTCGTCTCAGCCTCTGGGTTATTCCGTTTATTCTCAAACACCTTCACAGCCATCTGGCTTTCAAGAATTTGAGCTGATTCAGTCAAACCAAGCAGCTGAAATCAAAGTTGAAATTGAGTCAGGGGATTTTGTTCTTGACACCAGCAGTAGAAACCCACAGCCATATTTGTGCAGTAAATTGTTGGAAATAGAGCAAAGCTGTTACAGCTATTGGCATGATTTTTCTGAAGGTAGTGAAAAAAGTGAAGCTGTTAACAAATTATATCAATGCAGTGTCTGCTTTAAAACTTTTAAATCTCCTTCTAAGCTTGAAAGGCATCACCTAACGCATGCTGGACAGAAGCCATTTGAATGTTTAGTTTGTGGAAAAAAATTCAGACAGGCCCCACATTTGAAAAGACACCACCTTACTCACTTTAAAAGAGAGCTTAAAGCTTAGTTCCACTGAGGAACAAACAGGGACTGTATTAGTTTTAGCAAAACAGAATAGTGTCCTATGAAATAGTTTTTAATTTTTTTTTGTTGCATAATTATAAAAGATTTATATTAGGCCAAACACTTAACTGAAGGGGATTATATATTCTATTACAGAGATGACCTGATGAAGTTAATTTACTATCTTGAGAACTGTCTACTTAATATAATTTGTGAGATATTCATGTTGAGATGTTTTTTTTTTAAGTGCAACAAACCCACACACGCTTTGCATTCCCTTTGGCTAGATTAATTTTATAAATACACATTCATGTTGTATCAATAGTGTTGCAATAATCTGCAATGTTCCATGAATAAGATAATTATCACTGAACATAAAATACTATGTGGGAAAACGTAACACTTTTAAACTACCAGAAAAGTAAAGACAAAAAGGTAATTTTGAGAATATGAAAAAAAGGTCCTTTTCCTTTCTTCTGGCTCCCTATATGTTCCAAGCAAAGGATTCCTGCTGTATTTATCCCATACTTTAAAAAGAGAGGTTATTTTTAAATAGAAGATAATAGAAAAAGGGGAGAAAGTTCAATGAGAAGATGTTCAATATGATGTTATAGAAGATTCTATTTCCTATAGGATAGAAAAAATGAAAACTGCTTTGTTATTTACACTTAATGTGCTTGGAGAGATATACATGAGGAATTCGATAATTTCCTTTTTTATATAAAATACAAGGAGACTGCTATAATATTAGGATTTATAATCAATTTATCCATTTCACCACTTCATTAACTCTACTTCCTTGTAAATCTCTTGCCTTCTCTAGCTTTTTTGGCCAATTTATACTTTACTGAACTATTTTTCTGTAAGGAGAAAAGACAAGAAATTATCATTAAGGTTAAAAATGGGCTTACTATCTGTTCAGTCTCCTTTCCTTCTAGCATATATAGTGAACCAGTAAAAGGAATGTTCTCTAAGATATGATAATAACTCAGATGAGCAGTTTTGTCAGGAAGTCATGTTCTCATTACATTAAATATAAGAGACCGAAAATTACTTTTAGCTGAAATTAAGGAATTCTGATTTTGTATTAATAGAATCTGTAGTTACACTTTCTGGTAAGTAGATGGTTTTGTCCATTGTGCCAATGGGGCTGGCAAGAAGTGCAAGTGCAGTGGAGCTTCATACGTCATGAACAAGAATGAAGTTTGTTTCTTCTTTTTTGTCCTCTGAAAAAATACCTTTTAAGATACTTTCTTTGTTATGCAACTTTTGAATGGCTGAATGCTGAAGTTCTTATTCCTCTTTCTAAATTAACGTATCTGTAAGATACATGACATTGTTTTAGTATTTAAAAAGAACCATATTTATTTAAGTAAAGTGGGTTTGATTTTTTTTTTTTTAATGCCGTGAATCTTGTGGTACGTGGTGAATATGAAGGGTAAAAGGAGTTTTATTTTCATACATGTTATTCTTTTCCATTTTCAGCAAGAATAAAACAGGAAAAACATTTGGAAACAGTCTAGTTACTCTGCTTTTTATATGACAGACAAATTTAGTATATTATTGATTATAGTTCTATATTGAGATTTTTTTCTCCTTGTGTGAATTGTTTCATATTGAAAGACAAAATGCTGTATAAAATGTTTTGAAGGCATATTGTAGAGCTCTTTTAAAATACTTGTAATAAACTATTTTATTTATATTATACTTTCAGAGTGTGCTTTATTTGCAAACCAGAGTTTTAAAACTACCTGACATTCATTATGCAGAAAAGACTGCATATCAAAATTACTTTGTATGTTAGAACAATAGGTGTGGTTTCAGATGTTTTTTGTTATAAATATGTTAAAAAATAACATCTTTCTTAAGGAGTTACAGTCATTTAAAAATGCTATGAGACTAATGTTTAGAGAAAACAAAACTTTCATGTATTAAAAATACCAATTTAATTAAAATAAAGGGAAAGTAATACAAAAATATATTTTGAGGGATGAATAGACATTTGCAGGAAGTGTTACTGTGGGTCCTCCTGTGTTAACAATGAGCTCCTGCTGAGGAGAACTTCTTCAACAGCATGGGTTTAGCACTGACGTTCTGTGTGGAATAGAAGAAGGGTCAAATATTTTAAAACAAGCAGAAAAAAAAGGTAAAAGGGATTGTTTTAAGACAAATTATGCAACTGCAGTACTAACTGATCACACCATCCATTTGCTGTCTAGATGGGGCTATGGATACCTTTAAAATGTTCATGCTGCACTATCACTGCAATGTGTCATAAATGACTGTTTTAGGTGGCTCAAGGAATCACTGGCAAAGGTATCATCAAAAGCAGGTTTAATGTAAAAGTGAAAGCACAACAAAGTTTGTTGGCAACATTCTGTCTACTAATTAGATGGTTAAAGTACACAGACAAAAATTGCCGTAGTTGAGACTGAGGCAACACACTCCATTTTCAGAAGGCTTCAAATCATTTTTATTATAGTATGCATGCTTTTTATACATTCTTACAAAACTCATAAGTTTATACTTTACTCATTGGTCATGAGAGACAAACAAAGTGCTTACTAAAATAGGCAGTTGCAGGTTTCTCTTTATCCTTCTTTCTTTTTTGGTTTCTATGTGAATGACCTTGGTAGAAAATTCTTTCAGGGGTAAACATAGATCCTCTTATCAAACTTCTCTCTGGCTCACAGAAGTTGCTGTAAAACCTCTTCCACAAAAAATCAGACTAAAATATAAAATAAATCAATCTATGACTAAAATCAACCTAAAATAATCTGTCTGGAGGCTCTTGATGGAAAAAGGCTAAGGATAGAAAAGGGTAAGGATAAAAGAAATAAGGGGGACCCTCCAATTGAGTCACAAGGTTCAGAGAGGAGCCCCTTGCCAAACTTAGCCCTAGATCTGACTAACAGTTTAGGCCTAAAGTAACAGCACTTAAAAGCACTTAATTTAAGCCACTTCCCAAAGATTCTGTAGAATTTATATAGCACTACAGTAACTCACAGGATCTAACTTACAAATATAACATACTTCAGAATCCAAGAGAGCAACATTCATGTTCAAGAGAGCATATTCACACTCACACACACGGGGAACTAAAGGATATATATAAAGGGTATATACCTGTGAAAAACTTCCCTCGAGTTCAGTGAAGTTCTCACATCAGATGCCATTGCATCTTCTCAGTGGGCAAAGGGCTACCTGGGGAGTATCAGCCCAGCAGTGTTCAGTGCAGTCCTCAGAGTATAGCAGGCTTGAGAGTTCACCAGCTGAGAGCCATCCACTCAGGGCAAGTGCTGGTTGAAGCCCACTGTGGTTCAGGAGAGCTCCAAGGCTCTCACTTAGGACTGCTGTTTATAGGGCTGCTAGAGAGCTGTCTTTAGTCACAGTAACTTTCCATCCTGGATGAAATTCAGCTCAGTAACTTTCTTTGAAAGTTTGGTAAAAAAAACATTGTTCCACTTGTGTTGTTATGCAGACAAGAAGAATAAGTTTCCAAGGCTGTTTGTTAAAAACCAGGAGCTTGTTAGATAACAGAAGTTCCCAGGAAGAGACAGTGTTTCTGATAAGCTCGAGTAGCTCAGCCCCAGTGCTGTTTGTCAAGGCCGAGGCCTGAGGAGCAGTTCTGAGATCATAGTGGGGCCTGAGGTGTGTGTGTGTGGCAGCTGTACCCCCACACAAGGTTTGCAGAAAGTCAAAACAAACATATATGTATTCCTGTATATGTCTACAGAAAAATTCAAAAGAGGACAAAAGAAATAATAAACCACAGAAAAACTGTTTCATCACTGAAGCTGCTTTTCACTGTGTGCTGGGTTTTTCACGTGGCAGTGGTCTGCTCTCACACACCCAGAGCCAACAAGAAAATTAGTGATGCAAATGGGAGATAGAAACAAAATAAACTTAATTGAAGTTACTGCCACCTTAGGCTTCAAACCAAGATGCTAGATCTAATGTTTAGTTTTCCTGACTGCTTCCTAGTATAAATGTAAAACTACAAAAGTCATAATCTCTCAATAGTAGCTCATTTGTGTAACACTTACCTAAGTACCTTTGGATGACTCTTAAATCAATAAAGACTATGGATTCAGTCCATCTAATGGCCCCTTGTAATGATGTTGAAAATGCCCAGACCTCCTAAATAACTGAAGTGGTAATGGTTCATATTCCTAGCACAAGGTTTTGTGGATTTTTAAAGTGTAAGTTTTAACTTAATAGCCTGGTTTTACGGTCTGACGGCTGTGGATGAGATGTGTCTGAGAGGCAGTTATCATAAGGAAAATTGAAATTACAGAAGCGACTTTTCTATGCTCTCCTATAATGTTCTTTCTTCAGGTTAAGCAAATAAGTTGTATTTCTTCATATAATGACTAGTTCAGTCAAGCAGCTTTTAAACAGCTTTTTTTTAGCATCTGTTAAAAATGTGAATCTTCAAAGTCCATGCAAGTGAAGGTGAAATCAGTCCTATGACAACAAAATCATTCACAAGAGAACTGATATCTCCTTATTAAGAAACTATTGTTCTAACATGAAAGTGTCATTATGCTGAGTTATCATGGGTCTCTGAGTGCTGTTTTACTTCTGCTCTCTGCCATTCTAGTTCCTGACTGCTCCCAGGATATCCTTATGTGTGGCTTGACTCTTACACACTTGACATGATTTGGATATGTGGGTGACATTTTTCCTCTCTGCTGAATCCTTCGAGTGTTCCTGGTGCCAGTCTGTATGGCCCTGTTAAACCACACATGCGAGTTCTAGTCCAAGAGTCACGGAGCTGGCTGTTGTGCTGCCATGGCGTGTAAAATAGTGCCTGAGGATGTGAGTGCAGGAAGATGTGAGAAGCTGACTGGTGATGATGCAGGCCATGGCCTGTCATTCTCCACTCAAAGTCATCTGGGTGTGTAGGGTAGTAGGAGCACATGGATATGGTGACTGTCCAGCTTTACCTGTGGCACTGGAACATGCCTTGCTGACACGGTGAAGGAGGAGAAGCAGAATTCCTTGGCCACTGCTATTTAAAAAAGTAAAAGACTGTTCCTAAACTAAGGAAGCCAGCTATGCATGGTGTCTCCTCTTTGTACTCCTAATGCACTGCACTCAAATCCTATTGACATAAAGGAAAACACTCTCTGGATGCTGTGACATTATTTTATCTGTGCATTTTTTTGAGTAATTATTTTAATCCCTAGTATGTGTTTGCAAAAGCAGCTTGTTGAGCCACAGAAAATCAGATGCTTTCCTCAATTTCTAGTTTATTTTGTTTCTAAGATGACCCTGAAAACACAGTAGAGCAGAGAGATTTTTGTTAGTGACAACACAGTTCTACTAAATGAAGTAGAAATCTGCTAAGCTATCTAGACACCCCAAGTGTAGCAGCTGAGGATAACTTTTAAGATCAAAACAGGTTAGGGTTTTTTCATGACACTGAGAGCAAGCTTGGACCAGTATCTTGGCAACCTTGTTTGCTGTAGGGTACTATAGCTTGTATTTTATACTCTGGGTCTTAAAAACAGCAGGTACTTGGGTGGTGAGAATAGCTCTGGAGGAATCACCTCAGATGTTGAATAATATGTGATGGTAATGCAATTAGTAGAGGAAAAATGTGTATTTGTTAATAAGCTAAAATGATTTGTTGAGTAATACTGTCATTCATATTACAGTTGAAGGGTTTTTTCAATAAAAAGAATTATTAAAAGTCAAAACTTTTTTTTACTATTACACAGGTGTGAATTTGCTGTTTTCAGTAGTTATTCTGTTTTATTGCCATTTTATACTTCTTTAAAATCCTGAAATGCTAATGGAAATGTCTACCAAAAACCTAGAAAATACAGAGAAAAGCAAGGATGAAAGCTTTAGGAAACTGGAGCTAGCTCTCAGAATCTTAGAATTGCTGTCTTGATTGAGTTTTATGTTGCATATTAGACATGCTACAGTTTTGTCTGCAATTAATATTTTTTTTCCTTTATTGTGAGAAAAGAGATGTGATCAAGAATGTACTTTACAATGATGCTGCAAATAGACCCAAATTTCTATAGCACTTCTCATGCCAGCATTAGCAGAAAGGAAATTATTCACCTTAAAATCTCATTTCAGTGATGAAATTTCTCCATCAAAAAGATTTATTTCATATTAATTTTTTCCACAAAGAAATGTCATCACATAAAAGCCTCTCACAGGATTTTTAGCAAATATTACTAGAGCTTTTCTGACCATTGATCTCAGCTTCTTACCACTGTTCTCCCTCAGGTGGCAGGAACCTAGCTATAAGTCTCTGAAGGTAATTAGAATAGTCCTGAGATTGCTCTAACTTGAGCTGTTACCCAAATGTGAGCCCAGCAACAGAAAGCTAAGAATGACTCAAAGTCTCCTCTTTCACCATCTCCTTCACTAGAGGCACTGCTTGCTATTCTGGGATATAAAAGCAGCTGGGTTGCTGAATTAACCATATTTTCCTCTAGTCATGAGCTCAGAATATCCATTGAAGTTACTGTAAGTTTTGCACAAAAATCAAGGGCAGTACATTGACCAGAATGTGTGCTAAATAAATATTTATACACAAATCAGAATGCTACTGATGGCTTCTTTACACTTTAAAATTCTAAATATTTTAAGAAGCATCTGTTACTAAACTGAGGCATCATTTTTGAAAGTACCCATATTTACTGAGTGGAAGTACACATATTTAATGAGATGAACACAGTGACAAAAGTCTTGGACTAGAAGAATGCACATTAAAAAAAAACAGTAAAACCAACGTGACATGATTGAATTAAAGCTGTAATGAACAGACTGAACATTTAGTTTATATAAATATTAACTGCTATGAAGGATGAGCTATAACCAAAGCAATAACCCCCTGTCATTGTGTCTAAGCTTTTTACGTGTTAAAGGATTCCTCTAATCTTTTTTGAGAAGATTTTCCAAAATTTATTTACCTGAAAGGAGGTGTAAATCAATATAT